>NC_079492.1:149438599-150109159 GCF_020520425.1 Spinacia oleracea
CGCTATCCTACGGGTCCGGACCCAGGTTGCCCGTACGGGTTACCCGTCTATATATATGTACCCTTATTAATTGCCAAAGGTAAATAAACTCACAAAAGTTCATTAATTGCAGAGCAATCAACATTTCTGACTTAAGCATCCGAGTGGTGATACTCAGACCACTCTCGAGCCTAGTTAACCCATTTTACTGTGCAGATTACAGTCTGATACAAAATATACAATCTCATATCAGACCTTCCAACCGTTCTAATTTCACAACCAGAACATAAGTTTATATGAGAAAGCCACGTGGCAATAAGAGTCTAGACTGGCTTTATTTTCTAAATATGACTATGTATTGATTAATTAGTTTTCACTTTGCTAGTAATCATATTTTTTTTCCGTACTAATTGTGAATGTTTATTATAGTTATACAACTTATACTATATGCTAGTTGGGGGCATTTAAGTAATAAAGTTGTAATGATAGTAACTTAATTTTAATAAATGTTTAGTCCAATTGAAGAAAAAAAATATAGGGTTGAACTCAAAAACAATCTAAAATTTTAACTATTCAATGTAGTAATCGGGATATCGCCCAAGCCGCACATTAGTTTAAATTTCAAAAATAGTCATCCAAAACCCTCGAAATATAAAATATCTCCATATTATTGAAAAAAATTCGACCTTTATTAAAGAAAAAATAATACATTAATTAACATGGATCAACCTATTAAAAGAGTTATGAGTAACCGTAATGTGTAAAATACGATGCATGAATCAGTGTTTTCTTCTTCGGTCATTTTAAGAGATTTTCAAGACGTATTATATATAAAGGAGTAATTTCAAGTCCCCTTAAATATTGTTCTTTTTGCATCCAACAAAGCTAATGTAAAAAAAGTTTAATTGAATATGTTACCCCAAAGTGAAAATATAGAATGATTGATTTGTATTTTTATTATTTAAAACAATAATTTAAGAGAAGCTCAGTTTTCGAAAGCTGGGGATGTAGTTCAGATGGTAGAGCGCTCGCTTAGCATGCGAGAGGTACGGGGATCGATACCCCGCATCTCCATATTTATTATTCATGTTGTTTTTGCATGTATCTATGACTCTTTTCTTTTTCCCTTTCAAAACTAATTACTCACGTTTTTGTTATAAACTCCAACTATGTATAGAAGTAGGATTGGAAATATTAACCAATAAACTTAATTAATTTTGTTTCCCTTATCCAATTAGGAAAGGAATGTGTTGGAATAGTACGTATATATATATATATATATATATATATATATATATATATATATATATATATATATATATATAATGTAACCAATTTAACTCCTCTAAACATCATATCTTACTTCTCTAACTTAAAGTTGAACGAGCTAATATTTCTCAGAAAATACTCCCTTCGTCCCTTGTTATTACTACAAATCTAGGCTCGAAGATTACCGCGTGTTGGTGTTTCTGCAGCGGTTGTAACTGTTTATGCCAAATTTCGTATGGACGACCTTTGGTTGGGACATAAACGACTAGATTAAATAAAGTAAATAAATGACAAGAAATAAAGGGCAGAAAATAAAGGGAGACGAGACAAGAGATGGTGACGCGGAAAACCCGAAAGGGATAAAAACCGCGGGTGGCCATGAGTCCACCAATCCACTATGTTGTTGGCATAAATAGCCCAGATAAGTACAAATACAATGTATATATACGTATGTGTAAATGTAGCTGATGACGAAGCATAAGTAGAACGTAGTATAGGACTATAAGTAGATGAGGATCATTGGAGAAGGTTACTGGTGTTTGCGTAGGTTTGTGTTATGGCAGATGATACTCGTGAAGGGTAATATATTATGGAAAGAATGTATTATTTGGGAGACATGTCAGATAAGTATCATTAGGAGTAGATAGTGGAGAGTTTAGATGGGGCTTAGGAAAGGTGGATTGGTTATCCTTAGTTGCTGCAGGGCCGTAGGTATTGTGGAGGAATTACAATGGTTGGTTTAGCTCTTAGGAGATATTATGGCAGAGGGAGTAGATAATAGACAGCAACGGTTTCATTGTGGGTATTTCGGATGGGGATTGGAAGTGTCTTATCATTGTAGAGTGGTGATCTTTTTATAGGACTTTGGTGCGGCATTTGTTGAGGGAGTTGTGCTAGTAGTGCTCCTTGAATTGCTCAACCGATTCCTTGATTTCCTCCAACCGTTTGCTTGATCTTTGCTAACCTCTTTGACCTTTCCCAACAAGTCTTCCATGACTCAGCCATAACCGCTCCTCAAACATAGGAACAGACCGCGACATGTACGGTACGAAACGATCCATAACAATAGCCCCCATTTTCCTAACTGTAGCGAGCCGGAAGTTAGGAAAATAATCTTCAAAGTCTGTCACCACGTTCATTTGCTGTCGATGCTAATCTGTCACTATCTTTGACTTGTCCGTCGCCTTCCGTACTTAACCTTGATCAATGACGTCGCCACTTGGTGTTACCCATGATTTCTGACAACACTTGATGTCGTCATGCGTATATTGGTGTCTTCATGTTGACGTTGGTGTCCTCAGCTTAATTAGATGTAAACCTGGCATCTTGTGAAAGAATCGTTTCTCTTAACGAGCGTAAGACAATAGAGTGTAGTTCTTAAAAAGCTGTGCGAAAACACGTTGAGACATACTGTTAGTTAGGTATCTAGCGTCATGGCCAACTTTTGTATCTTCGTCTGTCGTTTGATATTTGCGGGCGTCACGGCCAACTGTTGTACCTTAGTCTGTCGTTTGATGTTTACAGGCGTCATGACCAACTCTTGCATCTTAGTCTGTCTTCTGATGTTTACAGGCGTCATGGCCAACTGTTGTATCCTAGTTTGTCGTCTGATGTTTATAGGCGTCATGACCAACGGTTGTATCTTAGTCTGTCGTCTTATGCTCACATGCATCATGGCCAACCGTCGTATATTAATCTGTCGTCTGATGTTTACAGGCGTCATGGCCAACTATTGTATCTTAGTCTGTCTGATGTTTTTACATGTGTCATGGCCAACTGTCGTATCTTAGTCTGTTGTCTGATGTTTACAGGCGTGCCTCTATTGTCACTGTTGTGCGACATCTATCGTATGAAGGCGATATAAGCCTCTTCATTTGTTCGTAGTCTTGCGAAGAATTTAGAGAAGGAAGTTGCGTCGAGTGTGCGTATGGTTGAATCGTTTTAGATGGTTGCAATGTCATGTGAGGATAGGTAGCATACGACTGAGTTGAAGTTACAGGTGAATGAAGTGGATGGTTCGAAGCAACCTTATGACGAATGTCAAGAAGAGTCGAAGGGTTGTGAGGTTTCCTATAACACGAGGACAAGGGATAAGATGTTTGGATGGCGCAATCTATGGAAGGAGACTTTAGCCTATGGGATATTCAGAACAATAGTTTAAGTAGGACACGAGCATTCTGGGCCGGCTTTGTTTTTCGTCAGTGTTGAGGGGGAAAGACGTGTGTTTCTCTGTTTTGTATTTGGCGATTGGTTAGGCGTTTGGACAAGCGTCGAGGGTGTATACACGTCGTTAGCTTAAAATGTTGTTTACGCTGTCTCTGTTGTTCGTTGTGGAATAGATGTCACCTGTGAGGTACTCGGAAAACGAAGTTACGTGCACATAAATAGCACCGGCGTCGTCTGTAGTGGTCGCGCTTAGAAGCGACATGTCGTCGTTGGGATCCAATAAGTTTAAGGGTCATGACCATGGAGACATCGTCGCTTGTAGTTGATAGCGTCGTTCGTTGATGTCGTCTTCTGATGATGTCGTTCGTTGCTGTTGCCGTTGGTGACGTGGTCAACAAGTGATCTGTAGAAAATACAAAAGGTAGAGGTGGACGTTCGCTTGATGCGATGTTAGCGTTGCTTTTCAAACAAGTGAGATGAAATACGAATACAATATAATTGCGTTTGGAAAGATATATTCAATGCGACAGATAACAAAAACTGAAATTGAACTTTAATCGCAGTGTAGTGAAAAATGAAATAAATTAATTAACGCACGAAGTAAGTGTTAGATATTACTTAATATGGGCTCGTGTAACGAAATTACGTCGTGTCGCTGACTGTCCCTTGATGACGATTCTACAATCAGCAGCATGGTCCTGATGTCGTGACACCTCTCGTCGACGATCTTGTTTTCGTTCCTGAGATCATTGTCATCGCTTGTACCGCCGTCGTCACATCTGGCGTCGTCCCGTCACGTTGAATGAGGTCGACACATCGCTGGTCTTGACACTGTCCATTATAACGTTGGTCGACTTATTGGTTGATCCTTTCTTGTTAATCGGTTGACGTCCTATCACTTGTCGTCTTTGGGAAACCCAATGACTTCTCTTTATCCGCCTATTTCGACATGTGATAGTGGTTGAGCCCCCAATGTTCGTACATTTGTCTTAGCGTCGTACCTGTTACCAAAATTATCTTGCCCCCCTGTGGCGGCTTTAGGAAGATATCATGACTGAAGTCGGCCACAGATATGATGACGTTCGTTTATATTTGACGTCGTACATGCGTGCCCACATGATGCAACCTCTAAACGTCTCATGTGTCATCATGGTCATTGATGATGATCATTCGACATTCCGATTTCCTTAGCTTTCTCGGTAGTCTGGTGGCGTCGTGTCATCGGTCATTGCCATCTCGTGGCGTCGGGGCATACCGTCATGATCAAGGTAATCTGTTGTCATTAATATACATACTAACGCGTATAGTCGCGGCGTGTCGTTAGTAAATGAAAAATAGTTATCACGGATGATATATGAGAAAATTTCAATAGGATATGAGGTGTTAGTTTATAAAATTTTGACGTCACTAATAAATGAATTGAGTCACTCATACCATTCGATTGTGTTGATGACCCTCACGATCTGCGATGTACGTGGCAGCGACAATACGTGTATATTATAAATAAAAGATAACTCACTTCGAAAGTATGTTCGTACCTTTAGCCCCCATTGATATTCATGTATCAATCAACGATCTGTTGGCGAACTTACGAAGAAATATATTGTTAAAATAAAGATGTTCGATAATTACTTCTACGTACCATGTTTAACGCCAAGAAACTTCTTGTCGTCATAGGGGTAACCAGAATGGTCGCGTCCTGCTGTCGTGACTTGCTGTCGTGGCGTCATGTTGTATCGTCGTGACCTCATGTCGTGTCGTGACCTCGTGTAACACTTCTAACGTTGGTCGCTTGCTTTACTCACGACCTTGCCAAGCGACACGTCAGTACCTATAGACAAGACAGTACCTTGTCACCTGCATTCTAACGTCGGTCGCCTGATGTACTCATGACCTAGCCAAGCGACACGTCAATACCTGTAGACAAGACAATACTTGGCGACACGACATGATCAAACGACAAGTGGTGACGATGTTAGTACAAAAAGTAGGATAACAACGTATAGAATATATTTCAAAGTGCTTTTGGAAATTAAAACAAGCCAAGTATACTATATAAAAAGAAAATCAAGTATACTATATGAAAATTAAATGAGATAGAGTATACTATATGCTCCCCTGTGGCGACTTCAGGACAACTACAAATTCTCCTATTTGATACTTGGACTGAAGTTAGCCACAAAATCTAGTATTGCCGACAATTTGTTGTTGAATCTCCATTTGTCGCCTTCGTTTTTGGAGACGTCGTCGACTGATGTGGAGGTGACGTCGGACGAAACTATGTTGATGTCATGTCATTGGTGGAAGACGTCATGTGTTCGCATCTGTTTCAGTGACAACAAAGACTAGAAACAATATTAGCTTAAATCAAAATCACTAGGGTTGAGTTTTATACCATACTTTTCGCGACGTCAAGTAATCAAATCGTCTCGAGATCTTATCAAGGTACGAGACAGCTCATATTGTATCTTGTTTGTGGTGACATCTGCATGATGGTCCGTGACGTCTATTTTCGATGTCATCAAGCGTTGGTGCCGTTGTTGTCACGATATGCATCATCTAGGTTGAATTCGACCACTCAGACGCGTCACTTCTAGCGATGACACCTACTGATGTCGACACCTGATCTGGCGACGACATGTACCCTGACGTCATTCCATATTCCATTGACTAACGAGCCTGGCGACGACACCTGACCCGTCGACGACACCTGACCCGTCGACGACGCCTGACCGTCGACGACACCTGACCGTCGACGACACCTGACCGTCGACGACACCTGACCGTCGACGACACCTGACCCGTCGGTGACTCCTGACCGGTCGACGACACCTGATCCGTCGACGACACCTGACCGTCGACGACGCCTGACCCGTCGACGACACCTGTCATGTTGATGACATGTGCCCTGACGTAGCTCCATCTCGTGGTGGCGACAAAGTATGACAACAATCCATAGCCTGCCGACAAATTTATTGGTGAACCCAAGTGGGTCGGATATTGTGTTTGAGAGAATATTTGTGGATATGTGTTTGAAGATAAATCTAGCCATCTCCCCACAGACGGCGCAAAACTGTTTATGCCAAATTTCGTATGGACGACCTTTGGTTGGGACATAAACGACTAGATTAAATAAAGTAAATAAATGACAAGAAATAAAGGGCAGAAAATAAAGGGAGACGAGACAAGAGATGGTGACGCGGAAAACCCGAAAGGGATAAAAACCGCGGGTGGCCATGAGTCCACCAATCCACTATGTTGTTGGCATAAATAGCCCAGATAAGTACAAATACAATGTATATATACGTATGTGTAAATGTAGCTGATGACGAAGCATAAGTAGAACGTAGTATAGGACTATAAGTAGATGAGGATCATTGGAGAAGGTTACTGGTGTTTGCGTAGGTTTGTGTTATGGCAGATGATACTCGTGAAGGGTAATATATTATGGAAAGAATGTATTATTTGGGAGACATGTCAGATAAGTATCATTAGGAGTAGATAGTGGAGAGTTTAGATGGGGCTTAGGAAAGGTGGATTGGTTATCCTTAGTTGCTGCAGGGCCGTAGGTATTGTGGAGGAATTACAATGGTTGGTTTAGCTCTTAGGAGATATTATGGCAGAGGGAGTAGATAATAGACAGCAACGGTTTCATTGTGGGTATTTCGGATGGGGATTGGAAGTGTCTTATCATTGTAGAGTGGTGATCTTTTTATAGGACTTTGGTGCGGCATTTGTTGAGGGAGTTGTGCTAGTAGTGCTCCTTGAATTGCTCAACCGATTCCTTGATTTCCTCCAACCGTTTGCTTGATCTTTGCTAACCTCTTTGACCTTTCCCAACAAGTCTTCCATGACTCAGCCATAACCGCTCCTCAAACATAGGAACAGACCGCGACATGTACGGTACGAAACGATCCATAACAGTAACCACCATGTCGAGCGGCGCGAAATTATCACCGATGATACTAGTATTAGTCCGACTACGTCCACCGATAATGTCAATGTTGTTAGGGCACCAAAGAAAAGACGAAGTTCTTCGAAGAAAACCCAAGAAGGCAGCGGAAGTAATACGTCGTCGTTAAAGGTAATAAAAAAGCAAGTTATTGAAGACAATTAGCATGATCATGCAAATTAAAGATCAAGAAGTTGATGAAGACAAGCAACATTATGTAGGATAGGGTTTCCAAAAAAAAAAAAAAAAAAAAAAAAGGGAGGGTAGGTACGTTAATGCAAGCTAAGTTTTAAAATTTACAATTAGAGTTAATGTTATGAGTTTTTATTTTTGTTATGGAAATTTTTAGTAGAGATAATAATATTCTTAAGATTTTACTTTATAAATTGTGCATTATTTACTTTTTCAGGTTTCTTTTGATTTTCATATCAATTTACGTATTTCACAGGGATATGTGATGTCAACATTTATGTAAGAATATTATTCTTCAAACCAGAAAGATCTAACAAGATCACTTTTTTTTTTTATTTAAATTATGGCCGGCGCACACTCAGTTAGTGAGTTAGTGTACAATGGGTTATCACCGGGATAAGTTTTAATCAGCTTTGTTTTTAGTAAATTTTAACATTATTATAATTAATGTTATAGAGTAGATATAATTGAGTAATTTTTTTATGTATAAACTTTTTAAGGGTTATTATTCCCTCCGCTTTTTTGATGTGCATCTACATCCTTTAAAAAAAAAAAAATTCGTCGTGTTATTTTTGCATATATCTACGAGTCATTAATTCTTTATCCCTTTGAAAGCTAATTAATCACGTTTCTCGTAAACTCCAATTCAACTATGTTTGAAATATGATTGAATATATAAACCAATAAACTTTATTAATTTCTTATTTTTCTTGGACAATGATAAAGGTCGCAAGTTGCAACAACATTTAGTTGTCGCAATCTTACGTGTCGCAGTTTAATTGGTACATATAGGCGCCACGTAGGATACACGTCAATATAATATTTTTACTATCAATGCAATATTTCTACTATGAAATATGTAAATAAGGTAGTCGATATGAATAAGGAAACAAATTAGAATATTAAGATTTTCCTACCTTTTTTTATACAAAAGGTCTTGTGCGCACAAGGTGTACAATAAATTTATTGTACACCAAGATAACTTTAACCTTTTTTTGTAACTTTAACCTAGTTTTGATTAACTTTTATATTAGTAAAAAAAAATTGATAGATAAATATCTTAAAGGGTTAAATGATTAATTTTATACATTATTAGTTATTTTGAAGAAATAAGTGATATTAAAATGAAAAAAATTTATCACTAAAAAATAGATAACTTTTACATGTATATATTTAACTTTTAAGCATTTTTAGTTAACTTTTACTCCGGTGTACAATATTTATTGTACACCCATTGTAAATAAGAATTTGTGTTTTTTATAACATGTATAATAGATAATATAAGTTAAATATTTTAATTTCTAATTTAAATCATGACACATAAGCATGTCATGTCATCATTGTGACACGGCTTAAAGGTCGCATGTTGCGACCTTTATCATTTTCGATTTTTCTTTAATGAAATTTAATTGGTTGGAAATAAACTGAATTTAATTTCTTTAATAAATGTACTCGGATCCGTAATTGGTTGGAAATAAAATTAACTTGATGTCTTCATTTGTTTCAATTCCCTTAACCGGAACATAATTGATTAGAGTAGTACGAGTAGTATATATATATATACATATACTCCACTTAACCCGGATTTCAAGATTTCAAGTTCTCTAAACATCTTAATTACATTTCTCAAATTTCAATTCGATCACGTTAAATTTACTACAAATCTTTTCTATCAGTGTCGATCAATCGAAGACGACGATGGCCTGCCTGGTATGTGATTACCACTTTATAGTTGAAGAGAAACCTCCATATACCTGATGTTCCTACCCACATGGCCACATTTGCTCATTTTACCAAAGTTTCTGGAAATGATATATATTCTAATTTATTTCCTTCCTTACATCGATTACCTTATTTATATATTTTTATAGTAAAAATATTGCATTGATAGTAAAAATATTCTGGTGACGCATAGCCTACGTGGCGCCTGTATGTACCAATTAAACTGCGATACGTAAGATTGCGACAACTAATTGTTGTTGCAACTTGCGACCTTTATCATCACCCAAAAGGGAAATTGATTGTACACCAATGTAACAGTAAATGTTTGTAGTGATGGATGATTCCCTAATGGGAAATACCAAATACTCTAATTTTGTTGTCATGTACATCTTACTAATTGGAAATACTCTGATTTTGCTGTCATGTAATTGTACATCTTAGTAATGAGAAATACTCTGATTTTCGCAGGTATCTAACAGAACAGTCTCTTGCTCGTTATTGATTAAGTGTAACGATAAAGAACGGAGGTAGCACAATAGTTTAAGAACTTTAAAGAACGAAGCAACATGATTAAGTGTTCTTCCTAGACTTATTAGAAAGCATAATACAGTAATAAAGCTATTGCATTACTCTCTTCTGTTTTGCAAAATAAGTACATCTGTTCATATGGCCAATTTTTTATTTATTAATTCATATTTCCAGTGACTTTGAAAATATTCTCGAAATGTTGTTAATGTAATAACAGTATCGTCTCTTGAATGATATTTATTGTAAGTACAAAAGTAAAGAGCTGCATGAAATTCTAGAATCTATTACTATATACTAAAAGAGACACCAGGAATGACACGTGTCAATTCCTGGATCGATTTTTTCCCGCCAAAAACCACTTTCCCAAAAAAGTGTATCGGTTTTATTTTATTTTATTTTCTTTCTTTTTTTTATAAACTATTTATTTATGGAAACAAATTTTAGTTTATAAACTATGGCAATAATAGATACGACGTAATAATAATTATTCTAAATTGTTAATATTTTATTCAAATCGCTATATTAATAATGAAAAATATATCACTCAATATTTTGCTCAAATTACCATATTACCATTTTAAATATGCACATTAGATGAATAAATTTAAACGAGTATGTTAAAAATGTTATAATTGTGCAATAGTTTGGGAGATAATTCGTTAAATAATTTTTAAAAAAATTTATCAAAATCCGTACGTGCACGGGATCTATTCTAGTTGTAACAAAAATATGACATTCATGCTTGTAACAGAAATATGACATTCAAGCTATCAACTTTGACTTCGTTCTTGTAGCCAGTCGTTACTAGATCGAGTTTAACATGGTTCATTTTGACACTCCATGTATACTCTCAAGAAAGATTTGGAGTACTTCATATCTCTAATTCTACGAGTGTGAAAATCACGACTAGATGATTTTTTCTTGGTTAGTGAGAGTGAATTGTTACGGGCTTTAAAAGTTGACCCAAAATAATGCAACAGGGTAACTTTTAAGAGACGGAGTGAATTAACGTTGATAGAAAGAAGATAAAATATTGCAATGAAAGAAAACCAACCTAAAGCCTAAATTATTGTACTACCTCCATTCTTTAAAGTTTTTTACACTTGCTATTTGCACAGACTCAATTGCAATATTTACCAACTAATATAGGATATGTTAAATACCGTACATGAAAAAATTATAAAAAGTTGATATTATGAAAATATATTCCGAGATTAATCTAACAAGACCTTACATGATAATGTTTTGACGTATATAATAAGTGTGATTTTATGGTTATTTTTTTTTTTTTGACCCATATCTCTTGGCGTAATTTTTTTTTTTTTTGGTACGTGGCAAATTGGATAATTATTTACCGGAACTTGGTAGTTCAGAATTAGGGGATGTAGCTCAGATGGTAGAGCGCTCGCTTAGCATGCGAGAGGTACGGGGATCGATACCCCGCATCTCCAATTTTTAATGTTCGTGTTGTTTTTGCATGTATCTATGACGTTTTTTTTATAAACTCCAACTGTGTATAGAAGTAGGAGTGGAAATATAAATATTAACCAATAAAATTAAATAGTTTGTTATCTTAAATGAAATTTAGTTGGTCGGAAATAAAATAAATTCAATTTATTTTTTCGTTAATGAAGTGGGGTACGTTGAAAATAAAACTCATAATTTGTTTCCCTTAACCAAATTGGATAAAACTAAAAATTTGTTTTCCTTAACCCAATCGGAAAGGAATGGGTTGGAGTACTATATAAACATACATAACCAATTTAACCTCTCCAAACATCATATCTTACTTTTTCTTTTGTAAACTGAAGTTCAAGTAGCTACGTACTATTTCACAGAAAATACACTCTTACGTCCCCTTTTGTTAATTTCTACAAATCTTTCCAAAGTCGAAGACGATGATGGCCTCTTCTAGTAAGATTCTCAGACTATTCGGTAATGACTACATCATTGTCAATCCTGGTGGTGGAAAAGATAACTCCGCCACTGCCGATCATGCCGCGCCGCTCAACATTGCCGTTGTTACCACCGTTGCAGAAACTACAACAACAAGCAACACTACTAACATGGCTGTTGTTAACATCCATGAAACAACAACAACAACGTGCAGTACTAGTAGTAACATGGCCGTTGTTAACATCCCTGAAACAACAACAACAACAACAACCAGTACTGGTAAGATGATCAGACTATTAGGCGTGAACATCTATCCTGGTGTTGGTTCATCAGAAAACTCCACCGCCGCCGATAATACTGCGCTGTTCGACATGGCCGTTGTTTGTGCGGAAAACTCCACCGCCGTTGCCGATAATACCGCGCCACTCGACATGGCCGTTGTTGGTTCAGAAAACTCCACCGCCGCTGCCGATAATACCATGCCGCTCGACGTGGCGGTTACAGTGGCTGAAACAACAACATTAGGCAGTACTAGTAATATTATTAGCCCTGCTATATTTGAAACGATAACCAATAATAATAATGTCAATGTTGTTAGGGCACCAAAGAGAAGTCGAACTTCTTCGAATAATGCGTCGTCGTCGTCGTCGCCGCCGCCGTTAAAGATAAGGAAAAAACAAGTAAATCCAAGGCCGAGTAGAGAAGAGATACTCAAAATTGCAGGTTTTGTTCCGCCGGAATTACCGAGTCAACTCGTAGAAAAAGTGAAGAATATGGGTTGTGATTCGCCACCTAAACTTGTGATGCAGAAATACCTACACGCTTCCGACGTAAACTCGCATCAAGGACGGTTGATGATTCCTAAAATGGAATTGGAAAAACACAATGCATTATTAGTTGATGGTTTTAATGAGGAAGAAAAGAAACATTTGATTGAAGGTGGTGGTATTCGAGTTCGTATTCTTCTGGAAACTTCTAATGAAGAAGAAGAAGAAGAAGAAGAAGAGATGTACGTGAGTCTATCAAGTTGGTCCAAACCGAAAGATGTTATGAATAAACTTGTGCTAACTACTGAATGGAACAATGTTAGGGAGAAAGCTGGTTTGGAAAAAACTAATGTTATTCAACTATGGTCGTTTAGGTATGGAGAACAACAACCAAAGCTTGGATTTGTTTTGCTCAAGGTTAAAGGTTCTGTTCCGGTTGAGGATATTGTTCCGGTAGCGGACTTAGAACAGGAAAGGGTTGACTTGTCTCCGAGGCCTGATGCTGACTGTGTCCTGCACAATGGAACTGTTAACTAGCCTCGGGGGGTGATATGAGAATTACCCCTCCGATGCCTTAGTCCGATTATGCTGATAGCTCTGTAATAAATGCTCGTAAGAATGATTGGATGGGATTTCATAAAGGTTGATGAAGACTGCTAACATCATGTTAGATTCCAATTAATAGCCTAGTAGTACGTATTAGTTAAAATGTTAAATTAAGTTAGATTAGGGTTTCTTAAAAAGGGAGGGTGGTAGTGCAAGTTTTTAATTTTACAATTAGGGTGGGGTTATGATGATTTTGTTTAGAGAATTATATTTTTAATTTGTACCGACAACTGGTAATAATTATATCATTAAGATTTTACTTTATAATTTGTGAATTTTTTTCATGTTTTTTTTTTTCCGGTGAAGAACAATATCATTAATAATTTAATTTATGAGATCTACGAAGTAAAATAGATATTTAAACCACGCATAGATATGTAAAGAAAAGACATAATTGTTACAATTAGAACAATCACTATTCTGCATCCTAAAGTACAACTCGTACTCCACGTACGTACTTTGAGTTGTACTTGATCGAACAATACATGATTTTCGATATTTTTGCATCTTTCCAAGTAGAGTCTTTCGCAATCTGTACACGAATTATGGTTCCAATCAATGAGTTTATGACAAATCCCAAATCCATACGAATCCATATCACATTCTCAATTATTGAAACCCCAAAAATATTGTGCATTATTTACCTTTCCTGTTATTTTTGATTTTCATATCAATTTACGTATTTCACAAGGGGTATGTAATGTCGACATTTATACGAAAGTATAAGATTATTAATTCTTGGAATCGGACAAATCTAACAAGATTCAAAAGGTCTTCATACGTGCTCCTTGTAATTATTATTAAAAATTGAACGTCAGCTATTCTGCTTCCTTGGAAAGTCGGAATATAGACACGCATTAATTGGCTTCCGCGTTCTAATCACAAACTGTAGCTGCATAAACCCGCATTAAAATTTACATATGAAAGCCAAAGACAAAATTGAAATCAAAATTCAGTAAAGTGACAATTAACGATCTGGAAATATACATGTAAAAAGGAAGAACAAAGCTATACAATGAGCACTAGAGAGCCCTTAAACCTCTTCCTGTAAAGACCAAAATCTCAGAAAATAGAACCTAGCAAAAATTGGAATTTAATACATCAGATAGCTACAATCTCCTCCCCCCAAAAAAAAGAATTTTCCCATGCTACCTCAACAAGCAATAGAGCACTCAAAATTGTTCACTTGAAGGTGTGTGTAAAAATGACAGGACAGCAACCCGGTAAGCTATGATCGAGTTCTCTACAAGACTACAAGTATGCAAATATCAACCTGCAATCGCAATTAGCTGTTTTATTAACAGTGAAACAGATTGTAATAGTACAGACGAAATACACTTGATACTCTGATAGACTGATAGTATCATATAGCCTTTATAGAGTTAGAGGTGATTTTCATTTGAGCTCTAAAACTGATCAGATGGTACAAAAAATAGCCCCCGGGTGAATTTCCGATTTTGCATTTTTCAAGGGACAAAGGGAGTAAGCACGGAGTATCTCTAAGAAAAACCTTTTGTATCGGGCCAGGTTCAGTCGGGTCATGACCTTAAAAATCATCCCATTAGTCGGGCCGGGCCAAACTTCAGGCCAGTTTTGTGTGCCTAAACCCCTGTATTTTGGGCCAAAAATAGCGCGCTTTCGGGCCGCTCAAATTTATAACTAAAAGCGTAATTTTACATTGCCCATAACCCGCCAACTTTTTTTTAAAGTTCAGGCAGGGCCTGAAAATCGGGCCTACATATTCTGCCCAAACCCCGGTATTTTTCGGGTCGGGCCGGTCGTCTCATGTTGATCAGCTCTAGAACAGAAGGAAGGAAGGAAAAACCTCAGCCCCTCAAAACTCCAGCTAAGATTGGGCATTACCTTAAAAGAAAGCAAAAGGGCACACTAATGTCAACTGGCCCAAGGTTGTGACAGAGAAGTAGTCGGCGTTGATGCACCTGAGCCTTGTTTTCCATGTATAGCAGCTTTGAGGACATTATATTGTTCATTCACAGAATTGTACAACGCTTGTCCATAAACTGACTTAGCCTGCAATAAAATCACCAAAAGAATCACAAATCGAGTGTATGTAACAATTTGCGTTTAGATAGTGATACTACAGTTTATTAGATATTTATTAAAGATATACTCAATTATTTATTATTTTAATATCCTTTCATGATTATTTGCAAACCATATACAATTGATTGCCATGCGCTCTTTATATTCTTATGTGAGCTAATTTAGTGCAAGAGAGTTTTGAACTATAACCAAACCTCTTCATCATTTTTGCAACCAAGAGAAACATCATTGTAGTTAATCTCTGGTTCCACAGATACCCCAACTCCGTGAAAGGACATTACTCTTTTCTCCCCAATTTCCTTTTCAACCTGCACAGGGAAGGGGAAAGGGCGAGTTCTTGAATAAACAGAAATTCACAATCAAACAGGCTACTTAAAAGAAAACAGTAGGAAGTTACCTGTGCTGGAGGGGGCATAATGTCATAGCACAATAATGCTAATGGATAAATATGCCCAGGTCTACCAGCATGTTCCACAAGCCTTCTCATATTATCCAATGCAGCGAAATCAAAAGTTCCCTGATGTTTATCCATCAGTATCATATTAAATATTAATGGCAATGTAGTAAAATCCCAGGAAAGAAATGCAAGAAAGAGAAAAGGCCAAAAAGGTAATTGATTCACTTGCACAATGGGACTATAGAATACAAACACACAGAAAGAAAATCATAGCAACAAAATCATCAACTATGACTGCAGAAAGCAATAGAAACATGACCTACACATAATGTCTCCTACATGAAAAATGGGCAGAGAGATGTCCGGAAAAAGACCCAATTGAGACGGTAATTTACAATGAAATCAAGTCAAAGGTCACAGAAAAGAAATCCAAGAACCTAGACCTGATCAACATGACCCCGGCCCAAAATTTGGCGGGTTTGGGCAGGTTTTAGGCCCGATTTCCAGGCCCAGCACGGCCCAGAATTTTAAAAAATTTGGCGGGTTTGGGAACGTAAAAGCTACATTTTTAGTTATAAATTTGGCATGGCCTGAATGGCCCGATGTTTTAGGCCCGAAATAACAGATTTGGGCATGAAAAACCGGCCCGGATTTTGGCACGGCCCGAGACATGGGCTGATTTTTAAGCTTCGGCCCGGCTCGAACCCAGCACTGATCTTGAAGTGCATTACATCTCCCATAATACAAGTAACAAGGATATAGCAATCAGCACAAGTTATTATGAGAAGTGCACTAGTGCAGATGTCGGAAGAAAAGGCAACAGGTCTTAAATTTTGCTGTCAAATGTTACGGACAAAAACTTACCGGGTACCATTCACCAGTGACAGCATCTGGACGATCTCTTCCACCACTGGGTGCAATCCAGATTATTTTTGAACCACCTCTGGAAAAATAGATAACCCATATTTAGAAGATCCAGCAAGAGAAAAAGAAAGGAGAAGAATCTTTTAAAACAGAACTACTAGAAAAGACTAACATGGGAATTGGAAGCCACCACCACTATTAAACAACAAAAAAAAAGAATCCCCAGTCACAAACACAGAGGTCGGCAAACACACACTTTCATATGAAAATCCTGTCACGTGGGCTCCAATATAAGTTCAAACATTCTACGGACTTCCAATCATATACCTGGAATTTAAGTTCAAAGACCTTTCTATTTACATACAAAGTGCTAATAGGGTAACAGATAACAGACCCATGAATAAAACATTTTCATATAGTTGAGGAATCAAGTTTCTCGAGTTTATCTCACCGTATTTGCCTCACCATAGAAAAAAGTCCCTGGGCTTATAAACAAATTAAGAAACCTTAACAAGGAAAAAAAGGAAACATACAGAACGTGGGATAGGAGTTTGTATTCCCTTCACAACCAAAAACTATTCTAGACTTTGAAAAGCAAAAGACGAAGACTAGTGCTCAATTTAAAGCTACATCCAGTTATCAAACGAAGACGGAAAACAATTCTAGTTTCACAAACAATGAAGCGGAATCCAAAATAACGTAACTACCTTAAAAGTAAGACCAACTCTTTCAAACTCCTTGTATTTGCTCTTTTCTTTACATCAACAAGCTCGGGATCATCATACATGTGCTTCTTAGAGTAAACACAAAGAAGATTCCTGAGTCGGAACAAAATAGAAAACCATTGAGACAGTGACAACTCATCATTAAAACCACAAACTCAGAGATGAGAGCATATCAGATCACCTTCCCATGCTAAAGGGCTTGCAAAGAGGATCTGTTATAACTCGATCACCTGCTATGTAGATCTGCAGCACATAAAGTTACACCTTTTCCATGTAAGCTTTAAAAAATTAAAGCACAACAAATGGTGCAAATTACACAATTGACAAATAGCAGATTGACGTCACCAAGTTTTCTGCGATTAGTGAATTTGTCTTCTCCAGAAGTAATGCAATCACTGCGGGATCTGCTTCACTTTGATGGTTGGACATTAAGATGATGTTGTCACCCTGTACGTTATAATCAGGATATTAAAGTTGCAACATAATGGGGAACCTTTACCCAGGATCTATCAAATGCACAAGTTGCTGGTAGAAGATGCAGCAAGCACAAAGGTAGTTAATCGGACCTCCTTTCTCTCCTTTATATGAAAAAACGTTTTTTTTGAAAGACATGAAACTAGAAGGTAAAAGTACATCTCTCCGTTATCAGGGCACATACACAATCTTGTTTATAAGTATGTTGAGAATGTCAATATTGCCAAGGGTCTCCTACAATAAAATCTGGTATCAAATGTCTACATAATTATTCTTGACTAATAAAAAGAAGCACATTACTTCATCCTTTCACTTAATATATTCCTTTCAGACCCATCCAAAAAAATGTTCCTCAACAAGCAGTAGCCATATAATTTGAACATATTCTTTCAATCTACTGCCTATATCACTCAGACGGGGCTTGAAAAAGACTGAAATTAGTTGAAACAAAACCCTTCGTAATGGATCCCCACTGTCTAACAGTGTAAAACTGGCTCAAAAATAACTAAATGCCATTAGAAGATACACAACTTAGATTCTTTTTAGACTCCAGGTCTTTCAGAAGTATCAATTAGACAATCAATAAGACAATAACGCATTACTGTCACTCAATTAGAAAGAATATGTTGATAATATGTCCAGGTCTTTGAGAATATATGTTGCACCAGGAGATTGCCAAAGAGAACAGAATATTCTATTGAGTCCATGTTTGAAAGCAGAAGTGAAAACATAAGAATGGATACCTGCTTAAGCTTCTCCTCCATTTCTTGGAAAATGGCGATGTTACCAACATATGAATTTCTGAAATGAAAACAATGACATTTATAGGATCAAAAAGATGGCAACATAACCCTTGGTTTGCCCTAAAATCCCAGAGTTTGATATGCTTATGCTGAGTAATTTAACAAATATGTCCCCCAGAGAATCAAACCGACTAGAACAGCACCTGATAGTATGCCAAACACTACAAAAGAATTTCCTACAAAAGTATAAGCTATGTTTTCTTCCAAAACAATATCCAGACTAGAACAGCACCTGAAAGTATGCCAAACACTACAAAAAAAAATCCTACAAAAGTATAAGCCATGTTATTTCTGTATCAAATAGGTCATTCAATGGTGTGGAGTTAGGGCTGTCAAAACTGACCCGATCCAACCAATTTCTGACAAAAACCTAAGTGACCCGGAAAAAAAAATCATACGTTCAATCCGCATAATGATAATGACCGCGGACAACTACATTATCTGATTATACCCGAACCGATTATAACCGACCCGTGACCGACCGATGACCCGATTTGACACCCTTGGGTGTGGTAAATAGAATCATGCTGCAACATCCAATGGCTGTTGTGTGATAGTGTCGCCCATTAAACTTCACAGGCACCACTGCTAATTGCTAAAGAAGTTAGACGCCTAGACCTACCAACCTTATTGCATGTGATGTAAATGGAAATTCGCAATTCGTTTAATCATTGGGGTTAGTCTACTGAAAGGAAACCCTTTTCCTTGTCCTTAGTTAGTGTCTGGTTCACTCTTTTTTCGATTCCTTTTTCCACTTTTGCTAAATGGAACCCCGAAGTTCCCTCCCTGATAATCCTCTTCCCCTCCCCCCCCCCCCCCCCTCCCCCCGCTCGAAAATATGATCACTACGAATACCGAAACTCATAAGCGCACCAATTACCTATTTACTAGTCTACTTCAGCCAAAAAAAGGAACTGAATCCTCACAGAAAACACTGCCACCCAATTTCCTTTTCCCATGAAGATGAACCTAGATCTTAGCTTTGGTAGCCCTGGTAATGGTAATGGTGAATTAGTAACCTGTGCAATCTGGCTGTTGGAGAAAGATGAAGGCAACAAACAGCAAGGAGAGAGATGGGTTGGGGAGGGAGTGGAGTAGGAGCCTAGGAGGTAAAGGGTGAAATCATATGAGCAACGTAAGGGGGGTTTCTGATTTGGTCAAAACTCCTATCTCAAGGCAAAATGAAAGCGAGGAGTCTTGAGGTATATTTTTACATACACTAAACAAAATACGCGTATAACTTAAATATTATAACAAGGTCAAATTTTCAAATAAGTCCATTCACATTAGGACATAGAACTATGGATGTGTCATGTGACTACTGCTAGGTGCTGCTTAAGCAACACAATGACAGTTTCTTCAACCACAACTGAAAGGTCTACAACCCAAATTATGGTCAATATGGTACTTTCAGTTAAACACGGTTTATTCAAGATGTGAGAATTAAAAATAGCCTGTAAGTTCCTCCAGTGCTATACATTAACAAATGTTCTTGCTCATATTCATAAGCAATGAACTTGGGAGATAGTCCCTCGGTATTTTATTAAATTGTGCAGTTTGACCGGCACATAGTTTAGGAGGGTAAGTTGATTTTATTAAAATAAGATATAAAAACAATGGTAATAAAAGTTAATGGGGATGTTGAATTATTCAAAGAATGTAAAAGGTAAGAAAAAATAAATAAAATAGGTGAGAGTGGGGATCATGAGAGGAGAGAGATATATTATTAAAATGTAAGAGCATATCAAAAATGGAAAGTCCACCATTTAATAAATTACGGCCTCTTTAGGAAAGTGCATAATTTAATAAAATACGGAGGGAGTAGAAAAAAGTGAAACCACAGTCAACATGAAAACTGACAACAGTGAAGCTAACCATGTACTTTTATACTTCCTTGATTAATCAAATATTTAAAATGGGAACATGCTTTTCAACTGTCTTGTTGCTTTATTAAGGAAGACCTTCTATTGAACAGATCAGGATTCAGAACTCAAAAGTATAGCAGAAGCTCAACATAATAAATTGCACGGTTACACCAGGTTGGAATGTTGGATTAATTAAGAGTGAGGGAATTTCCGGAATCTACCATTCAACATGCCTCCTATCTCCTCTATCCATAAAATGGGATGGAAAACATTTTACCTGGCAATTTGTTTATTAAATAATAAAAATAAAATATGTAGGTAAATATTTTTCCCACTCAATGGCTAGAGTTTATGTGCTGAAAAGCCTAAAACGGATGAAAATAGCCACTTGGGGCCTGGAGGACAACTGTTGTGATAATTGCAAATTAGCAAACACTGCCTATGTGGAAGGCCAGCAATAGATATTTCGGAGACAAGCTGCTATGATGATCAGAGTCTGCCTAACCTAGGTCAGTTTACTCTAACTTCAACAATTATGAAGACAAACCTCAGTCATTGCATGTGTTTAGATACGAAGACTCTCGCACAGCAAAGTGCATCATTTGTTCCAATAAATTAGAAAACCAAAAGCATAAACTCTCCTGTGTGATCAATATGGCCAAGACAAGTCAAAGTGAACCAAAGAGAAAACCTCAAAAGTATGACCACTTGGGCAATTCTACGAAAGCAAGACAGGCCAGATGTAGATCCTATCCAAGAAACAATGCTAAAACCATCTTCTTTTGGACACTAAATAAACTTGGACTGAACATAAAATTACAGCCAACAAGATTTTTTCTAAGGAATTTCTTGTTGCTTTTGTTGCTGTGTCCTAGAAAGAGGAATAAGCAGCTAGCTAAATTCCTGAACATCAAGCTTCACCTTTTCCCTTGATAATTATTTTCACCCTATTCTTTTTCGAATGTCCTTCTATGGCGATTGATTCTCAGATAAGACCGACCAGAAATAAATACAGCTCATTAAAGCCCAAGAATTCAAGTCACAAGTCAAAAACTACTACAAACTATGATACCATGAAGCAAAACAGGAGGTTGGACTCACCCAAAATCTACCAATGGCCGAATGTAATCTTGACCAAAGGAATAATAGTCAGCAGGCTCTCGAATAGCTTTGTGAAACGGTGGAAATACAAAAGGGTCCTGTAAGATATTATTAAGACCGCATAAGTAGCTAAGTGGTGCATAAATCCCATCGTATAATTAAAATGTTCTGTAGCTTTTTTTTTTTCTATAGCTTTTTATTCAATTAACCATTTTGAAGAATTGGAACGACTATAAAAAAACAAACCAACATCTACCAACCATAAGTGGAAATGTAGTAAAACGAATAAGACATATCGACGAGCACAATAAATTTGACCAAAAAATACCTCAATATCCAACAAAACAAAATCAAGCATAACACTCATGTTTGACAACACTATTTCATCAGCATGAGAAATTCCACTTGAAAGGACCTGAAAAGTCAATCAGTTGAAAGATGTCACAATCACCACTAGAAAAAACACTCATGCAACAGGATAACAGTCTCTATCATCAGAATCGTAAGCAGGATATCCAAAAGTTTCTTTAGTTCATCCAACAGGTTTATTCTGCCTCTAAAAGAAAGAACGCATTACCCCAATGCCCCTATAAAATCTCCCATCTTTGGTCGGGCAAGGCAAGGGGGTCGGATATACGCAACCTAACACGTGCGGTAACAGAGAGGCTGCTTTCAATGCCCCTTAAATTAGCTAATCCAGTTATGAAATACTTAGCAACAAGTGTAAGCTAACACATGACAAATAAGAATATCAGGCTGTTAATGAGCCATTTTATCTCCATGTACGCTTAATTATTCTGCAATATTCAATTTTTTACAATTTAAGGAAAAGGTGAATTGTATTTAATGTTTCTTGAGTCTTGTCCATTATAAAACCAGAAGAGCTTGTTGTGGCAACATCCAATCTGTGTCTCAACAGCAATTTGATTAATATTTCAATTCCCTTCCCTCGATAAAGCAATATAAAAGGCTAGATTACCATGCCCTCAGACAATCACATATCTATCTATCCATAGAATCAAGAAACGGCATGCAGCTCCAACTGCAGAACTTTCTCTAACAGGTAAAAAGTAACAAAAGGAAAAATCAAATAAGTTAGAAAATAAAAGGAAAACTCGTTTTACTTATATTTCAAACAAACTTGCACTTCAACTTCAAAGTTGAGAAACAGAAAACTAAGTTAGGTTAGTCGTGAAATAGCAATATAGCATGGATAAGGAAACTGAAGTCTGCCAGAAATATGCGAGGAAGTAACAGAAGAGAAGAACATTTGTATTCTAGGACTCGTCAAACACATTGAAAACAACGAAATGCAATCCCAGGAGTCAAACTTCATGCAACTGTATTTATGTTATCTGATGAATGATGGGAAAAGGGTGATGCAGAGCTCACAGCCAAAAGGATTAAAGAATACCATAACAATGGGATTTTCCCATTTGTGTGAAGAAAATAACCATTTTTCGAAAAGACTACAAAGTACAGACAGAAATATTCCAGGATACGAATAGGTCAATAATGTAACTTACTGCATTGCGATAGTAGTGAAAAAGTCCCTCCATAGCATAAGCAACACTTTTAGGTAACCTTCCAATTTCTGATTCCCTTTTTATTTCAGATATCAGCTCTGCAAAGAATACAAATCAATTCACGGAAGAAATCAGAATGTAGGTATGCAGATAAGACTATTGAAATAGAAAGGGCATCGAAGATTGCAAGAATGTTCTTTCTCATACTCAAAGAAAAATGTCTAGCTGCAACCTAACCATACAAGATGGTAAACAAAACTAATGTGTCAATACATAGAACAGTTGCAGCGACTTTACAATGATCAAGCACTTGACTCAGCAAAAATAATAACCCTTCAACTGTAGCATTGATACAGCGACTACATATTACAGAGCAAGCATGGTTGACTGCATAGGGTTGTCAAGCATGAAAGAAAACAAAAGGAAAATTATACAGATATCCGGAAGAACAACAGAATAAGAAAGAGCAGTGTCACAAGATACGCAGTGTATAAACGGTAATCTTTAATTATCCCAGGAAAAAACGATTTCATTCCTGAACAAGTAAAAAGCTGCTTCACTATACAGCTGGGCAAGGGAAGAATTCAAATTTATCTTTCGTAGATAGATGTATGCTTTATTGTAATACGAATTTTCACAAGGTTAAGCTATAGACAAAATGCTGCAACAACTTTCCATAACTTCATATACTTTTTATTTGGTTGACCTGCTGTTTGCAAGCGTAGTGCAAGCCGCAAGGCATAGCGTAAGTGATAAATTATACTTTCTAGAACATATTATATTGCTCCAAAGCAGAAACAGCATATTATAGTACATGCAACATCTGATTCAGCAAAGATTTGAATTACCATGTCCACATAGCCAGTACTAAATTGATGTCTTGCTAAGATCTATAATCTTATTTCTCTTAAATTCACTTCAAGGTAAAGAACAGTCTCTCTGCTGGTGAAATAGAGAATTCCTCCGGCACTCTAGTACACGATTCTATGCAATTCCCAATAAGTAAATAATCAGAGAAGAGATCTTAGAAAAACTCCCAGTGACTCCTCATATACTCAAATATTCTAAGTCAAGGCTAAATACATTTGAATGCAAAGTTGCAAGCCTTATTCACCCATCTAGCTTCTGCAGAAAACGTTAAGGGCATAAAGGAACTATCCACCTAATTAAGGTAATAAACTATTACATTAACAAGACAACAAGAGGGAGTCTCCATCTGTACATGGTTTTCACGCCGTTAATATCCTTTTAATATCACTCTCTAATACCTACCTATCAACGGGGAGGGGAGGCACGTAAGGGATGTATCAATTCATTTTCTACCACAATATCATAAAATTAAGTGTCGCTCCAACTGCACCGGTCCAACACTCTAACTATACAACATCCTCAAAGAGGAAAGCTTAAAAGCAATACCAGAAGAAACTTTTCCCTTATAATTGTTTTGTTAGTTAATTTGTTACTGATAGAGAATATCGTATATTCTGTAACGCTAATGCACCAATTCCCTTTCACTGTTAAAACTATTTTATACCATCATGAACCCTAAAGAAAAACAAAATGCAAAGTCCTAGGTTATCCATCCCATACCTAGGATTCCTTGTCCAAAATTGTGATTCAAAGTTAGATAATCAACTTTTTCACAACTTGTATGTGACAAGTCTGACAACAGAAGACATCTCACCCTCAAAACACAGTGTTCCATTAAACACCTATTCAACTTTTCTGACCCTGTTCATTATTGAATTGGATATAGGTTTTAAAATAAAGGAAGAAAAATCTCACTGTGCAAGGTAGTAGTAGATGTGTAGTTAACCACAAAGCTACACTGCAGCCAGCTAAAACATGGAGTAAACAGAGGCATGTTTTAAGAAAGTGTATATAGCCATATATAGGGCAATCTTTTCCTTTCTCCGCTTATTTGGTGCCAATATGTCACAGGTGAAATTACAAGAATTTATCAGCAATTGCCTACACAAACTCACTCTAGCTAATTTTCAATTTACTCATACTTCCTAATCAACGGTCGCTCACTTCTGAAAAATATCACAACTTAAAGAATCAAGTCAAACTAAGGATGTTTGAAGTATGACACTCATCTTTTTACATTTCATTAGGAAACCTAAAGTACATTGTTATTAGAATATATGACATTGTTTCTGAACTATCCTAGGATGTAAGAACCTACTCTAAATCATATTCCATAGACAACAATCGAGAAACTTATGAATTAAAGAAAATACACAAAATCTTTTACGCGCTTAAGGAGGAATCACAACACACATGACTCAAACAGTAAGCAGTCACTAAAAAACCTTTCATTCTAAGAAAGATGACCAACAAGGGACTGCTCTCTCTCAAATTCCATATTGTTATATATTGTCTAATCATTAAAGTACATCAACCAAAAATCAGATAATTAAAACAAGCAGAGAACTAAATAATTGATAAAATAAAACAAAAATTCATGAAACCGAATGTTCAGCTATCAGTCGAGCAGAAATCCACATTTCAGCATAGTAGTAAAAAACCGGAAAAAGAATTCAAGAAACTGCCACATATACTTGCCGCCGATTATTTCATAAGCGATGAAACATGAAAATGGATACAAATCAATTGTTCTGTCGCAAAATTTTCAAAATCAAATAAAAAAAATAAGCGGATAATTCCTACATAAATTGATTAGAGGAAAAACAATGAAAGATGCTCAGATTACGAATCAAATATACATCTACATTTCAGGCATTCAGCATAATTATGAAACTAAAGACAATGTAGTACTCCATAATAAAATAAAATAAAAAATGAGAAAAGAGAGAGAGAGAGAGAAAACCTTCTGCAGAACGAACGTTACGATAAGTGCGAGAACGAAGAAGTTGATTGTCATCTTCTTTCTTAACAGGAATCTCGTGATTCTCCTCTTCAACAGACTTCGCAGCAGCAGAATAAGAAGCAGAAGCAGACGTCGAAGAAGACGAGGACGGAAGAGCAGTGTCCGCCATTAATTTGAGCTTGGAAGAGCAGCAGCATATTAGAGACGAGTTAAACCGAGTGAAAAAACTCCGACGAAACACCACCGCAGAAAACGCCGACGAAGAAGACGACGAGGAAGTAGAAAACGAAGAAGAAACCCTATCTTTGCACACCTCGAGAACGGGTGGAGCAGAGGAAGATAAGACTAACATATTTTCTGGTATGAGGAGAGAGAGAGAGAGAGAGAGAGAGAATGGAAATGGCGGATGAGAGATGGGTTGAAGATTGGAGAAGAAGAAGTTGATTGGTGGTTATTTGATTTGTGAGTTGCTAAAAAAGGTGAAAACAAAAAATAGGAGAGAGAAAAATGAGGGAATAGTACTAACTGAATAGTGAAGTGATAAACCGCATAAAAGGGCGCAATTGCAAAGTTGCAGGGGATTAGGCGGTGACGGCTTTTGGGCTACCGGATAATCGGATATCACGTTTCTTTCTGGTATTCTCGTTTTTCCTTTCTTTGACCGGTGTGTGAGAATGTGAGATGCCTATTTTTCCTTAACAAACAAAAACAAAAAAAAAATGCCTATTTTTTCTTGAATAATAATAATAATGAATATAAAAAAATGTTTATTAATTGGACCAGAAAAATCGAGTTCCGCTTGATTAAAGGTTGAGTAGATGAGTAAATCGAATCATTAAACTGCAATAGTGCATATTGGTGTAATTTTAAAATAGTGATTCGTGTATTGACCTATCCTATATGCTCAATTTATTGAATGATGGTGTTCCTAGGTTAAATAATATTTATAATGTTATGCTTTATTGGGGGAAAAAAAAATTATATATGTAGATGTCAACTAGTTTAGTTGGTTAAAGTTTTTGGTACTAAGACTTGAGATCAAATATTGTTTATGTGAATTATGTCACTTATTCTTGTGGATTACTCTATATACGGTAACAAGAAGAAGAAAATTGTGTGACTCGAGCATGGTCCAAAACCTAACGCATAATATGATGTTTTGATTATTTCGTTTCATGCTATTACAGTATTACCTCATTAAAGTCTTGTCTTGGTCTCTCAGGTCACTTGGGTCATTGACATGCAAAATCTTTAATAATACGTTTCTAACTTATTATAATTATAACTTGTGAGTATCACTAGCTATTACACACATATCATGTAAGTATGTAACATGTGGGCTTTGTTATCATTTAACTTCTTATAATGTGTTTAAATGTTCTACTCAAAGTTTTTTTTTTGTCATACGTAATCAAGTGTTTATTCAAAAGAATAGTTGATTGAATGAGGGTGAATGTTTTATCATAATTCATAATAAGTTATAATAGTGACGCGTTACAAAAGAAGTAGTGTTGATTACTTGATTTGCCTGATTCGGTATAACCCTTGGAAAAAAAGATGATTTGCTATTTTGCTTTGTGTAGACCTAGTAAATCCTTGACTTAAGCGGTTCCTTTAACCATTTAGAATGATAAATATACTACTGATCTCGGTTTGGATTATCTAATTTTGACTGAATTGACTACGAGGACTTATTTATTTGAAAGAAACTTATTTTTAATGAAACTTTTGAATTTATGCATACTTGTTTTATTATAGAAGTATATAAAACAAAATCTAAATTGTTTTTATTTTAACTTGAAAAAAAAAAACTATTGTATTCAAGTATTATGCAATTTGCAATATTTTGAGGTGTATTATCACCAAAACCCTCCCTCTCCAACACTTGCCACTAAAATTAGTGGGAATTCCAATTCTTAAATTTCCAGAAACTCCACATTTTAAGAGGAGAGAGATTGAGTTCTGAAATTGTTCACACAACAAAGCAGAGGAGGATGTCAATGTCCTCGGTTGTACCTTCTTCTTCACCTACCATTTCTCTTTCTTCATCATCTATCACAAGAAAACCCCTCTTTCTATCTCCTCCCTTCATTCGCCCTTTCGCCCCTCTACAACATCGGTACTCTCTTTAACCCACATCATTTTATTGTTCTGTTTTATTTATTTTGCTAATTAAACTTGTTGGGTATGTTGTTTTAGTGTTGAATGTACATGCAATGGGAAATTTTAAGATGTACTATGTTTTTGTGTGATTGTTAGGTAGAGATTTTGTGTAATGCAAGTGGGGTTTGTAGTTAAATTTTATGAATTGGGGAAAAAATTGGCGCAAACTGTCAATACAAGTTTTAGGGAAAGACAAATGCTTCTAATTGGATTTGTGTTAGATGAGATAATGAGAAATAAGGGAGAATTTGAAATATGCACATCTTTTTTGTATGGTTTTTTAATGGAGTAGTTTGAGAGCTTATTATTGTTTTTGAACATGGAGGAGTAATGTTGTTGAGGTTCTGAGGAAGATTAGGGTTTAGGGTGTCAGTTTTTCATGTTTGATACTTCGTATTAAGTAGATAAGAACTTGAAATCTGGGAAATGAAGCACTCTAATCTTTGATGTTTCGTGTTTGATACTTCGTATTAAGGAATAGGGACCTCATAGATCAAACTTCACAAAGTTATTTTATCCTTCTATTGTGCCAGAATGAGAATTGTGTTCAATGACTGCTGAGGGGCCTTTTGATGTGTAGGTGAAAACATATGGTTTGAATTTTGGTAATTATTATACTTCAAATTTGCAAGAATGGATCTTGGGGTGTAGTGGACAGAAAGTAGAAAAGTCAGTCAAGATTATGTTTACCTTATGTTAGATTGTTAGTCCACTAGAATATCCATTCCTTTTGGTATTATCAATTTGCATTACTTCCCCACCAACATTCGAAAAAGAAAAGAAGAAACGGAATGTGGATAATTTCTTGTTAGAAGTTTGAAACACCAAACTTGCTTTGATGCCCAGGAACCTTTTTAATCATTTACCTTGTGCAGGCTTGCAGCAGTGCTGTAACCTTGTATTATATCTTAGTTTCATGTTTATATTTGATGAATTCTTTGATGGCTTTCCTTTGAATTTTGTTTTGTTAAGTTAAAAACTTAAATTTCTTCAACAGTATCCTTAAGCCATTACATTGTAATAGAAAGGAACTGCAGTTAAACAAATCAAGAAACGCTGGAGCTCCGAAAACCTAGTAGGTTTTAATCCAACTCACCATAAACTTAAGGACTTGATGTAGTTATGTACTGACTGATTTATTTTCTTCTTTTATGGAGTAGTCGTTTATGTCCATTTCCGATGGAGCCAAAGATTCATTTGTTCTTTTGGTTGTGGATGTAATGGACTAAATCAAAATGGCTCTTAAAACCTCTTTGCTTCCTTTACATGAAGTAGGAGATGGTCGTCCCGTAGTTGTCCCGTTATCGCTTTTGGGTCAATTGGAAACAACCTCTCTGCAATTGCAGGGGTAAGGTTGCGTACACCTGACCCCCCCTTACCCCGCTTCTTGCGGGAGCCTCTTTGAGGCAATGGGGTAATGATAATGAATGAGAGGATGGAGTAGTCGTTTCCTGGTCATGTGTAAGAAGTTTTTTTCCCTAAAATATTGTGTAGAATGGATTTTAGGATTATTGGTTGAGGCATTTGAAGTAGTACCATATTCACAATGTTTTTTCATTCTACTTTAATGACAGGTTCAAGAGTCGTCATGTAAAGTGTAGTTACTCAAGAACAAATGGAGAGGAGAGCTCCAGATCTACTACAATAGATGTTATAGCTGATGTAAGATCTGAAAAGGTATGTGAAGGAATTAGATCATTTTTCTTTCTCAAATTAGTTGATTTTGTTACTTGATATAACTTTATTGCTTGGTGAGTTGCTTTTCTTTGTAGTTAGTTGTTCTGGGAGGCAGTGGTTTTGTTGGATCTGCAATATGTAAGGCTGCGGTATCAAAAGGCATTGAGGTTGTAAGTCTAAGCAGGTGCGACTCTTTCTTCGCCTTAATTGACACTTTCCTCCTTGCATAGTGCAAATAAGTCTGGCCGTTGGTCATTACTTATATATGAAGTAAGAAACTACTAATTTCCTTATATCCTTCCCTGTCTTCTTTAACTGAAAAGATGTATTTCCTTTGGATCCTGTACAGAGCCTGAAGCTTCAATGAACCTTTTGCAGGTCAGGACGGCCTCGTATTTCAGAATCTTGGGTAGATCAAGTTTCTTGGTTGCCAGGCACGTGTCATCTTTCCTGCTATCTTACCACATCGTCCTATGACTTTTCAAGTTATTGATCAATGGAAATTCTGTTGGATCCCCTTTATACTTAGTCTCTGTTTTATTTACCTTATTTCCACTTATTTCGGGGAAAATAAGTTCATTTAAGTTCAGATAAGATAAGTTTAGGAAAAATAAGGGTTGACCAAGTAAATTCATAACTAAAAAAGTTTTGATAAGTTCTAATAAGTTAAGATGTTCAACTATGTTCAGATAAGATAAGTTCAGGAAAAATAAGTGAAAATCAGGTGAATAGAATGCACTCTTTGTACCTATTGAGTCCTTCCTTAAATGCTTATTGAATGAGAGTATCCACATAACCGATGTAGCATTCCTCTGAAATTCTCGAAGCTGCAAGATCGAGGAATGTTTTGATAAATTTACTAATCCAACATATATTAATTAGTCATTGTCTGTCAAATTCTGAATGAATCTTTTTTTTTCTCAGTGATAACTTCATTGTTTGAGAGAATCATATTTTAAAACGAATGATCTTGGTGAATGTGATGATTCTGTATGATGACATGCTAGTTATTCTGAATCTTCTGTACATGACATCATGCAATGCTTAAAGAGCTGATCAGAATTCCGCTCCTTTTTCTACTACAATCGTCTGTGCTGACTTTTGTTATTAAGGAATTTTGTCTGTTGATTTATCATCCCTCAAGTTCTTCTGGAGATTTTTTTATTAATGGTGAATATTGCTTCAGGAGATTTTCATTGATGGTTAATATTGTTTCCATATATATCTTGGGTTGCATTAAGATGAGTCTAAGTAGGACAGTAGGTAATGCTACTGCCATCTTTACATGCCATGAACATAAACCCCTTAATATATATACGGAGTACATGCCATCTTTACATGCCATCTTTATATATATGTGGAGTAGGTTTATGCATAAGTGGGGGATGCCTCTAACATAATCCCCTAACATAATGGTTTGACTTGGGAGTTTAGCCCTTCTTCAGTCCAGCCTTCAGGAGGAGGAGAATACACAGAGAATCTAGAAGCCAACTGGAGACTTGTGACTAAAGATGTACATGAAACTGATTCTGTTGCTAGATTTGTAGATTAGCAGGGGCAGTAGGTATTTTTCACAAGTATGAGTAGGTGAGTTTTTCCAGAAAAGTTTACCAAATCTTCTAAGCCAAAATCCCCAAATAGGAAGGAATGTAAATTTCTTGTGTGATTCTGCTGACATGGTGATGTTTGTGGAGGTCATGTTTTTGTTTCTTAGGCTTAGGCCAGATATGTCAGACAAGATATACACGAACTTCAAAAATACTGCTTTCTCTTTTAACTGGTACTTGTGGTGGGCTGCTCAACAGCTCAATACTTTTAGTAGCGCATAGGAAATATTCTCCTGTGTTCTTTGTGGTCAGAAGATTTTCTTAGACCTGATCAAGTTTCGGGCCGGGCCGCGTTCAGGTCGGAAATTTCTTCCCAAGACCCGCTATTTCAGGCCATTTTGGGCCGGGCCAAATTTATAACTAAAATTGCAATTTTGAGTTACCCCAAACCCACCCAAAAAATTTCAAAATCGGGCTAAATATTCTGCCAAAACCCCGCAATTTCCTGTCCAGGCTCATGATGATCAGGTCTAGGTTTTCTTGATAGTTATCTGGTACGTGGGATAGGAACCTTTATTGGATAGCTGTCCTGCGCTCCATGGACCATGGGTATTTTGCCACCTCTTCTACTTGTATAACAGTGACTAATCAATTACAAGTAGATTATAATTAATTTAGATTGCAGTCTGGAAGATGCTTATACTGTAGATTGCAGTAACTTTGTTTTTTTGCCTTCTCAAGTATCTGTGGTCTTTTCATGGAAACATGCAATCTAAAGCCTCTTATTTCACAGGGGATGTTTTTTATGCAAATTGGGATGAAATCCTTATTGGAGCAACTGCTGTTGCTTCAGCCGTGGGAGGTTTTGGAAATGAGGAGCAACTGAAAAGGATTAACAGCGAGGCTAATATTGCGGCAGTAACTGCTGCAAAAGAATATGGTAAGTGTCTAAGTGGCTTTTATATTTGCAGTAAGGAAAGTGATCCCTGAAGTGATCATTTTCACTCTTACTTCTTATGTATCTCCGACACTAAGCTTTTTGTTGCTGTTTGTGTTCAAGAATTTATCATAAGAAAGAGAATTCATTTTTCTTTTAAAAGCAGATGACATCATCGGATCTGCACTTGTAACTTGCAACCCATCGTTGTAGTTGCCGGTTGTGATCAGGGAATATGTCAGTTGTCAGTTCAGTTACAATTTTTAACTTTGCATGGAATCTGGTGTAAATTCCAGAAGCCTGATCTTGTGTTCAGTTACATATGATCTTGTGAAAAGTTGTTAACCATTCAGGGTTGTAGTCAACTAGTCATCATGTTTTCCTCGAATCAGTGATATTATTGTGCCATTGCGCTTTATCTCGTTCCCTAAGAATGACACATTTTTTTTAACAAATGCTTGCCATTGAGTTTTATCGCTTTCTCACTTATTTTCAGAAATGCCACTAGGTTTTACCTACAATTGGTGGTGTTGTAGGATCATTTCCTTCAAGGTGTTTGGTTATTGATCATAGAGTCATTTGGTAATAATATACACAATATTGGTGTGACTTGTGAGTGAGGTTTTAAGGAAATTAACCTCAAAATTCAATCACGGTATTGCTGTAGTTGTAAAGCTATCTGTTCATGAAAGTATTAACTTAGAAAGATATTAAACTCTTCAGTTTTTGCCATAAGCCCGCAACTAAAGTTAAACTCCGTAAAACCATTTTTCACAATTATATTATTGTTTATGTTATCACCTTATGATTTCATGTATACAGTAAATTCATAAATTCTTACACAAGTTAAACTGGTTGTTGGATGAATAGTAAGAGGCCTCAAATTTGGAATGACCTTTTTGTCACTCTTAGGCTCTTCGAACACATTTTGGTCTATGCCCTGAAGCTCTTGAGCATGTATAGGTATAGAGTCTTCTTGTACATCAATATTTCCAGCATTTTATATGTCAAAAAATAAATAAAAATTCCAGCATTACCCTTTGAAGATTGGAACTTGTCTTAGTAAAAATGTTCCTTTGTGTATCTTTATACTTGGGTTTTTCTTTGTAGATAAGTTCCAATAGTGATCCCTTGCCTTAATATTTCCTGTCTTCCACTAGTTGAAAGGGTATTTGAATTTTTTTATGAGAAGTACATTGCTGAAAGTAGAAACAAAATTTTGGACAACAGTAATATAGATACATGCAGAATTATCCTAGGTATTTCAAATATGCAGAATTGAGGAATGAATATAGATACATGCCATTCTATAGAAACAACTACAAGACAACTGGTGTTTGATCCTATCGTTGCCAAAGTATGAATGATTAGGAATATTAGAATGTATTCTGCCTATTATGAAAATAATAAATCAATACTCATAAATTAATTTGCAGGAGTCCCTAAATTCATCCTGATCTCAGTTCATGATTACAATTTGCCACCCTTCTTACGTGAATCCACTTACTTTACTGCAAAGAGGAAAGCTGAGTCAGAGGTTCTTTCAAGATACCCTAGTTCAGGTAATGACCATCACATTATAAAATTTTCTTCTCATGTTCCGTTGTGCTCCATCAAAGCATGCTGAAATGTCCTGTTTTGGAAACTGAATAAGGTTCGAAACAATAAACTTGTATGATTGGGATCATCTTAAGTTTCACATTTTTCATGCCGCAAGTTCCTTAATCAATTAAAAATGGTTTGTAATTACTAATACTTGTTTTGTTGGTCATCCACATAGAACTTGTTTGGGGCGGGCCATGAAATCTGCACCCGTTTAAACATCATCTACTATTTTGTTCTTATGTACGCTCTAAGCTGTATGGCATATTGGCATATCTATGTACACAAATTCTTATTTTATTTACAAGTGGTGTACAACAAATATTATACACCGGAGTAAAAGTTAACCTAAAATACTTAAAAGTTACCTTTATATAGGTAAAAATCATCTATTTTTTCTTGTAATAAAATTTTTCATTTTAATAAAAATTCTTTCTTCAAAATCACTAATATGGTATAAAATTATTCATTTAACATTTTAAAAATGTTAATCTATTAACTTTTTTTAAAATAACATAAAAGTTGCAAAAAAACAGGTAAAAGTTACAAAAAAAACAGGTAAAAGTTATCTTGGTGTACAATAGATTTACCGACAACTTGTGCGTGCAAGACCTTTTGTTCTATGTATTGCTGTGTGAAATGCTTGAGTTTGAATTTCCTCAGGTGTTATACTAAGGCCAACTTTCGTATATGGTAAAAGAAGGGTAGATGGCTTTGAGATCCCTCTCGACTTGGTTGGGGAGCCATGGGAGAAGATTTTGAGTGCTACAGAGAACTTTACCCGACCTTTAAATTTTCTACCCGCTTCAGATTTACTGTTTGCAGCACCTGTTAATGTCGATGATCTTGCGCTGGCGGTAATAAGTGCTGTCACAGATGATGACATGTTCGGTATATTTACAATTGATCAAATTAAGCAAGCTGCAAAAAATGTCAAGGTTTGAGCCGTGTGAACGTGTGAATTGATGGTCATCGGCGTCAGTGGGTTTGCCAGATAGTGACTGGATATGTAATAGAGTCTGATACTTTGATGTATGGAACTGCAGGATGTATGGATCAACCACATAGTAATGTGTATATAATCTAACTACAGAGAATTATACAAGTTTTTATCGTTCGTTGACTGCTATTTTTCCTGTGTTTTTACAGTTACCTCTATGTAAAGATGGTTGTGGGCCAGGTCAAGGCCCAAAAGCCCAACTAGCACGGGCACGAAAAAAGCACTGCCCGGTACGAGCACAAAATCGTGGGCCAGGCCTGAGCTTCAATTTTATTTTATTTTGGTAAAAGCCCGACAAGGCAAGATTAATTTTGTAAAATTAAGCTTAGACACGACGGTCTGACCCGATCCTACACGATGCCCTATGGGCATGGCCAGGTTTGGGCCCTATTTTGAATTTTCAGCCCGACCCAGCATGATGCCTAATGGGCTTGGTGTAAGCCCATCCCGCAAGCCCGAGCCAACCCACAACCATCTTTACCTCTATGCCTCTTCTCCTTCCATGGCTCTATCTCATAATTCTTGTTATCCTGCTGAACAGAGCCTCATTTTGGTTCACCTTAACAGATCTTTTCCAACACTTTGGTTTCTGATAGTTTCGCCGCTGCTATAAGCTTAATTAGCTTTCTCTTCCAAGTATGAATCTCATATTTTTGTTACAACGAAGGGAGCCATACAAAATTTCATGTAACTCTTATTTTTGTTACAATAAATATCTTTTTAAAGATAAGAGACTGTTATTACATTAAAGCTAACAATACATTTCGAGAATATTTTCAGGTTACTGGTAATGTGAATTAATTTTAAAACAATAAATAAATTGGCCATACAAACAGATCTATTTATTTTGCAGAACAGAAGAGAAATACTCCCTCCGTCTCTCTTTGTTCTTTACGTTTTCCTTTTTGGGTATTTCAAAATGTTATTTACATTTCTTTTTATATTATCACATAAATGACTTAGTATTCTATTAAAATTTGTGTCCAATTATTATTTTGACCAATTAAATTAATTGGGTCATTTAATCTTTCACACTTTTCCATTGGGATATTAAATTTTTCTCATTTCCCAATATCAGAATTTTGATAAAAGTGAAACATTATAAATAAACGTAATTTATCTTGTTTAAATAAAAAAATTGAGGAATCTCGATGCAAATAAATTAATCGTTAAAACGCGTGAAAAATATCAAACGTAAAAAACAAAAAGAGACGGAGGGAGCAGTTGCAATAGCTTTGTACTCCATTGTATTATGCTTTTTGATAAGTCTAGCCGTCTAGGCTCAAGTACATAGAACAACTTGGCTAGCCACAAAAACATTAATGCTCATCGAAGCTCTAACGCCTTCATCATTGAGGATTGAAAGTCCATGAAAAATTTCTACTTTGATCGCCGTCTACTCCAATGGTTCACTGAAGCTAATATCACTTGCTTCTATAGCATACACCGCAACAACTTCCTTGAGTTACAGGAAGAACACCTAATCATGTTGCTTCTTAGCAAGAGACTGCTCTGTTAGATACCTGCGAAAGTTCAGAGTATTTCCCATTAGTAAGATGTACATGTACATTATAACAAAATGCAAGTGAATAAAAGCTACCAATTCAGGTATATGATAGGGAATATTGCTGTTACATTGGAGTACAATCAATTTCATCCCATAATGGAGTACTCCATACTATTTCGGGATGTCCCATAACTATCTTCGTATTACCTAATTTGGTAACCACTATCCCCCTTCTACCTCCAATGTGAGACCACTTTCTCCTGCCTGTTATCCTCTCTCCATCACATTAATCCTTTTTCTTCCACAATTCCCACTCTCTGTTACTCCGCACTACTTTTTCACTCTATACCCACCACTATTCACAACCTCCTACAATCCCCCACCCCCGACAAACTTCCTTAATATGTATGACAACGCCTAAAGGAAGATAATTATGGGATGGGAAAATGGTATCAGTTCCAAGCCCGTGTTACAGTCCAACAACACCATTTTGATGGGACAAGTTAAAATCAAGAAAGGTCCAGCTGAATAGGATAAGAAGACAAGAGAAAAGTAACAAAATTTCAGCTCCAAAGTGTGTAAAAGAGTTACTTGAAACCTATGAAGCTTACATAAGGTTAACTTGTGTCTCTAGCAATTATGGTACAGTAAGCCTAGTGCGAAAATCAGTTACGGGATGATGTTTTGGTTGGTGAAAGCCAGGAGGTAAAGGATGATTTCACTCTAACAACGGATATGGTTGGTTAACCACAGTGCATAGAAGATAGCAATGCATCTACGGAGTATGATGCTGTGGCAGAATGGTAAATTGCTGGAATGGCTTGGTAAACCTGGGGGTTAAGGCAAGAGTTGTTCAAGACAGTTGGATGTAGAGAAAGGAATTACAGGGATGATATGTTTGAGGTTACATGTACTGCACCTTTAAAATGCCAGCATAAATAGAGTAGAGCCGATAGTTCATTGAGCAAGTAATTACAAGACTTCCCTTTTATAACATTCGGTAACCAGTTATCTGTTATCCTGTAGAACCAATGTGAAAATTCAAGCAAAACTTCCAATGTTTCTGGCATTAACATACTGAAATACTGAAATCTATAGACAAATTTAATCAGCTCGCAACATAAAGCTACAATCAGGAATGGGGACGGTTGCTCATTATTGAACCTGGTCGCAACTCCTAATAAAAGTACGAACTACGAAGTGACTTCAACTCAGCCCCACTAATGAGTTTATTTTCAAATCAACTAAATGCCTTCAACTAATTGAACCTTTATTGTCAGCTATTGTTAAGAAAAGGATATCCCTATTACTCCGTATTGCATAAATTATTGGCCATAAATGGGGAATGAGAGATTGAGAGTCATAAAGAAAGCAGATAATTACACGAAGTACATTAATAAAGATAAAAGGAAAGAGAAAGGTAAGGGATTGGGGTTCTCCAAACTTGAGAACAAAGAAGCTATTCATACAAGTACTTACTTGCCAGTGTAAAATCCAGCTGAGTACCACGCATTAAGGACTATGCTTAGATCTGTTCCAGAATTTGCACTCTGTTCTGCTGCATCATTGATTTTGTTTTCCTCTTTGGAGTCTGCATTACATAAATAAGGCATAAGCAAACAAAGCAACAAGCACCTTAGCTTCTCTGCTCTCTACATATGTATGAGAATGCACAAAGAAAAAAGAAAAGGCAAAGCCTAGCTAGACATCATTTATACCAAGAAAGGGAGTTCTGCATCTAAGAAACTGCTCAACATATTCTTTTAGTTTCGTTAACAGAGAGATAATCTCTGATTGAGAAAAGCTGACAAGAGGATGGTCATCTCACACATATAAGACTACTTTCTCATATTTTCCTTCTCTGCGGTTGAGTTTCTATTTAGAAAAGCATTCAACGTATCATTTCCAAAAAGTTTGGTAAAATGAGCAAATGTGGCTATGTGGGTAAGAACATCAGGTATATGGAGGTTTCTCTTCAAGTATGAAATGGTAATCACATACCAGTCCAACAACACCCACACAGTTCAATCTCATAAGTTCTACTATAAAGTCAAGCTATAAAATAGTAAAGTGGACTTCAAATCAATCATGAAATTTGCCACACAAAAAAAAGGCAGTGACGCTCATGACATGAGCAATGCCAATCAAATATATACCATAGATAATCAAAAGAACAAGCAGAAAGGAGTCAAGGGCAAGCACATGAAGCAAAAAGGTTTGACGAGCTATGACAGTAACAATAACTGAGTAACTGACACTAGCAGAAGATGACCAAAAGATAAAGATAAGCCACTACAAAAGTACTAATACCAGAAGTTTTATTCTTCAAAATGGATATTGCTTTTTCAGCTGCTCCCATTGCCGTCTTGACAATATCAGCATCTTCAACTGTTGGATGCTTTTTCAAATCGTTTGTTTCCAGAGAATTAACACAAGGAGTACTAGCGGAAACACCAGCCAAAGGGCATGGTAACGAAGAGCAAGAAGCCATGGAACTTTGACAGGCACATGGACAGCAAGAAACCACCATTGTCCCACACGGCAGTTGACATGTAGAGGATTGATATTCTTGGCCTTGGGTAGCAGAATGGGGGCCCCACTGTAAGCCAGAAACAGGCACTTCACTAGGATTTGACTCATATGCGTAATAATTACTGAAATTCTGCAGCTTCTGTAGAATATTTTGCCTTTGCTCTTCAACTTCATAATACTGTTTGTATAGCTGATTGTATTCATCCATGTCTAGCGAGGTCGAATAATTTTGGGACTGATCCTGAAGAGGCAAACTACTTGACCCAAGTGCGTGTTCTCCGGGAACTTCTGAATCTGCAACTTCATTACCTTTATTATCTGTTTCCAGACATTTTGTCTCTTCCACTTCCGGTATAGCACGTGAACTACTATCAATCCCCTCATCAAGTTTCTCTGGATTACTTTACATAAAAAATAGAAGTGGTAACAAACTTAGAGAAGGTAAGAGTTCAAAATACTAAAAAAATGAACCAACCACTTAAAATTACATTCAACAAATAGCAAAAGAAAATTCCTATTCAGTTTAGTACCACTTCTATATCAGCATTTCAGCATGGCATCCATATACTCCCATCAGAATAGTTATGTTGCTTGCAGTTAATGAAGCATGTAAACGGTCAAGTTACATGGAATTGTACCTTCCAGCACTACCTACAAGTATGAACGATGAGAAACTTCAAGGGACTATCTTTTTTTTCATTAGAAACAAAGCTGATGACATTCGTATATTCTGAAACTTTGACTGGAGCATAACACGAATCTTCTAAAACTTGATTTGAAAAAGCATTTTCAAATCAATACTCATTGACGAACATTAGCGCGTGCTATAATTCTTAGTTTCTTACTTTCACGAATTAGAATATGTAAGTGGGTTTTTAATCTTAGTCATATATGATGAACACAACACAGAAAACTGAAAGTAATTAGACTCCATAAGCTTGTTTACAAAACAATCAACATACTATCACTTTTCCATGAACATATGCACTTGGATATCCATTACTTGGAGGCTTCATCAGCAAAGCACAAATGGTTTAGGGAAGTGCTTTTACACCTCGGGTGAACATTAAAGCTGTCAAGCCTACTCACTGTTTGCATCACTCTTGAACAATACTCCATACATAAAGTAAAAAGGAGAGGGAAGAGGAGATCTCCCTGCCTCAAACCTCTCTGAGGAACAATGACTTCAGTGGAAGTGCCATTGATCATCAGAGACAATCCACTTTTTAAGTTTTTAACCTCCAAAACATCACCAAAATGCATTGAGATTCCTGAAATAAATAATCTTTTCCTTTAAGGCCACCTTGGTATAGCTATGTCAAATACTCAACATTTCGGAATGAGTATAAACTAGCCAATTAAACAATCATGAATCATCCCAAGCTTGCTAATTACATGAATGTATCCTCACCCAACAAATTAAAATCCATGGCTAACCTTAATTCACAGTAATGAAGTACTCGTAATATACAAACAGAAAACCCTAGAAAAATAATCAAGGTAATGAAATCAAACCTGCTAAGTTCTTGAGTAGCATCAATTACAGTGGGGGCATCAGAACTGCTGGTTTTGACATCTGCAGTAGCAGTATTTGGATTCTGTTTATACCCTTTTTTGTGCATTTTCTGCTTCAAATTTATTCAAAGTCAGGAATTTCAAATTATGAGCAAAAAAATGTTGGAATAAGAGAGAGAGAAAAAACAGTACCTTGTACTTGGAGATGGCTTCATCGAAGGCATTGACGAGAGCAGAATCATCCCATAATTCACCATCTTTTCCCATTTTATCTCTCCCTTCTCTACGAATTTGCAGAAATAAACCTTGATTTTTGTAAACGACTGAGTTTGCAGAAATAAACCTTGATTTTTCACCGTTGCGGCGGGAGGATAAATTATGGGGGAAATAAAAAATTCTCCATTTTGTTCATTTATGATTATTATTCTTAGTCTTTTTTTTTTTTTTTTTGAAGGTATGTTAATTTATGATTAACGTTTTAATTTAAGGTCCTTAAATTTTCATGTATTTTAGCTTCAAATTTTTATTTAAAATAATTATTTTATAAATTTCAGCTGCTTAAACCCTTAATTCTATCAAACAACTCATCTAATCGGCTACCTTATTAGTTTCAGCACCTTATCAGTTTCAGCTACAACCTTTTCTGTTTCAGCTAACTTATCAGTTTCAGCTCTATTTCAGTTAGTTTTGCCAAACATAGCCTAAAATTGATTGGATCCAATCGATTTCTAACAAATATCAAAGTGATCTGGAAAAAAAAGAAAATTGCACACATTCATTCCGCATATGCACAATGACCCCGCACAACTATATTATCGATTATATCCGACTGTAACAGACTAATGACTTTGACACACCTAGTCATATACTCCCTCTGTATTTATTTAAGGGATACACTTGGTCGGACAATATTATTAAAGAGAAAAATGGAATGAAATAAAGTAATAATACAAGTGGGGTTGGGTAGATATTTTAATAAGTAAAACAAGTGGGGACCATATCATTTTAGGGAATGGGGGTAGGGGTGGGTGTAGATAGATTATTTAATTAGATGGTGGGGTTGATAAAATTACTAAAAATGACAAGTGTATCTCTTAAATAAATACGGCTGAAAAAGGCAAGTGTATCGCTTAAAGAAATACAGAGGGTTATTCTCATGAGTGTATCTCTTAAATAAATACGGCTGAAAAAGGCAAGTGTATCCCTTAAATAAATACAGAGGGTTATTCTCATGAGTGTATCTCTTAAATAAATACGGCTGAAAAATACAAGTATATCCCTTAAATAAATACAAAGTGTATTTCATGTTTCTTCTCATGAGTATCGGCCTTATCCGCTTATTCGCATGTGGTGAATTCGTGAAGTCATGAATTGGTACGTGTTTTACAATGTAGGCACGTTATGTGTACAAGTTCTTAAACGCACCTAAAACAATAAAGTTAGGTGCGCCCAAGAGTAATTAGGTACTCATGCGCACATGTTTTAAATGTCTTTTTTTCACTATTGTTTAAATGTTTGTACAATTTATTAATCTTATGAAATATTTTAAATTCACCACTTTTTAGCGGTTTTCATCAAATTTTCGGCCCATGTGAACCTTGTTTAACTAACTTCTTCAATTGAAAACCTACTAAAAGACGAGAAAAGTTAAAGAAATTGGTTAATTGGAGTTCACATGGATGAAAAATCTGATGAAATTCGTTAAAAGGTGGTGAATACGAAACTTTTCATAAAATTAAGGTGGTAAATATGAAATAACATTTTATAAGGTGGTAAATACAAAAACATGAAACTTAAAAGGTGGTAAATATGAAAAATTCCAATTCTTATTAATGTAATCAATGATAAAAATGCAATTTTGTTATATAATTCAGGTCCATCAAAACTTCCGCGTGCGTCCTCAAGTTTCTATCATTGTTGTTGTTTCTGCATGTGAACTGATAAGCTGAAAGTGATAAATATATTGAATCAAAGATGATGGCTATATATAGCCTTACAAGAGAAACACAGAAACAGAAACAAGCAAAAAAACAGGAAACAAACAACAGCTACAAACTAGTTCAACTCCATGACTCAACTACCTAAATACTCGGACATGTATTGACTAAAACAGCCAATGACTTATTCAATGTTGACTAATTCAAACTCCAACATTCCCTCCCTTAAGCTTAACTCTCCTGAATTAAGCTTACTTCAGACAAGCTGACCATTCCAAGTAGCATCCTCAATTTCTCGAACTGCTCCAGTTTCAACGGTTTCGTAAAGATGTCTGCAATTTGGTTTTCTGTTGCACAATACTCCAGCTTAACAATCTCGCCATTCACCATCTCCCTAAGATAATGAAACCTCACTTCGATATGCTTACTTTTTCCATGAAGAACCGGATGCTTGGACAAAGAAATGGTCGAACTATTGTCACAGTGGATGATGGTTGCAGACTCTTCTTCAGCTCCGATCTTCTCCAGAATCCTTCTGACCCAAACACATTGGCATGCACAGAACACAGCAGCAATGTATTCAGCCTCAGTGGTGGAAAGAGCAACTACAGGCTGCTTCTTTGATGCCCATGAGACCGCACCAGATCCTATCATGAACACACAGCCCGTCGTGCTTCTCCGATCATCCAAATCACCAGCATAGTCGCTATCCGTGAAATCCATAAGTCTCGTGCTGTTGCTCTCATTTCTCCTGTAAAAAATTCCAAGTTCGATTGTCCCTTTTAAGTAGCGTAAAATCCTCTTTGCAGCAAGCCAATGTGACATTCTCGGACTCGCCATGAACCGACTTATGAGACAAACTCCATACATCAAATCAGGTCTAGTCACTGTTAGATACATGAGACACCCAACCAATTTCTTGAACAAAGTTTCATCCACCTTCTCTCCATTCTCATCTCTTGTGAGCTTTGTTCCTGGCACAATTGGATTTTTAACAGCATTGCTTTCTTCCATTTTGAACCTTGCCAATACTTCACGAGCATACCGTTTTTGACAAATAAAGATCCCATTAACACTCTGCTTCACTTCTACCCCAAGAAAATGTCTCATTTTTCCCAAATCCGACATCTCAAATTCCATCATCATTGACTTCTTAAACTCGTCACACATTGCTTTATCATTTCCGGTGAATATTAAGTCATCAACATACAAGCTAACAATTAGAATTTTACCTCCTTTTGTCTTGGTAAAGAGGGTATGCTCACTCGGACATTTCTCGAACTTCTCCTTCAGAAAATAACCTTCGATACGGCTGTACCAAGCTCTCGGAGCTTGTTTGAGCCCATACAATGCCTTCCTCAACTTGTACACCTTATCTTCTTCTCCTTTCTTTATGAATCCTTCCGGTTGCCTCACATACACGTCCTCCTTTAAATCCCCATGTAAGAACGCACTCTTCACATCTAATTGGAAGATTTCCCAATTTGATTGTGCTGCCACAACAAGTATAGTTCGGATTGTGTCGAGCCTCGCCACCGGAGCAAAGACTTCGGTATAGTCTGTGCCATAACACTGAGCATATCCTTTTACCACCAATCTCGCCTTGTGCTTGTCGATATCACCATCTTCATTAAGCTTTGTTTTATACACCCATTTTACTCCAATTGGTGTAAAGCCTTCAGGTAAGATCGTTAGCTCCCATGTGTTATTTTTCTCGATAGATTCGATCTCGTTTTTCATTGCTTCTCTCCACACCTTCTCTTTCACTGCTTCTTCGAATTTGAATGGATCGCTTTCTGATATCATCATCAGTAGCATAACAGATAAACTTTCTTCCTCATCTTCTCTTTCTCCTGTGACGTAGTCAGCCAAATAGCTTGGTCTTCTCTTTGGTCTCGAGCCTGCAATCACTCCTCTCTCAATCGATCTTGATGGAGATGATGAAGTTGGGCTGGGCAGGGACGAAATTGGGCTTGGGGGCGTTGAATCACCATCTGACGCAGAGGATGATGAATTTCCTACAGATGGAGATTGAGCCGGAGAACGAGTGGTGTCGTCTCTATCTCCTGTGTTCTGATCTTCTTCGTCTCCACAATCGATTATCTTTTCTTCTGTACCGGTTTGATCCCAATCCCATCTTTTGTTCTCATCAAACACTACATCTTTGCTAATCACGATCGTTCTTGTAACCGGATCATACAACCTCCATGCTTTTGATTCCTCACTGACTCCCAAGAAAACACACTTCTTGCTTTTGTCATCTAGTTTTCTCCTTTTCTGATCCGGTATGTGTGCATATGCTATGCATCCAAAGACACGGAAATACTCCACCCCAGGTTTTAAACCGCTCCAAGCTTCTTCGGGCGTCATATTTTCTACTGCAGCTGTTGGAGACCGATTCTGGATGTGCACACTCCATCTTGTAGCTTCAGACCAGAACTCCTTTGGAACACACTTCTCACTTATCATTGATCGTACCGCATTCATTATCGTTCCGTTTTTCCTCTCCGCTACTCCGTTTTGTTGTGGCGTGAATGCAGCTGTCAATTGTCTGGTGATACCATTAGTTTTGCAGAATTCTCCAAATTCGTTAGAAGTGAATTCTCCTCCGCGATCTGTCCTCAAGCAAGTGATGAAGGCTCCAATCTCCTTTTCAACACTTGCTTTGAAAGCTTTAAACATGATGAATGCCTCTGATTTCTCATGAAGAAAATAAACCCAGGTTTTCCGAGTAAAATCATCGATAAAGGTCAGGATATACCGTTTTCCGCTGTGAGAAATTGGTGTAATCGGCCCACATATATCTGAGTGCACCAGTTGCAGTGGTCTTGACGCACGCCAGGAGCTTTTCTTCGACATTGATGCTCGATGTTGTTTTCCTGTAAGGCACACCGAACATATTTCCTTTGTGGGTTTCAGCATCGGCAGCCCATTAACCATCTTCTTTTGTGCAAGTTGTTTTAGGGCTTCGTGATTTAAATGCCCAAAACGATAATGCCAAAGGTTCGTCTCCTTCTCCATCGCTTCTTCTGTCTTCAGGCACATCAACTTCTTCTGTGGTTTGGATGCTAGAAGGAAAAACATCCTGTTTCCACTCATATTGGTCTCCATGATTACACCTCTCTCTGGATGATACACCTTGCAGGTTCCATCACGAATCAGAATCGCCAAGCCTCTCTCCTGCAGCTGTCCAAGGCTTAACAAATTATTTTTGAGTTCCGGAACATAATAAACTTCAGGTACAACTTGGGTAACACCATTAACTTGTATTTTCACACTTCCTTTCCCCACCACCGATATTCTTGTGTTGTTTTCGAGTTTCACGGATCGATTAAAACCTTCCTCCAAATTGCAGAACCAATCTTTGCACCCGGTCATATGGTTGCTGCACCCGGAATCAAGAAACCAAACATCCTCTCTGTTTGTCTGATGTTCTTCCAGATAGGACATTAGGAGTATTTCTTCTTCGTCTAGTTCAGCATAATTCGCTTTCTTTTCCCACTCGGGACACTCATTTTGATAGTGTCCTAACTTGTGACAATTGTAGCACTCGACCAGGGCTCGATTGACTGCGTTTCTTCCTCTTCCTCTACCTCGTCCTCCTCGGAACGCTCCACGACCACCACGACCTCTTCCTCCACTAAATCTTTCATCTTGAGACACTTGTAGTGCCTGCTCTTCTTGCACATGTCCGTTCATTCGCTGCTCATGGACAAGCAAGCTGCCATGTAATTCATCAATGCTCATCGTGCTCAAATCGTTCGATTCCTCAATCGAACACACCACATAGTTGAATCGCTGGGTCAGCGATCGAAGAATTTTTCTCACCACCGTGCTCTCTGCCATCGATTCACCATTCACCTTCATTTTGTTTACCACCATCAAGGTTCTTCCTAGAAAGACATCGACCTTTTCTCCTTCTTTCATGGCCAGCAATTCGAACTCCCTTCTCAAAGCTTGTAATTGCGCCCTTTTCACCCTCGTAGAACCTTGGTATTTCTTCCTCATGGATTCCCAAATCGCCTTGGAGGTACTTTTGTCAAGAATTGTCTCCAAAATCTCTCTGTCAATGGATTGAAAGAGAAAATTCTTGACCTTCAAGTCCTTCAACTTCGCCTCTTCAACAGCTTTTCTCTGCGTCTCACTCGCCTGTCCGGTTCCCATCGGCATCGTCGGAATTCCGTCTTCCACCAGGCTCCACAATTCTCTGCTTCTCAGAAAATTCTCCATCGTCATTGACCAAAAATCATAATGCCCATCGAATTTTGGAATGGCAGGCTGCACAAACTTCTCGGATTTCTCAGACATTTTTTTTTTTTTTTTTTTGGTTTTCTCTCTTGATCACTCTCTCACACAGGTTCTGTATTTTCTGTTCTCCCCTTTTTCCTTGAAACCGGCTCTGATACCAAATGTGAACTGATAAGCTGAAAGTGATAAATATATTGAATCAAAGATGATGGCTATATATAGCCTTACAAGAGAAACACAGAAACAGAAACAAGCAAAAAAACAGGAAACAAACAACAGCTACAAACTAGTTCAACTCCATGACTCAACTACCTAAATACTCGGACATGTATTGACTAAAACAGCCAATGACTTATTCAATGTTGACTAATTCAAACTCCAACACTGCAGTGGTGGTAACCACCGTATCGAGCGGCGTAGCTTTATCAGCGGTGATAGTAGTACTGGGTGGTGGCCGGTGTTGTTTCAGGGATGGTAACAACGGCGATGTTGAGAGGCGCGACATGATCAGCGGTGGCGGAGTTTTTTGCTCCGATTATCTGTAACGACGTCGTGTTATTCCTATTGTCGCCTTCTTGAGTTTTCTTGGAAGAACTTCTTCCTCTCTTTGATGCCCAAACGACATTATTGACATTATAGGTAGACGACGACGTAATATTGATGATAGACGACGTCATAGTAGTCGGACTAATGCTCGTACTAGGTATTGTTGTTCTTTCTGCAGCGGTGGTAACCACCGTGTCGAGCGGAGCGGTATTATCAGCGGTGATACGAGTAAAAATATAAAAATATATTACCAGAAATTGCATTCACTACAATGTAAAAATATATTACCCACCAAATGATCAAAGACAAAGAAACAAAATAATATAAAAATTAAATGAAAAAATTATTGAAATTAGTGTAAGTAATTAGTGTGGGACCACAAGAAAGAGAGAAATATTAATGTAATTGAAGTGGGGTCCAAGACATATCAAAAAAGAAAAATATATCTCTTTTTAAAATACGACATTTTAAGGAAAGTGTATCTCTTTTTAAAGTACGTAGGGAGTATATTTTATAGTTTGTGATTAGAACGTGGAAGCCAATTATGTGTGTACATGTGTATTCCGACTTTCCAAGGAAGCAGAAAATGTGATAGCCAGTTTTTTTGTTTTCTGTGATCAAGTTTCAGAGGTAACCTGGGTAAAAGTCGTTTAATTTATAATATTAGATTATAAGGTGCACGTACGAAGACCTTTTGAATAAAAAGTGCGATCTTGTTAGATTTGTCTGATTCCAAGAATTAATAATCTTGAATTTCGTATAAATATTGACATCATATATCCTTGTGAAATACGTAAATTGATACAGTATGAAAATCAATAATAATACGAAAGGTAAATAATAATGCACAATTTATAAAGTAATTAAAATCTTAAGAATATTATTATCCCTACTAAAAAATTTCATACCAAAAATAAATATTCATAACCCATAACCCTAAGTGGAAATTAAAATTAAAAACTTAGCTTGCATTAAACTGCCCTCCCACTTTTTTTCTAATATTTTTTTTTGTATTTTTTGGAAACCCTACCCTACAGGCCTACATCATCTTGCTAGCTTGTCTTCGCGTAAAGCAGAGAAAATCAAATCATTGCACTAAATTGATATGAAATTCAAGAATAACATGAAAGATAAATAATGCACAAATTATAAAGTAAAATCTTAAGAATATTATTATTTCTATTAAAAAATTTCATAACAAAAATAAATATTCATAACCCTAACTGTAAAATTAAAAACTTAGCTTGCCTTAACCTAGCCTCCTTTTTTTTTTTTGAGTCCGGATCCTCTAGAATTTTAATAAAATTCTACAAGGTAAAGTTATATCTAAACCATACATTTTAAAATTAATGGCTCATATTTATGAGAAAAAATAGGGGAAATTTTGGAAAGATAATATATAAACCATTGATTTTTAATACAATACGGAGTATAATTGATATGCTCAAACTCTACCTTGTAGAGTTTTATTAAAACTATAGATGATCCAAAACGCTATTTTTTGTAACTTTGGTATTTTTGTAATTTTTTTGGTTTTTTGTTTTGTTTTTTTTTTTGTATTTTTTTGGAAACCCTATTCTACAGGTCTACATTATCTTGCTAGCTTGTCTTCGTCATCTTCTTGATCTGTAAATCTGTAATTTGCATGATCATTGCTCTAAAACCACTACTGGAACAGACTTTTTAACCTTGACCAAAACAAATCCAAGCTTTAGTTGTTGTTCTCCATACCTAAACCACCATAGTTGAATAACATCACCTTCTTCCAAACCAACTTTTTCCCTAACCTTGTTCCATTCAGTAGTTAACACAAGCTTATTCATTACATCTTTCGGTTTGGACCAACTTGATAGACTCACGTACATCTCTTCTTCTTCTTCTTCATTAGAAGTTTCCAGAAGAATACGAACTCGAATACCACCACCTTCAACCAAATGTTTCTTTTCTTCCTCATTAAAACCATCCACTAATAATGCATTGCGTTTTTTCACTTCACCTTTAGGAATCATCAACCGTCCTTGATGCGAGTTTACGTCGGAAGCGTGAAGGTATTTCTGCATTACAAGTTTAGGTGGCGAATCACAACCCATACTATTCACTTTTTCTACGAGTTGACTCGGTAATTCCGGCGGAACAAAACCTGCAATTTTGAGTATCTCTTCTCTACTCGGCCTTGGATTTACTTGTTTTTTCCTTATCTTTAACGGCGGCGACGATGACGCATTATTCGAAGAAGTTCGACTTCTCTTTGGTGCCCTAACAACATTTACATTATTATTATTATTATTATTGGTCATCGTTTCGGATATAGCAGGATTAATAGTAGTACTAGTACTAGCCACGGTAACCGCTGCGACGAGCGGCGCGGTATTATCGACGGCGGTGGAGTTTTCTACACCAACAACGGCCATGTCGAGCGGCGCGGTATTATCGGCGGCGGTGGAGTTTTCTGATGAACCAACATCAGGATAGATGTCTACGCCCCATAGTCTGAACATATTTGGAGTACTGGGTGGTGTTGTTGTGGTTTCAGGGATGTTAACAACGGCCATGTTACTAGTACTGCGTGTTGTTGTTGTTTGAGGGATGTTAACAACGGCCATGTTACTAGTACTGCGTGTTGTTGTTGTTGTTGTTGTTGTTTCAGGGATGTTAACAACGGCCATGTTACTAGTACTGCGTGTTGTTGTAGTAGTTTCTGCAGCGGTTGTAACAACGGCCATGTTACTAGTAATGCGTGTTGTTGTTGTTGTAGTTTCTGCAGCGGTGGTAACAACGGCCATGTTACTAGTAATGCGTGTTGTTGTTGTTGTTGTAGTTTCTGCAGCTGTGGTAACAACGGCGATGTTGAGTGGCGCGGCATGATCGGCGGTGGTGGAGTTTTCTTCTCCAACAAGATTGACAATGATGTTTTTACCTAATAGTCTGAGAATCTTAATAGAAGAGGCCATCGTCATTTTCGAGTTTGGAAAGATTTGTAGAAATTAACAAAAGGTTGGGGACGTGACTACGTGAGAGTATTTTATGTACAAAATTGTAGCTAATTGAACTTCAGTAAGAAAAGAAAAATAAGATATGATGTTTAGAGAGGTTAAATTGGTTATGTATGAATATATAATACTCCAACCAATTCCTTTCCGATTTGGTTAAGGGAAACAAATGCTAGTTTTATTTCCAAAGTACCCAATTTCATTAGAAAAATAAATTGAATTTATTTTATTTTCAACCAATTAAATTTCATTTAAGATAACAAATTAATTAAGTTTATTGGTTAATATTTCCAATCCTACTTCTATACATAGTTGGAGTTTATGAAAAACTTTATTTAAGCTAGATAACAAATTATTTAGGTTTATTGGTTAATATTTCCAATCCTACTTCTATATACAGTTGGAGTTTATTAAAAACGTGAGTAATTGGTTTTGAAAGGGAAAAAGAAAGAGTCATAGATACATGCAAAAACAACACGAAATAACAAATCAAAATGTCTTGCGTGCACAAGTTGTACAATAAATTTATTGTGCACCAACATAACTTTAATCCAGTTTTCTCTAACTTTTACTCAGTTTATTCTAACTTTTATATTATTAAAAAAAAAAGTTAATAGATAAACATTTTAAAGTATTAAATGATTAATTTTATACATTGTTAGTGATTTTGAAAAAATATTTTTTATTAAAATAAAATTTTTTATTACTAAAAAGTAGATAACTTTTACATATATAAGGGTGACTTTTAAGCATTTTACGTCAACTTTAACTTCGGTGTACAATATTTATGGTGCACCCCATGTAAATAAGAATTTGTGATAACAAACTCAATAAGTTGGTTTTGAAAGGGAAAAATAGTCATAGAATACATGCAAAAACAACACGAAATAACAAATTCATTAAGTTTATTGGTTAATATTTCCAATCCTACATAGTGGAGTAATTAGTTTTGAAAGGAAAAAAGAAAGTGTCATAGATACGTGCAAAAACAACACGAAAATTATGGAGTGTTAGGTATCGATCCCCGAACCTATCGCATGCTAAGCGAGCGCTCTACCATCTGAGCTACATCCCCTAACTCTGATCATTTAAGTTTCGGTGAATAATTAAATAATAACTGCAGCTCTAATTTGCCATCCCCATCCCAAAACTTTCTTTACGCTTTGGAATATGGGGTCAAAATATAAAAACTTTGACCATAAAATCACACTATTATATACGGAGTACATCAAAAATATTATCATGTAAGATCTTGTTAGATTAATCTCGGTATGTATTTCAAAATAATAACTTTTTATAATCTTTTTCACATACGGAATTGGATATATATATATATATATATATATATATATTAGTTGGTATATATTGTAATTGATTCCGTACAAATAGTAAGTGTAAAGAACTTTAAAGAACGGAGGTAGTACAATGATTTAGGCCGCGTCTTAGGTTGATTTTCTTTCCGTGATCGCAATATTTTATCTTCTTTCTATCAACGTTGATTACTCACTCATATCTCTTAAAATTACCCTGTTGCATTATTTTGGGTCAATTTTAAGTCTTTGAGAATTCATTCTCACTAACCAAGAAAAAACAATATAGTCGTGATTTTCACGCTCATAAAATTAAAGATATTTAAATATTAAATCTATCTTGAGAGTTGAGACTTAAAATTAAAGATATTTAAATGGACAGTCAAAACGAACAATGTTAAACTCTAGTAACGACCGGCCACAAGAACATACTCCCTCCGTTCCGAAATACTCGACCCGGTTTGACCGGCACAGAGTTTAAGATACTTGAATTGACTTATTTAATCTAATAGGTAGTAGTTGATAGTGGGGTATTATTTTAATGTAGTTAGTGGAAAATGTGTTAAGATGTGGGGTTGGGCGAAAGTAGGGGTTGAATTTTTAATTATTTTTTGTATGGAGTAGGGGGTAGGTGGGTTAATAGGGGTAGAGTGAGAAATAATATAATATTGTTAGAATATTTCCATTTTTAGAAACAGGTCAAGTATTAAGGGACGGCCCGATAAGAAAAACAGGTCAAGTATTCCGGGACGGAGGGAGTAGTCAAAGTTGATTGTTTGTTGAGCATGGTCAGACAATTAGAGGTGAGCACGGATCGGATATCCGATCCGAAATCTGATTTTGGATCGGATATCCAAATCCGAAAATTGTGAAATTTGATATTTGTATCTGATCCGAAAAGTTTCGGATATCCAATATCCGATATCCGGAAATTTTCGGATCGGGTATCCCGGATATCCGATATCCAATTTCTTAATGTTTTTTTAAAATTTTTAACTTTGTTTTCCATCAATTTCTCACTTTTACTTGTAATCTCCCCGTTCATTATCCAAAACAAAGAAATAAAGTTCCTTATTATGAAATGGAGATCTGTAATTCAAAAATACATAAATTCTTACTTTGTATAAAAAACAAGTACAAGAGCTAAAATCTCCTAAACGATTTCAAACAAACAACTAATTGGGCCCTAGTGTTAAACAAGCTCTTAGTGTTGCTTAATTTTAACGTGTTACGGAGCATATACTTAATAAATTGTTCACATTGTAAAAATTAAAAATAAACTGCATTAGATTTTATTTTTATTTCGGATATTTTTCGGATATCGGATATCCGAAATAATAAAATCAATATCCAAATAGGTATTTGGTATTTGATTTTCGGATCGGATATCTGATCCGAATTCAATTTTCGGATCGAATATCCAAAAAATCGGATCAGATACGAATCGAATTATCGGATATTCGGATTTTCAATTAGTTTTGCTCAGCCCTACAGACAATTATAACAAATGGGGTTTAGAGGTAAGTAAATAATTTTAACTTGTTAGCCTCTCAGTCAATATTGAAGTTGTTACAGGTATGAATTAGGTGCTTCGTATGGTATAACATGGGCAATGGGCATTTCATGAATTGCTTTCTTTTGTTTGGAAGATGAAACTAATGTCAAGGGCCCTGAAATATTCAATTGAATTCGAATATCAGAGAACTGATCATCATGAGCTCTGTCTGTTGGCCCAGCCTAACCGAACCCAAAAACAACGAGTTTTGGACATGTTTTTAAGCCCGTTTTTAAGGCCCGTGCCATTTTTGATGGGTTTAGGCAACTCAAAATTTGAACTTTAGTTATAGAATTAGTCTGGCCCAAACATCTGAAATGTCCGATATTTTTAGCGTGAAAATTGTTCAAAAAGCCCAGTGTCACTACAAGAAATTGTACTATTAATGATATGAAATCCCGTCGCTAAAGGTCAATAATTGTTGATTAACGACGGGATTTTCCGTCGTGAACCCGTCATAAAAGGGGGCCGTCGTTAATGGAAATTCTCGTCGTTAATCCGTCGTAAAAGACATTTGTGACGGTTGTTCCCGTTTTGTTGGGTTGTTATCCCCGTCGTAAAAGCCCTTTTGCGACGTGATTTTTACCCGTCGTTATTAGGTTGTCATAAAAGATACTCCCTCCGTTCCTTTAAGTTGTATCCATTTGGAAAAGTGGGGTTTTTTTTAAGAAAATTTGAATTTGATTGGGTGTAAGAGATTATATTAATAAAATAATAATAATAAAGAAATAAGGTAAGAGAGAGGAGTGATAATGATGGCCTGATGGGTGATAAAGGAGGTGAGAGAGTGGGTATATGGGGAAGGGAAAATAATTACTCCCTCCGTTTCTTTTTGTTTGTTATGTTTGGACTTTTGCACGTTTATTAACGTATAATAAAGATTCTTTTGTTTTTTTATTAAAAAAATAAACTCAAGTAAAACTTTAATCCACTAATCATTATTACAACCAATAAAATTGATTTATTTATAAAAATGAACCAATAATGAAAATGCACAAAGATTGTTAACTTAGCATACTTGGGAAATTGTAAAAAAAATTAATGAGTTGAAAAAATTAAACCAATTAAAATTAAAAGTTGGCACAAAAAATGATACTCCCTCCGTCTCTTTATGTTCTTTACATTTTCCTTTTTGGGTATTTCAAAATGTTCTTTACATTCCCTTTTATATTATCACATAAATGACTTAGTATTCTATCAAAATTTGTGTCCAATTATTATTTTAACCAATTAAATTCATTGGGTCATTTAATCTCTCTCACCTTCCCATTGGGACATTAAATTTTTCTCATTTCCCAATATCAAAATTTTGATAAAAGTGAAAACATTATAAATAAACGTAATTTATCTTGTTTCCATAAAATAAATTGAGGAATCTCGATGCAAATTAATTAATCGTTAAAACGCGTGAAAAATACCAAACGTAAAAAACAAAAAGAGACGGAGGGAGTAGTATAATAAGTTTATAAAAGGAAAGATTCTCTCACGTAACAAACATTGTGAAACACCTTAAAAGGAATACATAACAAACAAAAAGAAACGGAGGGAGTAAATAATAAGGGTGGGAAAAATTAGGTGGGAATATGGGTATAATCTTTAGGTATTTTGGTAATTAGATAGAAATATAAGTGTATTTTAGGATAAAATGTATGTCTAAAAATAGAAACGAATACAACAAAAAGAAACGCTTAAAAAAAAAACAAATACAACAAAAAGAAACGGAGGGAGTACAAAATATTTGTAGTGTGTATTTAGTCCAAAATAGCAGATTTTAGGCAGAAAATTTTGTCCCGGCCCAGCATAACCCGACATAATGGGTATAATTTACTTGGCGTGGCCCGCCTTTTTATCGTGTTACATATATTGTACTTCGTAGTTTATTACTCCCTCTCTCCCGGAATACTTGACCTGTTTTCCTTATTACAAACTTTTAGAAAAGACGGTCTTACAGGAAAGACCGCCTTGTTGTCATCTTATTGCCACGTCATTATTGATATCAGCATAATATCAACTTTATTTTTATTTTATTTTCTGAAAATATATAATACCAATTTTCATTTCTCTCTCCTCACAACTCTCGGTTTCTCTCTCTCTCCTCAAAACTCTCTCTCCTCAAAACACCTGCCTCTTTCTCTCTCCTCAAAACTCAAAACTAATTCCATGGCCACCACCACCAAGAGGTGGTCCACGAAGGGGGTGCGATGGCGGTGAGCGGCTACGAGCTACTGGTATCGTGCAAGGAGGCGCGCGGTGGTGATGAAACGAGATCTACTGGTTTATTGTGGCTCGTGGTGGTGGTTGCGAACGTGAATGACGCGACGGCGACCAGCGAAGTCGATTGCGGCGTTTAGCATCGGGAGATCCTGGTGGCCGGCGGGATAGGGAAGCGAGAACCAGAGCGGCGAAGGAAAGAGAGGAAGGAGAATCCGGCGTCGCCGCCTTGCCGCCGTCGCCATCGAAGGTTGTCGGAAATCCAACTCCTTCGCGCAACCTATAAATTTCCGGCTTCTCTCTCGCTCAAACTAAATCTTCAAGGTATGTAATTCGTTTTTTATTGTTGTCGATTTTGATGGTTGAAGCTATGTTCCGTTGCCGATTTTATTGTTGGACCTACTTTTGATTCGTAGGTTGACTTGTCGGAGATATATTCACCTCGATCTGTTGATGCTAGTTTGATCGATCTGGTGATGATTTCGATTAGGTTTTTCGGTATTCGATTAGGTTTTTATGTCAATTTGATTGAATTCGATTTGGTTTTCATGTCAATTAGATTGAATTTAATTAGGTTTTTATGTCAATTAGATTGAATTTAATTAGGTTTTGTTGTACAGGTCTGTGGTACTATGCATGCTTGGTGTCTGTGAAGAAACAGGGCTGTTGTTGGCTCTCCACAACGCTGCGACTGGTGGATTTCTGACAGGAGGAGGATTTGCCACTGGTGGTTGCTTCTGGTGGTTGCCGTGGAGGCTACAGCCGCCACTCTGGTGCTGGAAGTTGCGGTGCTCAGGCTTGTTGGTGCTCGGTGTTGCTCATGTTGTTGGTGTGGTAATTGGACCAATTGATGCAGAAAGGAAGCCTTGCGGTGGCTGCTAAGACTTGCGTTGTCGCGAATGAACAATTGATTACTGTTATTTAATTAGTTTTAGGTCTTTTGTTTCAGTTAAGAATATGGTTCTTTTAGTCAAGAATGTTGCTGGTTTAGTTAAGTATGTTGATGGTTTAGTTAATTTCATTTCAAGTGCTTCTTTTAGTTATAATTTATTTTGTTTTAGTTACGAATATTGTTGTTTTAGTTACAATAATTTCATTTTAGTTAAGAATTGTTTCATTTTAGTTAAGAATAATCTTGTTTAGTTAAGATTAAATTTATGAGTTTTAGTTAAGATTTTCTGAAATTTAGTTAATATTTTCTAATTTTAGTTACGAATTTTCGAGTTTAATTTAAAAATTTTGATTTTCTATGTTTTAGTTATGAATTTATAAGTTTTAGTTACGATTTTCTTGGTTTTAGTGAAAGTTTTTTGAGTTTTAGTTACGTATTTTTTAGTTTCAATTCAGGGCTTTAGTTTCGATTTTTTGAGTTTCACGAGTTTAAGTTACGATTTTCTTGGTTTTAGTTAAGATTTTTTGAGTTTTAGTTATGTATTTTTGAGTTTTGGATAACGAATTTCAGAGTTTTAGTTAAGATATAAAATTGTAAGCATTGAAACCAATTAGTTAAGCAATTGAATCAATTAGTTAAAAAATTAAACTATTAAGTTAAGCTTCAGAATCAATTAGTGTAATAAATTAGTTAAGCAATGTAACATATTAGTTAAACCATGCAACCAATTAGTGAAGCATTGAAATCAATTAGTGAAGCACTGGAAGCAATTAGTGATGCACTGGATTTAATTAAGTTAACCAGTGGAACTAATTAGTTAAGTTTGAGATTCAATTAGTTAAGCAACGAAACTAATTAGTTATACAATGAAACCAATTAGTTAAGCAATGAACCAATTAGTTAAGTACTGAAACCAATTAGTTAAGTACTGAAACCAACTAGTTAAGCAATGGTATCAATTAGTTAAGCATTGCAACTAATTAGTTAAGATTTTATGAGTTTTAGTTAATAAAATGTTTGTTTAATTTAATAACTATTTGACTCATAAGTTTAACTATTTTGTTATTCAATTAGTTATGATTTTATTACTTTTAGTTATGTTTTACACTAGTTTAGTTAGTACCAAAAAAAAAATTGAAAATTTTAATTTCAAAAAAAAAAATTCGAATCGGGAAAAAAAAGAAAAAGTTTAAGGCTGAAATTCAATTAGTTAAGCCTGAAATCCAATTAGTTAAGTTTGAACTCCAATTAGTTAAGTCTGAATTCCAATTAGTTAAGCCTGAAAAAAAAATCTAAATTTTTTTTCCTGAAAAAAAAATCTAAATTTTTTTTTCCTAAAAAAAAAAAATTTAAAAAAAATTCAAAAAAAAAAAAATTCAAAAAAAAAAAAATGCTGACGTCAGCATGACGTCATCACATGCGCCAACATGGCTGCCAACTGGGCTGCCAGCAAGACTGCCAACAAGGCGGTCTTTCCTGTGAGGCGGTCTTACACAAAAGTTTCTCTTTCCTTATCGGGCCGTCCCTTAATACTTGACCTGTTTCTAAAAATGGAAATATTCTAACAATATTATATTGTTTCTCACTCCACCCCTATTAACCCACCTACCCCTATTCCATACAAAAAATAATTAAAAATTCAACCCCTACTCTCATTTCCCATTAACTACATTAAAATAATACCCCACTATCAACTACTACCTATTAAATTAAGTAAGTCAATTCAAGTCCCTTAAACTCTGTGCCGGTCAAACCGGGTCGAGTATTCCGGGACGGAGGGAGTACTCTGTAGGACGATATATAATTAAAAGATTTGATCAATACAATTTTTATGACTTTGGTGCTTGGACCATACATTAACTAGCATAGAGTAAACTAGAAAGTAAGTTACACATATGCCAAACTAAAATTCTCTAATCACTTTCCGAACTGCGAATCGAAAAAGGAATTATAACACAAATATGAAAAATTATATTCTGCTTCATGCGAATTATAACACGAAAATGAAATTTATATTCTACTGTAAAGTCAAGCTATAGTAAAGTGGACTTCGAATCAATCATAAAATTTGCCAAAATGCTCATGAAATGAGCAATGCCGATCAAATATATATCATATCAGTATAACTAGCTTTTGGGCCCGTTCGATAAACGGGATGGTTATATATTGGTAGTTTAATGGAGCTTAGAAGTTATATTTTTTTAAGCAGGTGTTAGAAGGTGTTTGAACCAAATGACAATAATAAAACTTTACGACCTATGAAATCTTATCTTTTTAATCATTACATTTTTACTATTTATGTTCATCTCTTCTGAAAAAATAGATCCACTTTAAATCACCTATTACCACCAATAACATATCATTTGTACAAAAAATAAACAAAATTGTTACAGTGTACGTACAACTATACTCATGATATCCAATTAAAGGAAAGCCTTAACAAATTCTAACTATTGAACATTTGAACTACATTTACAAAACTTTTCTTATAGGAGAACTAAAACTAATTGTAAGTTCCCTAACAACAAAAATATACAAATAAAACCCACCTAAAAGTCTCAAAATGTTGATGACGATTTACCTACCTTTAATCATTTGCATGGAAACCATACATTTACTTTCTTATTAAGAGGACGAGGAACGAGACTACAACACCTTTTGGTGTATGTAGATCAGTTTGATATTCGACAAGTATGAGGGGCTAAAACTTAACATATACGAAGTATATAATTTTATAACTATGATAAACAAAATAAAAATAAAAAAATCAAGTATAAAAGTAAGAGAGTTAAGATTCGAACCTTGTACCTATAGTGTATATAAAAGTAAGAGAGTTAAGATTCGAATCTAGAGGTGATTGTATACCAAAGATATGGGCGTTAATTATAACTTGAATTGGTACGAGTTGAGCCGATGTGCTTAAAACTCGATCGAGCTTGGCTTAAGTCCAAGCGTTTCTGCATCACAAAATTAAGCGTAGACAGAGAACCACCCATATTCATCAGCGTAGATAGGACGTGACTCGGTAATGTCGTCGGCGTATCAAAACCGGTTTCTGTAGAGGCGGTAACATCGGCAATGTTTAGAGGCACGGAATGATCGGCGCCGGCGGAGTTTTTTGCTCCGGTGATATGTAACGCCGCCGCAATATTACCATCGCCGCCGCTTTGGGTTTTCTTGGAAGTACTCCTCCGGCCTTTTCTCCATTAACATTTGTTGCGTTTCTCCAATTTTTTCTTTTTGTTGTGGTGCTCATGTCACCACCCATCACTGCTAATGCCCTTGTCATTAGCATCCTTCAAATAATTTCTTCTTCAAAAAAACATATTTTCTTCTTCATTTTTTTTTTCATCCTTCCTCATTTTTATCATCAACTTTTATTTTCTCCATTTTCCTCCATAAATTTCTTCTTTTAGTTTAATTTTCTTAACTTTATTATTTTCTTTATGAAATTTTAGATTTAGCACGTACCTCTTTCTTCAAATCTCGTAACCCTTCATGTCTTGGGTCTCCGATCTTCAATTGTGTCGTAATCACTTTTCCGGCTCTGGTACCATGATAGAAATTTGAGGACGCACGCAGAAGTTTTGATGGACCCGAATAATATAATAAAATTGTATTTTCATCATTGATTACATTAATAAGAATTGTACAACAATATTTACTTTGATAGAACACTTGTTTCTACCCTTCATATATTGTGGGAGCTCTCTTGATTTGCTCACCCTAAACTTATGCACATACAGCCTATTTATAGTTGTTGGATTATGGTTTCTAGATTTTTCTACTCGGGGTATCGATCCCCGTACCTCTCGCATGCTAAGCGAGCGCTCTACCATCTGAGCTACATCCCCTAATTCTGAACAAATTAGTTTCGGTAAAAATTTAAAATTTTATTTTCTACGCCCCATAAATTACTTTATGTCATGGAATATGTGTTAAAATTTGAAATTTTAACCATAAAATAAAATTATTATATACATCAAAACATTATCTTGAAATATCTTTTTAGATTGATCTCGATATATATTTTTAGAATATCAACTTTTTATAATTTTTTCATAAACGAAATTGGATACATCATATATTAGTTGGTAAATATTGCAATTAAGTCCGTGCAAATAGTAAGTGTAATTTTTTTTAAAGAACAAAGGTAGTACAATAGTTTAGTCTTAGGTTGGTTTTCTTTCCGTGATTGCAATATTTTATCTTCTTTCTAATAACGTTAATTACTCACTCCGTCTCTTAAAAGTTAACTTGTTGTATTATTTTTGGTCAACTTTAAAGCCTGTGACAATTCATTCTCACTAACCAAGAAAAAATCATCTAGTCGTGATTTTTACACTTGTAGAGTTAGATATATTTAGTATTAAATTTTTCTTGAGACTGTACATGAAGTGTAAAAATGACAATGCTAAACTCTAGTAACGACGAGGAAGTACAAATACATATCAGATATGTATTGGGAAATACATATCAGAACAAAAGACAAAATAGGAAAAAGGACAAGAAAATAATTAAATGGTACTTTTCTAAACACAAATGGTACTTTTTTTTTTTTACAGAATGGTACTTTTTTTTACAGAATGGTATTTTTTTTACATGAATGGTACTTCCTTTTTTGTCTTTTAGCTATTTGTCTTTTAGTTGATATGTGTAACGACCGGCTACAATAACGATGTCAAAATTTAGTGTTCGTTGAGCATGACACAATTATAGCAATTGGGCTTCAGATGTAGACCAATAGAAAAGTAAATAATTTTTAAGAAATTGGGCTTAAGTTGTAGACCAAAACTACGTAGAAAAGTAAATACGGAGTAAGTTTTTAAGCAAATGGGCTTTAGTTGTGGACATGTGGACCAATACAAAAGTAAATACTTTTAAAATTAATCGCTAACTGCTATACCCGGGTACAGCCAGCTCTGGCTGTACCCTCCAAAAACGACGCGCTCATATTATTTGTTCATTCTTGTTGACTGTTTGTTCTTTTTTATTGTACTGTTTGTTCATTCTTATTGTACTGTTTGTTCTTTCTTGTTGTACTGTTTGTTCTTTCATATTGTTTTTTAAATTCATCATCAAATTTTCATAATTGTTGTATTTTTTGTTCTTTCTTCTGCAAATTTTATGTTCTTTTTTATATTGTTTGTTCTTTCTTGTTTATTTATTTGTTTATAATAATCATATGGTTAATGTTCATAATTAAACTCTTCATTAATCTTTTATTCTTTCTTTTTGTATTGTTTGTTCTTTCTTGTTGTACTGTTTGTTCTTTCTTGTTGTTTTTTAAATTCATTCATCAAGCTTATTGTTGTATTGTTTGTTATTTCATGTTGGCTTTAAAATTCATCATAAAATTGTTCATAATTGTTGTATTGTTTGTTCTTTTTTCTGGAATTTTATGTTCTTTTTTATATTGTTTGTTCTTTTTTGTTGAATTATTTGTTCTTTCTTGTTTATTTGTTTGTTCATAATAATTATCTGCTTTATTGTTTGTTCTTTCTTGTTGTATTGTTTGTTATTTCATGTTGGCTTTAAAATTCATCATAAAATTGTTCATAATTGTTGTATTGTTTGTTCTTTTTTCTGGAATTTTATGTTCATTTTTATATTGTTTGTTCTATTTTGTTGAATTATTTGTTCTTTCTTGTTTATTTGTTTGTTCACAATAAATATATGGTTAATGTTCATAATAAAATTGTTCACCTCATTGGTCTTTTATGTTTTTACAAGCGCCTATATTGTTTATTTCCAAATAAATAAATAAATGTTCATTTCCAAAATAGTAAATGTTCATTCCAAATAAATAAATAAATGTTCATTTCCGAAATAGTAAATGTTCAGTTCCGAAATAGTAAATGTTCATTTTTTAGTTTATTTCCAAATAAATAAATAAATGTTCATTTCCAAAATAGTAAATGTTCATTCCAAATAAATAAATAAATGTTCATTTTCGAAATAGTAAATGTTCATTTTTGTACCAGTATTTGTTCTTTCTTGTTGTATTGTTTGTTCTTTCATGTTGGCTTTAAAATTCATCATAAAATTGTTCATAATTGTTGTATTGTTTGTTCTTTTTTCTGGAATTTTATGTTCATTTTTATATTGTTTGTTCTTTTTTGTTGAATTATTTGTTCTTTCTTGTTTATTTGTTTGTTCACAATAAATATATGGTTAATGTTCATAATAAAATTGTTCACTTCATTGGTCTTTTATGTTTTTACAAGCGCCTATATTGTTTATTTCCAAATAAATAAATAAATGTTCATTTCCAAAATAGTAAATGTTCATTCCAAATAAATAAATAAATGTTCATTTCCGAAATAGTAAATGTTCATTTTTGTAGTTTATTTCCAAATAAATAAATAAATGTTCATTTCCAAAATAGTAAATGTTCATTCCAAATAAATAAATAAATGTTCATCTCCGAAATAGTAAATGTTCATTTTTGTACCAGTATATCAATGTTCATTTTAAACAACACAAAACGACACCGTTTTGGATGGGGGTACAGCCAGCTTTGGCTGTACCCGGGTATAGCCAAAAATTTGCGCTTTTAACTTGTTAGCCTTTTTCTTATTTTTTTTCTTTTTTTTTGTGATAACATGTTAGATTATTTTAATGGGGGCCCTTGAGCTTTTACCGGGCCCTGACATACTTTGGCCACAACTATATATCACCACCGCCAACAGGTTGAGCTCTCTAAAGCATATTACATGCACCTGAATGTACGGTGTATCCTTTTATATTTTCTCCTTATATATGTAAGGAGATAATGTGGTGGAGACCACCAATGAACATAAATTACCCTTAGATACACGGTGCACCTGAGTGTATCTAATAATTTTCATAACCTCTCAGTCCAGAATGAAGTTGTTCAAGGTATGAAATTTTATTGATTGGACAATATCAATTAGAGTAGTACGTTTTCAACAAATCAACGCATTGAATTTTAAACCCCTAATCATGGAATATGTTCTTATGATTTGGTTCTATCTTGTGTTTTCGAGTGATTTGAATTCAATTACGAGTGTTCTTGTTCTCATAAGTTTGGAATCATCATCCAATGTTTTAGAGGGTGTTTTCAGACTTAGTTACATCAGCCATTCGTGGCCAGACCCCTGATAAGTTTTTTTAAATCTCTATTATATAAGTGAAGATGTGAGGTTATTTTAGTAAATCCACTTTTGATATCCCCCTTGGATTACTAAAATACCCTCCACACTTATAGAATAGAGAATATAATGACAACCTACCCAATATGAAAGCCCAAAGAAGCATTATAATCAATCTAGCCCCTTAAATAAATTCTTACCATTTTAATCAATCTGTTTATTTACGTTCATCTCTATCTAACTTATCTGTTACTTATATTTGCATTCATCGCATTTATATTATATTTTTTTACATGTTATTTCAGGTTAAATGTAATAACACAATATATTTCTTATATTCGTACGCATCGCGTGCATATAAAACTAGTTATTAATAATACAAACAAAAAAACTAGTTATTAATAATACAAGCAAAACACACATATAATTTTTTGGTCAATATCCGCCACTGTAGATATGCAATGGCTTAAACTTGAATGACCACTTTCCCAATATTGGAACTTGTAAAAAGTGAAGCCACGCTATCTAAGAAGCTTTCAATGCCGTTGTTTATTTTAAGTTTGGAAGTGAGTTTCCGATCCTTCAAATAGCCACCTATTTGTGTCCCAAAATCTTCAAATAGATGCAAATATGATAATACCATGAAGCCTTGCATGTGAACTTCCTTCCCCACCATATTCAATAGATTTCTCACCCCTTCCCTTTCTGTCCAAACCTGTTCAATTGCCAATTGTACACAACAAACTTTTTCAGAATCCGTTAAGATCTGACCCACGAAACATCACATTGTCAGTCTTCCATGTTAATAAAAGAATTATAGAAATAGTCCGTTTAACAAAGCTAAGGGGTTACTTTTCTTATTGTCATATCGTTTTAAGATGGAACCTCATTTGGATTTGATGACAGATGCGACCAAGACGAAAAACATACTACCTTGTTTTAAAATCATCTTTGCACTTTCCGTTTTTAATCCATTTCATAATGTTTTTAACATTGTGTTTTTACTACTTTTAATCCTGTAAATGTACCATATTACCCCACATAATTTACATCTTCCCACTCATTTTGTTCTTATTTTATTCATTTTGTTCTTACATTCACCTACCTTTTTAAACTTTATTTTTTACTTTATTATACTAACCATATTTTCACGCATTTCCTTTTATTTGTCTTAATATTTGTGCAAATGATAACTGCAAAGATCATTATAAAACGGATGTAATACTACGTTAAAGTTTGAAATGAAATACGGAGTAACGTATTTCGTATAACAATAGTAGAAAATACCTTATTGTATTGGGACATCATTCCACAAAGTGGAATACGTGCATACATATTAACATGATTGAGAACAGCCTCAAGGGTTTTGCCTCCTACGTTCTCGAAGTATATATCAATTCCATTGGGGAAGTATCTGTAATTAATTAAGAACAAATTAAGATCCTTAATTACTGCTAAACTTATTAAAACGGGGTGAAAAATGAAAACTAATCTGTAATTAATAATACTCAAAAATTACTTGCTTAAAGCAGCATCAAGATCTGGTTCTTTCTTGTAATTGATTACTTCATCAAACCCAAATTCCTCCTTCAATAGTTTCACCTATAAAAATGTTTTGTGTTATAAAATATTGTAACATTCCTAGAGGCTGCATACGAGGGGACTAGGCTGCATTAGATGGTTGTGGGGCGGGCCGGCCCGAGGTCCAACCCGACCAGACACTGGCAAAAAAAAGTACGGCCGAGCACAACACGAAGTCGTGGGCCTGGTTTGGGCCTCAATTTTTGGAAAAAGTACGACACGATACAACAAAGCACGATTAATTTAGTAAAATTAGACTTAGGTGCGACGGCCCATGATCTTGGCTCTGTTTCGAAATTGTTAGCCCCAGACAACACGATGCAGAGTGGGCTTGACATGGGTCGGGCCCGCTCTGGCCCATGACTCATGGGCTAGGCCCAAAGCCCGACCAACAACCATATAACAAAACCCGTAAATAAAAGGTACCTTATCATCAGATCCGGTGCTGCCAACTACGCGACAACCTTTAAGTTTAGCCAATTGGCCAGCAATCATGCCAACACCTCCAGCAGCAGCAGAAATGAACACATTCTCTCCTGCCTTTGGCTTTCCTATTACTTGTATTCCTATCCAAGCTGCAAATCCTGGTACGCCTGCATATACACGGACACGTATATTATGCCCATTCGATCTTTCTTTACGGAGCAATCAAATAGGGACGAAGGGAATACTATATACCTTTGTGACATATTATATATATAGCTCAGTTATAATACAACTCTACCACATACGATATTCTATCACCTAGGATAATTAACTACGTTATCCTCAACATTCTTATGTCTATATAATTACTCCCTCCGTCTCTTTTTGTTTTTTACGTTTTTCTTTTTGGGTATTTCAAAATGGTTTTTACATTTTCTTTTATATTATCACATAAATAACTTAGTATTCTATCAAAATTTGTGTCCAATCATTATTTTAACCAATCAAATACATTGGGTCATTTAATCTCCACACTTTTCCATTGGGACATTAAATTTTTCTCATTTCCCAATATCAGAATTTTGATAAAAGTGAAAACATTATAAATAAACGTAATTTATCTCGTTTAAATAAAAAAAAATTGAGGGATTTCAATGCAAATTAATTATTCGTTAAAACGCGTGAAAAATACCAAACGTAAAAAACAAAAAGAGACGGAGGGAGTACTAACTTACTACCTCTGTTTCTTAAAGTTATTTACGCTTTGGAAAATGTGTCCAAAATAGAAAAACTTTAATCGTAAACTACCTACGTCAAAATATTACATGTAAGATTTTTTTAGATTGGTCTCGGTATGTACTTTTAGAATATCGAATTTTTATAATTGTTTTCACATACGAAATTGGATGTATTAGTAATTAAATATTATATTGGAGTCCGTGCAAATAATAACTGTAAAAAACTTTAAAAAATGAAAATAGTATGTGGAGTATAATTTTGTATATAAACTCATGATTTAACCAAACTATGATAAGACTGTAAAGTTATTATCGTGTCTTAATATTATTCCCTTTGGTTTAACATTCCCCACTTACCAAGAACATTGAGATACTCCAAAGGGGTGACTCCTATGGCAGGATCAATTTTGATAAACACAGCTTTGGAAGGTACAACACTATACTCAGCAACCGGCATTTCTGGGATAACTACCAAGTCATCCTCCTTATATTTTTCATCCTTTGATCTAATAATCTTCCCTATCCCATATGATACGATCACCTGCAATTCCGTTTATACAAACGATTTTGGATAATAAAATTGGAAACTTGTTAGTATAATAGGTTCCGATTTCGGTTTCTCAATTTTCAGGAATGGATATTGGGGACCCTGTAAACACCAATTCCAACATCGAGTACCCCAAATCTGAACCCGAAACTAAATAAAAATACTATATAAGCCCAAAACGTATAACAAATAATTTTGGATAATAAAATGACTAAATTACTTTAAATAATCCATCCTTTCGACGATTTTTCATTAATAATTCAACCTTTCGATTATTATCTAATAATCTAACCTTTGAACCCCATTAACTTTTATTACACCCAAATGACTGTTTACCTGTTAACAAGGTCACCCTCTTATTTTATTGAAAAAAAAAAAACTAAAAAGGTTTTAGAAATACAATATAATTGTATATTTATTTTTAAAAATATTAAACTCCTCCCTATTTTCTCGTTTCTTTCCTTTGTCTTCCCCAAATGAATTTTGGCCACCTTCTTCACTAATCCATGCTAGCCAGTCAGCCATCACCTGCTGCTTTTCGAACAGTCATCGTCGCTTCAAATACTCGAAGCCCAGATTCACGCAAGCCAACAAATTACTACCAAATGTCCAGATTCGCATAAGCCCCAAGAAAATCAAATTGGGGGAAGAAAAAAAATTAAAGTTCTTGTTCAAATAATTTGTGGCAAATTTTGAACAATTATGTTCGCATTAGGCATGAATTTAAGTATTTGTTGTTTAATTTCGATCAAATTAATACTTTCCCAACTTTTTTTTTAACAATTTGGAAATGAAATCCAAATTTACATCCAGGCACATTAAATTAAGGAATAAATAGGTTATATAATTTGGGTGAGTTGGAGGGGTTGGTCGGCAACGGTGGTGGTTCTTGAAGGTCGTCCTTGTTGGTGGTTGTTGCGGCAATGACGAAAGTGGATACTTGCTGCTTTGAGTTTCTGTTGTAAACTATTTCTGCTGATGTAGATGTGGGTGAGAAAAGAAGGGACAGAAAATGTAAGTGACTGAATAGTGCATAAAATTAATTTTATTGTGGTTTATTTTGATGATCAAATGATGATGACGACAATGATGGTGGGAGTGAGTAAGACTGGTGGTGGAGGATAGAGAAAAAAGAGGGGATGTGGGGCGGTGGAGGAAGGAGGAGAAAAGATGACAATGGTGGTGGGATTAGAGTAAGGACAGAGATGAGGAAGGAAAGAAAAAGTAAAAAGAAATTATTAATGTAAAAAAGTAAAATAAATTATGACAAATAGTTACATTACACGTGTATAGGTGACCTGATGTGTTATGTAGGTGACTGGTTGGGTGCAATAAAAATGAATGGGGTGCAAAGGTTGGATGGTTGAATTATTAATGGAAAATCGTCAAAAAGTTGGATTATTTAAAGTAATTTTTCCTAATAAAATTGGAAACTTGTTATAACATGTCTAGAATTTCAGTTCTCAATTTTCAGGAACGGGTACCTGTTAGGGAACCGGCATGTAAACACCAAGTCCAACATCGAGTACCCGAAATCTGAAACCGTAACCAAATAACAATACTACATAAGCCCAAAACGTATAACAATCCAAGCTCATTTTTTTGAAAATAACAATTTAACCCCAAACAATAAAATAATAAAAACTCAAACCATTATTTAGATGTGTTTAATAAATGGGCATTAATTTATTTAAATATTTAAAATGACAAGGTAACATGTTGTTCTAGTTTTCATTTCCAGTAACCTATTGTAACAAGTTCTCATACCGGATCCGATTTCTAGAAACTTGTTACGACATGTTCCAATTTTAATTTCTGATATTTTTGAGATAGTATCCTATCGCGCTCACCCCTACTAAAATACAAATCCAAAAAATGCCTTTAGCTTAAGAAGTAACGCAAAATAAAAAGTCATACGATATACATATACATGTAACTAAAATTACCTGGTTAATGGGAAACTGAGTGACATTAAGACCACCCTCTTCAACACCGGTCATTCTGGACCGTAGATATGGGTCGATCGAGATCCAACGGCTCTGGATGGCGATATGATCATCGGGGATCGAATCAACGGCTACTCGGGATAAACTAAAAGTTCTACACTTGAGATGATCAGATGATGGTACACCATCTCTAGCGTAGGCTGCCATGTACCATTCTTTGCTTTCTACCATATCAACTCCCTCCATATTATTTCTTTTTCTCTCTGTTTCTCTCACATACAAACTCAAAATAAGCACACTAACAAAATTTATAAAAGGAGACAAAGTTGCTAAGAACATGTGAACAAGTTGGTGTGGGTAAGAAAAAAATGGATAAAGTAATAGAAAGTGAATGAAAAATTGTAAAGTAAATATTAATCCCTTCGTATTTATTTAAGAGATATATACTTGGCCGAACATGGATATTAAGAAGAAGAATTGAATGAAATAAAGTAATAAAAACAAGTGGGGTTGGGTATATATTTTAATAAGTAAAACAAGTGGAGACCATGTCATTTTAGGGGGTGGGGTGGGGTGTAGTTATGAAATTATTTGTTTAATAGGGTGGTGGGACATATGATATATTAGATAGAATATTTAATTAGATGGTGGGGTTGATAAGTTACTAAAAATGGAAAGTGTATCTCTTAAATAAATACGACCGGAAAAGAAAAGTGTATCCCTTAAATAAATACAGTACAACGCTATTCGTCGCCCGCTTTTACGCATGTCGCCCGCTTTTTTAATGGTGAAAACCCGATATTACCCTTATACACCCCACCCCACCTCCCCCACCCCAACTCATACATCACTTTCTCTTTCCATAATATCTCCACCTCCTTCCCACCGGCGCAACCCACTGTCGGCACCCACTACTTCCATCCATCAACGTCGGCGCACCACCATGAACGAGTTTGAAAAGGGTCCCAAGAAAAAGTTAAAGGTTATCTCGTCGGGTCAAGTAGAAGGGGTGCCGCCTCCACCATCGTCGACGGCCAAGTTACATGTTAGAATTTTTTTTGTAATTTTTTTATACGGAATAGGGCTAAAGTTCCTATTCTTACCTAGGTATGGAATAGGAATTTCAACCCTATTCCATGTAAAACATAGAATAGGGATCTTGACCTTATTCCGTGTTTTACATGGAATAGGGCTAAGAACCCTATTCCATTCCTAGGTAGAATTAGGAATATTGGCCTTATTCCAGCCTAGGAATGGAATAGGGATCTCAACTCTATTCCGTGTATATGTTGCAAGATCTTTTTTTGTCCGTTTATATGGAATAGGGCATCCACCCCTATTCCCGCCCTATGATAAAATAGGGACCTCATCCCTATTCCAGCCCTAGGCCGAAATAGGGATCTCAGCATTATTCCATGTTTTTGTCATTTTTGTTTGTCATTACAAAACACCAAATAGGGCTCCTACCCCATTTCCCGCCCTAAGACAAGATAGGGATCTCGCCCTATTCCGTGTTTTGTCTATTTTGTTGCCATTATAAAACACGGAATAGGGCTCCCACCCCAATTCCCGCCCTAGGACAACTGGACAAGATAGGGATCTCAGCCCTATTCCGTAATTTTGTTGTTATTACGAGTTTTTCCTCAATTAATTCTTCGTCAAAAATTTATTACATTTTTAATTATTATTTTTTATTATGTTTTGTATTATTAAATAGGTTCTTTTTTTAGGGTCATTTATTAATTATAATGTCAATAAATAATTTTTCCAAATGAACACAAGTGATTTTTTTTCCTTAACTGATTATTAACTTAATTATAATCAACAAATAAACAAACATATATAATAAAAATTCATTTATGTTCTCGGCCAAAATTCCACTTCAATCACGATGATGACGATAAAAGGTGGTGGTGGCGGCGACGGTGGAGGTGCCGGTGGTTGAGCTCACGAAGTGGAGGGAGTGACAATGATATGAATTGAGGTAGTGGTTGACGAGCTAATGATGACGGTGGCTAAGGTGGGGCGGAAAAAAATAGTGATTGTGGGAATTTGGTAGTGGGTCTAGTGAGAGAAAGTGGGGTAAGTGGGGTAAGTGAGTCTGTGAGTGGGGAAGTGGGGTGAGTGAGAGTGGAGTGGGGTGAGAGGGACAAGAGGGACATTTCCTTAAATAAAGGTGGGCGTTTTGCGTAAAAATTGGCGTCGAATAGTAATGCCCTAAATACAGAGGGAGTATGGGTTAAGAATTAAGAAGGGTAAGATAGTACACTTTTATGTCCAAAATAAGAATAAAAAAAAAGTGTAAATAACATTACGAAACGGCTAAAACGGAAAACGTAAAGATCTTTTTGAAACGGAGATAGTAATAACGGTTCATATTATTCTAACAAATAAAATAAACATAAACAAATTACCCCAAACGACCAAAAATCAGACAAATTACCCCAAACGACCATAAATCAAACATCATATGCATAAACATAAAATCAACTCCTTCCTTTGTTTTCTGTGAAGGGTGCAACTTGCGCAAGTCCGTACGATTAGATGTCGAAGTAGTTTTTATCCCGTACAATGCATCATTATTAATTAATTAATTAATTAATTAATTAATGTGACTTTTGACCTATTTTGATAAACTGTTGCGATTTGGAGTGGGTTGATGAGAGTCATGAGACGATGTACGTTAAGAATGTGACCTTACAACAACAAAAAAGACGAGGGGTCAAATTCAAATATATTTTTTTTCACTCGCAAGTCGCAACAGTTTAATTAACTTTTTGTATTATTTATAAACTTTATTTCTATTTAATAATATATAAAATATTGTCATATTGGATGTGGTAGATAATCAAACACATATACTTTTATCTTACTTTTTAGTTATTGATAATTGAAAATGTTAATGATTAAATTTATGCATCCACGAACTTATTGTAGTCAAAATATTGAAAGTAAAAGATAACAGAAAAAACGTAGATCTGAGATAATGTTGTAAATCGGTTGATAAAATGAACATATATGTAGTAATATGAAAATGGATCCAATTACTGCTAATGTTCACTGTATTCTGAAGCATACAAAACTAAAATTCCCATGAAAAACGACCAGCGTACGTAGCTCAAATGTCGGGGTGCATATAAACTTAGGGTGAGTAGAAATATTTGGTACTCGATCTTGGACCCGAAACTGCAAAGGGTCCGACGGGTTTAGAGCCGGAGCCAATAGCGCAGGGACCGGTTCTGGTCCCAAATTTTAGGAATCGCTCATATATAACCGGTTTCCGGTTGCAGATCTAGATTTCTAGAACTCGTTCCCCAGTGGATACCCGTTGGTACCGGTTCTGAGACCGAGAACCCAATGGGACCAGTTCCAAGACCAGGTACCCGGTACCGAACAAACACAAATAATTCAAAAAACATGATAATTAACGGTAGTTTTGGGGTAAAAAGTCTAGGAAAAAAAATGTCATAATGGTAGTTTATTAAAAAAAAAAAAGCAGAAGTATAATCATCTTTAATCTTTAACTTAATTATTAATTAAGCAAGATTAAGAAAGTGAAAGCTAACCGGGTACCTAGTACCAGAACCGGTGGAACCGCTTCTAATAATGGTTCTAAAAATTTTGGACTCGGTTTGACCGGTTTTGGGACGGATTCCAAAAATCTGGACCCAGTTACGATCGGTTTCAATACCTGTTCTTTAGTTTTTGACTAGGTACCCAGTCCCGCTCACCCCCTATATAAACTAATATGTATGTGAACAACATTGGTCAAAACTCATTTATTAAGCTATTGAATAAGCTCAAACAAAAACTTAATGTTCATTAACTAAATGACCTTTACTTTAACAATATCACGTCCGATTCGTCAGTGTTCGCAAACATCTCGTTTATAACTCATTATTATAGCTCGATTTTAACTTGTTCATGCTCGTATCTAACTCGTTATCATCTCCATTACCAGTCAAGTTAAAAATAATTTTAACTTATTTTGACTTATTTTCTTGAGAATCTTTTTCACATTTTCTAATGAATTTACAATGATACCAAACGAACCCTAACTTCACATGACAAACAATATTTTCCTTTTCAAACTTGATACATTGGTACATTATAGTTTATTAAAAGATTCCATAAATATAACTAGCATAGAGTAAACTAGAAAAATAAGGGCAAATGGGCCAAGTTAAAGTAATGGCTTTAAACTTGAATGACCACTTTCCCAATATTGGAACTTGTAAAAAGTGAACCCATGCTATCTAAAAAGCTCTCAATACCCTTGTTGATTTTAAGTTTGGAAGTAAGTTTTTGTTCCTTCAAATATCCACCCATTTCTGTCGCAAAATCTCCAAATAGGTGCATATATGATCGCAACATGAATCCTTGCATATGAACTTCCTTTCCCACCATGTTCAATAGATTTCTCACTCCTTCCCTTTCTGTCCAAACCTGTTCAATTGGCAATTACACACGACAAACTTCGTCAAAATATGTTAAGATCTGATCTACGAAATATTACATGGTCAGTGTGACAGTGTCCTGTGTCCCACAGTTGTAAAAGAAGAGAGAGATGTTCGCTTAGTAAGGCTAAGAGGCTACTTTCTTTATTGTCATGTGGTTTTAAGATGGAACCTTCTTTGTTTTTGTGAAATATACTAACACAATAACCTGACTACTTTGAAGTTTGAAATGAAATAATGGACTTCATACTTCCTCCGTTCTTTTTTTTTTTTGAAGGAACCCACAAAGGGGGACTAACTAGATAAATCGGCAGAAACACCGTTCAAGATACAAGTAGGGAACTCATCCTCCCACAATTTGCGCCCAAACTCCCAAGGTTGATAATGTGCTAAATCATGAGCAACCTTACTACCGTCTACCGGAGCGTTTAACAAAGGAACACATAAGAGAATGTGAATAATGCAATTATTAAAAACGGAGGAAGTTGTTATGTTTACTTCCTCCGTTTTTTAATAACTGCATATTCATATTCTCTTGTGATTTATATGTAAGGAAAAATATATTCATGTGGAATCTTGTTAGTTTCGTCTCGAAATATATACTTTTAGAATATCAATTTTTTCCATTTTTTTCTTCGATCTAATGCATGGAGCATACTGAGAGATATCAATGATTAAAATATTGCATTGGCAAGCTCGAAACCTCAAATGGTGCGATTAAAAAAAAAATTGGAGGAAGTATAATAGAGTAGAAAATACCTCATTGTATTGGGATATCATTCCAGAAAGTGGAATACGTGCATACGTATTAACATGATTGAGAACAGCCTCAAGAGTTTTTCCTCCCACGTTCTCGAAGTATATATCAATTCCATTAGGGAAGTATCTGTAATTAATTAACAACAAATTCAGATCCTTAATTTAAAATGTTGAACTAATTAAAAGAGGGGAGAAAATGAAAACTCAAAATTACTTGCTTAAAGCAGCGTCAAGATCTGGTTCTTTCTTGTAGTTAATTACTTCATCAAACCCAAATTCCTCCTTCAATAGTTTCACCTATAAAAATGTTCTATGTTATAAAATATTGTAACATGCCTAGAGGCTGCATTAGATGGTTTTGGGCCGGGCCGAAGTCCAACCCGACCCGACACATAAAGTTCGATCCGACACAAGCACAAAGTCATGGGCCGGGCTGGGCCTGGGCCTTATTTATTTGAAAAAAGCACGGCACGCTCCGACAAAGCACGATTAATTTAGTAAAATATGCTTAGGTACGACGGCCCATGGGCCTAGCCCTATTTTGAAATGTTCAGCCCGGCCCGACACGATGCTGAGTAGCTTTGGCGTGGGCCAGGCACGTTCAGGCCCACGAATTGTCGGATAGGCCCGAAGCCCGACCCACAACCATATAACAAAACCCGTAAAAAAAGGTACCTTATCATCAGATCCGGTGCTTCCAACAACCCGACAACCTTTAAGTTTAGCCAATTGGCCAGCAATCATGCCAACACCCCCAGCAGCAGCAGAAATGAACACATTTTCCCCTGCCTTTGGCTTTCCTATTACTTGTATTCCTACCCATGCTGCATAACCCGGTACGCCTGCACGTACACCGTACACGTATGTTACGCTCACTCATACTCCCTCCGTCCCGGAATACTTGACCTGTTTTCCTTATCGGGCCGTCCCTTAATACTTGACCTGTTTCTAAAAATGGAAATATTCTAACAATATTATATTATTTCTCACTCCACCCCTATTAACCCACCTACCCCCTACTCCATACAAAAAATAATTAAAAATTCAACCCCTACTCTCTCCCAACCCCACCTCTTAACCCACCTCCCATTAACTACATTAAAAAAATACCCCACTATCAACTACTATCTATTAAATTAAATAAGTCAATTCAAGTCCCTTAAACTCTGTGCCGGTCAAACCGGGTCGAGTATTCCGGGACGGAGGGAGTACTCCGTATTATGAAGTACTACGTATATCAGTATATACTAATCAAATACTCCGTATTTATCACAGTGAAATTTGTAAATTTATGTTGATTAGGGTAATTCATTAGTTACAAACTAGATTACGTTACGTGTATGCACTGAAGTTACTGAATCATTAATAAATCTTGTACGTAACAATTTAATCATCATATGGAATACGGAGTTTGGTAGTCGGTAATTTTTCGACTATTTGTAATCGGAAAAGTAGTCGAAAATTTTTACCGACTAATTTTTAGTCGCAATTTGGCCAAACTTCTCCCAGAGTATCACCGACATCTCTTTTCCGACTACTTTTAGTGGGTAAATTTTTTTGCGACCAAAAACGCCTTTTTAGACTACTTTTAGCGGTCGGAAATTCGTCATTTTCTTATAGTGTATGTAGTTTCCATCCTACTACATATCTATACTAATATATACCAATGATGTCTTGGCCTAGTGGTTAAGACTGAGGGCCTGTGTACAATAGGTCTCAGGTTCAAATCCCCCCACCCCCATTTGTAATTTATATTGCCCTTGTGGCTCATTGGAATCAAAAAAAAAACATATCTATACTAATATATTAAAAGGCGTTTTGAAGAATGTATACGTGTCACGTAGATCTCTCCTTATTACGCCACGTCACCACTTACTAGCATCATGACACGTTATTACAACAAAAAACATCTAACAAGAATTGAACACCAAATCTCTTTGTTAAAAGTTACACTTCTTACCATCTTAACCAACTACAACTTATATAATATCTTTCCATATAATCCTATATATTCGTTTTACAATAAAAAATAAATTGAATAAAAGTGAATGCCAAAAAAATGAATGATTACTTAATTCATAAATGTACAATTATTACTTTGAAGAAAGGATCCGACTTTGTTTAGATTTTTGGATGTGGGGTTTAATCGGGGAGGTTGTTGACCGGCCACTAATCTTATGTCACCACCGTAATTTGATGATGGCACCATCTCTATGTGCACATATTTTAAAAAAAACCCGAATAAAAGTCAAAACCCGGGGCAACGCCCGGGTTACATACTAGTTATATATTTTATATACTGATATGTTGATTTGACCACAATATTTAGTAAATATATATATGTTCCATTATTTAATAACTTTTGAATAAAATATTACCAAAAATCATTTTTAGCAAATCATTATTATTAAATGGTATTTATTTTTCTATTATCTTTATTTTTTTGCATATATAAACCGTTAATTAAAATAGGATTGAAAATCTTTTAGGAAAAATATTTTTAATAAAAAAATAGAGATTTGTACCGGAAAATGACACGTGTCACTCGTGATGTCTGTTTTAATACAACGTAATAGAATAGATAGATTAAACATCATACCAAGTACATTGAGATACTCTGAAGGGCTGACTTCTAAGGCAGGATCAATTTTAGTAGTGACAGCTTTAGAGGGTAAAACACTATACTCTGCAACAGGCATTTCTGCGATAACTACCAAATCACCCTCCTTATACTTCTCATCCTTCGATTTAACAATCTTCCCTACACCATATGATACAATCACCTGCAATTCCATTTATAACAACAATTATGTCAAATGTAAGAAAAACGTTACATATACGATTAAAGCCAAATGATAATGTATGATATTGTCTCATTATTTAATATAAAGTCATACGACATATGAATATATATATATCTGTAACTAGAATTACCTAGTTAATGGGAAACAGCGTAACGTTGAGGAAAATGTTAAATGTAGCTATACATACTACGATAAAACCAAGTCGCACTATTAATAATTTAAGGATTTTTTCAAAATTACCCCCTTATAAAGTCCACGTACTTTTTTCAAATTTACTACCTTATAAAATTTTAATTTAAAATTATCACCTTATAAAATCACAAACTTTCAAAGTTACCACATGTTAAGTGATTTTGTCAATTTTTTCGTTAACATGCGGTAAATTTGAAGGTTTATTATGTTTTTCCTTCAAAATTTTCACTTTTGTGTTTAAAATTATCACCTTATAAAATTTGTGATTTTATAAGGTGGTAACTTTAAAAGTTTGTGATTTTATAAGGTGATAATTTTAAATTAAAGTTTTATAAGGTGGTAATTTTAAAAAGGTGGACTTTATAAGGTGGTAATTTTGAAATTTTCCATAATTTAATATAGAGTGAGATGCTCTCATTTTAGGAGGTTTTCCTCCTAGTTTCCTCCACCTTTTTCTATAAAAATTTCTCAGTTTTCTACCATGTTTTCTTCTTCAAGCCCCCTTTTACTTTTCCAAGTTATCAAATCTCAAACCAATTTCGATCTCAGATGTGACCCATCAATATATAGCTCCTCTCTTTAGCCATCAATATATAAATTATATATGTTTTTTTTTTATGAAAGGAGTTTTAAAGTGAAAATTTTACACCAGAAAGTGACACGTGTTATTCTTGATGTCTATTTTAGTAATGTAATAAATTAGGAATTACCTGGTTAATGGGAAACTGGGTGACATTAAGACCATCCTCTTCAACACCGGTCATTCTGGAGCGTAGATACGGGTCGACCGAGATCCAAAGGCTCCGAATAGCGATATGATCATCGGGGATCGAATCAACGGCTAAGGATAAACTAACAATTCTAAACTTGAGATGATCAGATGATGGTACACCATCTCTAGAATAGGCTGCCATGTAACATTCTTTGCTTTCCACATTATCAACTCCCTCCATTATTTGTATTTTGTTGTTCTCTTTGTTTTCTCTCACATACAAACTCAAAATAAGCACACTAACATAATTGAAAGTGTAATATATATAATACTACCAACAAGATTTGGCAATCATTCAAAGATTTGATGGATAAATATCAACGTTGCTTTCGTACCATACAATTGAATTTATATGGATTTGAAACCACACAAATTGCACTACAACTTTTCTGAAAGAATCAACAGCAAAACACCAAGAGGAAAAGAGGACAAAGTTTGCTATGAACATGTGAATAACGAAAGTGGTTAATACTTCAAATTTTGGGTGCGCACATATATATGATCCTTATATAGTTTAAGTTTCTATTCGTGTTACACTTACACACATTGTGAAACTTGCGTTACTACTAACTATGAGTAGTTTCTTAACTAGGTGATGAACTAGTTTTTGATCCCGTACGATGCAGCATCTCTTTTAATTAATGTGACTTTATGATTTGTGGTGGGAGCCTGGGAGGCAATAAGGCAGGTAATAAACAACCGTACGAGACAAAGAGCTGTCAAAACATGTCATCGGGTCGGGTCACGGGTCATGACCAGGTCGGGTCACAGGTCATGATCAGGTCGGATTGTGTCAGGTCACTTTGTCACTTGGGTTCAAGTCGGGTTTGGTCATGTTGGTTTCCGGTCAGGTCATGTCGGGGTCTTTTCCCATTTCGGTTTCGGGTCGAGTCATGTTACGGTCGGAATCATTTCGGGTTATATAGTCGGGTTTGTAGCAGTTAATCTCGAGTTCAGGTTATGTTCGGGTCGTATCGGATAATTTTCGGGTCATTTAAAATTCAGGTAGGGTTCACTCTCGGTCACAGGTTAAGATCGATTCCAATAACTATCAAGTAATAGTATAGTTAAGTTTTTAACCACGATTTACGTTTGGTATAAAACTACTCCGTTTTTTTTATGAAATGCCCTTGAGATTTTACGAAATACACAAAGATACCTTCAAAGTTTCAGAATTCACCAAATACTCTTAATGTTTGTGAAAATACACCAAATACCCCTATTAACTAACGGTCGTTAACGAATTAACCACTAATCAACCATTTTCAAAAACTATTACGAAACCCGGAGCAATCACGCTACATTACTCCCTCCGATTCGTATACTTACGCTCATCCAAATTAAATGTTTTAAAATGTTGCAATAAGTTATCTTGGGCTAATCGCTACCATTTGTGCGTTGGCATCTTTCTGGCAGAGAAGTCAACTTGGGACAAATACGTAACCACATCATGTAATCAAAAGAGGAGAAACAACTAATCCATTCTGGTAATTCACTCAATTCATCATTAATAACATGTTAACATTAAATTACGAAGATTTACCAAGTGTTGAAGCCCACTTGGAAGAACGAATGGCTTTGGGATAATATGCAATCGTAATTGTTTTAACTAAAACGTGTCATGACCGATTGATTACAAACCCTGCAAATAGCCAAATACAATGTAGAATAAATAGTAAAAACAATAATAAAGGACACAAGTGTTTGTGAGAAAAGTTAGGTTTCCTCTCCTCAAATAAATAATTCTCGAGATTGATACACACCAAAACATATATAATTTCCTAATTTAAATTAAGAAACAACATATAAACCAAACAAGACTCGTATTTGACTCTAAGTTCGTTTCGTATTATTGTCTGACTTTACTAAGTAGTCTTTAATTCCTAACAGCAACTGTTCGTCTGGTAGTAAATCAACCTGTTCACAATTCCAAAAGACCAACTCTCTTCTGTATCGCTCTCAAATGCTCCAGGCCTTTACCGAAAAATCTCCAGAATTTTAAATCAAGGTTTATACTCCCTCCGTCCCTTAATACTCACACCGCTTTCCTTTTCGGACCGTCCCTTAATACTTGCACCGCTTCTATAAATGACGGCCCGAAAAAGGTAATCCCTTAATACTTCCAACATACTAGAGCTACTTGCAAATACGTAATCCGTTATCTGGTCTACTTGCATTTGATGGATTTAAAACTTCAATTTGCTTATCATATCAGATCAGATCAGACCAGAAAAGCAAAAGACACTCACAGGAAACAATTACAGAGGCCTAGAAGTATAGCATAGATGACGACTTGAGTACACAAAGTAGCAGAACATTTTTAAAAAAAACACTCTACTTGTCTAGAATAAAAAAACCGGTGCAAAAAACTCCTCTCCTATAATCAGTACTTGACTGGGGCAAGAATTTCTAGCTGAGATCCAAGCTTCTCCTCAACAGCCTTCTCGGCCTTCGCCTTCAATTTGATGAGTTGCTTCTTCCTCTCGTAGACTACCTTAGATCTTTCCTTTCGTTTCTCCTCAAGTTCCTGCAAATCAAGACAATGATCAGCAAAAAATTAGGATTACTTTCTAACAAGTTGCTGCTAGATTTCTATAGTTCGGCATATGAGTAATTGGACACATTCATGTGATAATAGAGAGTTTAGCAAGCGATAACAGAGATTCATGCAGTTGAGTGATTGGACAAATATAATAAACAAGTTCAAAAGCAATCAACTCCTTGTTCACCAAAAGATGTCTGATTTTCTGGAGATTTGAACAATTAACCTTATTCTATACACAACCATATACTTCATACAAATTTAAACCACTCTTTAGAATCAGTTTCCCAATTTGGAGACGAACCCCTTGAATGTTACACTGATTAGTTTGAAATGCAAAGACTTCAGTAACAAATGTTTGAAACAAGGGCAAAATGTTTAGATAGTTACAAATATTATAGATCTAGAGCTCACTGCTACAATGCCAGCTAAGTTTATCTTGATCCAAAAATGACAATGCAATGTCGAGGGTAACAAAGACCCATTATATGTAGAGTGAATTTCTAAATTATCTAAGCATAAATTACATAAACATAATCAAATCAGCTTTCTTCATACAGAATCTAATATCGACAGAGTATGACAAAACTTATTCAAACATTACACTTATTATGAAGAATATCAGACAGTGTATGCAACTTTGAATTACTTAAACAAAGCTTAGCTACAAGTTTATTATCCACTACGAACAAAAAAACAAGGTTATACATACCCTGATGGTGTCGTAGTGGTTCCAGCCGACTTCCTTGGATAGACGGCCAAGCAAGCAGTACTTGTGGCCCTTTTGAAGCCTCAACACCCTGCATTAACCAAAAAAGATAAGTTATACACAATATATTATTATCTGCAACATACGTTCTCATATAGAAAACCCAAAAGACAACATAACAACCGATGAATCGATGATTAGAACATCCGGAAAAATCCAACTCACTTTAGAGCATCAGGAACAACCACCCTCTTGATTTTGTCGTACGGTGGGGGGACACCCTCGTACACCTTCAACCTTGCTAATGCAGCAGCTCCTCTCTTGGTCTTGTGAGGAATCATACTACAAAAAAACAATTCTGCAATTAGTCTTGTGAGGAATCATACTACACAAGAACAGTTTCATAACAGTAGTACTTACTGAAGAAAATAATGTTTATTAAATCAATTTCATAACAAGACTTAGTAAATAATTGTGCCCAGGTAATTATTTGTTTAAATTTCTTGTATTAGATGAAGATGGAAGTAAAAAAATTTAGAATTTTGAGTGTTCATTCAAACACCCTACCAGCTGTTCAGTACAGCATTTCGATTGAATATTTATTGGATATTATATCTCAACTAAATCAACATCTATACCTAGTCTATAAAAAAGAAAACCAGAATGACATGTGTCCCCATTCCTCTCTAGTCTCCTCTTCGTTCATTAAAAAGGAAAAAGAAAAACACAAAACGTTAGGAGCAGAGACTTCATCACGCACAAAGCTTTTCCACCCTTCCATCTTCCCCATTCCCACTTAACTCCTTAACTTCATCCTCTTCTTTAATGATCATTCAATTCTTTCTAACTATCGATCTCCCATAAATTCTTTATCTTGAATTACTATCAATCTCCAACTCCTTCTTTAATTGGAACTGAACGTTCAATTCAACCTTGAATTAGCATCACATTCCAATTTCACCTTCAATTCGATCCCACTGTTTTTAGTAGCCTCTACTTACAATAATTTCCCCCTAAAAATTAATAACTCCTTAAATAATGTCGGTTACTCATTGTTTGCATAGACTCTCATTGATCCTCCATCTCTCATCTATTAATCCAATCCTAACTCTATTTAAAATAGTAGCTTCATCATATTCTAAGGGGTCGTACTGTATTTCCGCAGGAATCAGTTTGATTGCATCAATCTCGGAAATCCTTGATAGCTGAATCAAATATTATGCAGGTCACCTTGATTTTGAACAGAAACACAGAGCTGCTGTTTTATAGCATCAACTCTTAAAAAAAGCCTACCCCAGAATAAATCTACTACAACCACAAAGAGAAGACAAGAACAACTCATAACAGAACTCTCTCATATTCTTAAGTTGTTCGCTTCATTTAGAGTGTAGTTGAATTCAATTTGGGTGCAGGATATTCCCCTCTGTTTTTAATGTGATTTTATAGTGTGTCAATCTTATTTAACAATCAGAAAGGGGGAAATGACAGTGCGATTTCAAACACAAATTAGGTCAAAAATCCACAATATTTCAAAACCAATATGCATTTCCCCTTTAATTGAGCTATCAATCATCGAAAAACAACTAAGGAAACCCTAAAATTAGCTTGATCGAAGCATATAAAACCCTAAAATCAAAACAAACAGGGAAAATACAGAGAAAAGAAGAAAGTATACCCTCTAACTGTACGCCAGAAGATCTTCGAAGGAGCTCGGAAATGAATGGGGCCGTGAGAAGGCTTGGTGTTCATCCTCTTGCGGAGAAATCGGAGATACTTCATCTTCTGTCTAACTAGACCACCGGAAAGAGCGATCTCTTCACAACGAACCACCACGACACGCTGGCCGGTGAGAAGCTCCTTGGCAACAATGGAGGCTAGACGGCCCAACATGTGGTGGCGGGCGTCGACGACTACCCTCTTCGCCATGATTCCTGAACCAGACACCATTTTTACTCTCTCTGAGGTTTTCTCTCTCCGTCGCTTTGGGGTTTTAGGGTTTTGTACGTGGCTGAATGCGGCTTTACACCTTTACTCCGTATTTGGTAGGGAGGAATTTCCCTTTTTTTTTAATGAAAGGTAGAATTTTTCGGATTCTGTTCACCTTATTTCCACTTTTAAAAAAAAAAAATAAGTTCACATAAGTTAAGCTCAGGAAAAATAAGGGTTGAAAGTCAGTTCTATATAACATTCGTAATCCAGTCAGTTGCACTATTAGTTTCTCTTAAAATATGCTTGATTTCCCACATGTCGAACGAGAGGAGAATGCTGTTAATATTCTTTACAATGTTGTGAAGTTTCCAAGAAATGGAGCATATTCCTTTAACTGAGTTGATTTTTTATTTATTTTGGTGCGAATGAGTCACGAGGTCAATATGAATTACAAATAGGGGCAGATGATTCGAACTTGAGACCTATTGTACACAGGGCCTCAGTCTTAGCCACCTGAGACCTTCAATGTAAAGTGAGTTGATAATGAGAAGGTTGTCACCTTTAATGTAAAGTGTTATGATGTTAAGTCGCTTGACTTCTTAGATACCGTGAAAAGCACTAGCTAAGAGCACTAGCTTCGGCCATAAAGGATCGAGAATGGCCAAAATTGTAGGTATAGGCTGTAATAGGTTTGTCAATGTTGTCTTTGATAGTGATGATACATGCCTTTACCCAGTAGATCCACTGGTGGGAAACCAAAGGTTGTAAGGTTAAACATAGAAAATCCTATCATATATTATCATAAGCCTTTTCCATGTCTAATTTAAAGACACACCGACCAATTGTAGATTTGTAGGTTAGAATTTCTTGTACTATTAGTTGATTAGCGTTCGGGAGTGAGAGCATTTTGAAGGGGCTAATATGTTCTTGGAGGATAGGGAGTAATCTACTAACCATGAGTTTGGATATGACCTTATAAATGGTGTTGCAAACGCTAATTGGCCTCAAATGGTTTGGATTTTCCGGATTATTATTTTGTGCAATTTGATAGTGTGGTTAAGAGCACGTGGAAGTTTTCCATGATAGAAGAAACTTTTAATTAATATGGTAACTTCCCGATCAACTGTAGGCCAACAGGCTTGAAAAAAATGGGCCTGAACCCATCCAATTCTGAAGATTTGAGTCGATTCATATTAAAGAAGGCGTCTTTAATTTCTTCGTCAATTAAGGGAAGGAGTAACTTTTCTTGATCTTGCTGAGACACAAAGGTAGGGAGGAAAGACAAATCAATATTCCTCCCTGGGTTTGACGACGAAGTGAAGCGATTTTTAAAGGCATCGAGTAATGAATTAGACATTGTGAGCGAGGCCTAAAGGGGTCAAATTCAAATATGGATCTCTCTATTTGAAAGGACAAATAATATTGTAAAAATCTGTTGATAAAATGAACAAATAATATGAAATGTATCCAATAAATCAATAACTGGTAATGTTCACTATATTTTGAGGCATCCAAAACTAAAATTACCATCAAATACAACACAACAATCATCGTTAAGTGGCAAGAAATGCCAAACCTCCGACTGAACTTGAAGAACCAAATAAAATCCTCCAGTAAAACATGTAAAAAATATCTAAAATGGTTGTATATTGACCAAACTAGTGATATATACAGTCAAAACAGCAGTTTAACTGCGAAATCCTTTGGACTTCAAAGATGAAAAGCTACAAGTACAAAGACATAGACTTACTTCTGCCAAAACGGCGTTTGAAGATGCTTTATCTTGCACAGTTTAACTGTGTCTGTCTTTCGCGTATGAGATGTGTGTAAGCAGATTCACAGTCTAATACAGTACATGAATGACTCTCACAAAACTATCTGAAAAAATGTCAGGATCCCGTTCAATGGCAAATTTGAATAGCTTTTTGCTGACTTCTCGATATTTTTCAGGATCATCACTAATAAACCGAGCATCTATGACTACGACTGTATATGTAATTCAGCTTGCAAAGGAGTGGTAATAGATCATGCTAAGTTGTATCATGTGGGAACATGAAAACCCTGTCATGTTTTCATCAGGAAAAAAAATTAGTGAATACCCAAAAGATTAACATTCTTGAATCTATCTCTTCATCAGAAAATTGTAATTAGATTCAGGTTGGGACATACCTATAGTAATCATGTTGGTTTTGGAAACTGACAACAAAATTTGGAAACTACATTTTGTGGTTTTTAGTTTTGCAAAACGCAGAAAACTGAAAATAAAAGATGATACCAAACGGGCCCTAAGCAATTAGCTGGACTCTTGAAGAAAGAAAAAAGAGACTTACTTTCTCAAGCTTCTTGTAAAAAATCAGTTCCACCTCTCGGCGAAGGATTTCCACATCTTGTGCATAATCTCTTTGATCTTCATCCTCCATTAACTGCTGCAGTTGCAGCCTCATTCTTTCCAATGCCTTGTCCAAAGCACAAAAATCCTTTAAAGCCGAAGCCGAGATCGTTCTAAGTTGTAGTAAATTCTTGATCGCATCAAGTGCCTGCAGCATAAATAAGAACATTCTCATATTTTTGTATGACATTCAACATTCTAGCTATCTAGACAATAGAAGGCGACATGACCAAAAAGCTATGGTACTTGGACTCAGAAACTCATATCAAACACAGAAACGCGTCAATTTTATGATAATTTTCCATGTGTTTGGTCCAAAATGAAGTTTATGATCATTTTCCATGTTTTTGGTCCAAAATGAAGTGTAAAAGTGTCAATACCAATTCCGGATTTCAAGGATCCGACGTGGATACTTGAGGTAAAATGCCAAGTAACATAGCCAAAGAGTAAGAATTTGGGTTGTAAAAAGCTCAAAGGAAACACCGAAACACTTTCGGCACAGATTTACAAGTAACGAGATTAAGAAGGGGTACCTTTTCCTGAAGATCAAGGTCATCTGATGACGTTAAATTAACTATCGCCCTTAGAAAAACATGATCCCTAAAAAAGGGAAGTTCGGCTTTATCTGCATTCTCTAACTGAGACACTGCCAAGTCACTAATAAGAAAGACGCATTTCCGGCGTAATCTAATGTCAAAGGTCGAATTGCTCAATATATCCTGCAAGGAAGAGAACAATTATGCAACTGTCAAGCCCTCTTACACATAAAAGCTAAGCTGACCTTATTGGTCCCGTACTCCCGTACCCTCTTTTGGTTGCAATTATATGGTTTTACTTCTTTTCAGGTCTTTCTCTTAATTTTTTGGTTTTTGGAGTCGGATAAGTAGCAACTAGTAGTATTTTATCCAAATTACCTTGAGCATCAAGTCTCCAGCTTCCGCATAAAAAATTTCCTGGCCATTTTGATTGTTTCTGATTAAGGCAGAAACTGCATACAATGCTTTGGTGGCCTCGTCCACAACATCAGATCTCACCATCTTCACGAGCTTTGCCAGTATACCAAAATCCAAAACCTAGATTCGCATATAAATATCGAATAATATGAGCACATTTTCTTCCACTATAGTTGAGTTTCTGTATGTGGTATTGTATACAGAACAGCCTGCAACAAAAATGCACAACTACTTATAATAAACTAATAATAATCTGACCTGCTTCTGAACAACTGGATTGTTTTGGCTGGCTTTTCCAAGAACCCAGGCAGCGAGTTTCCTTACATCTGGCTCGACATTGTCTAGCTGTCTTATGACAGCAGCAAGACCCCCAAGTTTGCCCAAATCTGTTGAAAAAATGATGAAAGGATCTTAAAACATGAAACTTTCAATAGTCAATAGATTCAATACACTACCACAGACTATCAAAGAGAGGAAGAACAATTGAGAACAACCTGTAGCAGAAGAGCATACAAACAACGGTGACAGATAGTAAAAGCCAAAAAAGGGGGTAGAAAGACAACAAACTGATTGTGCGAAATCAGAGTTTTTCTTTCTTTCTTTCTTTTCTTTATGGCAAGAAGGGTGGGGGAGGAGGAAGCAATTCAGAACATGCGTTCCATTTCTGTCCCCGTCTTGTGTCCTACTCCTTCCTGATCTTCCCACTTCGACATTGTAAATTAACCAAATTAAGTTTCTCCAAATATAGATTAGTTAGTGATGTGGCAGTTTGAGACGTCTTTGAATACAATATGAGAGACCCCATCTGTCTCGTATTACTTGGCCCATGTTGACCAAAAAGTTCTCATAAAAATTTGGTCAAATGGGGCAAGTAAATGAGAAAGAGGGGTACACAATTACATATGAAACAGAAGAAGTCGAGAAACATGATGGTGCAGCTTCAATTCCATACTGAAATACTGAGATTGTAAAGTAATGTGTTCTAACGAATACTACAGGTTTTAACATACTACTTCATTTTTTCTCTACAGGAAACAAATCAGGACATACCATTGGCATTATCTATAGGCTCAACGAGTGTCAAAATTTCTTCTAGAGCGAGAAGACGATTTTCCAAAGTGGTAGAGGAATTGTTCAAGTCATCTATTGCAATTTTCATCAACTCTGCATCTGAAGGCATTTTTAGTTTTTCCATTAGTTCCTGTACACAAGATAATACAAATGTTAAATTTGAGTGAGAAAAGTTCAGGTGAGCTACCACGAGAAAACACTAGTAGACATTTCAATAAGTCCAGTAAAACACTGCTTGTAATGGTTGGTGCATTTTAACTTTTCACTCTCATTATTCATTATAAATAAGTAATTATGTTGCTGGAAGCAGGGAAAAAGCAGAAGATGTAGCTAGTATCTAGGCACGGTTCTTTTACAGAAGATTGAGTAGTGAAACCTCTGGCAAGGTACGGAAAACTCGAATAAGTTAAAAGTTAAATATATATTCTTAGACCCAAAAACAATTGGCAATGATATGATTCAGAAAAGACCACTTAGCGGTTAAGTAATAGATGATATGCACCTTAATTTCTATTTGGCGCTTCTTTAGCTCATCATCGGATAGGTGCTGCACAGACTTTGCACCTTCCTTTAACTTAGCTGGATCAGAGTGTCCTGTTACATCCATAAAAGAAGAAATAAAGATGATACTCTACAAGCAAATACACAAGAAAAATACTATGCCACATCATGCCTGAAGTAGATGCAAACACTAATCAAATGGTAAATCGGACAGAAGGAATATATAGCACATTATTTCATAGAAATAACTATGGAATTAAATGATTATGCTTAGGGTACGGAAAAATATTGTTCTAAATGGAATATCTTTTTTCTGGGTTGGGATGCACTATTTAGCTTTTAACCCTTTTTATTAGAGATCTTCCTTTTCATCCCACTTCTACTTTGGCAATACGATGAGTAAATATGATTACACAACCACAAAGAGAAAGGATGAAAAGGGAAAATTGCAAACAGCTAAAAGATAGGTTGAATCTAATGAGAGTTTCTTTTATACAAACAGTGTAAGGAAAATTCTTGTATAGAATGTATATCACTACTCGTTTTCATCTCTCAGCCTCTCCTTTGTAGAAAATCTCACTATTCAAGGAATGCTAATTCAACATTCAGTTATCCAGTCACGTTTCCACCACTTCATGCCTGACGCCCTGACCCCCCTCATGTCACACAACTCAGAATTATCTGCTAATGACTAAACACGATGAAATGTTTACTCTTGGAAACGTCTAGGAACTCTCGCTGGCTTCTACACGGCTAGGAGGAGTAAAAGCCTTGGCAAATGGGTCTTTGGAGTTTGGTCCTTCAATTCAATCAGGGCACTCGTTCGTTATCAGATCTACTGTATAGATTATAATCTAAACATTATTGTCCACCCTAGCATCTCATGTATAGGCTTGGCTTTATGCTTTCTAGGTTTTGGATTCCATTATAAGACTGTGACACTAAAGATCTTCCCACTGAGAAAAGTTGGGTAGAGATACTATCCACACTTGTATTACCTACCATGTCCAGTAAATGTCATTGGTAAGCCTTAAATATAATTAGTTAGCCATAAGTTCAGAACAAAACAAGCCAAACATTACAGAGTACATAGTACATTTATAACTCAAATTTCCAGTGTAGCGTTTCCATGATGCTAAAAATACAGAAATAGAATGATAGCGATATGGGAAAATTACTTAGAAACTGAAATTAGGGCTTAGGAAACAAATCAATGTTGATATTACAAAAAGAAGAGTAAAAGAAAAAGAAAAACTGTCAGTATATACTTTTGATAAAAAGAAAAGCTACCAAAGATGTCACACAACAAAGAAATGTAAAGAAATCACCATCAAGGGTAATAGTGTAATACCTATCGCCCACTGTAACATCCCATCAAGAGAAGAGAAACCACCATCAAGCTCATCATTGCCATCCAATGCTTCGGATTCTTCAGATTGTGTCTTCCTAAATAACTCTCCTTCTTCTTTACCGGTTGACCAAAACAACCCCAGAGCTGACTTGTTCACCTTGGCATCACTTGCCCACGCCACCGTTGCTGATATTACAATGATTAGGGACAGAATAAGGATCAATCTAACTGCCCTCATCTTGCAAGGAATCTGGAAGAAAAACAATTGCAGGGATTTCACTTGTCAGCCACTTAACAATCCAAACACGATTCAATTTGTCACGCGGAACTGACAAATTGGGACATGATGTACACATACAGTGGTAAAACACTTCCTATTCATCATTATTATCATTATCATTACCCCATTGCCTCAAAGAGGCTCCCGCTAAAAACACTTCCTTTTCATAAAAGAAAATTTTCATGCTATCAATCTACCATTTTCTCTAGCATGTAATTAGCAAATTCAACTCAATTTCCAAATTTAAAAAGCATTCTATGAACATTCATTATAGGAATCAAGTTTTCTTGTCACAATCACTCTGATACAGGCTTCCCAATTTCATCAAATCAAATTTTGTTACAGTTTTCCCCACATTTCTGCTTCAATCAAACAACCTCGTTTGCCACAATCGCACTGATATGGGCTTCCCATTTTCATCAAATCAAAGTTCTTCCACACCGTTTTCCCCACATTTCTGCTTCAATCAAACAACCAACTCAAAGAAAAAGGCCATCTAAGACAATTTTTACAACCCTCGATTAGCTAAATCCCACCAAGAAATTGACTTAAATACCAATTCAAAACCCTAAAAAGAACCAATTTTCAACTTTTAAGTATGATTAACTACCTTTACCCTAATAACGGCACATTTACAAACAAAATTAATGGGCACATAGCTAATCTTCAACAAATCGTAAAATTAAAATCTGGGTACTTTTAAAAACGGTAAATGGGGAACCTAATAAGAGGAGAGAGAAAACATACTGATAAATTCGTGCCGGAGATCGGAGGTCGTGGAAGCGGAGGGGTTCACCCGTTCACGGCTGTTTTGCGGTGGTTTTGAGCTGAGGAAACCGTTTTATTTTCCTGTGTAAGAATGATTTTTTTTACTCAAATTCTCCGATTATAAATTGAACTTCGAGAAGAAAAAAAAAAAGCAAAGGGAAAGAAGGCAAATTTGCCAAAAAGTACCTTTTATAATTCAAATTTTGCAAGAAAGGACCTTATATAATTTTTTTTGTGAAAACACACCTTAAAGTAATTTTTTTTGCGAGAAAGGACCTAAGGAAAGTTTCTAGCATTGACTGAGCTTTTCCGGCCATTAACTTGCACGTGAGCAGCACGTGTGGCTTACGTTAGCTAAAGACAATGATTTTCCCGACTCTTGAATTTTCAAACTTGATTTTATTTCGGTTTTTTTTTTCAACTTTTGGTTTTAAAGCTTAGAATTTTGGAGGAAAATTGGGTGTGATAAGCAAAATAATGCCACACGTGCTTCTCACGTGCAAGTCAATGGCCGGAAAAGCTCAGTCAATGCCGGAAATTTACTTTTGGTTGTCTTTCGCAAAAAAAAAGTACATTAACGTGTGATTTCACAAAAAATAAATTATATAAGGTCCTTTCTCGCAAAAAAATTTACATTAAGGTGTTATTTCACAAAAAAAATTATATAAGGTCCTTTCTCGCAAAATTTGGGTTATAAAAGGTCCTTTTTAACAAATTTGCCGGGAAAGAATTACATTTTTATATATTTATGACATCGACGTTGACATCAGCTAGCCAATGAAATTGCAGGTGTTGTAATTTTTAGTTTCTGTTTGGAGTTTGGACACATCAGATGAAGTTTCTAGAGATGCATCTTTTTCTTATTTTGGAATTGGCTGACATTTTATAAAGATAGAAATTCTCGATGGGGGAAGGGGAGGAGAGGTAGGGGTAAAGATGGCACTGGGGCGGGGTGAGACGCGCGAGTACGAAGTCGTGAGACGCGCGAGTACGAAGTCGGGAGTCTGGTTTATGTCGTATGTTTTGGAAAATGCATGATAAAGTACGGTCCAATATAACACAAGTGACGTTAAATTGAGTAAATTTAAGTTTATATATGAGGACACTTGTGTGTCTGAGCCGCACTTTTTAAATTTTTGGTCCGACACGTTACGAGTGGGTTTGACGTGGACCACGTCCCGTGGTGCTCGACCCAAAACACGACCTAGCCCACGACCATCTTTAGGTTTGGTGGTGTTGGTTGTTGTCTTGCTGAGTTACTGGGTAAGGTCACCATGAGGTGAGGGGGCATGTGGTGCCATGGTGGTCGTTTAGGGAGGAAGGTAAGACTCTTAAGAGTATTTTCATGTTCATCAGTGGTCAAATATGTGAAGAGATGCATTTTAGATACTTTGGGAGTGTTGTCGTGTTGACATGCCAATAGATTCTCCTAAGCAATACGGAGTACTATCCAACATAAAATTGAATTAACCTGGTCCAACATAAATATAATTTAAATTGATTATTTTCTTATAAGAAAATTTGTCAATCTACCTAAGTTGGTAGGTTTGTCAAATACGGTTGTTAAATACTTAAATGTTATCAATTACTTTCTTTTTCTTATCAATTACTACCTCAATCTTTCAAATCAGTTAGTCCATTAGATGACGGTTATCCATAACTAGATGTGTCAATCAGATAGGTCAAGTAAGTCGGGTTTCGGTCAAATATAATTTTCAAGTGGGAAGTGTTCTTTTATACCTTAGAGATCTACAATTAAAATTAGTTTGGTTTGGGTCAAGTTGAGTTCTTATGGTTCTTGGTTTAGCAGGCTAGGTCAGGTTGGGCTTGGGCTTGGGCTTGGGTTTGGGTTGAGACCTTTAGTAGAATTAGGGAAAAACAATGTGACAATCTCAGAGGATATGCAATGAGCCAGAGATAATAACCATTCAAATGAGAGTTTGTTGTGTCTGAAATCAGGACGAGACTTCAAAATGGAGCTAGAGTTTGAAGGAATAATAAGTTACAGGAAATCTACTAGGTTCACTTACTATGCGTTCTCTTCACCTGAATTTCACTTATATTATCTTATCTTATTGGTCATGAACTTATTTCATCTTATCTTATTATCCCTTATTTTACATTATATTATCTTGTTAGCCTTTATTGGAAGTTATAAAATGTGACATCTGAACGTATTGACCCTTATGGCCTTATCTTATACGAATTATTATCTTATTTTATATGAACTTAGGCTATGTCCTACTCACCTTATTTCCACTTATTTCAGGAAAAATAAGTCCCGATAAGCTCAGATAGGATAAGTTCAGGAAAAATAAGGGTTGTACAAATACAATTTATAACTAAAATAAGTTATGATGAGTTCAGATAAGTTAAGTTACGTTAAGAAAAAATGTGTGAAAATCAGGTGAATAGATCTTGTAATTCGTATTATCTTATCTTACTTTATTGGATCTGAAATAAGTTAAAATAAGGGTGAAAAAAAAGAGACTTAAACTTCTCTATTTTAGCATGTTTGAATTTAATAAGATAAGCATGTACGAAAATGATAAAGGTCGCAACATGCGACCTTTAAGCTGTGTCACAATGACGGCATGTCATGCTTATGTGTCATGATTTAAATTGGAAACTAAAATATTTAACTTATATAACCTATTATACATGTTTCGAAAAAAAAAGGTAGGAAAATCTTAATATTCTAACTTGTTTCATTCTTTATATCGACTACCTTATTTACATATTTTCATAGTAAAATTATTGCATTGATAGTAAAAATCTTCTGACTACACATATCTTACGTGGCGCCTATATGTACCAATTAAATTCCGACACGTAAGATTGCGACAACTAAATATTGTCACAACTTGCAACTTTTATCATCACCCAAGCATGTATTAATTGTGAATTTGTGATCACTAATCAGTAATCAGCAATGAAATCAATATCTCTATTCCAGCCGAAGGTTTTTCTCCACGAACAATTAAGCAGTTTAAGGCCAGGAAATAAGGCAAAAATGTAGTACTCCGTACTTTATTTTGTTTATAATGCTGAGTTTGAGTGAATATCTTAGTTTTGTTTTGTTTGTAATTGTTAGATAATGCCTTGAATCGGTCAAGCCTCTTTCTGCAACGCTCCAGCACGGGGATCTCGCATCTGTCTAGAGAGTACTATATAAACTCTGTTTTGGAAGAGTTTATTTTGGACACGGGTTATCTGTTTTGGGCCTATTTTCTGGGCTTTTCCGCATCTGTCTAGAGAGTACTATATAAACTCTTTAGGTCATAACCTAGCCGTATTCTGTAATCTGTAATCCTCAAAGATCAATAAAACTTTTCTCCCCTCTGCCTGTGAACGTAGCTAACACATTGTTAGTGAACCACGTTAGATCTATGTTGTTATTTAATCTTTCTTTGCATCCGTTATAACAGTAATCTTTGTTGGATTCTGAATGGAAGAAGAGCTAGATACAATACAATTATACAAGTGATGCAACATTATTACAACGGACACATAATCTGAAGATATGAAAGACATAAGCAAGAAGACATTTGCAGCCAGAAAAATATGAGTAAAACAATGACCACTGTTTCTTGATGTGAGTAAAACAATGTGAGAATAGTCGATGTGTTTTTGTTTAATATTAATCAAAATGTACTTTAATCAAGATTACTATTATAAATTAATCTTTACATGCATGAGGTTATGGGACTGAACCCTTCAACATTTTTTAATTTTATTTAACACATAGCTCTTGGAATCTCACCCTTTACCCTTACTATTACAAGTAGTTACTACTAAGCTCAAACTTGGTTTTACCAATTAATTTTCAGTCATGTTATGCCTTTAATGCTGGTTTGTTGATTGTTCTATACTCCACCTCCAAATAGTTAATCACTTTGGGTAACACTAACACCAAAAGAAACATAAAATGTTTAACCTTGATAAGGGTTCCATCCTAAAAACAATTATTAATAGGTGATTAGACCATCCATATTATATGTTAATCTTCTTCTCCCCCCCCCCCCCCCCCCTTCTTTCTCCACATGGGACAATTAGTCTCGACTTACATATAGGTTACCCTTTTTAACATTGTCAAATCAAGTCTGTAATCAGTTATGAATCGAATCTGACTTATTCATGTAATTGTTTTAGCAGAGCCATTATGGATCGAATGTATGATAATTAACCTCATTGCCTATATGGAACGAATGCGTGATAACTTCATTTATTGTGGGATGACGGTCAGGTCGAGTAAGTTTTTTCAACGTCTAATTATTACGTACATAGCACTTAGTATAATATAAGATGAATTTAAGATTACTAATATTGTATGTTAGTCTTCTTCCCCCTTTTTTCTCCACGTGGAATAATTAATCTCGACTTACATGTGGTCATGTGGGTTATCTTTCTTAACATCGAGTCTGTAATCAGTTATGAATCGAATCTGACTGATTCATGTAATGGTTTTAGCGGAGCCATTACGCTTATATGGAACGAATGCGTGATCACCTCATTGCCTACATAAAACGAATGCGTGATAACTTCATTCATAGTCGGATGTTAGTCTGATCGAGTAAGTGTTTTAACGTCTTACGTCTAGTTACTATATAATTAGTATAATATAAGATGAATTAAGGCCCACAAAGTAGCAATATAGGGAGCCTAAGTGGCAAATGAGACGAGACTTTTGACAAATATTTTGACAATAAAATTACTTAATAGATTGAACACCAAATAAAAATGGTTAAAAAATAATTAAAAATGTCGGAGTTTGGTTAGACAGCATAAGGGTATAAAAATGGAGGATTGGAATTGGAGGGGTCCCTTTTTAACCTCCTTTTTTCGATTATAATGTTAAGCGTGCGGGTGAGATTTTTCAAGTGTGATTTTGCGACTAAAGTTTGCTTCTTTTTTTCTTTTTCTTTTTGTTTTTACTTTTCTTTTTTGTTTCAAAATTCTTGCCATGCAAAGAATCAGAAACAAAAACTTCACCCTCATGCATAATTAGGTTTGTCATTGTCCTCGTATCTTCTAACAATCTAACCTAAGTTGCTTTATTTTATTTTTTAACTTTATTTTTAGAATTTGTGTTTCAATTATGATTTAACATGTCATTATGTTGTCTTTAATTAGACTTCCAATTAAATTATAAAGGGTTCTTGTTCCGAGTATGGAATTGGGGTACGGTGTTAGGGAATGATATGATATCTTATCTTTTATGTCCGACAATGTTAACCACTATTTGGGGTGGTTCGAGTATCGCCTTGTTAAGTGAATAATAGGATCTTCGTGTTCTAATGTGAGAAGCACACACGCTATTTAAACAAGATAGATAGTGTATTAATTAAATATGGGGGATTATGGGGTGTGATTTTAAAAACAAATGTTATACTTTCAGTTTTTTAAAGCTATTTTTTTTTTGCTAATTGTAGTGGGTGTACAAACAACTAATGAGTACTTTGTACTCATATAGTATGAAACCAAGGTAGCTTGGTTTAGTGATAATTTTTTTACCATATGGGTGTGAGGTCACAAGCCCAAATCTTAGTACGGAATACTTCACTAGAATCTTTGTGGTAAAGTTGTAAGGATTTTCCTTTATCCTTTCGCCTTTTCTCCATAATAAATACTCTAGGATAAGCTGTGTTTTTTTATTTTATTTCGTCCATTTTTTTTGCAAAGTTTTCAATATACACGTATAAATAGCAACATATATACCCAGCTCAACTACACTTTATAAAAAATTTAGAAAAAGTAATTACTATATTTTATACTACTATGTACTTATGTAATAGTACTAGTTTTTCTTACATTTATCGAGTATTTTAAGAGCTTATTTCTCTGCAAACTAAAGATTTCAAATAGGAGAAACAAAAATAAACACACTCTATGAAATATTTGTCTAATCCTTAAGATTAATTTTAGAAAATTCCCTAATTTAGTAGGGCAAGACAGCTAACATTGTCCAGTTAATGAAAGTGGACATGGACTAATTAACAGATTGTAGGTTTTTCAAAGTTAAATAATGAGTGGGCAACACTTATCTTAATGGTGAGAATAATAGTACTAATGACAGCTTAATTACAAATGTACTATTAATTATCCATCAATTAAACAAAACAACGGTACTATTTTCTCAGAATTATGGTCAACTTTACTGACCGTTACCTTTGACTAGATTCTTAACATGAGAGGATTGATTAAGAATTTAAGATCATATTTTCACAATTTTCTCCCATGCATAATTTGGCTTTTGGTATTCCATCATCCATTCTCAAACCATATTTCAAGTTTTGTGAGTTATGTAAAAGCTCTTTATAGCCCTAATGATTTAGGTTTAGTTTGTAGTTGTTGTAATGGTTACACCTTGTGTTATACTACCTCTATTTCTGAAAGTTCTTTATGCTTTGGAAAATGTGTCCAAAGTATAAAAACTTTGACCGTAAATTCTCACTATTATATACTGTACATCAGAACGTTACATGTGAGATCTTGTCAGATTGATCTCGGTATGTATTTTCAAAATATCAAATTTTATAATTTTTTCACATACGAAATTGGATATATTAATAGGTAAATATTGCATTGACGTTCGTGCAAATAGTAACTGTAAATATCTTTTTGAAACGAATGAAGTATTATGCAAATTAAGGTGATGTGAAAGAATGTATTTTAAAGCGTAGACAAATTTTATTTTTCCAATATTATATATAGCAGGGAAAAATGTTAGTAAAAAAGGTTTATGAAATTAGTTATACTTTTAATTTAAAAATTAGACAAACAGAACAAATGTATACTCTCTCCATTTTTAAATGATATCCCTACATACTATGTCAACGCCAAACCAAGAAAATGAGAGAGTTAGTAGAAAGAGAGTTATTTTTTGGATAAGGAAAAAAAGTTATTTAGAGACATTGATACATAAGTATTTCGGGTTACAATTTAAAAAGTATGAAGTACTCCATCCGTTCCTAAATGTTCTTCTCATTTTCCTTTGGCACACTTGCCAATGCAGATTTTATATCGTTAATATCTCTAATCACGTCTTATTAATAATTATAAACTTTTCATATTGTTAAAGTGTACTCATTGAGACGAACCAAACAAGACCCTACATGGCTATGATTTTTCTTATATATTAAACATAATTCAAAAAATTCTCTTCCATATTGAATAGTGTCAAGATTCAAAATGGGAAGAACATTAAGAAACAGATAAAGTATTAAATAACATAGGTGGAACCACATGGTGGAGTAAGAAACGCAAATTAAGAAGTAAAAATCTTTCTTTGTCATATGGGAGATAAAAGTTTACCCAACTTGGTCATAGCTTGGTCATGACTCATGAGAAGAGAGATCATAAAAGACAATAAAAAACAATAAAAAACATGAGAGATAAGTAGGGAAAAGAGAGAAGCATGACCTAGTCATGAGTCATGACCCATTACCAAAACTAATTCTTACTTTTGTTTGTTTAGTAATTGAGCAGTGTTTTGGAGATAGACCAAAATAGCAAATGGGGCAAACAATTAGGGACAAAGCGAGTAATTTCTTAGGCATAACATGTAGGGGGAAACAAATGTTAGTGATTTATTTTTATTTCTAGTTTTTTAAAAATTTTGGCGGGTAGATGTAAAGTATAAAAGAGAAAAAGATGTATTTGACCATCTATTGTGGATTTGTGGGTTATTGGTCGTGGTTGCCTGGTTGACAAGATAGAAAAAATATACTTCCTATTCTTTTTTGTCAATCGAATATTTTATTCTCTTAAAATTAAAATTAAGAAAAAAATAAAAAGAACACCTTAATCAGAAAGTATAAAATTTATTACTCCCTATAACATTTATATCTCAAGACGTACTATCAATTAAAAAGTATAAAAATTTATTACTCCGTACAACATTTACATAGGGAGACAAAGTTAAATAGATGATGGGTCATGGATGACAAAAAATACATTACTATCTATATCTAGTCTATACCTAGTCTATACCTAGTATTTAAAAAGGAAAACCAAATCTATACCTAGTATTTAAAAAGTAAAACCACATTTTATTAGATAACATGTGTCAACACATTTGATTAGATGACACGTGTCATCCATTATCTCCTCCATCAATTTGACTTTATTTTATTTTTTCTTTGTTGTTTGATATATTATACAACTCCAATCGCCTCTTTCAATCCATCTTCCTCATACAACATCAATTCACCAATCTATTCATTCAACATTTTTCATTTCCATCTTCCCGATTAACACTCAATATTAATACACTATTTAATTTATGTATTATTTCAACTTTCAAAATTACCTCTATTTAAATCATATATATTCTCTCTAAAATCAAAAGTTCAATAAAATTAGAACTTAAAAAGATAGACTAAATAAGTAAATAACCACTATACAATCGTCAGTTCTTTAAACGAGCTCAAAAGCTAGTTATTACTGTAATACCCACCTAGACACCTAGTCAAAACAATAGAGTGACATCTCTAATCATAACTTTGATCAAAAGATCCAAAATCACAATTTGCTAAATCCATAGTGCTCCTAAACTCTATAGTCTACTCTACACTCTACACTCTACAACTACAATTCCAATTTTGATTTCCTCCTTATCTTTGCACAAGTGCACAAATGTAAAGTCCAATCAACAATAATGACCTCTTTGTAAAAAAAAAACAAAAAAAAAAAAAACAAAAATATTGGAGCTCAAAATATTGACCTCCTTGTAAATAAAAACAATAATTTTCCATTGCCCTCTTTTTAATTTTCTTCCAAAAAAATGATGAAAAAACCCTGCCTCTAAATTTGTCTTCTTCTTCCCTATCACATGCTTCATAAAAACCAGAAAAATTTAAAACAAATCTCTCTCTCCTCCTCTGTTACTCTCTGACACTTCAATGAAGTCATGAAACTCAGTTCTTAACTCAATTCTTTTTAATTTCCTCTTTTATTTATTTATTTTCAGCTTCACTCTTTTTTTTCCAGTGAAGTTCACCCTTTCTCTCTCTAAGAAATAATTGGGGTGATCTTTATACAGATTTAGCTAAACATCAGAATACCAAACCCTCACAGAAATCAACTCCAATACCCCTGTTTGAGTCTTTTCACACCAAAAATTATTTATATTCCTATTTCCCCCATTTTTTATATTAATTTTTACCCTATTTTCTTCAAATTTTAGATAAAACCCACAAAAAAAGTTTCCATCTTTAGAATTTACTTTAGCATCAATTTTCAAGTTTTCAACTATTTTCATCAAGTTTATATCTTGTTTTGGCAATTTAATTGTTTTTCAACCAAACCCAGAAGAATTTCTATTTTTGAAAAAAACCCACCTCACTTAAACCCCATTTCTATCAACTTTCTACCAAAACCCACCTCCCAAAACTCCTCTCTTTCTCTCTCTTCCTCTGTTTTCAAAGCAGAGCAAATTACTACAAAAACCCCCATTTTACCCAAAAAAGCTCAAATCTTTGAACTTCCCATTACTCTCCACATGCATTCATGAATTGGGTATTTTCTGATCTGCACCAAATTGGGGGAGAATGGGGTGTTCAATGTCTAATTTAGCAGCTAAATTTGCTTTCTTTCCACCATCTCCGGCAACCTATGAGGTGAAAAAGAGGGATTCCGACAGCAAGCTTGTGGCGGTTTCCTCGGCGGCGGCGGTGCCAATTCCTCAAGGAGATGACTCCCTTTTGAATGTTCATGTAATTGAAACTAAAAAAGGGAACAAGATTGTTGCTTTTTACTTGAAAAATCCTTATGCTAGACTTACAATACTTTACTCCCATGGAAATGCTGCTGACCTTGGTCAACTCTATGATCTCTTTGTTCAGCTTAAAATCAATCTCAGAGTCAACTTAATGGGGTCAGTTCTCTTCTCCCTTTTCTCCCTTTTTTTAATTTTTGTTTCATCTAATTTCCTCTGTTTTTTGTGGGTTATGGGCATGTGGGGTTCTAGAGTTTGAGTTAATTTATTTTGAGTAATTTGTAAATTTGCATGATTTAATGGGCAATGTGGTTAGATTTAATTTTCTGGGTTGGTTGAAACTTGCAAAAAAGAAAAAAAAGAAAAACACTTGATTTTTACTTTTGAGTTATTGATGGGGATTGTTTAATCTTGATACTTTTCTTCTGTAAAAGGGGAGTGAGTGACAGTAAAGTTCTGTTTTCACGTTTGCCATAATTTTTGGTGAAAAGCTTTTGATTTACTCACTGAAAGCATAAATTTTGGACTGACTTTTGATTAGAAAATGACCTTTTTCCCCCTTGTGAGCTTGTTCTACCAACTTTTTCCTTAAATTTTTTAACTTTTGGAAAAAATATTGTTCGACAATAATAATAATTGAGTACCAAAGAAATTGTTTTTTTCTTCTTCTAGTTATTTATTTTATTACCCCATTTATCAGAATTATTGTTTCATTATTTTGTCATATTTGTGGTCACAACAATTCCTTTCAAGTTTAAGCTCATCTTTTGATGCATTACATTTTCGATAACTTTGTGTGTAAAAAGCTAAGTATTTTTAGAGTTTTTCACGGGGGTAGTTCATTAGACAGAATCTGTTTTAGGCCTTCGTGCCTCTAGATTAGCGTGGGATTGTTTCTTGGGAATTTGCCATTTTTTCATGTTAATAATTGTGAATTATTGCTTTTTTTTTGTGCTTTTAGTTCAATTTTTTTGGATGTTTTGTGTTCCCTCCATTTTCATTAAGCTTTCCACTTTGTATTATAATGTAGTAAAATTTAGAAAACTACTCAGTTAAAACTTAAAAAGGCAAATGAACTAATTAGTTATTCCACCATTGATGAAATTAAGAATTTTTAAGATGCTATTTATATGAATTAAAATTATTTAAAAGTATATGAAGAGTCATACAAGTAGTAAAATTAGGATTCCAAGGGTAAATACTAAATAGAACAATTTTTTTTTGAAAAAACATAGAAAAGCAAGAAGATGAACCATTGATGAAATTAATATTTATGATGCTATTTATATGAAATAAAATTAATTAAAACTATGTGGAGAATCATGCAAAGAGTAAAATTAGGATTCCAACGGTAAATACTAAATAGAACATTTTTTTTAAAAAAAAGTAGAAAAACGAGAAGATGACACGGGGGAAACAAAACATTTTGTTAAAAAAAATAGTATTGATTTCGCAATCGTCCCTAACTTCAATTTGGGACGCGGCGGTTCTGCTGCTGTTAAAAAAAATGTCATGAAAATTTATTTTGTACTCTTGGTAGTAATTGTATATGGTGAAAGGTTTTGACTATGTGGACCTTTTCTTTCACTATCTGAGCCGGAAATCTCGTTGTATTATGGTACATTGGTACTAGCATGAATGGTGGTCTAATTTCCTTCACAAATTGAACATATATGGTGAAAGGTTGTTTCTATGAATGTTATAGTGGTCCATACTCGGGCCTATCCATACTGTCCTGTATAACCTGCTTCGTTTGTTTTGATTATGAAGTTGCACTCTATAATACTATAATAGTATGAAAATAGCAAGTTGTTAGGAGCCTAAATTAGATTTTGAGACTCCGCTTTGTGAATAGAGAGGCATATAACGGCAAAATTGTACTCTCGAGGAGGGTGTTTCAAAGTTTGAAGTAGGAAAAATCAACCAGAATTTCAAAGATTGATGTAAAAGATGGATAGATTGGACACTTCCTTTGAGTCCTTTCTCTATTTATTGTTGTCACATCATTTGGTGGTATATGCTTCTAGTTGCATTTAATAGGTTTTACATGTGAAGACTATGAACAATAGGACACTTGAACTCTTCCATTTATACTTCCTCCGTTTCACAATAGATGCATCGTATAGACTTTCTGCACTATTTACATATTAACTTTGACCATCAATATCTTTAATTACATATTAATTAAAATTATAAAAAATTAAGTACTTTGAAAATATATAGTGAGATTAACCCAATTACAATTAAAAGTACAAAATTTATCTTTACACATTAGTAAAAAATGTGGTCAAAGATAGTAAATAAATAGTGTAAAAAGTTAATATGATGCATCTATTGTGAAACAGGAGAAGTACCAAACGTGCTAAAATAGTTCCGACATAGCTGGCCGGGCAATTACTCAAGTACATATGTCAAATGCTTGTCACGACTCACAAGTAACATGCGTCTTAAATCATAAGATTAGTTGGTAGATTTTTTTTGGAAAAGTGACATGTTTTGTTAAATTTTGATTCCTCTAGAATCAAATGTGGTGACTTGGTTCAATCAAGTAACACAAGTTGACCGTTAAATCATATGCTTCGTGTCATATTTACTTATACAGTGTCATATTTTGTCCGTCCTACTGATCCTTCACGGGTTATTGAATTATTTTCTTTCCCATGTTTACGGTTTCTATTGGGTGTTCATCCATCTTCGTGTGCAAATCTGCAGGTATGATTACTCTGGGTATGGTGCGTCTACTGGTAAGGTAGGCTATTACACTGACACATTATTATAAAGTTACTCTCTTTCTAATTTCTTGAGGCATGATAAACACATTGTAGAATTTGCAATTTATTTAAAGAGCTACAGTATGCTACATGTTTTTCATTTTCTTAAAGTGGAAACCTCGTCTTTAGACATTAACCGACGAGTAAATTTTTTTGATATAACCCATTGGTAATTGCTGGAAAAATAATTTAGCAATGTACTACTCCTCAATAGTCTCCAAAAGATGGTAATATCACGAAGAAGGTGAAAATAAAGGAGATATGCAACTGAACTAAATGCTCCTGAACTAACTGACTGTACTAAAAATTAAGCCCTGAAACTGAAATTAAGCCAAAAAGGAACATGGCCTAAGAAATGTAGAAACCCTTTTAGTACAATGTTAAAACTGTTAACAACTAAGACCCCGTTCGTTTGAGCTGAACTGAACTGAACTGAACTGATTTGACTGCTTCTCAACTGAATTGAACTGAACTAAATGCTCATGAACTAACTGAACTGTACTGAACTGAACTGAAAATTAGGCCGCTGAAATTAAGCCAAAAAGAACAGGGCCTAAGCAATGTAGAAACCCTTTTAGTATAAGTAATCGCTTCATTTCAAACTGCTGTTCATGGAATTATCTTGAGCTTATGTCATGACTCAAACAGTCAAACTACTTTCCCCCTTAATTTTAAGAATTTCCGCCATTATGCTTCATTATGTAGGCTGTAGCATATAGGAATATATACATCATGCTAGTTACTTGATCTCAGCCAAATTGTTTGGTCTTTTATTATTTTGATGCTTCTATAGTTCTAAGGTACTGATATGTTTCGTTCTTTCTCCCTAATCCAGCCAAGTGAGGCCAATACGTATGCAGATATAGAAGCTGTTTATCAGTGTCTTCAGACTGAATATGGAGTTAGTCAAGAAGACTTGATTTTATACGGACAGTCGGTTGGAAGTGGGCCCACACTACACCTGGCAGCAAAACTGCCAAGATTGAGAGGGGTGGTTTTGCACAGTGCCATCCTCTCCGGGCTTCGTGTATTGTGCCATGTGAAGTTCTCGTTCTGTTTCGATATATATAGGGTGAGTGAGCTCTTTCTTCATCCTCTTTTATTTCTCACTGGTGTGTTTTCATTCATACACATTTACACTGTGGTTTGCTATATGTTTTACAGTTGATATGTATGCAATCATGTATATATGCGCAATTTAGAAGGCGGACCATGGTGCACCTTAAAGAACACAAGTATATACTAAACAAACATTACCTTAAGTAGAAAGAACATGAACATATTTATAATTAAACTTTAACAAAAAAGTAAATAATTATTATTTGCTTTTTATATCCAAAATGTAAAATAATATACCACATTTTTGTCGCAAGTTCTGTGTTCTTTTGCTTGTACACATATGTTCTTTTGGTGCACCATTCTTATTGTGCACCATTGTTCATAGTCCACAAATTGGTATGTATGCCTTATTTGGTTTGATGTGCAATTGAATGAGTAACAAAATTGAATGTGGAGTTGGTCAAAACCATTGTTACCTGATTCACTAGTATGAGACTGGGTACGGGATCGCAGTTCGCTACTTAGGTTGCTAAGTTAGACCACCATGGCACCATTGTACCATTTTCATGTTATAATTCGCCTTTTCGGTTCGCAGTTCGTGGGGGTGATTAGAGAATTAGGTAACACTGGTCAAAACTAAGTACCTAGACGAATTCCTTATTGCTTCATTTTCTTTTCGCTGTGGCCTTTTAAGTTTTGAACCATGTAGCCGATGTAGGTCAATTTTGTAATTACTGAAATGTCAACTACCCTTGCATTTTCTTTACTTAACCAATATGATGCTATGAATGCAGAATATAAGAAAAATACGGAAAGTGAAGTGCCCTGCGCTGGTGATACATGTAAGTTATCCTTTTCATAATATCAGAATGCGTACATTTTCCTGCTGTCTATATGTCCATTGCAAGGAATTTTCAAGGTAATTGATGACGAGGGATATGAGTACGAGTATATACTTTCGTGTTCTTTTTACTTGCACGATTTGGGTTGGACACAAACATTAAGGTTCCGTTTGGTTTGGCGTAAAATATTTTCAGTGAAAAATGACTTTCCACGTAAAATATTTTCCAAAGTAAATACAATTCCAAACTAGGTTTCCTTTGTTCACTCAAGATCAAGCCATATTAAAATATTAGTGTTCACTCCCTCAGTTCACTATGAATGACAAAAGGGAGGAAGTATATAAATGCATTTGCTTTTCCTGATATCCACCATCCTAATCTTCTCTTTTCCCTCGAATGTTTTCTATGATTCCCTCTTTGTTCAACTCTAAGGCTCCGTTTGTTTTGACGGAAAACACTTTTTCCGGAAAATGACTTTCCTATTTTCCTTTATTGGTTTTGTCAAGGGTGGAAAATAATTTTACTAAAGGTGGAAAATAACTTTATCTAAGGGAAAACCAACTTTTCTTTTCAAAAGAAGGAATGCCACATTTCCACTCTAATCCCTTATATTTCTTGTAACGAAACATACAAAACAAAACTATTTTCCCTTAGATGTTTTCCCATGAAAATCATTTTCCTTTAAAGATGTTATGTCGAAACAAACGGAGCCTAATACTAAAACATTTATAATTCATTGTTTTACTTTTAATTGGAATGTTGTTAGAAGTTAGAGGGAGAAAACATTCTATGTCTTTCCATCTTCACCTTTATCAAATCAATCTTACACAATGCAGGGTACAGAAGACGACGTAGTAAACTGGTTACACGGAAACGGACTCTGGAAACGGGCCAGGGAACCCTACGAACCCTTATGGATCAAAGGCGGTGGGCACTGCAACTTGGAATTATACCCCGATTACATCCGCCATCTATGCCGTTTTGTTCACGAAATGGAGAACATGACATCACAAACCCGGCTTAAGAAAATCCGAGACGACCTCAACCTCCACCCGAAACCCCGTCACCCGCCCGCTAAGACTACTTGTAGCCGGTCTTGCAACTGTTGGGACTGTTGTAGTTGTACTTGTAAGATGAAATGCTGGAAACCTCGTTGGCCAAAAAGCTCTTGTTGCAGTTCTTGTTTCTCGTGCCCAAAAAGCTCGAGCTGCTGCAGCTGTTTACGAAAGCCAAAATGCTCAAGCTGCAAAAGCTGTTGCAGCTGTTTAGGATGGCCAAAATGCTTAAGCTGCAAAAGCTGTTGCAGCTGTTTAGGATGGCCAAAATGCTCGAGCTGCTGCAGCTGTTTCAGCTGTTTTGGATGGCCAAAATGCTTTAGCTGTTGCTTCAAATGTTCACGGCCTAAATGCTCGTGTTCGTGCAAAGGGTGTTGTTCGTGGATTTGTTGTTGTCGCGGTTGCTGTTGTCCTAAAACAGAACAAAGGCAGGAGAGTTGAATTAGTGGGTGGTGATTATTTAGTTTTTGTTTTCAAATGTGGATTTGGGATTGTACAGATTTGCAGAACTAGCTAACCTCCCTTAAATCCCTTATTGTCAGATCATTCTCCTATTTGTGCAGTTTAGCGTTTCGAAAATTATACAAATTGTGGTGTATTTGAAACTCTGATGCAGTTTTAGTAGTATTAAAGTTAGTAACCATCATTATATTACAAGCTTTGGGTAGGAAACTATACATAAATTAGAGAATTGTTCAGGTTAGAAAATCAGGGTATTTCTATTGTTTTCCAGAATTATGATGTTGGAAAGTATGGCAACTCAATGAGTGCATTGGGTTTGGGTTTTTGGGAAGGTGTTTATTGTTATTATTGCATGAGCTTGGATTTGAGTGTTTTTGAGGGAACAATTCACTTGTAACTTGTGAGTTGGAAGTTGTAAAAAAAGAAAAAAAAAACTTGTGAGTTGGGATAAAAAAACTTAAGAGTGGAAACACGAAAATTCTATTCGCTGAATAGAAGGTGATCGAGTATAGAGTATAAAACTAATCTTGGGGATTCAATCATTATGTTAAACTTTTGGGGAGTTGGTCATTTGACATGGTATGTAGCCAAGCTGCCAAAATCACGTGTTCAAATCTCATCTTCTCCTCCTTTCAAAGAGGGATATCTAGTGTTGGATGCCTGGATATAGGGAGGTCCATGTCCATGCTGCATCCACACTTCAAGGGCTTCATGAGCAGGGGCGGATCTTCTTAATGACTGGGGGCGGGCCCGACCCCACAAGGTAAAATTTTCCTTAGTATATTTTTAGTTATGACCGCCCAAAATTTTTAATATAATTGTAAAAATTACGTACTATATTGTTTAATCTTCTAATGACCCCCTCGTAAAGCGGTTTAAGATTCACCATTGTTCATAAGAGGGGGCATGATAGAGTATAAAACTAATCTTGAGACTTTGAACATCAGCTTAAGCTTTTGATTTATAACACGGTTACACGGGTAAGGTTGAACCATATGGGTTTCCGGTTGCTATAATAGCAAAGATTTGTGATATTTGATCACGTGTTTAATTAAGTGATCAAATACCTAAAAGGAGCATCATAATATTATTGTGGACTACACTAATATTATTGTTGACCGGATCCACGCAAGAATAATCCATAATTTTATGACGGAAATTAAAACTTGTTTTTATCATCTTATTTTAATTAGAAAGTTATTACGAGTACTTAACTGTTATTAGAATGTTTTTATTACCGTTTTGTTATCCTTATATGGATAATAATGCGATTATTTTGGGATGATGGTGGTTTCAATTGCGTGCAAGAATATAAAATAAAAAAGACCGTTGAATGCAAAATAACACTTCTTCTTCGTACAAGTTGAGTACAATGTGAAACAGTGATAAAACAGCTAATATGTGTGAGAGGGAGTTTCAAAACGCTGATGTCAAGCAGCAGATGAAACTAAACTTAACTAAAAAAACCGCGTCAGTTTTTATTTATAAATAATAAAATAATCACATATTCATATCATCATGTCATTTGACATGCAACCACATGCATGGACTAATAATATCATCGTCTTAATTTTTTTTTTTTATATATTTGTTTTTATTTTTTTTGATATTTTCCAACAAAAAATACAAGTTCATTTTTGTATTATAGTACGGAGTATTGTTTTAAAAAACATTTTTTGGTGTATTAGTTTACTTTTCTTTATTTAGAAACACTTTGTATTTCATGTCTTCGTTTTAAAACATTGTTAGGAAGTGAAATGTCAAAAAAATGTTGGGTTAAATAAATTAAAACAAATTGGATTGTTAAGAGACAAACTCAAACCCAAAAGTACACAAAACACTATCACAACAACCTTGATTAAAGATGACACTAGATCGGGCAGAGAACTGGTTACGACACGACCCATCACGGGAAAAAAGTACAATCTAGCATGAGCACATACATTTTTTACTTTTTTTGGAAAATATCAAATGTGCTTGATGTGGAATGGACTCTTTCAGGCCTAAGGCACGTGGGCTCGACACGAAGCATGTCACTACCTTCACCCGCCACCTCTAGGTGGACATTGGCTCTTGGAAATTTTAAGTATTTATATTATTTCGTTTGCAAGTAATTCAATCTTGAGAGATTGAATTTCACCTAAAGTATCCAAAATATATTTATCTCCTTTGTAACTTGTATACAATTATATTTTCTCCGATCAAATTAATTGCAATTTAACTTTACTTTTGTCTATGCACATGTTGGATCACTGGACTATAAAATGTCATCACAACAAAACCAATCCAACTATAATTTATAACTACAGTACTTGATAAAAATTTATTATTAACGGTTCGTTAAAACAAATGGTCAAAGTTAGTACAGAGTATATGAATAAAATAATTCAAACAACTGCAATTATTTTGGAAGAGAGGATGTACGGCATGTACCAATTAAGGTAATTAATGTGTGCTAATTGTATACTTGCACACATTTTATGATTTTAATACTTGACCGATCAAAATTCAACTCGAAACTTTAAACGTTTAAAACCAAATTAACCAAAAAATACGATACTCTGTATTTTGAAAGTACATAACTAATACAACTTACTTGATTTAAAACAATAGACTTGAAATGTACATAATTCGAGAACCCACCCCGGCAAAAATAAGTGAAAATTTTGAGAACTCACTAGAAATTTGAACCAAAAGCTACTTTAACTATTGGAGTATTCGTAGTAAATTAGGCTATATTCGATTCACCTTAAAAAATCAACTTTATAAGTAAAATATCATTTGTAATCAGGAACAATCAATTATATCCATAACAATCTATTTTATTAATATATCATAAGTTTCAATGAATACAAAAATTATAAGTAACAATCAACCGTAAAAACAAATAATAATAATAATAATAAACATACGAGTGAATATGTAACAATTAGTTTAAATCAATACCTCAACCAGTTTCAACCAATTTAAATAAATAACTTCGAATACTTCGCAATACTTCATAAGTTATTTCATACTCCGTACTTATTTAATAAGTAAAATTCCATTATTATTTTTTGAAAAGTAAAAATCAATTTAAATAAGAAAACTAATTTAATTTAAGTTAAAATCAGGCGAATTAAACAAAACAATAGTATCCATTATGATTTCTTTCCTATGAATTATGATCGATCTAATCCCGACCTATCCTGACCCGTTTAATGTGTCTTTTTTTTTTTTTTTTGTTAGCACCCGGTTCACCCTTAGGCTTAATACGGATTCAGAGCGAGTTGTGGGTGAATAGATTTCAATCCCCTCCCAATTATTGTTACGGGTGATCGAACACGGGTTCTCCCTACCGAATTCAGTCCAAATCACCACTGAATTATTTAGTACACAGAGTACGGAGTAATGTCCAAAACTAGTTTATTTGACTACCAAAACTCAAATCGATCAACATCTACATGATCTACTCCATCGTTTCCTAAATTACAGGCGCGTTGAAAGCGTGGATGTTTTCTGTCCGTCTTCAAACATTCCATTCTATCAACTTAACTTAACTTGTTCTAATTTTAATTTAATCCTCTCTTAATTTTTTTTCCCCATTCTTTCTTACTTTCAGCCGTTTTTTCTTGCTCACTTCCTGCTTTCTTCCTCAACACCCAATTCAATCCCATTTCCATTTAACAAACCCTTTAACTAATCTTAATCAATTACCCAGAAATCACCTTTTTATTTTTATTAAATCAGTTGAATTTTCTTAAAAAAATCGAAGCTTTTTTAGTCAGAGATAAACAGAGTATTTTTAATTTTTTCATTGAAAAGATCTGTCTTAGTCTTTGGAAGTGGGAGAGTACTTGGTCTCATGTTCATTGTTATTAGTTGGACTTTGTCTTAATTTAATTTTAATTTAATTAATTTGAGGGATTTGAAGTAGTTGATGACATTTGGGGGGGTGCATGTCATGCAATTGAAAGCAATTGATTTGGGTATTTTGAAGATTTCAGAGAGATTAAATACACGCTTTCTAGAATTTTAACTACTATAAAGAATATTATTTCTACATTTTATTTCCTGGGTTTTTCTTTATTTATTTAACAAAGGTGGCACCATAGTTGTGGAGTTCAACTTCAATCTCAACATTCTTACAGGTAATTTCTTTTCATTTTCTCTCTCCTCTTTTAATGGGGGTGTTTGGGTTTTGAGTGTTGCACGTTTTCATGTTAGGTGAGCCTGCTTTGTTAAATTAAAATTGCATCAATTTCGGAATCATCTCAAGTTGTGGGCAACATGTCTGAGTAGTGATTCTCTCTGATTGTGATATTTGTATGTGATGATTGAGAAATAATTCTCATTTTTGGTATCATATATTATAAGCTTTTGATGTTTGTATAATACATGGTTGTCATTCTTTGCTAGTTCTTCCCCCTCTTCTTCATAATGTTTTCTTTTGACTTTTTAAAGTTATGGGATGCATTGTTTTGAGAAAAGACTAGGTTTTTGGGGAGGATTAGTAGTAATTTTCTGAGATTGTTAGGGTTTTGATTGAAGTTTTGATAATTGAGGTGGTGTTTTGGGGAGGATTAGTAGTAATTTCCTGAAATTGTTAGGGCTTTGATTGAATTTTGATAATTGAGGTGGAATTAGAGAAGTTGATTACAAGATGTATAAGCCAAGTAGATCCAATTTGTCTGATTCATCTGACCTTCCACCAGCTAGGCCGATGCGTCAACCGCAGGTAACGTTCGCTAGGCGGACCGCTTCGGGCCGTTATATCCATGATAACCTATCAAGAGATGATCTTGATAGTGAGATTGGGAGTGTGGAATTCATGAATTACACAGTTCATATTCCTCCAACTCCTGATAATCAACCCATGGACCCTACCATCTCTCAACGGGTCGAGGAGCAATACGTGTCAAACTCCCTCTTTACGGGCGGGTTTAATAGTGAAACCCGTGCACACTTGATGGATAAGGTGACGGAAGCAGAGACGACCCATCCTCAAATGGCGGGGGCAAAAGGGTCATCTTGTCAAGTCCATGGTTGTGATGGGAAAGTGATGAGTGATGGAAGAGGTGCTGATATACTTCCTTGTGAATGTGACTTTAAGATTTGTAGGGATTGTTATATTGATGCCGTTAAAGGGGGTGATTCGATGTGTCCCGGGTGTAAAGAGGGTTACAAACATACCGATTTGGATGAAAAGGCGGTTGATTCTTCCGGGCGGGCTTTACCTTTGCCACCCTCGAAGCAAGATAGACGGATGTCGTTGATGAAATCTACTAAGTCCGGGTATATGAGGAGTCAAACTGGTGGAGCTGAGTTTGATCATAATAGGTGGCTGTTTGAGACTAAGGGTACTTATGGTTATGGAAATGCTATTTGGCCAAAGGAAGGTGGTTATGAAAATGGCGGCGGCGGTGGTGGTGGTGGTGATGGTGATGGAGGTTATGAACCATCCGAGTTTTTAAACAAACCTTGGAGGCCTCTTACTCGAAAACTGAGGATTCCCGCTGCAGTTATCAGCCCATACAGGTAATATTTCTTCATACGGAGTATTTACTTTTTTCGTGTTGACTTTTTATTCTAAAACCATAGTTGACTGCAAAAACTGAATAACTTTTTAACTGTGTCTGATATTTCAAGTATGAAGTTGATTATAACCCTGTTTTATGGTGACTTCCTTTGTCATTTGAGCTTTTATCACGTCTTTTTAGACTTGGGGGTCGTTTGGTTGATCGTGGGAAGTAGAACTTCCTAGGAAGAAATTTTTCCCATGTATAAGCATTTCTTAAGAAGTCGGTGATATTGTTTGGTTAAATATGGGAAGTAAATTCCCATGAGAACTTCCTCCATTTTGTAGGAAGTGGAACTTTTCTAGGAAGTGTGACTTCCCATATTTCTGTCAACCAGACAATCCTACAATCTTCCCATCGTTTTTCATGTCAACCAAACATCACCTTGTTGTAGCGAGTTAGTTGAAAATCACGTGAGTATTTTATCCTTGATAATGTTTGTTATGAACAATAATAATCCGTTCTGCAATTGTCTTATGGTCAAGCCGTAAAGCACAAGCTGACTCTTAATAAAGTTTTCGGGAACGCGAATAATTTTGTCATAAGAATGTATGGTGTATATGACAGTAACTAACTCTTTGACATATACTAGTACATAGTTTGTAAATTACTAAATTATACCGGCAAAACCACTGCTAAAATGAACCAGATAATGCACTTTGACATATACTAGTACATAGTATATAGTTTTATACCATATTTTTCATTTCAAGTTTATTACAACCAGACAATGCATTTTGATTACTGAAATGACATGCAACATGGAGATTTTTTTCATGTGTTCTAATTTTCAAACCTTTTTGCAGGCTTCTTGTGTTTATCAGACTGGTTGTTCTTGCATTGTTTCTTACATGGAGGGTAAGAAACCCTAACAATGATGCCATATGGCTATGGGGTTTATCCGTGGTTTGTGAACTCTGGTTTGCGTTCTCGTGGGTCCTTGACCAGCTGCCAAAGCTTAACCCAGTTAACCGCATTACTGACCTAACTGTCTTAAAAGAAAAGTTCGAAATGGCGGGCCCCAACAACCCGACTGGAAAATCCGATCTTCCGGGAGTAGACGTATTCGTTTCTACTGCTGATCCCGAAAAGGAACCGCCACTCGTTACTTCAAACACGATTCTTTCAATTCTTGCAACCGATTACCCTGTTGATAAGCTTTCCTGCTATGTCTCAGACGATGGAGGTGCACTTCTAACCTTTGAAGCAATGGCTGAAGCGGCTAGTTTTGCTAACTTGTGGGTCCCGTTTTGTCGGAAGCATAATATTGAGCCAAGAAATCCCGAGTCTTACTTCAGCCTGAAAAGGGACCCGTACAAGAACAAGGTTAAGACGGACTTTGTTAAGGATCGCCGTCGGGTTAAGCGTGAGTATGATGAGTATAAGGTTCGTGTTAATGGTCTTCCTGATTCGATTCGAAGGCGTACTGATGCTTACAATGCTAGAGAAGAGATTAAGGCTTTGAAGATGCAGAGAGAGCAAGCACCGGATGAACCGTTGGAACCTATAAAAGTTCAAAAGGCTACTTGGATGGCTGATGGGACCCACTGGCCAGGCACTTGGTTGAATCCGGCACCTGAGCACTCTAAGGGTGACCATGCTGGAGTTATTCAGGTATTGGAATTTGTGGTCTCTCTGTTTTTAACTTTTCCATTTAATAGTTGGGTATAATCAGAAGTGCTTTCAGTTTCTATCTTGCCACCTTTATCACATGTATAATGTATCGATGTGGATTAGACCTGGTCATTGGGCGGGTCGGGTCAGGGTTAGGGTCAATGCAGGTCCAAAACGGGTCCGGTCGGGTAATCAAAAGGTCACTTTTAGCGGGCCGATAGTGAGCGGGTCAATAAAACGAACAAGAAAAAATGAAAAGAAAAAGAGTCGTATGCGAATACAAGTGAATACGAATTTATCCATATAATTTCTTATAGCATAACTACTTTAGTTTTCAAAATTATTGTTTTAAAATTTTGGCCCTATATTGACCCTGTCCAGTAAAGGTCATGTCCTATACGAACCTAATTAACTTGATCGATTGAGCTACCATGTCCGATAACCAGGTCTAATGTGGATGGTACGTCTCTTCTAATTGTTCTTGTTCTCACTTTGTCAAGAATGGATTACGCATGTCTTTCTAATTTTAGTTGGTTATGATTTGAACTGCCCATTATATCCTTAACTATTTTTTTTAGAGAAAGACAACAAAGGCAGGGGGGGAATGTTGGATGTTTAAAACTCCAAATATCGATATGGTTGTTAAATGCAATGCCTTCAGAATGACCCCTAGTTAAATGTGGCCTATTATTTAGGGATGAAGTGAGTAGTAAATTTAGCTGTTCTCATTGGTTTTTTGTGTCATATTATTGATGTTCTTATTATGTTACAGGTCATGTTGAAGCCTCCAAGTGACGAACCACTTCATGGGTCGGTTGGTGATGACATCCCGCTTGACTACAGTGAAGTTGATATTCGCCTCCCAATGCTGGTTTATGTTTCACGAGAGAAACGTCCTGGTTATGACCACAACAAGAAGGCCGGGGCTATGAACGCACTTGTTCGTGGGTCAGCGGTCATGTCAAACGGACCGTTCATTCTTAATCTGGATTGTGATCACTATATCTACAACTCCCAGGCTATAAGAGAAGGCATGTGCTTCATGATGGATCGTGGTGGGGACCGCATTTGTTACGTCCAGTTCCCTCAGAGGTTCGAAGGTATTGACCCGTCTGATCGTTACGCCAACCACAACACTGTTTTCTTTGATATTAACATGCGGGCTCTTGACGGGCTTCAAGGCCCGGTTTATGTCGGGACGGGTTGTCTTTTCCGTAGGATTGCCTTGTATGGGTTTGATCCACCTAGATCCAAGGAACATGGTGGCTTCTGTGACTTCTGCTTTAACCGCCGCAAGAAGAAGAGAGTTGCGATCGATCATTCGTCTGACGAGAACCGGGCTCTTAGAATGGGAGACTCGGACGACGAAATGGACATGTCTTTGTTTCCGAAAAGATTTGGTAACTCGAGCTTTCTTGTTGACTCGATTCCGGTTGCGGAGTTCCAAGGCCGCCCTCTTGCTGATCACCCGTCCATCAAGAACGGAAGACCACCTGGCGCTCTAACCATCCCCCGGGACCTTCTAGATGCTTCCACAGTTGCCGAGGCCATCAGTGTCGTATCGTGTTGGTACGAGGATAAGACCGAATGGGGCGGTCGTATCGGTTGGATTTACGGGTCCGTGACGGAAGACGTGGTCACGGGTTACCGAATGCACAACCGTGGCTGGAGATCTATATATTGTGTTACAAAGAGGGACGCGTTCCGTGGGACCGCACCCATCAATCTTACCGACAGGCTCCACCAAGTCCTTCGGTGGGCCACGGGGTCCGTCGAAATCTTCTTCTCGAGAAACAATGCCTTCATTGCCAGTCCTCGGATGAAGATCCTCCAACGGATCGCGTACCTCAACGTCGGTATCTACCCGTTCACCTCAATCTTCCTCATCGTGTACTGCTTCCTACCCGCACTCTCCCTATTTTCGGGTCAATTCATCGTCCAAAACCTCAGCGTCACCTTCCTCATTTACCTCCTCATCATCTCCCTAACCCTCTGTTTACTTGCACTTCTCGAGATCAAGTGGTCCGGAATCAACCTCGAAGAATGGTGGAGGAACGAACAGTTCTGGCTTATCGGAGGGACAAGTGCACATCTCGCAGCTGTTCTTCAAGGTTTGCTCAAAGTTGTTGCTGGTATCGAAATTTCCTTCACTTTGACATCGAAATCGGGTGGTGATGATAATGATGATGAATTTGCTGATCTTTACGTTGTGAAATGGACTTCTCTGATGATTCCTCCACTTGTGATTATTATGGTTAATTTGATTGCTATTGCAGTTGGTTTTAGTAGAACCATTTACAGTACAATCCCACAATGGAGCAGGCTTTTAGGTGGGGTGTTCTTTAGTTTCTGGGTTTTGGCTCATCTTTATCCTTTTGCTAAAGGGCTCATGGGAAGAAGAGGAAGAACACCCACGATTGTTTTCGTGTGGGCGGGTCTTATCGCCATTACCATTTCCCTTTTATGGGTCGCAATCCGACCCCCGGGTGGGGCCGAAAACGCAGAAATTGGAGGTGGCTTTACTTTCCCTTAAACAGAGACTTGATAAAGATGATCTTCTTTCTTGAAGTCCCATGAAATTATACAGGGATGTTGTAGATTTTGCTGGGAATGATTTTTCCTTTTCCCATGGAAATTGTCTGTTTGATTTGGATGTTCATACATGTGGGGAGAAAACAGAACAGTCACACACATACATTTTTACTGCAGCTTTTACATTCTTTTGTAATTTAATTTACCTTTGTAGAGACAAAGATAGTTGGGAATCATTTGAGAGGATGATACAGAATTATGTAACACTGTAATCATCACATTTGATTTATTTTTCTTTGAGCAATCAAATTTTGTTTATGTAATTTTGTGGATTCTCAGCTTTCAATTTATTACCCAAATGTAAACTGTCAACACTTTTTTTAAAAGTGAATTACTTCTGTTCCTAAATAATAAGCCACATTCGTTTTGGGGTAATTTTCGCAAGGAATTACTCGTAAATAAAGCTTCAAATAAATTTAGAACATGCGTCAAAAGAGGGCCTGGATACTCAAAACAGTACAGAAACTGAAACTGTAACTTAAATTGAAACTGAAACTGAAAAAAGAAAACTGAAAACTGAACCAAATTACATTCAGCTTCCTTCAAGTGTATACAACATGGATCAACAAAGCTTCAAATGAATTTACAACATGCATCAACAGAGGGCCTGTATACTGAAAACAGTACTGAAACTGAAACTGAAACTGAAACAGAAACAGAAACAGAAACCGAAACAGAAACAGAAACAGAAACAGAAACTGAAACTGAAACTGAAACTGAAACTGAAACTTATTTAGAGACACCCACACGCTTGATCATCTGCCCATGTCTATTCATCATATTGATCATCTTCATCATCTGCTTCTCTTTCTGATGGAAACGTCACTATAACACGGCCATCTGGAAGCGTCTCTAAGAAATTCCCACTCTTTTTAGGCTCTTTTATACGCATCCAAGCTTCTGGAACTTGCAACTCATTCCATTTTGCAGTGCTCTGAATCCCAATAGATGGTTGAAAGTAAGTTGTTTCTCCCAAAACCGGCTCCTTTAGTGCCCCTGTATTTAAATCAACCATTGCCTTACATAATAACCTGTGTGTCAATGCCAAAGGTATCCCACTCGTCATAACATATAAAGTAAGGGCTTTCAAAGAAGAAGGATCGGCCAACGAAACCGAAAAACTAGGGAAACAGTTAAAATAGAAGGGACCCTGAGATACATTTGCTTCAACAAATGCTAACAAAGGAGGAGTGATAGATCGTTGTTGCCCATCGACCATCGTGCAAAAAATGACCATATCCACCCAAAAAAAAAGAAATGAAATGAAATAGAAAAAGTAAGGGGACCACTTAAACGAATGGGTAAATTGTTGTCATATACACTATCAACGTTTGTATAAATATTGTCATTGTTGCCGATATTTTAGTATTTTGTTTGACTTTTCAACATATTACGCGAAAATACCAAATTGCCCCTGGTATGGCATTTTGCCCGCTGGGCAACAACGGTCTATCACTCCTCTTTAAGTTGCTAACAAAGAGTTCTCCAAATTAAGGTGCCTCGCATCTCTGAGGCACACAACAACAGGAACTCCTAATCCATCTCTTAGTAGTGGCTTGCTAGCTATTTAAACAAGTCCCAAGTGTAAAAAATCTATGTTGCTTCTTGATGAAACCATTAAGGAAGTCGCTAGTAATCAAATTAACTGACATGTTCCCGTAACTGGCTGTCAGTGTGATGGTTCGTTCATAATCGTTTACAGCATAGCTTGGAAAATTCCTGAATATATTTTTCTTGTATACCTTATTGACGGAGATCTTAGGGAATTTCCAGTTGTCAAGCTTCTTTTTGATTTGGGAGCTGCGGTGCCTATATCTTCATTAGCAACCTTGGTAGTAGCCATTTATCTGCCCTGAAATTCAAATAACAAAAAAGATTTATATAATACACCCATTAACACACAAACGTACAGAAGCAATAACTTATGAACTTACTTCACTTCTTTTCGGAAAATACCAATTTGCAAGTACTGCTTGGCGAGAAATTCAGAAAGATCAAACTCAAAGGTTTGAAACATCTATAATCGGAGAAATGTTTTAATTTTTACCAACTACATAATATTTTAGTGTCAGGATTCTCCTAGTTATTGTCCTTGATATTGTTTATTAGTTACCTAATAGAACAAAAAAAAAGTTCTTGACCTTTCTTTCTTTCTCGGCCATTGTAAGTTTCTAATTATGCCCTTTGATGTCATTGTCTTGGGTCTTCCTTAAGTCTACTCCCTTTGTTATCTTAGACCGTAACGGAGGTAGACTTTTTCAATCATATGTTTTACATCACTGCTAAATAATGAAATTGAATTACTGAAGTATAACTCACTCCATTAAATCCGAAGAGCGGAAGTACAGAAGAAGAGGAAGAGAACTAAGGAAAAATTAGTAGTAAGTTCAGAGATGCGTAATTTAAAGCAAAAGGGGATATGAGAGTTTACATGATAAAGTATGGAACGCGATCCAAGCCAATTATTGGTGGAGCAAACAAGTTGCTACTCGTACTAGTACTGAGTCATGAGATTTTGGGATTGCCCTGCAGCAGATGCGACTGCAGCTGAATTCTGTAGAGCAGAACAAACGTTAAACTTGTATACGAAGTATTATGAAAAGTGTGAAAGTTAGATAGAGTAGAAAGATAAAAAGCTATATTACAAAACTTGACTCCTTAGTCCTTACAAAGCTAACGAAGATTCAATTACATTCATCAAGCAGTAGAGCATGCATCTCTTAGATTTCAAAATTGACATCTTTCTCTCCTGTTTGTCTTCTTATAATTTGAATGAGTTCATATGTTACTAATTGATAAAAAACATATATGTAGTATACAGGAGTATATAATGAAGAATTGAAGATGAATCTTCCCATCAATATATGTTGTTCCCATCTAATACTAAAATGATTCTAAAAATTCTCAAAACACCAGATTCATCATGAAATAATCCAGTTATGTTCTTCAGAAAACGCAATAATGAAGATATTTCTTTGTACAGCTACCCAGCCAGTCCGTACTCTTCCTAACTAATTTTGAGTTTTGACTATGGTGCCTTCACATAGATTATCAATGAGTGAAAATGTATGTCTGTTTATTCCCCCTTCATCAACCAGTTTCCATTACTCTATTTATGATGTAACCTAAACTCACATAAGCAGCAACTACCATAAGCCTCTAGCGAGTTTTACATCTCATATTTGTGGATCAGTGGATGTCGTGATAGTTAACACATCCTTCTTAGTCTACTAGTGCTCTGATACTGATAAGACAAAACTATACAAAACAAAGTATAACCCGAATTAGAAGACTGAGGGAAATTGCAATGACGGTAAAAAAAAAGAGAGAGAGAATATACTGCTAAAATATTGCCTGATCAAAATTATATTCAAATTATAAAAAGGCTAAGGTCATGTTTGACAATCACTAAACAAAATGAAGCAAACTTTTTTTTCTTTTTTTGAGGACGAATCTCCAAGTCTCCAAGCAAAGGGAGTAGAAAGTAGGAAGCAGAGTAAGATTTAAGGGGGGGGGGGGGGAACCCCTTTAAAGTAACAAAGCAGTGCACGGGAATTATGTTAGTAAAAACACCAAGGAAACTCACCAATTTGATCTGTAAATGCCACAAAAAGCAAGCCTAGAGAATTCAATGCAGGCGAGAATGCTTGTGCTGTTCCACTCAGATTTGGAGGCCCTGCTACACCAAACTAAGCTACAAGTTCATTTCCTCCCTTGTCACCCCTTTCTGACTCCTCTATGAGACTAGGACTGGTTATTGGGCGGGCCGGTTCAGGGTTGGTGCGGGTCAAAAGCAGGTTGGGTCATAGAGGGTCCCCTCATAAAGGGTCGTTAACGGGTTGGGTCAAGTTTTTTGTTGGCCCTATAACGACCTTGTCCAATAATGACACTGTCCAATAAAGCACTGTCCAATAAAACCCCTATAATTTTGACCTTAACCCTATAGCCATTGGGCTACCATGCCCAATAACCAGGTCTACCTGTGACAGATTGACAGGAGCTAGATCACTAGGTTGTCTATTTCCATCTTGTAAGACATCAACTACCCTTGTGGCATTACAGAATAATCATCAATCATCTTCTTTCACTTGAGATAGCACATTGTAGACCGAGTTTGATGGTTTCAGACCCAAGCTCACCATCTCCTCAACTAATTCTCCACCTTCTTTTAACTTCCCATCTTTGCAGAGGACATGTATAGTTGAACAATAGCTACCAACATTTGGAACCATTCCGTGTTCCCTCATATCTCTAAGGGACCGCAATGCCCTGTAAGAACTTCCCTCTTTGCAGTAACCATTAATCATCATATTATAAATCACATCACTTGGATGTAAATGCATTATCTCCATTGATTTGAGCAACTTCGATGCTTCTAACATCCTACCCTTGGTACACCATCCATTTATCAAGGCACCAATAGTGTAAGCATCTGGTACCAATCCAACCTTTTCCATTGAATAATACATCTCTAATGCCTTCTCCATGTTACCAGATCGAACAATCGCATCGATTAGAATTGTGTATGTCACTTTAGACGGGGTGATACCACGCTCTTCCATCTCCCTGAGTAATTTAGTAGCCCTGTTGGAATTTCCAGATTTAGAGAAACCTGAAATAAGAGTGTTATATGTCACCAAAGATGGCATTTGAGCATCCAACTTCATCTGACCAAACAAACTCAAAGCCTTGTCTAACTTCCCAATGTTACAGAACCCATCAATTAGGGTATTATAGGTGATCAAATTTGGACTTAGGCCATAGTTTTTCATCTGTGTCACCAATTTCTCAGCCTCCAAAGGGTCCTTCTCCTTGCACAGGCCACTAATCAATATGTTGTAGGTAACAATGTTGCGCGCCAAACCTCTCTCGAGCATTTCATCGAACAACAGGAGGGCTCGGCCTAACAATCCATCTTTACAATGCTCACTCATCATACTGTTGTAAGTGTAAATATTAGGTAAGGTCCCACAAGCCTTCATCTTCTCATAGAGTTGGAACCCTTCTTTCTTAAGCCCTTTCTTAAATAACCCATTCATCAAAACAGTGTAAGTATGTTGATTAGCTACTAATCCCAATTCCTCCATCTTGCGGAACAAGTCCTTTGCCTTAGAAATATCTCCATTTTTACAACACCCATCAATCAAAGTGGTATAAATAACAACATTTGGAGACATACCCACATCTTCTAATCCACCCAACACATCAAAAGCTCTTTTCAAATCATTTCCTTGGCAAAAACCCTTAACCATAATCCCAAAACTATATTCATCCAATTCAACTTTACTCCTAAATTCATTAAAAACCCACCAAGCCTTTTCAAGATTGTTGCTTTCTAAAAGAAGAATCAACAATGAATTAAACAAATTCGACCTCGGTACCGAACCCTGATTAATCATCTCAGTGAAGGAACTCAAAGCCTCCTCACCCATTTTGGCTTGAATATATGAATTAAAGATAGTTTCTTGAAGAAGAACACAAATGGGGTGGGAAATTGGGTAATTCTTGGTGAAAATTTGAATAAGTGATGCATTATTCAATTGTGAAGATGATTTGATCCTACCATTGAGCAATTGAAGTGTAAAAAACTGAGCTTGAGGTAAAAGTTTATAGCTAATAAGAAAATGCAGAATCAAATAAATCGAATTGTGGGTGTGTTCCAATTCATGAAGAGCTGAGGATTTCAACAGTAAAAATGCATTAATGGGAGGGGTTTTCACCAATTTTTGAATTAGTAACAAACACTTGATTGTTGTTGTTGTTGACATTTTCTGCATTTTCTACTCAAATTTGAAGGATTAATTTAACAACCCAGTAATTATTTCAACAAATTGATGATAGAAATTAAAACCCATTACAGAAATTCATGCAAAATTACTAAAGAAAAACAAAATTTGGAGCTCAGAAGCCAGAAATTAAAGGGGGAAATTACCTTCTGTTAGGTTGATACTTGAGAGAGACTGCGAATTTGCGCACACTCCAAATGCGAATTTGCGAAAGGCAAAACTTTGAAATCTGAAGCTGCTCAAGTTTGGACGGGCCATCAAACGGGTCTGGGACTCTGGGTCAGTGGGGGAGAAATCAGGAACTAGCCATTGAGGCCCATGAAAGATAAAGTTGGGCCGGTTTAGGTGGACCGTGGACTTCCTTTTGCCAATTTATTTATTTTTGTTTTTTGTTTTTCTGGTATCATAATTAGGTTACGCTATATTCACCTGAATTTCACGTATTTTGGTCCAGTACGTATTTTTCCTGAAATACTTGTCGACCCTTATTTTATGTATAATTTTGTACTATATAATATTATGTAAAATGATGTAATATTACTCTAAATGGTAAGAAGAGAGTAGTCATAGGCCCTGTTTGGCAATTGGCTGTTGGCTGTTGGCTGTCGGCTGTTTTACTTGGCTGGTTTGACTGGTTGTTCAAGTTGGCTGCTTTTGTTGGCTGTTTGACTATGGATTGGTTACAAATATGTTTGGTAAAATCAGTTGTTGGCTGTTGGCTGTAGCTATGTAAAATGACATTTAAGGACATTTAATGAATTTTATTTCATTTTTCAATACATACTTTGTATTATGTATTGAGTAAAACGTAATTACAAATAAATAAAATATAAATTTAAAAATAAATTACTTTATGCAATAGTATTAATAAATTATTATTTTAATTAATAATTATGGAGTAATAATTAATAACTAATAATTAATAATCAATGATTAATAATTAATAATTAATAATAATTAAATTAATAATAATTATTAATTATTAATTAATCATGAATGATTAATGATTATTAATTAATAACTAATTATTTATTAATTATTCACTTTTAGTTATTAGTCATTAATTAATACGGAGTACTCCGTAATTATTAACTTTTAGTTATTAGTTATTAGTTATTAGTTATTAGTTATTAATTATTAATTATTAATTATTAATTATTAATTATTAATTATTAATTATTAATTATTAATTATTATTAATTATTAATTATTAATTATTAATTATTAATTATTAATTATTAATTATTAATTATGATTATTGATTATTAATTATTGATTATTAATTATTAATTATTAATTAATTAATTATTAATTATTAATTATTAATATAATTATAATTATTAATTATTAATTATTATTATTAATTATTAATTATTAATTATTAATTATTAATTATTAATTATTAATTATTAATTATTAATTATTAATTATTAATTATTAATTATTAATTATTAATTATTAATTATTAATTATTAATATTAATATTAATTATTAATTATTAATTATTAATTATTAATTATTAATTATGAATTATTAATTATTAAATTATTAATTATTAATTATTAATTATTAATATTAGTATTAATTATTAATATTAATTATTAATATATTATTAATTATAATTATTATTATTAATTATTAATTATTAATTATAATTATTAATTATTAATATTAATTATTATTACTTAATTATTAATTATTAATTATTAATTGTTAATTGTTAATTGTTAATTGTTAATTGTTAATTGTTAATTGTTAATTGTTAATTGTTAATTGTTAATTGTTAATTGTTAATTGTTAATTGTTAATTGTTAATTATTAATTGTTAATTGTTAATTATTAATTGTTAATTGTTAATTATTAATTGTTAATTATTAATTATTAATTGTTAATCATTAATTATTAATTGTTAATCATTAATTATTAATTATTAATCATTAATTATTACTTATTAATTGTTAATTATTAATTGTTAATTATTAATTATTAATTGTTAATCATTAATTATTAACTATTAGTTAATTAGTAAAAAATAAGGACAAAAAAGTAATTTAGATAGTGAAAAGCCAAAAGCCAACTCCAAAAAGCTAGTGTTACTAGCTTTTCATTTTTGGCGGAAAAGCTGGCTTTTCAGCAAGCTAAAAAGCCAGTTACCAAACATATTTTTTGGCTGTTTGACCAGATTAAAAAGCCAACAGCCAAAAGCCAACCAAAAAGCCATCAAAAAGCCATTTGCCAAACAAGGCCATTGAAGAAAAATAAGAGATGAGGAAGTGGTTAACATTTTACAAAAAAATATACGTGACACAGTCGTCTTATGTATAAGACCTACTGCTTATCACATAGTTATAAAGAAACGGAGTATTTTTAATCAAACAAATTATTTATCCGTTTCAAAATTATCTTTACACTTTCCGTTTTATTCTATTTCATAATTTTATTTAGAATTTTCTTTACTATTTTTGGACATGAAAATTTACTACTTTATCCTTCTTATTCCGCAATATTTACAATTTTTCACTCCCACTCTTACTTTATTCATTTTTTTTCTTACACCACCCACCTTTTTACACATTTATCTTACTTTATCCATATTTTATTATATTCAACTAACATTTTCCATCTTTTGTCTTAACATTTGTGCAAATAGTAACTTTAAAGATCTTTATGAAACAGAAGTAACACATATTATGAAATAGTTTTATTCTAGCATTATTAATTATAATATCCACTCAAATGCTTATACTTTCTAATCAAATAGTTATACTTCCTCCATTCCGGAAATATCGCACCATGGTTGACTTTTACTCCTCTAACCATTACCGTGACTCTTTTTATCTCAAATCGTTTGCAAGTAAAAATTATATAAAAAAAATTTAGAAAATATATATCGATCGATACGAATCTAACATGACCCCCACGTGACTAAATTTTGTTTACGTACGAATCACATAAAATGGCCAAAGTCATAGTGTGATTAGTGTAAAAAAAATGATGCGATATTTTCGGAACGAGAAGTATTTATAATATTGATATCAACGATCTTATACATATAAGGGTCTCATAGAAAACGTACCTTTCACATTTAATGCATCTGCCCCTAATTGTTGAATTTTCTTTAGTTTCTTCCTTTTTTTTCATTGGTTAAACACTTACATTTTTGTTGTATTCGTATTTAAGGAACAAATTTAATCTCTAAAGTGAAGAAATGCCAAATTTTTGTGAGAGGGCGGCGGGGTGGAGCCGATCTATGGACCATATTTTTGTTGCTTAATCCAATTTTCTCCCTCCACAAAAAAAGAAAAAGTTTCTATTTACAGAGTAACATGTAAAATGATGGTGCATAAATGCATAATTAGTCTTTTCCAAATTTGCAGAGACGTGTTCAATGTCTGTGAAAATTCAGCTGCGTATAAACAAAATCAGACAACTACTTACACCGTTACACGTCTTGACAGTTACGCTTCGTGTCATGTCTATCAGGAAATCAATCGAGCAATAGACAATGTGACAATCTTTAGTCATTACATTTCGACATATCAAGATAAGATATTTTGTTTTTCATAGTAAATTTTTATTTTTATTACCTTAAATAAATCAGGACACAGTTTTGAGAGCTAGAAATGATCTTCATACTTGAAATCACGTATTTCAGCTAGGTTCTAGTATGTTTTGGAAACCAGAGTTTTACATGTTAATTAGTAAAGGGATACTACGTATAATACAATAAAGTTGTGTGTCTATTATAGTTATGTTATAGTTTTCTAAGTAGAGTAGTACCTAATACAACTTGACTTAGCTTTTAAGTTTTGATTATATGCACTACGTACCTTTACTTAATTGGGAGGTAATTGAAAGATTTGTTGTACACTAGCTAGTACGTACTACTATTTGACATTATTCTCCTTCAATTAATTTGCATTAATTAAGTTGGTTTATACTTTATAGAGTGGATGATGCATGCATACACAATTACTTGATCTTAATTAGGTGTATCCGTGAATAGAAAGAAAGCTTTACACTCAATGTTACAATAATTTTATAAAATAGTGTACTCGTGAACGTAGAATTCGTAGCATTTATTTAATTATTTAACTAAAAAATTGAGTCTTAATTCGACTCTTAGTTTTTCACGACGTACTCGATTTAAGAATTTGCTAAGATAACCCACTTCAATGCTACAAACTGATGTGTCTGAACTTAATACTAGGTGAGTCATGTGTCATGTCAGCAAAATTTAAGTTTTAAGACTTAGCCCTGATATTGTTGTTAGTAAAAAATTAAAATAAATAAATAATGGATAATATGCGATTATTTAAAGGAAACCTAGAGACTAATGTTGAGCTAGTGAATAGTACAACATTAGTAGCTAGCTATATATAGGGGAATTAAAATAGAAAGTCCGTACAAAGTTTGCCTAAAATAGTTGCATGGGAGACAGCTTGGAAGAAGGAATAACAAGCTCAACAAACCACATTCCGAACATGCCAACTTTTTTTTTTTTAAGCACCGATTCACTTTTAGGGCTAATCCGGATTCGGGGCGAGTTTTGGGTGGATAAGTTCCAGTCCCCTTCCAATTGTTGTTGCAGGGGATCGAACACGGGTTATCCCTACCAAGTTCCGCCCCAATCACCACTGAACCAACAGACAATTGGTCCGAACATGTCAACTCTAACTACCACCATCTTAATTAACTATCCTTAATTTTAATTAAATACTCTACTTATCATATCGATCAATAAGTTATTTGTTCAGTTTTTAGTACAGTGACATTGTTGATTTGTATAGTGGCGTATTAAAAAATGTTAGTGTCGGGGTTACGATAACGTTACGATACCCACGATTGTGGAACCTGTGCAATTTCTAAATATGAGGCCCTCGTTCAACGAAGAAAAAAGGAAAGTGAATAAAAAAGGACAACACCTTAATCACTACTCCAATTTTATTTTTGTTTATGTTTAGGAAACTAATTATACTATATCTGGAACTTGGGACCATGTTCCATCGCTTACCCTGCGCCACACCAGAATCGTCATGACAACGACCAAACACTAGCTATTCTTCAAACGACTGGTCGCTGATTCATATTTGTATTTGACAAAGTGGTTGTGTATCGGTTCAGGTCGTGCTACGGCCTGAACGGGCCCATCCCACGCCACAGTGCCACACCCCCTTGCTACATGTCAAGTCGGGCCATGCCGCAATTTTTTTAATTAAATGGGCTCAGGCACAACACAAGCTCACATGCGGGCCAGGTCGGGTTGTCATGTCTAACTTTAATTTCACTAAATATAACGTGCTTTGTCATGTTTTTTCCAAAAAATAATGTATCTGAACCCAGCCCTTACTTTGCGTTCAAAGGGCGGTGCTTTTTCCGCACCCATGTTAGGCCGTACCTCGGCCCCAACAGTGCCATCTTTATTTGTTCCCCCGACCTTTCAAGATGGGTGTTCTCCGAACCTTTAAAAAATGCTAACCCTATTAAATCAATAGGTACATATCTACATTTTTAATTACTAACAAAAAATTATGTTAGTTTTTCATAATACCTCTGTTTTACAATGATTTTTACGTTTTTCGTTTTGGCATATCTCATATTCTCATAACATTCTTTACATTGTGCATGAAAATTTTCGGAAATGAAAATTTACTATATTAAATATCCGTCATATTCCACAACATTTACACATTCTCACTCATTTTCTTTTACTTTATTCATTTTTATGTTACAATCACCCATCTTATGTATTCTCTCTCTTACTTCATGCATATTTTATTATATTCATCAATCATTTTACATTCTATTTCTTAATTACCTTAATATTTGTACAAATAGTAACCGTAAATATAGTTATATATGAAACAAATTTATATACTACCTCCGTTTCAAAATTATCTTTACACTTTCCGTTTTAGTCCGTTTCATAATGTTCTTTACACTTTGCTTTATTCTATTTTTTGACATGAAAATTTACCACCTTACCCTTATTACCCCACAATATTTACAATTTTCCATTGACTTTCTCTTACTTTATTCATGTTTCTCTTACATCCACTCACTTTTTTACAAATTTATCTTATTTTATTATATTTAATCAATTTTTCTACTTTTATCTTAATATTTGTGCAAATAGTAACAATAAAGATCTTTATGAAACGGAAGTTGTAGTATATTGGAAATTCAAATATGATACAGTTTGTGGTTGTGAATATATGAGGTCTGATTTGCGGCAGAAATTGAGAGAAAACAAAAGTAAAATTATTGATCATGTGAACTTTATATGGAGTATTCTGTTTACTAAATTGTACTCCAATTGGTGGTTGAATTCACAAGTGCAATAGTTGAAGCAATAAGTTAGTTATCTACTTTCTCTTCTTTTTATGCATTTTTATAAGTGAGTTCGTTGCTAACTTGTGAGCTACTCAACTTGCACTTATTTTTTCAACGCTATTTAAGTAGGCCAATGACATGAAAGAATTGCTTCTTCTGTGCCACTAGTTTTGTTGTACATATGAGTAATGTTTGACTATATGCATTGTACTTCATATGAGAAATATTAACTATGGAGTAGAGTGAGTTGAAATTCGATCGCAGGTTAGGATAACACGTACACTTGTAATATACGTACTATGAGTAGTGACTACTACCTCCGTTTCTGAAAGTTGTTTACGCTTTGGAAAATGTGTCCAAAGTAAGATGACCGTGGGCCGAGTCATGTCGGGTTTCGGGTCGAGCCCACTGGCCGTGGGCCTAGCCGGGCCCACATTGTTTTGTGTCGTGCCATGCCAAAAAGTTTGAAAAGGGCCCAGGTCCGGCCCAAGCCCATGGGCTTTCGTGTCGGGTCGGGCCGGCCCGTCGTGCCTGATGCTAATTTTACTAAATTTAGCGTGCTTTGTTGTGCCGGGTCGAGCCTTGCCGTGCTTTTTCCAAAAAATTAAGGCCCACACCCAACCCACGGCCCACGACTTCGTTCCCGTGCCGGGCCGTGCTTTTTTCCTGCTCAGGCCGGGCTTTTTCCGTGTCGGGTCGGTCGGGCTTTGGGCCGGGCCGGCCCACATCCATCTTTAGTCCAAAGTTTGAAAAATTTAACCGTAAATTCCGACTATTATATATATCAAAACGTTACATGTAATATCTTGTTAGATTGGTCTCGGTATGTATTTTAAGAACATCAACTTTTTATATACGAAATTAGATATATTAGTAGTTTAATATTACATTGAAGTCCGTACAAATAGTAACTGTAAAGAACTTTATGAAACGAAGGAAGTAATCAATATTTTAGACTAGTCGGACATCCTAGACCACTTTCAATATACCATGGAAATATTCAATTTCTATGGCAATTATGTGATACTTTTGGTATAGTATAAACTATAAAGGGTTTTTTGAGGTTCTTTTGACTTAATAATATAGTGATGGGTTTTGAAATATTCTCCATTAAGCGCAAAAACATATATATGAAAGTGACGATTTTTTATTTATGCATATACCTTCTTGCGTATTTACTTCACTCATCAATATACATAGTAATGTGTATATAATTCAGGGTTCGTTCGATGTCACTGTCAGTTTTCAATTTTTGGTTTTATAAATTAAAAAGTCATGTGATGTAAGTAGAATCATGACGATGCTGATTTTAAAAACTGAAAACAAAAAACTGGAAATTACTTTTCGTTTCCACATTCTTTGTTTTGGTTTTAACAAACAGAAAACTAAACTAAAAAATGATAACGAATGAGCCCTTAATTAGCTATCGATCTTGACCTTATAAATTATACCTCTAATTCACAATTGTGTTTTCAATTTCCTATACATTAAAACTATAGGGGAATTGATTAATTTGATGTAAATTGGATATTGCATAAAATCATTAGGAACCCTTTTCACACCAAGAAATAAAGAATAGAAAGAATCATGTTTATATATGTGTAAATTATACTATACTTCCACATAATAATACCTCTTTATCATTTTTTAGTAACCCCAAAAGAATTAATCACATATATATATGTATATATTCACTCACAATAATCACCCTCATCATCACCTAATTTCTTAATTTACATCAATAAATTAACCAATCTCACCTCATAATTAAACTCACATATTTGCTTGTAATTCCTTCACCACAACATTATTACTTTGCCTCCTCCCACGACCCTTCCTCCTCCTCTGCCTCTTAGGAATCGACCCGAACTTAAGCCGGCCCGTTTCCTTAAACTTCTCCTGCTCCGACGCCACGATCACGCACTCCGGTGGTGGGACCGGGTACCGGACCGTGTCGTAACAATATGAGTAGTACATGTACTTCTCCCTAAACCACTTCATGGCCTTTTGTCCTCCAGGGGTAATTTGGGAATAATCTTTGTTTTCGATCTCGTCTTTCTTGGCGGTGCAGTCGGAGGCGCTGGTGGTTCCGGCGACTTGCTCGATGGGGTCCACCGGACACCCGTCGAGGACGAAGTCGGTGAACTCGGACACGAAGGGTTCGAACTCGTACTTGACCTTGTATTTGCCACCGGCGGTGGCCCAACTCGAGGCGTCCCATATGGTGGCGTAGAGGGACATGGGCTTGGATGGGTAGTCCGAGCCCATTGCTTCATTGCGGACTATTTCTCTTATTGGGACGTTGTCTACGTAAAATCTGCATTGCATGAAAATATGTGTATGGTTTAGTAACATACTATTATTAGTTCTAACTTTTAAGCATTAATTTTTTCTAACTTCATAATAGTACTTGTACTGCACACAAAAACATGAAAATTATGCAGCTAAGAGTATTTTATGTGAAAAACATAAAAACATAAAATGTGTATGGTGCACCTGGGTACATCGTATATGTTCTACAAAAGCACGTCAATATACACACTATCGCTACAAGTTTTCAACTCATATAAAAAAACATGAAAATTATGCACCTAAGAGTATAGGATTGAAGGCTTTTGTACAAGAGGTCTCATGTTCGAAGAATCTTTGTACAATAGTTTACAGGTTCGAATCCCTCATTTTCTTTTTTATAATTTATATACTCCTTGTGTCTATGTCTCATCCTCAAAAAAAAAAAAAAAAAATTAAAAAAAAGGAGAAAGTAAAATTAAGAAGAAGAAAAAATCAAAAAAGAAATGACAAAATATGATTTGTTGCAAAACACTAGATACAAATGTATAAATAATGATTGAAGGCAAAGAAGCGTGCACTCTCATAACTTTCTAGTCATTGCAAAGAAATGAATGATACATCATCATCACTTTGACATTTCACCTTAGTAATTAATTACAAAATTAATGCAATTTTTTGAGTAGAAATATTTAGTAACCAACATAAAAGTTGAATGATTGTTTACCTAAAAATATGGATTGCTTATGGTCAAATATGGATCGCCTAAACAAGCTAGCTAAGGCTTACAATTATGCAAACTATTAAAAGAAAATTTTGGAATCAGTACTGGCCTAGTGATTAAGACTAAGAGTCTGTGCAGGAATATCTCGGGTTTGAATCCTCCCACATACTCCTATTTGTAATTTGTATTACCCTTATAACTTATTCGCACCAATTATAAAAAAAAAAAAAAAAAAAATTATGAACGTATGGCCAAGTGGGAACTAAACTATTAATGTGCCATGGACCATGGTATCTATATAGCACTTTTACACCTATTAATGAGCAAATATATGAGGCATCATGAGACATCCAATTATCCACTTCCTATAGCATATAATTAAGGCGCGTATAAATTTTTTGAGTAGATGTCAAATCATTGGTACTTTAATTTTGAATAAGATTTTTATTTTAAAAAATAATTATGAAATATAAAGGGGCAAAGATTCCATATACAAATGAAATATGATCTTAGGCTTAGCTAGCAAATATTATTAGGTCCAAATTTATATTGTCACCTAGCAACGGTTAGCTAGAACTTAATGGTTAAGATTTGTAGATTATGATGCGATTTTTTTATTATAAAAACAAACAACAATATAAAAATAAAGAAGTAAATTATGTGCCATATAATATCCATTTTAAATTCCCCTCAAATATAGGAAATTTCTCTTATAATAAGTCTAAAATAAGTAAGAAAATATTCTTTTATTGTATTAAAAAATTAGAAAAATATAATTATTTTTAGCATTATTTAAAGAAAAAATATAGGTATTCCCTAAAAAGTAGGAAATTTCTCCGATATTAAATCTAAAATAAGTAAGAAACTATTTCTATTATTCTATATATATTTTTTTTTTTTAAAGTTAGAAAAGTGTATTTATTTTTAGAATAATGATGTAGGAAATGAAATCACTAATATTAGAATAATAGCCAATGTGAAAAGTTTACCTAACAATAGAGAAAAAAGGCTTATTAATTTATTATACTAAAATAAAAATGGTCAAAAAATAACAAAAGTGATTTGGAAAGAAAATATTTGGCGTTGGGAGTTGGGACACTCTCCTCCATACCAATAATAATCACCCACCACAAATCTCTCCTTTTCTTCCGCGTTAGATAAAGTGGCTGGTAAAAGCCAAAATCCCAGCCACCCCCCAGCTACTAAAAGTCACCCAAAAGTCTCAAAACCCACCCAAATTATTATGGATACGGATACAGATACGGATACCGAGACACATATCAAGCTAAAAACGCGCCACCTAATTATGAAACTTTTTGTAGTTACTTATATACGAAGTATGAACGAACACGAGTAGTGATAATAACACGGAAATAGTTTATAGTAGTAACAAACACGCTACCTTATACTCAAAACCCACCCAAATTGATAAGGATACGGATACGGTCATACGAATACATATCAAGCTAAAAACGCACCACCTTACAAAACTTTTTGTAGTTACTTATATACGAATTATGAACGAACACGAGTAGTGAGAATAACACGAAAATAGTTTATAATAGTAATGAACACGCTACCTTATAATTAAAAATGTTTATGTTATACTCACTCCGCACCTAAAAGATTGCTCCGTTGCAATATTTAAAGTCGTGTTGGAAACCGTGAAAAGTTAAATGGGACAATCTTTTCGGACAGAGGGAGTAACTAACTAGATTTCGAGTAATATAAAATTAAATAAAAATAAAAAGAGAGGGTGAAGAAAAACATACATGATATTTTTGCGAGTCCAAAGAATGCTATATTGATGAAAATCCTTAGTAGGATCAAACCATAGTCGATATCTTTCTTCCCTTCCTCTACTTGTACTTCCATTTCCGTACATGTTTGTTTGAAATCTCCATGGCTTTCCCTTCAAGTTTCCCAAGAATTCTATGTCCAATTCGTCGTGTGTCTTCTCCCACACATCACCATTAGATGTCTGTAAATATATACAATTTCAAAATTAAACAATACATTAATTAACTTTTATACATAACAACCTCGTGTATTAAAAGAACTATTGTATGACCTGTTTGGCTGTTTGGTAGGCGATAATAAATATAATTTCAAAATTAAACAATACCTCAATTAACCTTTGTGTATAACAACCTCGTATATTAAAAGAACTATTTTATGACATGTTCGGTACGCGATAAATATAATTTCAAAATTAAACAATACCTTAACCTTTATGTATAACAGCCTCACAGGCGATAATAAATATAATTTCAAAATTAAACAATACATTAACGTTTATATATAACAACCTCGTGTATTAAAAGAACTATTTTATGACCTGTTTGGTAGACGATAATAAACATAATTTCAATACATTTAACTTTATGTATAACAACCTCGTGTATTAAAAGAACTATTTCATGACCTGTTCGATAGGCGATAATAAATATAATTTCAAAATTAAACAATACCTTAACCTTCATGTATAACAACCTCGTAGGCGATAATAAATATAATTTTAAAATTAAACCGTACTTTAATTAACCTTTATATATCCAAACTCGTGTATAAAAGACCATTGTATATTTGTTTTTATGACCTGTTTGGCAGACGATAATAAATAAATTATTAATGACGGACTTACATAAAAGGCAACCACAACTCCGGCCGTGTAATCGCCGGGCAACTTAATCTTTGAGCTGAAGAATCCATAATCGTAGTATTGTGATGAAATGAATCCTGACCCTGAAAATTATAAACAAAAATATTCATGTTAATATTAAATTAAAATATTAAATTATGATTAATAATAATACAACAAATAACAAGAATCGAATATTGGTTAGTCGTTCCGCCGGAACATAACAAAAATCACGTTTGGTAAGACAACATAACACGAAACTAACACAAAGTTATGGACGAAAATAAAATTCAAAACCAAACACGACATGACATGACACAAATGCCTAACAACTCATGTACAAAACAATAACACCACCAATTGCTTGTTGGTTTAGTGGTGATTGGGGCTGAACTTGGTAGGGAGAACCCGTGTTCGATCCCCCGCAACAACAATCGGGAGGTGACTGGAACCTAACCACCCAGAACTCGCCCCGAATCCGGATTAGCCTAAGGATAAACCGGATGCTAACACCAAAAAAAAAACAAAACAATAACACCCGTTAAATTTTCTTTATTTTTTAATTTTTTGCGCGAATGAGCCAGAAAAAAAAAAAAATTGTATAAATTATTAAAAATGGAGAGCGATGATTAAAATTTGAGACTTATCGTATACAGAACTCCAATTTTAATGATATCATGTAATTTTGTTATGTTTTTTTAGTTACCGGAAAAAGGGGAAGAAAAGTACGTACCGGCGTATTTGTTAAGGTGGAGGTTGGCGGCGCGGCCGTCATCGGACTTTTTGATGTTGAAATCGGCGAAAAGAGGGGTGTAGCCGTCGTCGAAGGTGATGGTGGAGAGGTTAAACGCGGCGTTAGACACGACGGCGAAGAGGGTGGTGATTAAGACAGAGAGATAAAGGAGGAGGAGGAGGTTATTATTCGTTGTTGTTGTTCCTCCTGTCATTTTTTCTTCTCTATTTTAATAAAAATAATTTTATTTTATTGGATTTATAAATTTATTTAGTTTTTTTTGTTACGTCTTGTATAAGCTTATACACCAGTAAGCGCAATATAAGGAGGAGAAAGAGAGAAGAATAGAGAGAAAATGAATGGAGAGGAAGAAAAAAAAAACAGAAGAAGAAAAAAGAAGAAGCTATTTCGAATGTGTGTGAGATGTCCGTGTGCTTATATTGTGAATGTTTCATTGTTCAATATTACCCTTTCATTTTGAGTTTATTACGGTTTTGCCACTAATATTATTTTGGAATTTCCGATTATATTATGTACTACTATACCTCAGTTTTAAAATGATCTTTACACTTCCTGTTTTAATCTGTTTTATAATGCTTTTACGTTGTGCTTTATAGGGAGTGGAGTACTATTTTTTGACATAAAAATTGACTATCTTATCTTTTTTTTTTTTACCCCACAACAATACTTTTCACTAAATTTCTCTTGTTTTATTCATTTTTTCTTAAACCCACCTACATTTTTACACATTTCTCTTACTATATCCATATTTTATTATATTCTCTTATTTTTATTATATTAACGGGTTTTGCATGCACACGATTTACACAGTTCTTTGAAACTTTTCATACACAAATACTCCGTATATAAATTTATTTCAGACAAAATAAGTTCGAAAAAGTTAAGTTAAGTTAAGATTTTCAGATAATATAGTTCAACCTAAATAAGATAATAAGTCAAAGGAGCCTAAAAAGGAGTATCGCGGTATAAAAATACGCGTATTAAAACAACTTACATATATACCTATGTATGTATAATTAATGGGGGGTAATCAATTTGAACCTCAAGATTATTATACCTAATAATTTGGTATTTTATGCTAGGTTAAGACGTACTTGTATCAACAAGCACTACTTTATTTTTTTGGATTCTTTCCTCTAGTCCAAATCTTTTCCTTTTTGATGAGTAATTACATAAAAATTAAAATACGCGTAGTATCTTATACAATAAAAAATAAAATAAAATCTTTCAGAGTGATGAACAATGACCAACTCTTATTGAAATATTAGTAAAATACTTAGCTAGTCAAATATTTTTATTTGATTTTCAATATATATATTTTAATATTATGTTTATTTCCTAAAATACTTAGCTTATTTTTTTTGAGAGAGATCCTAAAATATTTAGTTAGTCCAAATATTTTTATTTGATTTTCAATATATATATATTTTAATATTATATTTCTTTCCTAAAATAACCCTAAAATTCTAATCCCAATTTCCTCTCAAATTAATTAAATTTTAAAATAAAAACTTGTTAATTAAATTTTTGTAGATGTGAATGGTATCTCATACTCGAACGTTGTCCTGCGAGTCGACAGCAAAGACCAAAAACATAAAGAAAATGAAAAGTAAGAGAGTAGACCTTTTAGAAAACAATAATTGCATAAGAGGGCCAACTATTTTACAAGTTTGGAATAAAGTTGGGGAGGTGGAAACCCAAATAATTAAATTTAAGGGGTCTTTATCATAATTAAAATAAAAATTATTATTATTTCAACTTTAATTTAATTAGTGTATAGTCATCTATATAATGATATCCTCCATAATATGGATTAGCTAATAAGCAACAACTTTGCAATGCCATGTGTATAGTAATCATCCTTTTTGTTTTGCCTTGTTATATTAAAACCACTATCAAATTTTAATGATAAGGTTGGTTGAGCCTCCCCTCTCCTAACCATTAATATAAATTATTTTAATATAAATAATTAAACTATAGATATATTTAATTTAAGCATCATAATATATATTATTCCACCTAAAGAGTTGGCACCTCTTTGCAATTTAAAACAAATTGTATATATATGTCACCAATTACTAAACATTAATTTTCTTTTATTTGAATATTAGCAAGTGGGAGACTTATAGTATATATACAAGTATATAGTAGTCAACAATTAGTATTAGACAACCAAATTATTGGATGAATGATCAAGCTTAATTATACGCTTGGTCTAGCTAGTAACGAGGACTTTACCTTAGGGTCTGTTTGATCTGTTCTGTTTATAAAATTAGTTCAGTTAAGTTTAGATAAGTTTAGATTAATATATAAGTTCAGTAAAAAATAAGTTTTTTTCAGACATTTTTACACACAAATAAGTTTATTTCATACAAAATAAGTTCCTTTAAAATAATTTCAGATAAGTTCAGTTAAGTTCATATAAGTTCAGATAATATATATTCAGTCAAAATAAGTCCAGTAGAACAGAACCTTAACCCAATTTTTTTGAACGAATATGATTTAATTTATTGTAATAATTTAGCTACTTCTCGAATACTACACGGGAGTTCTAGATATATCATTTTAAATTGTATTACATACATAGTGTATATGGAATCCTTAATTTACTTTTTTTCAACTTTGGTGTTCTTTTTTATGTCTTCAAGTTTCAAGTTAACTACTCGTATGTGAAAGTTACGTTTGTATGACTGAACTATAACTTAGTTAATTAACTCTGACTAGTACGTTACATAATTACATCATAAGTTGACAAGGTCTAGCTACCTTAAATTTGTTTAACTACTAATATAAAGTCATAATGTCGATTAGTGTGGCGTTCTGTGTATGGGTCGTTCACTCCATGTAATGGTCACCTACATTAAAAAAAAATGTCAAATATGGTTCACATAAGATTTGAACCCCTGACCTTGAGTTTAAAGAATAAAGCTTTTACCATTAAGTTATACATGTTTCGTGTTATCATTGCTAAAAAAAAATATAAGTAAATGTGAATGTCGTTAATGTAGTAACCTGAGGCATCGTCCGGGCTCAAAAACTAGTTTATGTCGTTAAAAGTAGCTCCCCTTAATATCGAAACTCGAAATTGATTTCTACAAAACTACTCAGCCGATCGATCACTAGCTAGAATTGAACTTATATATAATTACCTCTTAACTAAGGTTTTATTCTGCTCACCTAGTTATTCCACTTCTTTCAGGAAAAATAAGTTTAGTTATATATTACAAGTTTAGAAAAAATAAGAGTTACCCAAGTATGATTTTTAACTAAAATAAGTTTTGTTAAATTCAGATAAATTCAGTCAAATTCGAATAAAATAAATTCAGAAAAAAAAAAAAGGTGAAAAACAGGTGAATAGAAACGCATCATAAGATTGAATCAATCTCCTTTGTTGTAAGCTAAGTATCTTCGTACATACAACTACATACGACTACTTCTTCAAGGTATGTATATGAGAAGCAAAAGCTAAAAGGCAGAGATACTTAGCTTACTTCAAAAAATTGATTTTAAAGAGACGTCTATCACTAGTGTCAATTATACTACGTATATATATTTATGTGGGAAAATTTCAAATTTATAATTAATTTAATTAATTACTTTAAATATGTAATAATTATTCATAAAATACATTTGACAACATCACAAGATGCATGATTATTCACGTAACTAGCTTAGCTAGTGATCGAGTGATTATGACTACATATAATGATGAATTGAAATCGTTCTTATCCTTTTGAATTATCTTCCATCACTTATTCAATTATAGTAGTAGTACGTGGTATATGTCCTCACAATTATGGAATTAAAACTTGAAAGATTAATACATGCTAACTAATTCAATAGCAATCAATCAACTTTAATTGATTCATAATTTTTACAAATTTATCAATTGTGTCCTACATTTTTATCGATCGATGTTATTTTGTTTTTCTCACTTAATTTTTCACTTAATTATTTCAGCTTATTATATAACACTACAAGAATTTTGTATCTTTAACGACAACCTAATTACGATGGGTCGAAAATTCCGTCGCAAAGCCTTTTGCGACGGGGCTAACAACCAAACAAAGACGGGAACAATTGTCGCAAATGTCTTTTACGACGGGTTAACGGCGAGATTTTCCATTAACGACAGCCCCCTTTTATAACGGGTTCGCGACAGGAAATCCTGTCATTAATCAATGATTATTGGTTTTTAGCGACGGGATTTTTCGTCGTTAATAATACAATTTTTTGTAGTATTAGGTTTCGATCCGGATAATTGAAGTTCAATTTAGTTAGATAAGAGATCAATGAGTGACATGACATGCGTCTCTTACCAGAATTAATTTGTGTTATTGTGTATAATATACAAATAAAATCCCTCACAATTAGTATATTGTGATTGACAATAAATAAGGAAAAAGCTAAGAGCAATACAACACGTATCTCCACTAATCTTTCTAACTAGTCCTTGTTAAATGTCAATTTTCAAAAGCAGACAAATAACAAAACAATACTAGCTAGGATGGTCTAATATCTGCCAAAAAATTGATAATCTAAAAATCTAAAAAACCATTACTACAAGAATTTGTATCTTTAACGACAACCTAATTATAACGGGCTAAAAATTCCGTTGCAAAAGCCTTTTGTGACGGGGCTAACAACCAAACAAAGACGGGAATAACCGTCGCAAATGTCTTTTACGACGGGTTAACGACGGGATTTTCCATTAACGACGACCCCCTTTTATGACGGGTTCGCGACAGAAAATCCCGTCATTAATCAACAATTATTGGCCTTTAGCGACGGGATTTTTCGTCGTTAATGGTACAATTTTTTGTAGTATGCAAGAGTATTTTAGGAATTTTAAAACAATTTCGCCACCTTTTATTAAATAATGCGTAAGAAAATTACATCAATTTCCTTAATTAATACATAAAAAGTTATAATTTCAAAGAGAGATCGAGATTGTGCGTTTTTTCTTCTTAGATGATGAAATTGTCTCTACAATTACATACGGAGTACACAATATTTATGCACACGATGCATGTATAGCATTTTATATAAATATTTTATAATATTAATTAAATATAAAAAAGTTAAATATTCCTTAAAATAGTACTACGTAGTTCATATTTGGTACACTAGAGAATTAGAGATAGTATGAGTTCGAAACAGCCGCTCTCCCATCCTCTCTCCCTCTCTCATTTTCTAGGGTTTATTTCTTGGCTGTCGTAGGTCGGAAATTAGACTATTTCTGACCCTTTTCCTTCATTTAATTCAATTACTGTCTCCTAAATTCAATAAATTTTCACCATATGGGCGGAGTTCGTCCTTGTTCGTTAGTCTCCCTGTGGTGGAGTTAGTATTAGTATGTTTGGTTTGTCGTTTTGTGGATTTATGTAGAATTGGTTCGTTGGTAAAGTTTTATGCGGGATCGCAACATATATCATTTTTTCGAGTACATTCAAATGAATCAAGTGGAAATCATCCTCATGACTACAACAAATCGATGACCCTCTCTCTGAAAAGGCTGCATGTTCTAGCGTTATATACTGAAGATGTTCTACAGTGCAAGATTCATTCAACGATCGTAGTTTTGATGAAGGAAACGTTTATTTGATTCAATTTGTCATGTATTTGTTAGATCTATATTTCTCTTGTAGATGTCGTATGACTCTTTATTAATGAATTAATTTTCCTTTAAGTAAAATAAAATAGTATGAGTTCAAAGGAAGGACACCAACAAAAGTCAACTCGTGTATTATCTTATACAGAGTAGAGTAGAAATGCAATTTTTCAACTAATAAGTCGCAATAAATTAGAGTGTAATTATTGGAGTATACTACCTCCGTTTTTTAAAGTTCTTTACGCTTTGGAAAATGTGTCCAAAGTATAAAAATTTTGACCGTAAATTCTCACTGTTATATACATCAAAATGTTACATATAAGATCTTGTCAGATTGGTCTCGGTATGTATTTTCAGAATATCAAATTTTATAATTTTTTCACATACGAAATTGGATATATTAGTAGTTAAATATAGCATTGGAGTTCGTGCAAATAGTAACTGTAAAGATTTTTTTGAAACGGTTAGTGTAGAAAAATGATGTTGAAAGTATAAATGTCCTTTTACGAGAGTACATTAAATGATATGGCAAGAATGTCAAAACGTAGTAAAGTTGCAAATGGGGTTGGGAAACAAAAAGATAACTCATATAAGTAAAGAGCACTCCATGTCCATGGAATTAGATCGAATTTTTACTAACTTTTTTTTTTTTTTTTGGGATCTTAGGATATGATCGAGGACAATTCCTACGTAGTACATGTCATCCTAAAGATTGGAATATTGGATAGACTCTAGAAGACTAGAACTCCTCCTTCTTTACCGAACTGATTTTGATACGCTATTTTATTGCTTCTGATCCACCTTTATATAGTGGACGAATTTTTAAACTCTTACAGTAAATGTGCTAAAATTATTTTATATGTATCAAAATCACTTTCGCTCATTTTCACTATCATTTTTATGTTTTCAACTTCCTCTCTCACTTGAATTTTCATTTCAAATTATGTAATCTTGATAAGAATGTAAGCCGGAGAATGTGAGACGAGCATGCATGTACGGTTGTACGTTATAATTAAGTTATGTTTTATTCATCTTATTTTTCTTATAATTTTATTTTATACAAAGTAACTAATAGGTTTAGATTAGGGTTGATAGGCCGGTGTAAAAAAAGGCTTGATAAGAGTTCTTAAGTTCAATTTATAATAAGGGTGTATTCTATATTCACCTAAGAGGCTACCAGTCTGCAAGGTTATCAAAATCGGGATTCTACTTTGAATCGAAAATGACTCTTAGAATCGAATCGCAAAATTTCATTGAAAGTGGTTATATTATAGGTGAAAACCTTAATAATTGAAATATATAGTTGTTTATTTGCTAAATAAGCAGTAATTAACAATATTTATTTATTAATAACTTTCTCAATGTGATTCAAATTTACGAGTTTTTCGCTAGTCAAGAAAATAATGCAGGATTGTGTAGAATCGTTAATTGAACAGTAAGACATATTTGAATCATGCCAGCCAGCTGGATTAATTTTCGCATCGCAACGAAATCACCTGGCCTTCAAGGTGACGAGCTACTATTCCCAGTTTCCCACCCATATCCACCCTTCGTCAAACCAAAGAAGCGTCAATATTTAGTGTTTACTAATTACTCCCTCCTTCCCATAATTATCTTCCTGTTTAACCAAAAATACAGATTTAAAAAAAAGTGGAATATAGTACATGAAAAAGTGGAATATAGTACATGAAAAAGTGGACTTGTATGGAAAAATGGAGAGTAAATAGATCTGCAGGTCCCTAAACTTTGCCAAAAGGAGCAGTTAGGTCCCTCAAGTTTCAAAAGGAGCATTTAGGTCCCTCAAAATGGATGGAAACCGCTGCTTTTTGACTTCTGTTACTAACGGCCGTTAAAATTCAATTAAATTAAAAGGAAACTAAATAAAAGGCACTAAACGACAAAAAACAGTTACATTTACCATTTACCAATAATTAAATAAAGGGAAATTCATTTCAGTTAGCTTTTTACAAAAATATAGCCGCTGAGGCTCTCAAAAAACAGAGTATTTAACATTCCATGGCAAATAAAACACTTAAAAATTTTGTAGAACGTGAATTATGAATTTTGTTACAATTTACAATTAGACGTTGCACTTACCGATATGTCCAATATTTCATGCTCCTGAATCTAATTTATTTATCAAGTTTAGATGTCTGTTCAAGCCCGTCTAATTAATTAAATAAATGAACATAAACGAGCTTGTTCACGAGCTTGTAACATGAACGAGCATGTTTGTGTTCAGATCATGTCCAAACTGATTTGTTTAATGAGCCTCATTTTGTGTTCTATCTCGTCTCAAAGCTAAGCTCGCTCATCAGAGTATTATTTAACGAAATTCAATTAATGGTCATACTCGTTAGATAAGAGGACGTAAAAGAGCTTCGTCCGAGTAAGGTAATGAACCTTAATACGGAGTATGTGTTCAAACTAGGCACATATACGGAGTATGTATCCACTGTTCTGGAAATTTAAACATTTGTATTAGATACAAGTTGCATTTCAGACGCACTATATTTAATTTGGTCTTCCTTGGTCTACTAACTACTCCTAAGTATTTAATGAGGAGCATTGAGATGTGAGAAACAGCTTATCTTCCATTGGTCTTCCTTGACTATATAAACACAAGGGGGTTGGCTTAAAGCATTACAACAAGACTATATTTAATTTGGTCTTCCTTGGTCTACTAACTACTCCTAAGTATTTAATGAGGAGCATTGAGATGTGAGAAACAGCTTATCTTCCATTGGTCTTCCTTGACTATATAAACACAAGGGGGTTGGCTTAAAGCATTACAACAATATTCATCTCTTATATCTTGGTTTGTATTCAATACTCCATATATATTTCTTCTTCTACTCAACAACCCAGTTTTTTTTCCTTTCAATTCATCACAACACAATGAATATCTTCTTAACCATAGAAGATTTCGTATACAAATATCACCCCCCATATCAGAAAATAAAAATTAGTCATAAAAAAAACACGACCGTAGTTTCTCTGTCTAAGTAGCCTTCCAATGTCATGCTTCCATGACCCCTTGTTGAGTCATTCTCAAAGGGGTTGTGAATATTGGAGAATCCTGAAAAGCAGATCATCGAATGGTGAGGAAATCATTTTTCGATGAAGTGAAGCTTGGGTTCGACAAAGGCGTGTTGTGAAGGGATCCACCTCGTGGGGCCTCACCTCGAGAGTTCTAGATGATGGCCATCAAACCAAGGCTTCAAGCAGTACATGAAACGAATGGATGGCATGTGAACAGAAGGTACGCGAGGCAGTTGGTCTGTATCCCAGAATGTCTGTATCCCGGGCCGAACAAACGTGAGTCGGATCAAATTGTGCATAAATGGTATCCGTTACTCGGTTGGTCTTATGTTATGGTTCAAGTGTATTACCCTTTTGAGGATTGGGTTGGCAACGGGTATTTACTAGCCTTGTACAGTGGGGAAGGACCATTGTCATGTAACTAGATTATCCTTTATTAATATATGTTGTGATTTTGTGTTTAATAAGTTAAGTGTAAGAACTATTTGTAATCACATCGACACTTGATTTTTAAATACTTAGATATCTCATAGGATTTTGCCTTGAGATATTTGATGTATATTAGACTTTTAGTCATATTAATGAATTAGGACTCGATCATATTGTAATCCCTATATCATTATTCAATGGAATACACTGCCATCTTCCACCAAATGATCAATCTATTTGTTTGAGGGGATTAGATCTCAGTTTTTTCTTTCTCGGAATTAATCAAGATCAAATATTTTAGCATCTCTTTTAATATATTTTGTTAATTTTTATTGTAGATGTATAGGGTTAAATTGCTCTGTTATGATGAAATGTGTAGGGTGAAAAATTAAGCAAATGAAAAGGCTAAGGAACTTGAAAAAGCTAAGTCAAAATCAAAAGAAGCTATTTTAAATCATTTATACACATGTAAATTGATTTCCCTTTATTTAAAATCAGTTTTATTATTATTTAATTGAACTTAACGGAAAATGTAACGGTGTTAATAAAAATAGCTTATTCCATCCATTTTGAGGGACCTAAATGCTCCTTTTGAAACTTGAGGGACTTAACTGCTCCTTTTGGCAAAGTTAAGGGACCTCCAGACCTATTTACTCGAAAAATGGAATATAGTACATGAGAAAAGTGAAATATAGTACATGGGTGGGGTTTTCAATTCAATTTTAATTAATATAGTACATGAGAAAGTGAGGACCTTAGTAGCCAAAATTAGAAACAGGAAGATAATTTTGAGACGCTCGTTTAGGAAAACAGGAAGATAATTTTGGGACGGAGGAGTATGAAGTAATACATAAAAGTATATATTTATGGTCAAACCTGTGCATTGATAAATGTACGCTAATCAAACTGTTGCAAGTATTTTAAAACGGAGAAACTATACGTCAAACGCAAATGCATGCGGGCGCAGCAACCCGACCCGCCCCGGCCCGACCCATAGTTGATGATGCTGACTGAAGAATTTGGTTCACCCGTGGACCCAGTTATATCAACAACCCGATTATTATGGCATTACGAAAACAGGATAAGATTGCAAAATTATTCACAAATAATACAAATATTAATTTGGTTGGCTTCAACTTCAACAGTTGTCTAATTAACGACTTCTTAATTTCTTATGTTTAATATTCCCCCAATTTGTAAAATGGACCCCCTATTTTCCCACGTAATTTTGTATGAAGTATAACATTTTAATTTCTGTTACAAACGTATTACTAAGGGCATCTCAAAATGATAACACAAAATCTTGATAGGAATTCATATAAAACCAAAAATAATTAAGTTTTTTGGACAATTTTGTTGTTGTTATCATGATAACGTGACATCGTTCTCCATGGTTTGTCTTTAGTTTATTACATTCACTAAAAATTAATTGAGATGTTATATAAATAGTTGCACAATTGCACTGATATGGAAATAATAATAATTCATTTACATGTAAGAAAAATACGGAGTATAACTCAATAAATATAGAGTAATTACTCCGTAGTATACATCTTATCATAGACTAAGAAATGCTCCGTATAAATTTATCAGAGACGAAAATTATATTGATATAGAATGACGTGTAAAGAAAGGGTGTGTTTTTACTGTGGAAATCTAATTTTGCATCAAATCTCAACTAAACTTTAACATTATTGATTGGGTTGACTACTTAACAACTATGAACAATTGAACAGTTGGTTAAAGTACCAAATCTTGAAATTTAATTGTATCAACTCCTTTAATTTCTTTTTGTGGAGTACTAATCTCCTTTAACTTTATAGATACTTTTTCAATTTATTGCTATATTTTCTTGTATTGTAGTCACTCTAATTAAAACAAAATTTTGTATTTACAGGATATTAACACTAATCAAAGCTGATGCCAATTGTAATATTGTAATGTTTTCTATCAAAAGAAAAAAAAGTTGTAAATTTGTAATATTACATTAATAAACATCGATATATACATGATTTATGTATGTTAAGATTTTTTCAAGACGCTCCTATACAAATCATATCGTATATTGTATTTAATTATGCATAATGTGTTATAAATATAAAATAATATTTTCGAATGGAGAACCGGCACAAATTATTACTTATAAAGTTCTATCATTTCTCGGGTATCTTATTTAACAAATTCGAAATCCTCAAACACCTCTCTTTTTAAATGCGCCACATAGTCAGTGGCGAAGCTACATTGGATCATGTGTGGTCCACTGATACCCCAAATAAGATAATACTCCGTAAAACTACAAAAAACTTGTTCTTGCGAGTTATCCCAACATTAAAATCTTAGCTCTGTCACTTCTCATAGAGTCGTAGTTATATAGACTTAGTTTAAAAAAATTGAAATAAACAATGTAAAACGTGAAAAAACAAAGAAAAGACTGATAAGTTGGTGTTGGTCAATTATTCAACTCTCAATAGCCTATATTGTGCAACAGCTAGGTGTGCCTGAATCGACAACCAACAAAATTCCAATACAGCGGGCCAAGAAGATGTCTAAACTACAACTTGTAGTTTTAACAGAATACAAGTATATTATAAATTTGGTCCTACTTTTGCTTATTCTACTTTGTAACATCACATGAACAATCATTCTCACCAGCCCACCATGAAAATGAACATTTCAGGTGGCGGTACGGGTGGCTAATAAAGATGACTGTGTGCCGGGCCGGCCTGAGGCCCAACCCGACACAAAAAAGCCCAACCCTACACGAGCACGATAAAAGCACAGCCAGCCACGAGCACGGAGCCATGGCCCCATTTTTTTGGAGAAAGCACGACAGAGCACGCTGCATTTAGTAAATTAGGCTTAGGCACACGTCCCGACCAGACTAGACCCGACGCCTGTGGGTCTGGGTCATGTTTTGCAACTTTGGACACAGCCCGACCCGATACAGAGTGGGTTTGGTGTGGGCTAGGCCCCTTCAGCCCACGGAGCCATGCCTTACCGACCCGGCCCACATCCATCTTTAGTGGCTAGTGGTCGACGAGGTAATTCGGATCAGTCGGACCCATCCCCCCGGGCTTTTAGACATCATGCTCGAGGTCGAATCCTCTTTCGATCAAAGACATTGCTTCATAAAGAAAACAGAACTGTACTTTGATTCAACTAAAGTCTTGAAAAATACCAATATACAAAACTGAATAATAACAAATTTCTTTACTTTCCTCAGCTATTAACAGCAAATTTCTGAACTTTCCAGTTTCCTCAGCTATTAACAAAACTGTACTTTGATTCAATCAAATCTTGAAAATACCAAATATACAAAACTGAAAACAGCAAATTTCTGAACTTTCCTTAGCTGTTAACAAAACTGTACTTTGATTCAACAAGTCTTGAAAATACCAATATACAAAACTGAAAACAGCGAATTTCTGAACTTTCCTTAGCTGTTAACAAAACTGTACTTTGATTCAACTAAGTCTTCTGCATCCCACAAAAACGATCCAAACGCGACTGCTTCTAAAACCAACATTGTCAATCCCGAGAAAGTTATCGAAATAATTTCATCGTTCTGCGTCTCCAACAAACCACCATCAGCAATCCTTATATCAGGTCGACCAAACAAAGCTTGAGTCTGCTTCTCAATCAACGACATTGATTCCTTTGATCTTATTGTAGCATAAGTCTGAAGAGTTTCAGGATCCAAATACATAACATATGATCTTAGTTTATAGGACTCACCTTCACTACTATCCATAGTTTCCTCATAGGGGACAAAGCTAGTAATATCTTCATCAGCCGGGATTTGTATGAGTGAATCCGAATCCCACCACGGGCTTTCGGGTAACGGGCTTTCGGGTACCGTATCCCGAGACCCCGTTGTCGTACTTTTTCCAAAGTCCTCGGGAAGTGTATTCATGGCTCTCTCAAGTTGGTATCTTCTATCAACTCTTCGGAGGAAATACCCGTACATTATAGAAGCAGCATACAGTTTCCCGACTTTCATTTTGCTGATGTCAACAAGAGTCTGTAAGGGCCCACCAAGTCGCTCGCCTAGCACAAGTGACAGGTGGCTTTCTATCATTTCGAATGCTTCTCGGGAGTGTACAGATTCGAGTTTGTGTTCTTGGTTTGGCCAGAAATCCACCCTTCCAGTTAAATCAGTGCTTGGGGGTATAATTGGGATCATTGTAATATTTTTTTCAACAAATCTGTGTACAATTGAGCAGTATATTATGTCCTCCAAAGCCTTCCGTCTGTCCTTCTCTTTTACTTCAGCTATTCTCCTGAAATTATCATACTAAAAACTCAGGTTATTTTTGTCTAGTTAGATCAGATGATAAGAAAGATGGGTTACATCAACTTTTGCATGATTAGTGTGTAAGCTGCTCAGGCGCAAATTAGACCTGATCAAATTAGACATAATATTAAACCCGACCGGCCCACGCCTTAAAAATTCTGCCTATTATGTCAGGCCGGGCCAAATTTCGGGGCGAAATTTCCTGCCCAAAACCCGCTAATTCATGCCAAAAATAGAGGGTTTTCAGGCCATATTTATAACTAAAATTGCAATTTTGAGTTGCCCAAAACCCACCCAAAAATTTAAAACCCAGTCCAGGTCCCAAAAACGGGCCTAAAAACCTGCCATTTTTGGGCCGGGCTCATGATGATCAGGTCTAGCGCAAATAACAGAAGCAAGACAGACATTCAGGAAGAAGAATGAGAGGCAGCTCAAGATATGTTGTGTAAAATCTTATTCATTCATAAAAAACATGGAACACCAGTATAAGAAAAACAGCAATGGTAAATGTGGATTATGAACAGTCCTATTTGTCCTACCGGTGGGTTGTCTAGGAAAATTACTCAAAGAAGGTTGTTTTACAGGTGAGAAAAGGGTTTTCACTGGTTATTTGGAGACCAAAAGACCATGCCACGCACTCACACAGTCACACGGGAGCAAAAAGATGTCTTAACTACTCCTGCTAAAGACTGAAATGTATTCGAGACCAGATAACACGTCCTTGTATGTCCTTGTATGAAATGTATGAGCCAGAAGATACTGACTGATGCCATGTTCACAATCAAAATATTTAACACGCTCATGGCTCATGGTGCATGAAATGCTAGATTGCTAAAAAAACTCAATAGTTAAATACTTAAATTTTAAAAAACATACTTCCTCCGTACTTTTTTAAATGACACAATTATTTAGGCACGTTTGCCAATGTACGATTCCAAACATTAATATTTTCAATTATGGATAAGAAAAATATATAAAAGTTGATATTCAAAAAATATTTATTGAGACGAATCTAATAAGACCTACACGACTATGTTTTTTCTCAAGTATAAATGATAAAAGGAAATCAAAGGAGTTTGTGTGAATAATGTCCAAAACCCAATTGTGTCATCTAATAGGAAACAGAGGAAGTATATAATAAGGAAACAGGTTAAAGAAGTTCCAAGCGAGAACCAAATTGGTTTAATTTTCAAAAAATATAGAATACTGCTGCAAAAGGAGTTTACTATACTAATATTCTACGCAAAAGCTAATAGATACTCTTGTGGCACGTATGAGGATGAATCGCCCCCTTTTCATCAAGCAAAAAAGACGACAGGGGCAAAGAAGAAAAAAATAAGGAGTGAGCACTTTTTTGTTTTTAATAAAAAGATATTACAGGCAAAAAGACGACAGTTTTCATGTTTTTGTTTGTTTCTATTTTTATTTTATTTTTTATTCTTATTTTTATTTTTATTTTATTTTTAAAATTCTGTTAATTTTATTTTTTTAATTTACATGCTATTTTGAAATATACTTATTTTACTTATTTATTTATTTTAAACTTTACTTATTTTTTATTATCTCTTACAATATCTCTTCTATAATATATATACATTTTTCTTATTACTTCTTGCTCCTTTTTTGTTTTATTGGTGACAATGACGATCTCCTACGACGATTCATGTTAGCCGACCCCAAATCATTTTGGGACTAAGGCTTTGTTGTTGTTGTTGTTGTTGTTGTAATAAAAAGATATTACAGGCAAAGAGAGATCACCTGTATAGGGGGAGGTCTTCAGTTGATGATGGAGTTTCTTCCTTTTGGGCATCTCTGTCTTTTTGCAGGTTCTCGAGCTGCTGGTCAATGGCTGCGGGGAGGAGATGTGGATGTGTTTGCAATATTTGTGTTAGCAGTTGCCCTGCTGGAGACTCCAAATGAACGGGAGCAATTGGTGTCAAATTCTCTCCAGAATTACCAGATGCTCTTACCAAAATACCCCTTGGCTTGCTCTTTTCCAGTCCCGAGGCAAGCTTTCCAATGTAAAATGAACTAGAACTCTGCATATAAAGATCGAAGTGAATTTACAAAACAATGGAGTTACTAAATGATGAACATTTATTAATCTAAGTTCCAAATTTAGGACTAAGGACATCCAAAAAAGGAAAAAATTGGCGGCCTACAAATTGATGGAGCTAAGCTTGTTAGAAATCAAATTTCTAGTGTTCATGTTATCACACAATTCAAAATGCTTCCTCCATAATTACTCTACCAACAAAATTTCCAATGCCTGGAATCTACAGAGACGGGTTTAGTACAAGTGTTGAATTTCCTTTTTTATAATTGCATTTGTTTGATTGTATGCAAAAACTAATAACTTATATAGCTACCTGTCAGAATTCAAACAAGCCAGTCAAAGAAGAATTCCACATTCTTTGGAAATCAGATAACCATACAGGTTTTTTAAATTCTGTTAAAACTAACTAAAGAATACTTCTTTTCTTCCACAAAGAAATGATCATAACATCAGAGAACTGGAACATAGACTTCTTCTAAAACTAACTAAAGAATACTTCTTTTCTTCCATAGAGAAATTATCATAACATCAGAGAACTGGAACAAAGACTTCTACTATCATGTATTACTAATTTATAGCTTTCATAGACTTTAGAGCTTTAGAAAAGTTTTGAAAAGGCCGCTTCAAAACAGTTTTGACTTCCAAATCATCGAATCAAGGAACCCTATAATATAGAGGAACTGCAATTTTATTTGAGCAAGCTGACAGATTTGTCCCGCAACTTGAAGAAGATCACTGCGGCGTGAGCGTGACTGATGCACTCTTCAATTTATCTGTCTCTCCCTTAAACCCTTTTCATTTTTTTGACATTGTCTTCTTCATAGGCAAGAATCATAGTTGGCTAATTGCTCCACAAACCAGTCTCCAATAAGTTATGAGTCTCTTTTCATGGTCAGGTAACAAAGATTCTACAGGACATTAGATGGTAGCAGTGTAGCAAACTACTAAACTGTGCAACAGAATGGGAACATTAACTACCCTCTGGTTGATGAGACAGAGATACAAAGGTGTTGATTCTTTTGCTAGGGTTTAAGAAAACCAGCAAAAACGGATTGGAAATAGCCATACCAAAAGGTCAAATTGGATTTAGTAAAAGCAAAACTAGATTTCCAGATGATGAGACTGAGAAATACTTTATAAGGTTTAGCTGGTTTTCTTAGGGTGAAAGAAAAACAGTAGAACCGGATTTGGAAATAACCAAACAAGAAGACAAAACTGGAGTCAGTAGAAGCAAAATTAGACTTTCGGAAACACTGGACCACTATCATGTGCAACCCATCATAGTTCAGTGACAGTGTAAAAACCATGTGTGATAGTTAATTACTTAATTATCAGCTAATCACCAAGATTTATCATGACAAAGAACAGAAACTTGAGATGGCAAGCAAATCCCAGATAACTAAGACCAAAGAGAAGCTCTTCTGTAAAGTAAAAAAACAGAGTTTTATAGACAAACTTGCTATGCTGTATTGCCGGCAGCAATTTCTTGCTCAATTCTCTACATTCCTGTTGAAATGATAAACATTAAGAGATTTTATATACTTCAAACTTCATCATACATTTGGAAACAATAAACTCGAGGAAAAGTTGACAATACAAAACCCAAGTTTGGAATGTTTCCGACGCTTCCTATTGATTTATTTCTTAAAGTATCAAGTATAGGGATATCCTTCCCATATCGGACCCAGGTGAAATGCCTATTTAAGAGTTATTTATTTAAATCATGTTTGGGGTTAATTTCGCCAAAATTCTCTTTCTTATTTGCTTCTTCTCTCTCCTCCGAACCTACGAGACCATGGAGAACTGGAGGTAGAATAGATCATGCATTCTAATGATGTAGTATCCATGGAATTAGCAGTTAAACCACCATGAATCACACCTTATCCCAAGCAACCACCAACTAGACTGCCTCAAATCACTTCATAATTCACAATCCACACTATCCAGTGATCACACTACGAACGCAACACCCACTTCAACAATCAACCATCTCATAGCCATAACTCCACCACAAGTCCACAGCCACCATCCTCACCCCTCCCCGCCCATCCACCATCTGTAATCCTGTAACCAACATCAAGTCTAAGACTACCATGGACCCCCATGCCCCCTGTCCGAACTACCAACACAGAAGTTTACCTCCCTTTCCTCCCTCCCTCTCAAAATCTCAATTTCAAGTGTTGCATATCTCTGCCTTGTCTCAGAGGCCACAAACTATTGTCCAGTCTCACTTCCATTTCTTCCAATCTCAAATTTGTAAGACACTATTTTCTGAATCCCAAAAATTGAATCTGAACTTGCCAAGTTGGGATTTACAAATTTGAACTTGATTACCAACAACAAAGATTATCATAATCTCTGTCATGAAATTAGTGCTGTACAAAAGTTTGTCCTAGAAGAATGATCATGATTACTTGAAATTTCATTTCAAAGGGAAGATAAGAGGATGGAATAAATAAGGAAAGAGAGCGAAAATCTGAGGGAAAAGGGGAGGGGAGGTGCTGGGGTGATAGGCAGGAGGGGAAGGAAAAGGAAAAGAACAGGAGGGGAGAAAGGTGGTTTTGACCTGCTATGGAAGGGGGGCTGAGAAGGGACGTGAAGGAGCGAACGAGAGAGAGAGAGTAGGACTTGGAATCAGTAAAATTAAGAATAAACCAATTATAACACACCAAATGTGCTTTACTAACTAATTAACAAGAAAACTTTCACTTAGGACTAGCACTGAGAGAATAACCCCAAACTTGGGATAATTGAGTAACACATAAATTTTAGGATTAATAAGCAAAGACATACCGAGCTTCAATATATAGTGTCAACTGTCAATTTCTCCTTATCTCTACACGAAGAACTTTTCTCAGGCATCAGAACGTGACACCGCAAACAGTTGTTCACTTGTTAGATTCATCAGGTAATTTAAGGAACTAACAAAAGATCCCCACAGTACAAACCGAGTAATAAACCAGAGAACATCAATGCCACACAAACATCCAAAACTAGAAATTAAACAAAATACGCACCACAGTTTCCCGGAAACTGATTTTGGCACACCTCCATGTGAGTATAACACAGTGAGTGTGTCAAAAACAACTTTTGCTGTGCCAAAATCATTTTCCCAGTTCTTGTATATAACTAGTCTCCAAGATACTGATTTTGTACACAAAACCTATCCCCAAATATGCTGCATAATAAGTTTCCACTTCTCCACTCATAGGCTCATAGCTCATCTTAATTGTAAGTTACATTCTACAAACACACTTCAGTCAGCCAAGTTATATACCATACTTTCTATGCTAGTCCAAAGCTTCCATACAATACATCTCCTTTAAACTTGCTAACATCATCGATTTTGCAATTTCTGAAGTCCACCTAGATATAAGACATTAATTTTCTGAATACTGTATATTTCTTTTATATAGCTACAGTTGATGAGAAAATTAACTATATGTAGAAAGTGATCAAGTGCTTGGGCAGGAACGATTTGAACATGAAACACTTATCTCAAGATTACATAAAGCGGTTCATAATTAACTATTACGAAAGTATTTATATTCCAATCTATTACAAAGAGGGGAATAATTGACATATATCCCCCATATATTCGATTTATCGAACATTGGAAACTCACTTATTTCCTTTCACTGCTTTTATATCCAAATCTTCTCTAACAAACATAATGTTAATTCTGTTGATCATCTAATTCAACATCTTCCTTCTATACTCACCCCTGGAACTCAATGCAGATAAACCTACAATCCTCAAAGAAGACTGAGTACAATCCTGAAAATGGTCTTGCAACTTTGCAAGGAGAAGCCAATTAATACATTCCAAGTCAATCAGCTGAACTACTAACACATACAGGTGACACAAAACACCCAGCAATTCCAAAACACGGCCTAAAATCAACAAATTTGACCCAAAAAGAACAAACTACATGATCCCACAACAATCCGATTGAAGAATCTAATTCAATCCCAAAATTTTCTTTTCTTTTCTTTTACAATAGAAAATTCGAATTCCGCTATGTTAAACCTAGAAATGATAACTAAAATAAGCATGGAAATTCAAAAGAAGAAGAGCTGATTACAATAAAAATGGCGATTTAATAAATAAACAAAAAAAAAACTTACTTTGTAAGAATTGGTAGAAGTAGGAAGAAATGAGTACTTAAAATCTGAAAAAGGGTGCAAAATATTCTTGAATTCAGGAGAACGATAACAGGCAGTTGAAGGTAGGGCTACCAAAACGTCGCTAATTGCTCCTGAAACCTGCATCCTTCTTCCTTGCTAGAGAGAGAAAGAAGAGAGATTATGGGAAGATCTTTTTTTGTTGGGGTGTTGGAAATTTTGTACTCAACTGAAGAGAGAAAGAAGATTATAGGGATTAGAGATTATGGTGCACAAAAGTTGGAGCGATTTCCTTCAATATTGTGCCTTCTGTTTAGGAAACAAACACTCTATCCACTGAGCTACAAACACTAATGTTGATAAGTTAAATTTGAAAATGTTTATAATTAATATTAATAAATGGTTAAAAAGAAACAAACACATCAGGTAGGATTCGAACCCATGACCTCCTAAGTAGAAACAACCCACTCTATCCACTGAGCTACAGACACAATTGATGTCACAAGAGGTTACTTCTAAATTATATTTCTATTTAAACTGTAATTCATATTAAAAATAATTTACAATTAAGTAAACCGCCATCTGAGATAGCGGTTTTGTTTTAATGCAAACCGCTATCTGGGATAGCGGTTTATAACATTGAACCGCCATCTCAGCTTTAAAACGAAACCGCTATCTCATATGGCGGTTCAATGCTGAACCGGAAAAAAAAATTACTTCTCTTTCTCCCTTGCTTACGTGGACGGTATGGTGGGAAATAACTTAAAAAGTAACGTATTTAAGGAATTATTGGATCTTTATGCAATATTGAAGGAAATCGCTCCAAAAGTTGCAAAATATTGCGTATTGCACATTAGTTGTAGAAAATGAATTTGACTAGGGATTCAACTTTGTGATATAGATCATCGATTTTAATCACGAGGTCAACACAGGATTGATTAATCACTTTTGTTATGAGTAACTTTTGAAATTGATGTTTTGTTCACAACATTTTATATGGACGGTTTTAATCGATTAATATATTGTTTGGATAAGAGTAAACCCGAAAAAAATTTAAAACATCGGTTGAAATTTGGAGATGTAAGGTTAATAAGCATTCTATTTACTAGTGAGGTCTTGGTCCAGTGGTTAAAACCGAGGGTCTGTGTATAATTGGTCTCAGATTCATACCCCCCACACCCATTTATAATTATATTAGATTAGATCCCGTGCACGCACGGATTTTGATATTTTTTTTCACAAAATATTTAACTGAAAATCTCCCAAAGTACTGCATAGTTATAACATTTTTAACATACTCGTCTAAATTTATTCATCTAATATGCATATTTAAAATGCTAATATAACAATTTGACCAATATATTGAGTGATATATTTTCCATTATTAATATAGCGATTTGACTAAAATATTACAAATTTAGAATAATTATTATTACTTCGTATTCATTATTTCCATAATTTATAAACTAAAATTTGTTTCCATACATAAATAGTTATAAAAAAGGTGGAGAATAAAAATAAAATAAAACATATACTCTTTTTTGGAAAAGTGGTTTTTGGCGGGAAAAAATCGCACCAGGAATTGACACGTGTCATTCCTGGTGTCTCTTTTAGTATATAAAGTAATAGATTGTCCTTGTGGCTCATTCGCAACCAAAAAAATATTCCTTCTCTTTAATCGTGCTACCCGAACAAATGATAATTAACTTTATTTGAGAATTGTTTCTTTCACACGTCCCACTTATACAGAATATATTTCTTCTCATGAACGCATTGGAGCATCTAGGGTTACAACTGAGCCGAGCCGAGCCGATCTGAGTTTAACCTTAGTTGAGCTAAGCTTGATAAGAAGTTTCACTGTTCGAGCTTGTCTCGAGCTTTGCAATTTGTTGTTCGAGCTTTGTTTGCTAAGCATTAAGATGACTCGCGCTCGGCTCGAGCTAACGAGCTAGTTCGTTTAGCTCGAGCTAAATGAACTTTATTCGAGCTTTGAGAAATCGTCGAATTGATTTGAATTATAAAATCAAAGAAAATTAAACAAAATATATGTATTAATGGAATATTCTATTGGATATTATACTACATGCATGATAAATTCTCTTCCATTTTATACATTTTTTGATATTTAAGGGTCATATTTTAAAAAAACTTACTTCCTCCATTTTTTTTTAATTGCACCATCTTGGATTTCACGCTTGCCAATGCACTATTTTAACCACTAATATCTCTCATTATAAATTTTAAAAAATTATAAAAATTTGATAATTTTAAAGTATATTTCGAGACTAATCTAACAAGATCCTACTTGAATATATTTTTCCTTACATATAAATCACAAAAAATAACTATATAAGAATATGTGAATAGTGCTAAAACCAAGATGGTGCAATTATAAAAAAATGGAGGAAGTATATTTTATTCCACTAAATTATTTTTTCAAGCTTGAGCGAGTTATAAACGGGCTTATAAATGAGCTTATAAATGAGTAACTAATGAGCTATAAAACGAGTGCTCGTGAACATTAACGAGCCGAACGCGATGTTGTTCGAGCATGGCTCGTTTATTTTTCGAGTCTAAATTTTTTGTTCAAACTCGTTTATTAATTAATAAACGAGCTTTGACCGAGCTTATTCACGAGTTGTTAGCGGAGGTATCAGCTCATTTGCAACCCTAGTAGCATCACATTTCCTCTTAAAATCCCCTTTGATCTTGATGCAATTATTTTGAAACGAATCAAGTATATGAAGTGAAGAAATTGGGTCTTGTAACTTGTCCTATGGGTAAGTAAAGGTGCTTCCTATAGTGATAACATTAAGGATGCTAGATTGGCAGCTTGGTTGTTAATGTAATCAACATTACACAAACTTGAGGATTTCCACTTCAGTAGCATGTTTAGGTTTAGGTAACCCCTAAACAAAATGTCACTAAATAAGACATAACTGTCAAAACCATTCATCTACTGCCGTAAATCGCCACAAATTTTACCAGCAAGGTAAAATCGGAACCCCTTTGAGCTATTAAGGACATGGCAAAAAAAAAAAAAACATGACAAAAAACATCTTCCATATACATCTAAATTAATGGTACATTATCTTCCTCCTGAATATATTTTCTGTAAAGCCGCATTTAGGGTAAAAATCAACTCTTACAGTGTAAAATGCTATTACTACTACCTCTTCTACTACCACGATACAAATGGGAACCTCGACATGCCACAACAATTTCACCACCCACATAACAATCCCAAAAAAATCGAGATCAGCCAAAATACGACGTTGTAATTGGGTACGTGACAGACTATATCCTGCAGTGAAAAAGGTCAGATTTTGGCCAATTTTGACAGTATACAGTCTATTTAGAGGTATACTAATGACTTCAGATAAATACTAGGTTGGTTAGCTAATGCTTCATAAAAATTGGCTGAAGCAGATAGTAGATGACTCAAACCCTAAACTTGATCTGTTTTGCTGCTCTCCTGAGTTTCAGTAATCATATGATGTTCAGCTCGGTTGGATCCTAAATCTTCAGGAATTTCACCGAGTCTCTCCTGCAAAAGTAGAAACATGTTGATGATTACTTTGGGAACAGATAATAATGCTCCGTTTGGTAGGGTGTAAAACATTTTCGTGGAAAACGATTTTACACCCTTTTTAATCATTTTACGTTGTTTGGTTTGGCAAGTGATGAAAACCCTTTTCCATTGGAAAGGAAGGGAAACCACTTTTCCTCTAAACCCATTTTCTTTCAAGGAACCAAACAAAGGAAAACTAGTTTGGAATTGTGTTTTCCCTTGAAAAAAATGTTTTCCGTGGAAAATCATTGTGCAATGAAAACGTGAACGCCAAACCAAACGGAGTCTAAGAAAGGCAGGGGGGAGTGAAACAGATCTACATGGTTACAAGTTGAACTACTTTGTACTTTTTGTGATGATTTCCAAAAGACCAACTCTTAACAATCATGGCATGCACGATGAAAGAGAGAAGCATATGTACAAAGCCACATGACTATAAAGACCTGCTAAAAATCACAAAAGTTGCACCTAAGCCAAGAAACCAGCCAAAACTCGACAAAATTTAACTGTAGATCTCGAAAGCCCACTAAAAGCTGGTACAAAATAACACCTCAACAATACTTTGTACATGAAAACCTCAAACTCAGAGATGAAAGATTTTTGTCTGAACTATGGCAATAAAAAAAAGCTGAAGTGCAAATTCTTTCAGTCACTAGGTAAAAGTCTATGCCCTATAAAGGAGGGTAAAAAAGATGAACAGTAAGATTCACAAAATTGCTAGCAGAAATAAAGGAAAGGGATCTAAAATCGATCCCTGAAACTTTTAGAAATTTTCTTGCATACTGAAAGTAGGGAAGGCAGATATACACATTAGACAAGTAATCACCCTGTAGTTTGACATGCAAAAATGTTGACAAAAAGAGCATGACATGACCTACATACCAAAAATTACAGACACCATTCTCGACCTGAACTAACCACTAAGAAACCTAAGAGGTTGACAAAATACCTTAAGCGCAGCATTCTCAGCCACGAGTTGCTCATAATCACTCCTGAAGCGATTAAGTTCTGATCTAAGATTAGCATTTTCTTCTTTCAATCCTTCAGCACGCTGAGCCAACTCATCGCATTCAGCCTGAATTCAATATGAAAGGGGAAAAAAGAAGATTTTAACAGGTTTATCCATTATGAAAATAAATTGGGCCATTTGATAAATTTAATGAGCAATGCCCTTACCTGCTTACGCAGTCTGGATCTACGGGCAGATTCCCTATTAGATTGTTTACGTCTCTGTCTTTTTAGTTCCCTCTCATCCTGCAAGCAAAACAACAGTTTAGGTACAGAATCAAGAGGTCAATAGTTTAACAACAGAGTCGATAAAGAACAGAAGCAACAAGAATACAAGTATAAGCCTCGATGCCCGAAGAATGACCGCACTGCTTATGATAATGTTGGAATTGGAACTCTAGGATGAGGGCAGTTTTCGGAAAATTATTTGCCATAAATGGAACAAGTTCCCTATGGAAAGAACAAAAAGATACACCAACTCGAGAAACGGGAAGAACTTTCAGGAACGGAGGGAGTAGTTCATTTGTTAGCCCCTAAAACCAGTATTTAAACTCTTGCACAAATCCAACGAGCAAGGAGGTTAAGAGCCACACTGCTTTTGATGGTCCAACTCTCTTAATTGCATAACCATCCAGGTAAATAAGCTGAACTAAGAAACACTGTACCCCAAAATATTGCCTAAAAATAATTATTTAATGGCACGAGAAACTTTTTCTAGCTTGTCTGAGGTGTCTGAGCTACACACCTACACCAAAATGAAAGCTGAAACTTGTGACTATTAGACGTCTGTGATAGTGTGATAGTAACAATTGACATGTCATGCAATTAAAAAAAACTTGTATCATATAGCCAAATCCAATAAGATAAAACAGAGAGGCCAAAACACAAGCAACAAAAATAACCTAAACCTGCAACCAAAGCTGTGACTGTAAGTTATCTCGTGATCCAACTGGAACAATTCCTGTAGCAACGGGAGCAGAAGAAACATTTCCTCGCATAGCCTGGATTGGAGATGAAGCAGGAGCACCCCAGTAATCCATTCCAATATTTAAATTTGTTGCAGGTCCAGAAACAGGAACTGGAGCACCAGGTCCTGGCATTGGCACCATAGCCATTGCATGATTCACCATTGTGTGAGGCGCATTTAATACGCCATTCTGAGCAACATGCGCAGAATTTCCGCTGTGAGATGCATCAGCTGCAGTGACAAGGAGAAAGTGGAATTACATTAGTAACAAAGAACTAGCACTCGTCAAACCAAAGAATTAGATTTTTCCCATGTGAAACCTTCTTGTCCTTCTTGTCTTCCTTCAGAGTCCTGTAAAATATGAAAAGCCAGATCATTGAAAAGACACTAACGACAAAGAATGAGTTTTAAACGAAGGTGTGAATTAAGATTCACGTTGTAATTTGGCATAACTAAGTTAATGTATAGGACTACTCTAAACAGACTTCAGTAACCATATAGCAATAGGATTTTTTATTTTATTTTTGGCAAATAGGATTGATTGTGGAGGTAGTTATGGGGAAAAAAGCAACTCACTAAATGAAACCTCACAATGATTATGGATTAGCTGTTTAAGACTGAACCTCACACGAGGAAATACATATGCTATATTGTTATATACTTCCTCCTTTATTTTATTTTTTTACTTGCACCGGGTTGGGTACAAAGATTAAGAAAATTTATAACTACCAAAATTGCCCATATGATAACAAACCAAAGAGAGGGAAAAGGTTAGGTAAAAATGGTAAATGTGAGTAAGGGTAAAGTGGGTATTTAGTTTATGAAGTTATGAACACACCAAAAAGAATGTGAAAACATACCATAAAAGGAAATAGTGCAACTAATATGCAACTTCCATAAAAGGGAAAAGGTGCAAGAAAAAAAAGGGAGGAAGTATTATTATATATGAGTATAAGAGGCGTTCTTAAATCTCAGATGACATACAAGAAAATAATTGAGTTCATCAATGTCAATCATTAATCAGTAATTCAGTAATGCATTACTTAACCTAAAAAGGAATGGTAAACAACACGCAACTCAAAAGAGACCCACAAGACAGTTTTATTCATTTTGTCTTCAGGAAAAAGTCCAGAATCAAGCGCGAAATAGAAGTTTACACTTCACAAAACAATACTTTCGAGGACCAGGTAGCAATAATGAGAAGTCATGTTTCTGAAACTTGGCTAGAAGTATCATACATGGGTACGTTTCCGTGTATAGCGCACAGCCGTCTATTAAAACTTTACATGCTTTTGATCTGAGAAGTGCAGTGTCACCCAAGTCTGAGTGTCGAGTATACAACACTAAGTAACAGAGATGAAATGCAGATTTGAGGTAACATAGATGACAATTGACAAGAAGAGTATACACATTATTTTTCTACTTATAGACTCAAGTGAGAAAACCACACATCAAGTACAACATTTCCATTTTCAATGTTTTATTCACAACCATTAAAATAAAAGGCAAAACCCCCACATCAGTGCTTTGGATTAATATAGAAAACTTTCAGGATGTAATGTTTTCATTGGTGGTGTAACTGGTGTGTTCTGTAGATTTTTTTTTTTTTTTGTAAGACGTTTTGTAGCTATTATTAAGTCATAAACTCATAACCACACCATAATTTGACAGAGCAATAGATATGAAGGAAATACAGCACACTCAACAATTTAGAATGAAACTAGTATTCTAATATCTTTAAGTGAATATAGTGTCTGCTCCATGCAAGAAAGATTAAGTTGATAAAAAGGACTTAAAGCCTGCATCTTGCATGGCGGGATAAATAAAAGAACTCTTACATTCTGCGAATTTGTGTCACTTCCCTCACTTGACCCATCACTTGCACTCTCAGCACTGCAATTTGATGTACATTTACAGTTAGCCAAATTCATTTACCACAAAAATAAGGCAGAGCTGTCATGCACCAAGTGATTAATACATGAAATAAAACAATAAAACAAAACCCAAGAAAGTCACCAGAGAAACATTTAAAAAAAAAAACCAACATCCTAAGAAAAAAGCTAAAAAGAAATGAACTCTCTGAGAATATAGAAGAAATTATAGCAGCTACATACTTTTATGAGTTTTATCATTCAAACACTACAATCTTCTGCAAGCAAACAAAAGAAATAAGTACAATTTACAACCTCGCCAGACCACCTGACTGTAGCCTCTAATCTTTTGAGAAACCAGGAACAAACATTGAGGACCGATAGTAAGCTTACATTCACAGATACTATTAGAAAGTTAAGAAAAATAAAGCAGGAGGGGCCACAAAGGAAAATAGATCAGAAAAAAAATAAAAAAAATTATGTCAAATGCGCTACAAAGGAGTGAAACGGTACCGTGGCTACATGATCAATACCTTTTTGAACAGGAGCCATTAGCAGCAGGTCTTGTTGTTTTACCATCTTCGTTATTTTTGCCAGTGATCATATTCAGGCTGCCCAGGCTACCTTTTGATCTTTTTATCGGCAACTTCTCTTTCCCCTCGTGGTGCTTAGCCTCCACATCGGCACTAGCAGGAATATTTCCCTATCAAAGGAACAACTTGTTATTTCTTATCCAGTCAATAGCAAAATAAAATTGAGAGAACAAAACAGAAATTGATCAAGTCACGCTAAAAACTCACAGAAGCATCAGCCAAGCCGTTGGGGGGTGGTATTGCATATGGGTTAAATGGATAAGATCCCTGTGGTACAAACTAAATTACATCCAAATACAGAAAGCCAAAATCATAAAATGTAGAAGTGGAGAAAAAAAAGAACAAAAGCCATCAATACCGGAGGCATAGATGGGTGAGCGTATAAGCCACCATGGGGATACATGGCCATATATGGATGAGGTGGAGTACCATATGGAGGCATCATGTGCTGCGGAAAGTAAATCATATAAACAAGATAAGAATTTCATCTACAACTAGCATTAAGAAGAGAAAATTATATGAGATTCTCATGCGGTGACTAAGATTATCTATGTATTTCAGCATGACTCAAATCCCTGCCCCAATGTTCACAACTTAAAAACTCTTCCATATCACTGTAGACCTCCAACAAACAAATAATACAATGTTGTGCCCAAGCCCACTGGCAATTGCAAAAGCAGCAACAAAGAGGTTGACAACAAACAAGATATAAAACCCATCAAAAAGAAAAGGGTGTTGGTCGGAATACCTGAACACCCCACATGTAGGGATGAGCTTGGGGGCTAGACGCCATGTAGCCAGGTGGCGGGATAGGTGAATATGCCTGTTTAACAACAAAGATTACATCAGGGGCATCTTCAGACAAAGGATCAACGTCAAAAACTAGAGTTACTCAAATCATCATTCCACACCAAACCTATGTTACTCAAACTTAAATACTAATGCTGGACAAGTCTACGCATCATGTATCAAATTTAGCTATTTCACGGAAATTTGAATGTTATGTGATCCAAAACGAACTATTAAGTGACCATATTAAGTTAGTGACCATATTAAGTGAATATGCCTGTTTAACAACAAAGATTAAATCACGGGCTTCTTCAAACAAAGGATCGACGTCAAAAAACTAGAGTTACTCAAAATCATCATTCCACACCAAACCTATGTTACTCAAACTCAAATACTAATGTTGGACAAGTGTACGCATTCATGTATCAAATTTAGCTATTTCACAGAAATTTGAATGTTTTGTGATCCAAAACGAACTATGAAGTTACCATATATCCATGCCACAATTCCCACTATCCCAAATCGAACATTGAGTCGAATGAAGTAACCGAAAAGGTGAAGAATGTCAAACATGATATCAGCGCAAACCAATGACAAGCTAAGTTCCCAAATAAGTCCAAAATCATAATTATTCACCAAAATTAGCGATAATCAAGTTTCAGCATTTCAGCAACTTTTTATAGTGCATTTCAGCAACTTTCTATAGTGTTATATCCCAGTCAAATTCGAAGTTAAACAACTTGAAACAAAAGGGGAAAGAAAACCAAACAAGGTAGGCAAATTCTATGGCACACCTGAAACCCAGGCCACTCGGCATTCACTGTTGCAGTGCTCGTAGCCGAAGACTGCTCCTAAAATAAAATGAAAAATTAAAAAAAAGGGCAATGCAATTGAGAAATTAAACTCGCAAACAGCATTGTAAGTTTCACAACAACATTCCCCGTTTCATATAAAGGAACACCATCAGCAAGATCCAAAATTTAACAGGAAATCTTACTTGCGCGCTAACTGCGACCGGCGTTTTCGGCTCCTTGTCTGGTTTCTCCGTTTCACTTTCACCCATGATTCAAAATTACAACACCAAACTCTACAAGTTCATCCTATAAAAGTAAAATTAACCAAATTAACAACACAATAACAAAATTAAACTCCACTCTCACGAAATTAACATGAAGATTTAGAAACTTACCCAAAAACTAGCTAAACTCGTAGGAAGAATCGACCAAACCAATCAACTCTGCTAAACAGGCAATTTCAGTAACAAAATTAGATGAATTTTGAAATTGAGTAATAATTTCAATGTGAATTTAATGTAGGAAAAACGAATTGAGAGATTCAATAAGATCAAATCAAATGGGGGGAAATTGATTGAATTAATTGAAATTAGGGCTCGTTTTCTGTCACAATTGGGGGAAGACGGGGGTCAATCAACTTTTTGTCGTTGTGGGACTGTGGGGAGTTGTTGTCGCGTAAATTTTAGAGAGAGAAAAAAAAAAAAACCATCGACCCATCTCCTATAGTTTGTAGGCCCACCACACGAATTAAAGCCCAACTTAATTTTCCTTAGCAAAGGATCAAAAGCCCATTTATATTTTGACACGTAAAATTTACAAGTATCTTATAGAGCTGGCAAATGTGGCAAACAGGTCGTGTCGTATTCGTGTTTAATTATTGTGTTATTTATAAATTCATCAAAAATTATGTACTTTTTAATGTGTAAGATGTGTAATACCCATGGTAAACTTTTTATTGCTCCGTATTTTCTATCGAAGCTCTAGCATGTCCGACCTATAATCATCTTTAAATTTTCGAGTTCATTTAAGAGTGGATCTTCTGCATGATATTTGACCAAACAGATGATTAGTTGATTATCTCTAAACTCTAGTTGCTGGAGAATAATCATTATTTTACTACAGTGTAAAGTTGGTTGTCATTGTCCAACTCGGGTATGAAAGGTGTGGGTTTGGGCAAAGTATTTAGGCCCGAACACATTCCAATCGGGTGAAATTGATTTTAGGTAAAGACGGCCAATAATCTTCGCTTACACACATCACAATAATGGGCTACATGGGTCTGGCCCGCTTATTACCCGCGACGCAACCTCGCTAGATCTATTTTTGTCTAGATAAGCTATGTGTTGAGATTTTTCAACACAACCCACTTTGACCTACCTCTTCTAACCTGACACAACCCACCACGACACATCTGACGCAACCAATCCGACACACCATCCTCGTAATCACAAAAACCAACCTTTTTTTTTTTTTGCTTCCTAGTTTTCAATTAAATCAAGTTAATATTTTGTTTTCAACTTTTTTTTACGCTAAAGTAATTGGACAAATTTATTTAACTCGTTTCAAACCTGCACTGTCCATATTAGCCTAAAAAATCCATATAACTCGTTCAAACCCAACATAACCATTTGACCCGCTCAACTCAACGCAACCCTATGTGTCAATCCTACGTCAGTCAACTCTAACCCACGACCTACAAAACCTGCTCAGAACCCACCCAGAACCCGCCTTGTTGGCTCTCTCAAATTTTAGGTAACCAAATCAAAGTCCGGAAAATTTTGCGGGTGTGGGCATGAAAGTTTTGGTCCAAAAAAAACGGGCCAACTCCGAAGCCCACAACCCGGCCCATAACGACCTCTAATCTGAATTAATTAAGAACAGCCTTAAAAAGAGGGAGGATAAACAAAGTGCTGAAGAAAACGGAAGGCGGGAACTGATAACGGAACACTTTGGCAGCCGTTCTCTTAATTGAAACTTGAAGAAAATGGAGGGCATTAACAATGGCGGAGGAAGAACAACAATAATAGGAAGCACTGGAACTATCAATCTCTCTCCTCCACGTCATCAACAACAACAACAACAAACAGTAGATCTCACTGGGAAAGTGCATCAAATCCCTTGTTGTATCAAATCCAACGGCCCCTCCGATGTGTCCAACTATTTCAAACCTAAATCTTCTGGTAATTTCTCCAAGAAATTAAAATTAAATTAGATCCCAATTTCTTTAGTTTATTTATTAATGGTTTTGATTAAATGGGGGGTTTTCTTAATTTATTGTTATTGTAGGGGTTGAAATTGATGGTGGTTTAGCAGTAGAAGAAGCCTGTTTTAGAGGCAGGAATTTGCAAGGGGTTACTCTTCCTCTTCCTGAAGGTTATTCTGGTATTTTCCTATCTCTATTTTAATTCTGGATTTGTTATTATGGTGTGTAGGTTTGCAAATTAGCTTCTTAAAATATGTCCTTGAGTTTTGATTACAATGAAGTTATCAATTTATGGCATATATATACTAAATATTAAAAGACAGTTTATGTGACACGTGACACTCTGTTTGTGAGTTATTCACTCCATTTGCTCGTTACATACATAAAAAAAGAGTCAAATATGGTCTTCATAAGGCTTGAACCTCAACCTTGAGTTTAAATAATTTAGCTTTTACCACTAATACGTGACATGTTTCATGTTATTGTTGCGAAATAAATAAATAGGAACGTTTTGAAGTTAACCTGGGGCATCGCCCGAGCCCAAAAACTAGTTGTTATGTATTTGTCGAACAATTGGACATTCCCTATGGACCGTGTTGTGACAGGAGCCTTGTGCACTGGGTATGACCTTTATATTGTTATTTGTTATATGTTATTTGTTATTTGTTATTTAAGAGATCCTTTGGATTTAATGTTGGTAATGAATGATTATATCATCCTTTGGCATGCTATTTGCATTCTGACTTTGTAAACAAAGTCACGTCAACAACCAGGGGTCAAGCGGATTGCTACCCTTTTAGTTTTAAGTAGTTTCTTTATAGTTTGTTACGTAAGCGCCTAGTTGTAATTTGTAAACTTTGTTTATTGATGCGAAATTTAGCCTATGATAAAAAGAAAAAAGAAAGGAATGATTATATCATCCTTTGGCTAGGAAAGAATGAAACAAGCAATGGAAAAGAGAATCTTGATGAAGTTTTCTTTGCCTAATATTCGAGTAAGCAAATGTTTGTTCATGTTTCGGTTGTGCTTGCATCTTTGACAATCAACATTTTGACAAACACTCTAGCCTTGGTAATCTTACATACTTGTACTCAATAAGGTGAATGAAAGACTATACTGTTTTGCTTTGTAACCTGATAAGAGTGCTTGATTACACTTGATGTCCATACACGCACACCCTTAGGCTCTGTTATGTTCACCTTAATTTCACTTATTTCAGGAAAAATAAGTTCAAATAAGTTCAGATAAGAGAAGTTTAGGGAAAATAAGGGTTGACCAAGTGCAATTCATAACTAAAATAAGCTTTGATAAGTTTTAATAGGTTCAGCTAAGATAAGATAAGCTCAGGAAAAAAATATGTGAAAATCAGGTGAATAGAACGCACCCTTACTCGTTGAATTTAAATTGACATAGTTTTGCACGGGTTTTGTTGTTGGAAGAGTCACTATTGTTGAGTTGATTAAAGGGTCCTTATTCTTGATGTTTTATGTTATATGATTGATATGCAGGATTTATATTGGGAAAGAAGAACTCTAATAAAAACAAGACTAAGAAAACAGTGGGAAGAAGTAAAGCTTTAGAAACTTCTTCCAACAGCAGTGAAAATGATTGGGAAACACTAGCTAAATGTGGAAGTATGACATTCTGGAATCATGATAGTCTTCCTTCACAAGATGATGCCTTTATGCGTTTGTTTCATTGTTTTGCTGTTGCCAAAGCGGTAAGTTCATTTCTTTGGGGATAAATCTCCTCATTTTTAATGGCACTTGTATATATATTCACCGTCTTCCTTAAGTCATTCTGAAATGCCAGTATTTCTGTTGTTACTCTTCAGCATTACTACCTTAAAACTTTGTTAATGAGGTAAGGGACAAACATTATAATGTGTGACTTATAAGCAATCAAATTACAATGTTAAGCTCCACACCTTTAGCCCGAGGTTTTGTGGTGAACGGTGCTAGTCATGTTCTCAGACTAGACCTAGTTATTGGACATGGTAGCCCAATGGGTATAGGGTTTGGGTCATATTAATAGGGTTCTTGTTAAGGGCTTTAATTGGACAGGGCCTTTATTGGAGAAGGTCAATGTATGGCCAAACTTAGAACACAATAATTTTGAAAACTAAAATAGTTATGATATAAAAAATTATATGGATAGCTTCCTATTCACTTGTATTCGCATAAGGCTATATTTTTTTTCATTTTTTCCTTGTTCGTTTATTGACCCGCCCACTATTGGCCCGCTATTGACCCTCCCATTATTGACCCGCTAAAATTTACCCTTTCATTACCCGACCCGCTTTTGACTAGCACCGACCCTAACCTGACCCGCACAATAACCAGGTCTACGTGAGACATTAGATCATTTAGTGCCAAGAAGAACGCCATCATTTTAATTGCAATGCACTTGACAGAAGTTACAGAATGAAAACTTTTTTGACTGACATGATCATATTTTGAATTTGGGAGGAAATTGCTGTTTTGCTGCAGAAGAATGTTGAGTCAAATGTTAGAACCAGCTTCTACCATTTCTCTAATTTACGTGTTTAAGGCTCCGTTTGGTAGGGCGTAAAACATTTTCCTGAAAAACAATTGTCGCTCTATTTTCAATTTTACATGGTTTGGTTTGCAAAAGAAGTGTAAAACCATTTTCGCTAGGAGTAAAATTGCTCTTCCAATGATGGAAAACCAATGAAGGGAAAACTAATTTTGGAACCAAACAACGGAAACTAATTTTGGAATTGTGTTTTCCATGAAAATCATTTTACACTGAAAATGTTTACACCCAACCAAACGGAGCCTAAATTAATGTATTTTCTCTGGGTGTTGTATTGGTTGGTCTTCGGTTTATGGATTTAACTGTTTTAGGGCTGTAAATTGTGCCCAAATTATATCTGAATCCCAAATTGACATAAAATTTCAGTGACTTTTGGGATCTATCTGTTAATAAGATGAAATCAAAGGTGCAAATTGCTTCCAATTTGACTCATCTCTTTGCTCTTGTAGCTGCATGAGCCTGTAAGCGTTGAAGAACTGAAGATCTGAAATTTTGACACAGAAGAGGATCAATAACTTGCAATGTGGTCTGCAACTTTCTCTACAAATATCAAATTCCAGCATCTGAGAAGATTTTTTTACTGATATAGGAGAAATATTTGCCAATGTATTATCATGAGTTCATGACAAATTGTCATGTTTGGATGTTTCGCGATTTAACATTTGTTGTAACATGTATTTGTAGCTCTTGCTAACTACTAGCGTTAGGCTGAATAATGCTGATGTATTCGTGTAATCTTGTTGAATGTTATATGAAAGTATATATTTTCTTACTTAATTTGATTATCATGTTCTTGAATATGAAAGAGGAGCAACAGAATTGTACAAGATATGCCCAAACTTAAGGTTTGGAGGATAGCACGTTGATCCTTTCCGCGTAGCAGTCTAGCAGACTATGTTAGGACTACACAACTAAGTATGGCTGTGTGTCGGGCCGGGTTGTGCTGGGCTAACAGGCAGTGGGTCTGAACGGGCTTGGCCCACGTAATGCCCACACTGCATTGGACCGGGTCGACAGTTTCAAAATGTGGTCCAGACCTAGCCCGGCACAAGTCATCCCGTCGTGCCTAGCCTAGTTTTACTCAATTTAGCGTGTTTTTTCGTGTCGGGTCGAGTCGTGCCATGGCTTGTCGTGCTTTTTTCAAAAAATGCGGTTCAAGCCTGGCCCACGGCCAATTTCATGCTTGTGGCGGGCTATTCTTTTTTCGTATCGGATCGGGGCGGGCCTTGGCCCACGACCCGTTATTATTAACAACCCAACTTAGCGAGGAAGATCACATATAATTTCCTACTGCCTATTTGGAGTAGAAACGTCAATTTTACGTAGCATGGAGTATTTTTGCACGAATGATTTCCATGTTGTTTATAGCATCCTCTTCGTCCACCAACATTTTTGTTTCCTTAAACACTATACCATACGTGATTCGTATTACTGTTTAGTCACTACACAACCACTTATTCAACATTCCTAAGGATATCTGTTGGACGGACTGGCCCTAAGCACAACCCGACCGGGCACGAAAAAAGCTCAGCCCGGTACGAACACGAAAAAAGCACGGCCCGACATGAGCACGAAGACGTGGGACGTTCGCCGTATTTTTTTGGAAAAAGTACGACAAGGCATGACACGACTCGACCAGAGACGACAAAACACGCTAAATTTAGTAAAATGAGACTTAAATATGATGGCCGGCCCAGCCCGGTGTAACGGCCCGTGGGTTCAGTTCACATTGTATTGGTGTCACTGTCAAGGTAACTGCCATAAACTCATAAAGGGGAAAAAACCGAACAAAATGTCTTGTGCGCACAAGGTGTACAATAAATTTATTGTACACCAAGATAACTTTTACTCATTTTTGTGTAACTTTAACCTAGTTTTAATTAACTTTTATATTAGTAAAAAAAAATTGATAGATAAATATTTTAAAGTGTTAAATGATTATTTTTATACATTATTATTAGTGATTTAGAAGAAATAAGTTTTATTAAAATGAAAAAAAAGTTACTTAAAAATAGATAACTTTTACATATATAAGCTTAACTTTTAAGCATTTTGAGTTAACTTTTACTCTGGTGTACAATATTTATTGTACAACCTTTGTAAATAAGAATTTGTGAAAACCGAAAAGTCAATTAGAATGCCAAATTGTTCTTCCCATTTCCCACCTCTATTAAACAAAAATTTCCCAAAAGAACAGGTTCTTCCCACCATAAGAAAAACAAGAGAGAAAACCCCTTCTTAAAACCCACTTATTTTCCTCAAAAAATCACAATCCTTGTTCAGGTCTTCTATCAGCAGCAACAAGGTGAAGTTCGAAATCCCCTCAATTTATCACATCCTTGTATATTCTAATATCCTATTGAATTGAATTGAATTGAATTGAATTGAATTGTGGGCAGGTTAGAATTTGAGCAAATTAAGCAAAGATGGTAAGTGGGTTGATTAATGCAAATCCAACGGTTTACGAGAAGAAAGAACGCCGGATTCGCGACCACCCATCCGACCCCACCGACGAGTATGCGGTTGAACCTATTGACGACCTTGAGATTTTTGATATCCTTTTTTATGAAGTTTAAAGTTTTGGACTTTGAATTAAATTCCCATTATTATGCTAGATTAGGTTAAAATCATGGGTTTTTAGTTCATTTAATTGTTTTAGGTTATGAAATTTTATTAATTTTTGAGGTGGGTTATGTCAATTTATGGCCCTTTTGATTGGTCTTGAACATTTTTAAGCTTTGTTCTTTTGCTCTTGAAATTACTAACTGCGTAATTAGCTTGATTATGATGTTTTCCCCTCTTATTGGATAAACAAATTGCTCATGATGCTATATTTGGTGTCGAAATCATAGGCAAATTTTAAAGGAAAGTTGGATGTATAAGAAAATTAATGTTTTGTAATCTCTAATGCAGCTAATGTTTGTTATATGATGTCATTCTACATTGCAATTCTAATGGAATTAACACGATGGGGACCGGTTTTCTTTATTTGTGTTTTCCTTAACTTGTTTTTTCACATCATATTCGAGACATAAAAGATCCATTATTTATGTTTTCCTTAACTTGTTTTTTTCACATCATATTCGAGACATAAAAGATCCAGAGCATCCGTATTCGTTAGAAGAGCTGAAAGTGCTAACAGAAGAGTCTGTTGAATTAGATGACAAACGTGGTCATGTTCGGTAGGGATGAATAAATGTTTATGTTTAAGTTCTTCTTATGCTGTTTTTTTTCTTTTTTCGAAAGCGAATGATTTGGTTTTATATTTATCTTCTTGATGCAGTGTTACATTTACACCAACAGTTGAACATTGCAGTATGGCAACAGTAATTGGTCTATGCTTGAGGGTGAAACTTATGCGCAGTTTGCCTTCGCGTTACAAGGTATGAGCATTTGAATGAGCGTATCTGCATAATCTCAACCCCCCATTTGAGATATTGAGTGATGATTATGATTACATTTGAATACGGATTACTGGATTTGCAAAAGGAATTTCCATCTAAACAGTGATAAGTACTGTATTTTGTGATTATTTCTCCTTTTTTCTTGTGTGTCTGAGCTTAAGATGGATAATTCATTGGAAACACGAATGATATTTAGGGCTTCTTTTTGAGCTCACTAGTAAAAGATTGTCCTTTTAAATATGCTTATAAGAGTTTCTTAGTGGGGCATGAAGTATAATTTAAGGTCGGGGTGCAAATGTACAGATGGGAATAGGATCCAACCGGTTTCACATGTTTTGAGTTGAATCAAGTACCTCATACCTGCTATACTGAGGAAGTATTATTAGGTTGCAACAGAACCTTTATTAGACTATTATGAGTTTCCAGCTAGTGGATAGACCACTGTAAGATCAGATTCGTTGCATACTGCAACGAATACAAGTATACAGCAACATAACTACAATCTCACTTGCTTGAGCTTACACAATTGTCAATTAAGCTTCTGTTGCTCCAAGGGCATGGCGAAATTTTCTAATTATTACATGGGCTTCTGGATTAGTTCTGCTTCAACATGTTTGGTATTATTTTTCGCCCAGTACAATTATTCTAATGTCTACCACTAATGAAAACAGTTCTCCCATAATTCACACTTTTGTTTCTTGAGGCCTGTTTCCTGTCACCTGAAATCCTTAGTTGGAGAAGACATAAAATCTCAAACCTTTCACATATTTTTCAAGCACTCTCAAAGGAGGGTTGAGCTAGGTTCTTCACTAGGCTAGAAGTGAGATTATCTGATTGAATCACTCTTCCTATGATGGAGTCTGTCCTTTGTGCGAGAAAGAACCTAATCAAATGGTCATCTACCAACAGGTTGGCAACATTGATATTGGCAATATTACAATTAAGAATATGTTATAGCCTATTAGTAGTTCTCTAATGAATTGGGTTGGAATTCATATATCTCTATGCACAATGCCACGAGAATCATTTGAATTGGCAGGCGCAACACTGTAATGGAGTTTTTTTTATTTTCCCCCCCTCTTTTACGGTTACCTGAATATGAATGCACATATAAGCTTCTTTGTAGTCAAGAGGAGCAGAGTATTATGTTTAGTGTTTTAAGTTTAAGCTAGAGTCTTTTATATTCCCTGGTTGTCAAGTTTGTGCTTCTAGTCTTCCACTGTACCAAAGTAAATCATTCTGAAACAGACAGTTTCGGGCTTCTGCCGGCAACTTTCTTAAGAGTAGTAACACCTGCTAGTTAGAAGTTGAATGAGGGTTAGTTAATTAAGAAATGAAGTGATTGGTCTGAAGAATTTTAGTTTGGCTAGATGGAATCATGCTTGTGCTGAAGAAGGGAGGAGGAGTTGATTGCCATATGTGGTAGACACGGTTTTCATGCCTTTTAGTTGGAAAAAGTCTTAAAGGCTACAATTTTGAGTTTCCTTTTTATGAACCGTAAGTTTGAAATGTTAGATTAGTTCCCTAATCATTGCTGGTCTATATTTAGAAATGATGTTAGGTCCAGGAGCTTGCAAATGTAATAAGTTTGGGCATATATACGAAATTGCCCAAAACAAAATCTGAAGGACAAGGAGAGGAAGATTGAAGATAAAGAAAAACTCCCAAGAGTCCCAAGTTCCCAACTATAATGCTACCTTCAAGGATGATGGGTAGTTAGATTTTACTTTGCTTCAGTAAACTTAATTGTTGATATCATGTGTATGGATATGGTGAAGATCAAATTGTCAGCACCACTGTGTGCGTTCTGCATTGTCGCTGTCTTTTCTGAAATCGTGGAGGAATCTTGCTTCTCTTAGATATTTGACCCCACAGGTTGGCTCGATGGATCATGGTCAAGTTGTAAAGTACTAAAGTGTTTGATTAAATGAAGTCCTCTGTGTGTTGCAAACTTGCGATTCAAGCCTTCTTTATCTTCCAATTCTGACTAGAGTTCTACAATACGTATGAAAGAAGAGTTTCTTAGATCATCTAGGTGCGCACACATTTACAAGATCAAGGGGGACTTTAAAGCATAATGCTGGTGTTAGAACTTGGGACTACTGCGATTTCTACAGAAAGAAGTTGTATTCATGGGGAAGCCAATGATATAGAATCGTTTAGGTTGTGAAGAGAAAATGTCTCTCAATCACTGATGGGAATATGGGATAGAGACTGGGAGGGGCAGAGAACTGAGATCCTTCTTTAGAATCATTTTTGCGTTTGGATTTTAGAAATAGGCATGGCACATTGACCAGTTACTTAAATATGCATGGGACTATAGACTAAATTAGCCATGCAGCAGGTCTAATAAGAAGTTCTGTTAAGGGCCATGTGTGTCTTGATTCCCCTTCTTTAATTAAACGAAGAAGACCGATGGATTATGTTTCTCTACTTAGAGAAGTCAGGTATACAAACCACATTGATCATTTGTTTGGTTCTATCAGCTTACTTTGACTATTAAAAAAAAAACTTGCTAAATGCTCGATAGAGGGAAAGTATTGAGTTTAGATATCTAGTTGGTATCATAGTTAGTGACTTGGTAATCTTTCCCTTTCCCAGGGCAAAGGTCCCTTGGCCCTTTTCAAAACACTGCAATATAATACACAGAACACTAAAACACGGCAATATAATAGGTAGCATACTACAGCTCATGAAGCTCATTTTCTATGATAAAAGATGGCCTTGCTAAATTGATCCTATTTGTAGATATACATGTATCATTGGGTAGACATTTTCAATAGGTGCAGATGAAGTATAAAACCCATCAATTGCTGAATCTCGTCCTTGCGTTGGAATTAGAGGTTTTGTTTAGGGCATGAGATCTCTGGCCTTTGTTTTCTTTGCCTTTGACAAATATGTGATTTGTACTAGGCACTGAGGTCTATTATCCAGATATTAGTTTCACAACAGGAATATATTATTGGAGTGTCTAGCACTTTCCTCCCTAGAGCTGTTTGAGAGTTGGTCTTCTGAGATTCAGATTCTTCTTTGAATCCCCTGTAGGCTGTATCTTAACCAGGCCTTTATGATGATTGAGATATTGTAATTGTGAACTTCGAAACATAACTTCTGGAGTTCTTTTTAATGGAAATTGCGGCCATCATGTGGTTGGTTGTTACACTTGAAAGCCAGAGATCTGTCAGGTGGAGTGTTGTGCCACATCGCACTAATAAACTTTTGCAACTTTTAAGCTACAGAGTACATGATTTCTTAGGATTAAGTTAACAGATTGACTAGATAATATTCTAAGTTATTCTGTGATAGCCGTAGGAAAGAGGAACATCTAGATGATACGTTGGAATTACTACTTGTTTGGATTCACCTTCTTTGTTGATTCATTTTACAAGTTTATAGTGCACTTTTAATCTCTACTGCGTTCATAACTTCATAGATCGATGCATATAAGTTAGCTGTTCTATCTGTTAGAACAGGAATCCCGGTATCTGACAGGGTTTTTTTTTTTCAAAAAAAGAAATAAAGTCCGGACTACAAATTTGATGTGGGTGTGGATATTCCATTGTTGGTATTAATATTCTTGATCTTTTATTAGTACCACTACCACTTCCTAATTATTTCTTCTTGCCTTTCCTTTTTTAAGATGATATGTCCTTTTGTTGGTTTTCCTTTTCTTTTCCCACTTTTGAGAGGGGAAAGAGGTCAGGTTGCTAGACTATGTTGGTGGCTTTGTTAGAATTGCATCTTCTTCTTGCCATTAATGTGCTTAATTTTATGTCAATTGCCAGGTGGACATTAGAGTAGCTCCAGGAACCCATGCCACTGAAGCTGCAGGTAATATGGTGTATTAGAAACATTTGTAATGCCAAATAAATATGTAAACTTTTCATATTTCCCCAGCTTAGGGTGCGTTCTATTCACCTGATTTTCACTTATTTTTCCTGAAATTATATTATCAGAACTTATTAGAACTTACCAAAACTTATTTAGTTATAAATTGTACTTAAGGTAACCCCTATTTTTCCTAAACTCATATGAACTTATTTTTCCTGAAATAAGTGGGAATAAGGTGAAACAGAACAAAGCCTTAATATTTATCGGGGATAAGGTGGAATGTATCTATACCTGTCATGTTGATTATAAACATCCTTGCCTCGGTTTTTACAGTTAATAAACAGTTGAATGACAAGGAACGCGTAGCAGCTGCTTTGGAAAATCCGAACCTTGTGGATATGGTTGACGAGTGTCTAGCTCCATCATATGCTTGATTTGAAGCCATAATGTGTAGTAGTAGTAGTTACTTTGTGGGATGTTTTGCCTTGTACTATTAGTTGCTGTAAATGTCTCCAAAATTTTTGTTTCTATTTGGTAATTTTTTATTTAGTGTTGTTGTTTAGTTGGTGCTTTTGTTCTACAGGCAGTTATTGAGCCTTCTATTTGTGCTACAAACAGTCAAAACTGTTATTTTAAAAACTGAAACCTACTTTACAGAATTACAGTTTACATACTATTAAGAATTTCACCAAAATAAACACTTCCACTTCTCTCCTTTCTAGTGAAACTGATGATTTCTTCCAACCCTATCATGCCCGAATAACAGGGAACGGTGACCAAACCCACGAAAAATGACCTGACCGAAAGGCCTTGTATGTAGAGCTGGCAAACGTTTTGGGTTGGGTCGTGTTCGTGTAGAATTATGGTTGGAAAGCCTCAACACTAACCCGACCCGTTTAATAAATATGTCATGTCGTGTTGCCCATTTAACTGTTTGTGCCGGAAACTCTCGACACTAACCCGTTTATTCATGTTCGGTTCGAATCATGTTTGTTCAATAAAGGTTTATCACTCAATACATTAAATTACTTGTTTTTTCTTAGGCGGTTTAAGTCATGTTAGTTTCGTGTTGAGAATCTCAATACTAACTCAACCATTTAATTAAACGTGTCGTATCGTGTTGAGCTGTTTAATTAAACGGGACTTAAACCCTTGACACTAACCCACTTTTTTCGCGTCCGATTTGTGTCGTGTCAGATTTTGCCAGCTCTACTTGTATCTACGTTGGCCCTTTGGATGGCCAAAACTCAGCTAATACATACAAAATCCCATGTTTTCCATCTTCCAGTTGAGCACATTGTTTCCCAACATTAAAAAAAAACGAGAACAAGGATTGAGACTTTGAGAGGTAAGCAAGCCCTCGAAAAAGAGAACAAACTTCAAAAATCACAAACCTCCATATGTTAAGACAAAACTATTCATCCATAATTATAAATGAATCCTTGAGAATTCAACAAGTCAAATTCATATCTGTTTAAAAAGTTTTAGAGCAACAAATTTTGACAACATGACAACAATCCCACTTTCCTTTTCCAAGAACCTACACAGAGAATTTTACACCATCATCATCAGTAGAAGTTCCTTTAAATATTGCAAGTTTCCCCTTGTTTTCTAGGACCTTCAACGCTCGCATCAGAACGGTGCGATCGATCCCATGAAGCTCTGCCAAATAGATAAATAAGCGTTCATTAAATTATCTTGAAAGCAAATAAGATAATTCCTCCATTCCTTAAATATTGCACCATGACTGACTTTAACTGTTTCAACACACTACTTTGGCTATTTACAAAATATATTCGATACCAATCTAACATGATCTCACATGACCGCAATTTTTCTTACATACGAATGACAAAAGATGGCTAAAGTCATAACGTGAATAGTGTAAAAATCAAAATGGTGCAACATTTAAGGAACGGAAGAAGTAAAAGAATTTAGGTCCAAACAAATAAGTTGACTATCATTATGAGCAAATAAACTGATTCCATAATTAAGATGAAATGATTTGGCTAATAGCTCTGTTATAACAACTAATAACAGAACTCTTTCTTTCAAGCTCAGTGGACAAAGCTAGCTATGCATAATCAGCCTTGGATTAGTAGTAATCAATCATTCAAAGAACTCTAGTCAAGTTTTTCAAGTTTTTAGCACACCGCCTTCTATTTTCCTTTGCTCCTCTACTTTCCCAATAATGTCATTGTGGAAATTAAGCAAAATTAAACACTTCTTGTCATGGTAAAAATGAAGTATGCTTTCCAAGTTTGTGACTGCCAAATTATCTACACACAAAGTTGTTTGTTTGTTTGTATGTGTTGTTCACTTGTGGTGGTTCGTCCTAAAAAGAATAAGTGAACGGCCATACTTAATCAGAAACTTTAGCAATTATTTACCTGTTCCCCGGGACTCAACACCACTACGCAGCTCTTCAACTGTCATGACGCTATCTTCCAACCCATTATCCTTCGCCTGAGAAAAAAAAGATTTCGCATACCCTTTATAAATTTGAAGAGAAAGACAAAGAAAAACAAAGAAAAATGAAACAAATAACTACTAACAAAATTTAGGATTATGTCTGCCCAATCTTGAATCCGGTGCCAAAGAACAAGACATTTTTTATGGCCTTTATCGATCCATTCAGCACGTCCTACAAAGTGAAAAATAAAACTCGAGATATATCAGTCAACAATCAAAACAATCTTGTTTATTTCAAATAGCATCAGCAGCATAAAAACCTTCGGCGACTAATGCTGACAAAAATGCTTCCTTAGCTTCATGGCTGAGAGATCCTGCAGAAACAAAACAAAGTGAATATGAAAATTTTAAGGAGTGCTTGACAAGTTGGAAAAAAAAGGAGGGCACATATAAAGCGGTCAACACCCCCTCCCCAAAGAAAAAAAAAGCTCCATAAAGAAAGAATAGCAAACACAACATGGAAGGCAGATTGGAAGATTTACATGCAGGAACCAAATCAAGTAGACATCCTTATAATCAAGCTAAAGGGGGTTTCATACAGTCATTATCATTATCCCATTGCCTCAAAGAGGCTCCCGCAAGAAGCGGGGTAAGGGGGGGGTCGAACGTACGCAACCTTACCCTGAAATTGCAGAGAGGTTGTTTCCAAGGTTTCATACAGTATTGTTAAAAAAACATAAAGATAAGTTATGTGGAGAGGCTGCTAAATGCTCGAGTCAAAAGGTCGTTAAATATGCTCTTGAGAGTAATTCTTTGAACCTTTTTCTTTAACAGCTGTGTTTTAAGTTTTAACATGCAACAACTCTCTTCTCTTCTTGATCAGTAAAATTAAAATACAATTGTCATCGTTATGCCTCGAGGGAAATAAGAAAATCCTCAAAAGTAGGCCCATCATAAAAAATCAAAATAAGAAATACTCAACAGTAGGTCCAGCATAAGCTCAACACTGAGCAAACTATAGCAAGATTCCACCCACTCATAATGATTTCTGGAAAGCAGCGTGGACCACAAAATCACAATGGAAGGTGCAACAGAGCAAAATTTTCTACTGTCATAATACAAATAACAAATACTCAATAACCAAAAAAGAAAGAGCCGGAATAAGGTAAACTTAAAAAGATTGTTGTGGAACCAAGATTATTCGGGAAGGGCGTTGGATGTTTGGGGAAATCTCAGAAAGGCATAATAATAAAAATAACAAACAGTCTACACTAGAAGCTCAAAGACTGAAAGAACTAGAAATATAGTAGTCACTCACACCCCCACAAACTTGAAGAACAGAAAACAACAAAAAGAAAAGAAAGGATACCACAGAGAGGACTAGAAACTTACTCTCGATAGTTGGATTTGAGAATAAAGGAAAGTCTTCTTCAAGCGAGATAATAAATATCTTCTGACTTCTGCAGAATTCGAGAACTAGCTCCTTCCAGAGCTGTATCTGCTTCTCTCGGGTGTCCCTAACTGGCTGCAACCTGTCATTTTCCAACAGAGATATGCAGGAAAGCATTAGAAAAAAGCACTTAGATGAAGAAACCACTAATTAGAGGAGAAATTCCCACCTCATAATTAATCAAAATGCAACAAATGAACAGATTCATGAGCACACCAATATTTCACAAGATTAGTTTTCTATACACAGATTGCTAGCACTGGAAGCATCAGATAAGGAATACAGAAGCAAGCTAATCTTTATCAAAACAGAAATTCTTAAAAAGGGCCACTAGCCAAAATTCATCACAGATATTTGGCAACCGCCTGTTTTGCACAATGGTACTACATCGCGACATTATTAGAAGCAACAAGGAAAAGAAGCCTCATAAAAGTAAGATAAGATAGCAACCTTTTTACAATATATTTACAAATTATAACCACAGTTCAAGGTATCAATTATTTGACAGCCATGAGACGTAAACGCTCTACAAAGCTTGTGAAATCTTCATTAACAAAGGATATTACTCAGGGTCCTAACAAGAAACATCCAGCTCAATCATAATATCAACAAAAATATAACTTAGCATCCAAAGGCTAAAAACAGAAGACATATATTAGGACATGGGAGAATGATGGTACGTGAAGTATGGTGGGTAATTGAAGAAGTTCGGTAGCTTGAAATCCCCCAATTTCTGCATCTCTATCAAAGTCAATCGAGTATGTGTGCTAACCAATGCCCCCGGGAATCTGCAGTGGTTGTACCTGGCACAGAAAACAGTTTACCTTTAACCCATAATTAAAATGAAATTATCATTGACTTGACGCTAAAACTTCTCAAACTTGACTAATGACTACAGAAGAAATTCATAAATAAATCAGACTAAACAAGCAATTGAAAACAAAAAACTAGAAGCACTAACAGTTCAAGGATTGAAAAGTATTGGGAAATGGGATATACTCAGATAGAGAAAGGTGAAATTGTGAGAAAAGAATGACAATGTATCTCTCCTATCTTTGTCTATATGTTTAGGTTTATGCTGATATGCGAGGTAGAGGGTTTATAATTTACTAGTTACGTGGTCCATCAACAGATTGAAAAAACGTGACAAAATTAATTGTATTTTCGGGGAAAAGAGCACAGTTCTTGTCATACTTGACTATTCTATTATTAATTTCATAGCATGAACACTCCCATAATTCTCAAACTCGTGCACAGCATCCGAGCCTCATATTTCCAACTGGAACAAAGAGCTCTCTCTGTCTTCCTAACCTTACGGAGTTATGGTAGACATCAAGAACAGCTGCAATATACTTATCCCATTCCTTAGAAGTTAAAACCAGTTAAAAAGAATATAGCATACCATCATCCAGTTTTTGTACTCCAACATGTGACATGCTATATTCTCTAGCATATCTACCATGAGTAAAAGACTGTTAATTTTTTTTTTTTTTCTCTGGAAAACCTAAACTAACTACTGTATATAATGTAGTTTAACATTCAGTAACTTACATACTGAGACATTATTTCACCATTAAGATTATCCATTGCCAGCTAAGACTAAGAAAGAAGACAAGATTTGAGATGCCAAGTAAGGCAAAGAACTTCAACTATAGGTAAATTTCCATTTTCCAATGAGATTTGAGTATCATTAAGGTGAGAAAGTTCCATTACTGCCAAATAGGGCTACAACCCAATACTACCATTCACACCACAATATCATTTGTCACAAGATAACTTCATTTTCTACTGGAAACTGTGAGCAAATCCGGTGGGAGTGAAGCAGGATCAAGCTCCCAACAACCGCCTGAAAGATGAGGAGCCTCCTCTTCAGAAAGCTTTCTAGCAGGAATCTGATGTGAGAACAGCCGGAAGTCACCCTTGTCAAGCCATCTAATAGCATGAGGCCCAATCTCTCGCCTCTTAAACACTGCTCTGTATCCGTTAACCTTCTCTAGGTACGCCATACTTAATCCATGCATTTCACTGTAACTTGTTAGAAACACAACGATGTCATAACATCGCTTATTCCTACTCAAATATTCTTTCCCTCCTACATCCAAGGCTCTTTCATCGTAAAGGGCCCAAATAGAACCCTTTGTAGGGTATATCCTGTACAACTTTCTTGCTGCTCTTTCACAGTCAACCAAATGTGAGAAGATATTCAATAAATTTGTTGTATCCTGCCTAGCCACCTCGAATATTCCACAAGAAATATGAAATCCCATTTTCTCCCAAAACATCAGCCTCTCATCCCCATTATTCTGAAAGTCCAACCAGCTCATTTTCACCGCGAATGGATTCAATGAGACAACCTCCTCTATCAACCCATAATTCCTAGGCATCCCATCATCATCGTCATATATTGCCCAAACTTGGCCATTCTTGAAGCTCCTCTCAACTCTATCCTCATCAAAGTCATAAAAATCTGAATCCTCCACAGTCATTACCTCCATATCCCGATTCTCAATCAACATTAACTGCCTCTTCTTCTTCTCTTCGACCACTGCTCTCTCCTCTCTAATCTTAACTTTCTTCTTCCCTTTCAGTTTCTTCTTTAATGCCTCCATTTTCATCTCAGCCAAAGTCAGTTCCTTTTCTGTCTCTTCCATCACCTTACTCATCCCTTGCTTTCTACAGGCACTTTTTGGCCTCCCTCCTTCCAGTTCCTCCACTACACCACTTCTTCCTTGATTCCTGTCATCAATTTTCGACTCCCCACCAGTTAGCACCACAATTTTCCTAGACTTCTCCCTCTCCAAAACCTCACTTAAGCTACCCATCTTCCTCTTTGATTCTGCATTTCTCTTCTTCAGCTCATTCAGTGTTATCCCCTCAACCATTTCCACGCCAATTTTCTTTAGTATATTTTGCTGTGACCTGCCCCAATTGAATTGGAGAAAGATAAATATTTATCTACATATTAAACATATGGCATGCAATGACTCACTGAAAATCCATTAAGCAATAAATTCTTACAAAAAAATGTGTATATTAGGAATAGCCATAATTCATTCGATTTGGGGAGGAATGAAGAATGTATATCCTTTAACGTGAAGGATATCTCGAGGGGAGGTGATAGTGTGATACACACACTGCCCAACAGACTACCAAAGTTTATTTTTCATTTGGAAAGTGGAAATCGACCTGCAATTTATCACTGAAGCTAAAAATCACTGAATGAACATTGTAGCCAAGCGACTTTTATCGAACATGAAGTGACTTCGGAAAGCCCGAACACATTACTTCTATAACCTAAATAGAGGCGGAGTTTAATTTCCTAGCAAGCAAAAGAGCAACTCCAATGGCAAGCAAATGTCAAATTAGCTTGTCATGCCACCAAATATTTTAAGCTAATTAACTTTCTAGCTAGTTTGTATTCCAACGGAATTTTTTTAAATGGGTCCACTTTTATAATTAACCATTGTATTTTAAGCTAATTTGCTTGGCCTAGCTAATTTATTAAAGTCACTCTAATGGTTAAGCTAGTAGCTTGAAACTTTTGCAAATTGCAAGAAAGTCCCTATCTACAACCATTGGAGTTGCTCAAACTAGCATCAACCTACAAAATATGAAGATTACACCCAAAAAAAGAAGTTGGCGAGCAACATAATCAAATTATGCAGTTGCACAAAGAAACCCCAAACAAAATGGACCATAAACATCTAATAATCAAACATGAATACAATAAGTGCACGGAAATAAAAAAAGTTCGCAACAAATAAACTAAGTTAAACAAAGTATTTCATAAAATAAACAATCAAAACTGCAAATTGAATAACAAATGTAAAGTAGATTAGATTAGGGTTTCGCAATATTGAAGAGCAAGTAGAGTGAATATGAGGGAGTACCCAGAAAATTGAGAATCCACCGCCGCCGCAGCCGCCGCAGACGTCAATCGGTTGCTAGAGAGAGCACCGTGAAATTGGAGTCGTCCTTTCTCAACTTGGAAATTTTGATTGACCTTCAACTTCTATTTGCTCAACTAAAAAGTTCATTTTTTTCTACTTTTTTTATGTTTTCGAATTAATAATTTTAAAATAAATTGCCAACAAAAATTAATGTTTGTACAATTTTAAAATAAATTGCCAATAATGTCATATATTTAGTTTTTGTTTTAATTTTAATTTTAATTTTAATTTTAATTTTAATTTTAATTTTATAGTTCAGTCCAAAGTGAGTAATGTTGGCGGAAAAAAGAGATGCGTGTGGTGTTCGTTGGTGGTAGATCGGTAGCTGGGACAGGGGTGAGAGATTGTTAAAAAAAAAATTAATTTTTTTTAAGGAAAGATGTAGGGTTTTATTATATTACTTCGTATTAAAGTTCAGAAAGTCCGAGAGAATTACATCAGAAATCCAAGAAGGGCCTCAATCTCACCAAATCTCATAACAATAACTCGAGATTGCCCATTTAGCAAGTCCATGAGCATCACCGTTACATTCTCTAAAACAAATAGAAAAAGAAATGGAATTAAAAAGTAAGTCAAATAAGACAAAGTGACATCCAAGTTAACACTACTTGCATTTATTTGATATTCCGTAGTTTATTATTAAAGAATAAAGTTTTTTTAATATTCCTTTAATTCTCCCCGTCTCACTCTCAGACTTCCTCCTTCCCCAATGCCGCCACCACCGACCACCTCAAAAGTTAATCCATATTACTATACCAAAATTTTGGTAACACGATGGTGGTACATCCCTTATGGAGGGAAGCAGGTTGTGATAGAAGGGTAAAGAGAAAGTAACTCTAGTCTAGTGGTTGTTTAGGACTTAAAATTAGAAAAGTATATGATTTCCTTAATTGTTTCAGGACGGTGAATAAATTATTCCGTAAAACTATGTGACAAATTTGGTTGATTGTATGAATTACGTGGTAAAATGATACTTCGTGCCGAATTATATACGAAGTAACTTAATTTAAATACGATACTCAAATTTATTAGAAATACAAGATTGTTGTTTAAGAAAAACTATACGTCATACACACTTAACATGTTAGGTATATGTCTACTTGGGTGACGAAGTAATACTTATGCTAACCAAAACGTATATTGTTAATTATATTAGAACTTATTTCAACAACACATAAAGAGTAAAATCACAAACTTGACGTTATTCCCTTTATAGCTAATATGACAATCCAATTATTTCAATTTTAATTTTCTTTTATCTCTTCTTACCATAGCCACACATCGCATATGATCATAGATCATTTTTTTCTAAAAAGAGGTAAATATTTTAATTATATTTTTCCTATATTTGCACAAACGACTTTTACTCTAACACGAAACATTCAATGTCATCGATAATTGTGACTTGTGAATTCCCTTTAATGCAGAAATCAAATGCAAGGAAGACCTAACCTATGCTTTCAAAATTCAAATAGGTGTCCCAAAAAATCAAATGACCTTATACTAAATATCACATTTAGGCCCCATCACCATTCACCATTCACCATCACCACTTCTATTTCCTTTCTATCCACAACTACCCTTTCAACTTCCACTTCACCAAAACATTCATGTCAGACATATAAGAGACTAGTACGTTTTTGAGCAAACAAAATAATGCATTTTTAATAATTAAATTATAAGTGATAAATTATTAACGACACACAAAAACTAATTAAATTATTAGCCACACACAAAAACTTATTTATCTATTCGCAAAATCGTTTTATTTCCTCACTTTGCCCTTACAAAGATTGAAAATCAAGGAGTATTTTCATTTTACTATCTTAGTTGTGTAAAACCTTCAAAAACCCTAAAATAGATTAATAAGTTCCGTCCCAAAAACTAATGGAAAACATATACTTAATTTTTTCTTTTTGCCAATATTTTGTTGTAATTGGATAAGTTTTATCGTAAAAGAAATACCGTCGAAAATAAATAAAGCAATGGTAAATAATAGGGGCTCGAAAGACTCGAACCACATGAACCCCTGCTTTCTTATCTAGCAAATTAGATGAATAATTGGACCAACAGTAATTAACCCTACTCACAATGATTCACATGTTTATTGTGGCATTTATCAGCAAATTATAAATATCTCCTACAATTATAGCAAACTTATGGTCCTTATATGAATTATTACTGCAATAAAACCCCACTGTCCTTCAATTTGTTTGTCCAGAGTGCTCATTGCCCATTATATTGATGGAGACCACACCATCATCATCAACCTGTAAAAGTTAAAAAAAAAAAAAAAAAAAAAAAAAAAAAACAAAACAGGGAAACCAGTAAATTTTCCTTTGCTATGCATTTGAAAGGGATCTGCTCACAAAAAAATGAACGTGTGAGCATGTAGCCCACCATTGATACAACAATGACATAAGCAGCTATTTTAGGCAGGTAAGCTCAAAAAAAAGTAGCTAAAAAAAAAGTAGCTCAAATGTGAAAATTCGTAGCTTAAATTAATTGTAGCTAAAAATCTGATGTGGGAAATTTAACACCTTGTAGCTCTGTAGCTCACCACTGGAGTTGCTCTTATGTTCTTTATATATGATGCCATAAAATGGATTCAACATTTCAAGCACAAGTCACTCTCTTGAGTCTTGATATAGTTTGCGTGGCTGCGACTGTAAGCAATTAGTGAGCTGCAAGCAATAAGCAATAGTCACTTTCCCAATCTTGATAAGAGCTAACCAGCTCTTTCATTGAGAAAACAATAACAATTACTCCTTCCGTCCCTTAAAATATTGCCCCATTTGATTTATCACGGTCTCTAAGACACAACTTAAAACGTAAATATATCTCTAATTCTACACGCGTAAAAGTTATAGAAAGTTGATAGTCTAAAAATATATATTGAAACGAATCAAACAAGACACCACATGAGACATGACTTTATTATTTTTTATAGGCTAATGAGAATTCAGCGTCAAAGTTTTCACACTTTGACCAAAAAATTGCAACGGGGCAATCTTTTAGGGACGGAGGGAGTACGTAGTACTTGTACAAGATAATATATGTAATTACGCCACCAAAAGACCAAAATAATAGAATGGACATCATGTAGAGAAAATTGAGAAAAAAGGTGTACACCGAAATGTTTTTCTTAAGTTTTGTATGATGTCATTGGCCTTTTTTCTAACAAGGATCTTGGGAGTTCCATAAGTACATAGGCTAACCTAGTTACCTTTGGCTGGCGCAATCCAGCTGGAACGTGTAAAGGCTGAAGAAGTTGTTGATATTATCACTTTGATTGATAATCCTTCAAGCCAGTGTTGGGCTGTTGGCCAATCAAGTAGAAATATAACTGAAGTATTGACTAAACCATGATTCTGGTCCCCCACTATGAAATTCTGGAGGGCAACAAACTTGCAACCTTGCAGGAGACGATATTGGTATCTGCCTGTGCATATCATTCACAGAAAAAGAAGTATCACAAAAAGTTACCTGGAACTAGAAAATGTTGAAGGAAAATATCATGTAACCTTGTATGTATTCTGATAAAGGATACTCTTATAACACATGAAACACATAACTCACATTCTAAAGTTGGTTTACGGCCATCAGTGTTCTTCAAGTGAATAATATAATGTCAAACTAGCATGCTTTAAACTTACGTTTAAGTATAAGATGTTAGTATGTTGATGCACATTAAACAAAGTTTTACAGGATAATACAATACACAATACAGTTAATCAACGCAACGCACAGAAGTGAACAGGTACCCATGAGGCCATGACACGAATTCAGGATCAATCAGTTATATGAATATTGATTGTATGTACAAAAAGCTGTGTGTGAAACATCGCTAAGAAATTACACCTTGAAAATGAGACTCCAAAAAACTGTACGGTGTAATAAATTAATAAAATACATATTCTACTAAAGTATTCCGTAAGTAATTAGTATCATATCACTATCTCCATCGGTTGAGCTACTTTCAAGATAAACCAACTTCAGTCATTGCGTTATCTTAAAACAACTTTTTTTTTTTTTTTGGAAAATTATAAAACTAGGGAAAAGAGCGGTGCGCAAAATTGGAGTAATGTTTCAGCTGTGAAAAGTAGAGAAATACACTTGAGTACTAAGATACCAGTAGTTCTCCTATTCTATATACATGCAAGGTATAACATTTTGTTCTATATTATCAAAAAAAAAAACATTTTGTTCTAGGATTCCATCAGAGGGATTCAGGTTCCATAACATTTGATAGTTAGACGGATCAATGACCTTCAAGCAACAGTCCCTATCTCAACTAATTAGCTTAACCTAAACCTTCACCTACATCATTTTAATGGTTGAAAAGCACAGGAAAACTGGTCCCCGTACAAAACACATCGTAAATTCATAATACTAAAGATAAATCGTATGATTCAAGGTGGATATAATTTGACAAGGAAAAGCTTTTACAACACAAAAGCTAGATATTCTTGAAATGATTTATGCTAGCCAACCAAGTAAGCAAAATAATTAAAGTTGGATAAACCATAAATTTGGTCCCCACCCACCTTGATATTTCTTTCGTTGAGGCAACAGAAACGTTGGAGAGGACATTGTTTTTCTGCATGTCAATTGTCATATCCAGTAAAATTGGGAAATAATAGTACAGCTGAAAAATGAGTGAATAGTGAAGTGAAGGGGAAAATTTCTCAACTACTCTCTAGTCTCCCCACATTATAAAAGCTCTAGGAGTATCATTGCCTTCCTCACCCTTGGAAGGGACCCTTTTCTCTAATTCTTTTTTAATAAAAAATTCTAAGAAAATATATTCACCAAAATGGATTCTTTATCTTCTTCCTTCCTCTCATCAGTAGCACAAACAAAGGTCCCTAATATTCTAATTAAACACCCATCATCGCCCCCTCGGTTTTACATTTCTTCAGTAAGGATTGAAGATAAACCTCAAGCAGAGATAAATTCATCACCGACACTCACCATCCCTTCCACATTGCCAACATCCCAAAACATCAAATTTCAACAATCATCATCGCCATCAAAAACGGTGTCCGTAAATAAGTATAAAACACAATCATCACCCCCCAAACCTTCACTCCCATTAACGGTTTTAAATACATTTGATGACATCATCAATCAGTTCATTGATCCTCCCACACGACCATCACTTGACCCGAAGTGTTTCCTCTCGGAGAACTTTGCTCCGGTGGAGGAGCTCCCACCTACAGAATGTGAGATTGAACAAGGCGTCCTTCCCTCGTGTCTTGATGGGGCCTACATCCGTAATGGCCCCAACACACAATTCCTTCCCCGTGGGCCCTATCATCTGTTCGACGGGGATGGAATGCTCCATAGTATTCGCATATCTAACGGAAGGGCTGTCCTTTGTAGTCGGTATGTCAAGACATACAAGTATGTACTTGAGCGCGAAGCAGGGTTTAGTATAATTCCCAGTGTCTTTTCTGGGTTCAATAGCCTTCTTAGTTCTGCAGCTCGGGGAACACTGGCTGCAGCAAGATTTGTTGCTGGGCAGTTTAACCCAATCAACGGTATTGGGTTAGCCAACACCAGCCTAGCCTTCTTTGGCAACAGGCTATATGCCCTGGGTGAATCGGACCTTCCATATGAGGTAAAATTGACTCCAAATGGAGACATTCAAACTCTTGGCCGCAATGATTTTGATGGAAAGCTATTCATGAGCATGACTGCTCACCCTAAGGTTGATCAAGAAACAGGGGAGGCATTTGCCTTCCGTTATGGTCCTATGCCACCATTTCTCACCTATTTCCGATTTGATTCCAAGGGAAACAAACAAGCAGATGTGCCTATCTTCTCAATGTTGCGTCCCTCATTCCTTCACGACTTTGCTATAACAAAGAAATATGCAATATTCCCTGATATCCAGATTACGATGGACCCTGCTGAGATGATCCTTAGGGGTGGAGCTCCTGTTGGTTTGGACCCTACGAAGATATCAAGAATTGGAGTGATTCCAAGGTACGCCAACGATGAGAGGGATATGAAATGGTTTGAGGTGCCAGGATTAAATATTATGCACGCCATCAATGCATGGGACGAGGTGGACAAAGATGGAAACGAAGCGATTGTCATGGTGGCTCCAAACATGATTTCTGCAGAACACACGTTAGAGCGTATGCATCTTGTCCATGCATTAGTAGAGATGGTTAGGATTGATCTCAAGACTGGGGTGGTCTCCAGACAGCCATTGTCAACAAGAAACCTTGACTTTGCAGTCATAAATCCTAACTATCTGGGAAAGAAGAACAAGTATGTATACGCAGCAGTTGGAAATCCGATGCCAAAGATATCAGGAGTAGTGAAGCTAGATGTGACTGTGGCACAAGATCATCGGGAATGTATAGTGGCAAGCAGGATGTTCGTTCCAGGAAGTTATGGAGGCGAGCCATTTTTTGTGGCAACTTATCCAGATGACCCAGATGCAGATGAGGATGACGGGTACCTAGTCTCGTATGTTCATGATGAAAATACAGGAGAATCAAGGTTCCTAGTCATGGATGCAAAGTCACCTAACCTTGATGTTGTTGCCTCAGTGAAGCTACCTCAGCGTGTGCCCTACGGGTTCCATGGATTATTTGTAAGGGACAAGGATCTTAAAAGGCTGTGAGACACGTACCCTATAGGCCACATTTCAGAAGCATTCTAAGCCAGACACTACTACAACCCCACATACAACGCCCAAAAAAATATCTAACGGACTTATAGGTTCTAGTTTTACATGTATACTTAATAGACATATACTAGGACTTGCAACTAAAAGAACTTGTGGAATTATTTCTAATGGTTCTTCTAGAGGGAAGAATTGTAAAAATCCCTATATAATATACTTCATTCCATTTGAATTGTTCTCTACTTCTCTTTCAATCTTCTGGAATTTGAGTTCATAATATATGCACGTACATTCCCTAAAAATACTCGTATTAAGTTGCTTAACCCTCTGACACGAAAATATAAAACAAGTTGAGGAAAGAAAAGAAGCGGATAGGAGAAACCGAGAAAGGCATAAATCCTGAAAGAAAATTAATACTGACAGATAGATCCAGATTGAAGTCATTAGGCTAAGGAGACTCACTTTTGGGTAAGGACAGCTGGGTGTAAAAATAAGAAAGAAAAAAAAAACTTCCCAGATGACTGAGCAATAACATCTACAAAAAATTAGGATGATGAAATGTTATCACAAGAGGATGTTGAACAGAGTTCCATTAAAAGCAAATGTGCAGCCTATTCATGAAATAGCCACAATCCAGACACATAACTCTATTTCTTGGTCTCATTTGCAAACAATGCACTTTTAGTCATAAACTTGCTTACCTAGTTTCTACTTGCAATCTACTTACTATCATCAGTTCGTCACAAATCAACTTGTTAACACCCAACAAACTATGTTTACCACAATAATGTCTCTACATAATTCAATATCAGACGAGAGAATAAATAAGATAAGTGAAATTGAATGTGATTAGAAGAAAATTAATAAAACAAAGAAGAACTATATTACGCATGTAATTGGACTCCAAAATATTTCTTTACTCCATGAGTAATGAACAACATACTCATTATCCTCCAGTACATTTATAACTCGGTTCACACCACTCATTTCACCTCAACCTACCCCCCACCCCTTCTCCAAACGGAGGTCTTTAGTGGATAGCTAGAAGCATAGAATGCACGAGATTGGGTACAGGCACGGTAAAATGCCAGCCAAAAATTAGGTGACACAGTTAGGGATAAGTACAAATCATACTGTATAACATTTCAATCCAAGGAGAATTCAGTAGTCCTCAATTGTCAATAACAACCTTCAAAAAGGTGTCCAACTATGATCAATATTGTCAGAAAAACTAGCTTTGAAAACTGCAATTTCTACCACTCAGTACACAGAATTGATTTCACCTTAACAAGCCCTAAAATTGGAATGTAATCAACCCCACTCAACCAAAGGAAACAAAAAATCCAATAAATAGTCAAATAACCAACCCTCCCTGGACAAAGATTTTGTTGCAAATCAGGAAATTAACTTGATTCAACTTTCACTGCCCTCCAGTATTCGAATACGAATTCCGATTTATAAGTTGTGCTTTTATGTGCTGGAAAAAACATTACCATCCTGACTCAGAATCTTCATTAATTTCGCTCAACATGCATTACTCCATAACATTTCCAGAGAAATACCATAACTGCAATCTAGGTTAAGGTATTCAGCCAGCTATGAAATGGGGATTATTCAGGAATTAAAGCAGTGAAATACATTAAATTCAATCTATCTAAATTACTAATCAGCATCAATTCATAACATTGAAAATAAAATTAACCTAGACGAACAGCAGAATATTGGGAAATTTGATGAATTAAAATGCATAATCAACATAATTAAGGGGAGGGGAGAACCGGACAAGGAGAGAGAAAAACCATGCTAGCTGCCATGGAAGACGCAGAAGATGATCCCGATTCTTAACTATGATAGGGACAGGGACTCGCTTCGGTAAACCACCATTGGAGAGTCGTATTCGTATCAACTTCCCTGGAAATAAATTATGTACGGAATATAAACTTTTTCTACAGGTTCTATTATTTTTTTTTAAAAAAAAATTAACTAAATACTGAACCAACACCTACCATAGGTTAACCAGTTTAACTACGTATGTTTTCGCTTGAGCCACTCCTAAATATTTCGCAGTTGATGGAACTCGACTCTGTGACCTCCAAATCGCAAGGTGAGTTCTCCACCAACTTAAATTAGTTCTATCAATTCTATTTATTTTGAGTTATTTCTCACAAAATAATTTGTGACAATGTATAAGAAATAAAATTTCGATAAAATAAGTGTGTTCGAATAATTTTAGTCCATACTGTATTTTCTAACAATTTCACGAGCAAAATTAATTTATTTCAGAAAAATTAATTTTTTTTTAATAAATTTAGAATAGATAAAATAAGTCGAATGGATATATCAATAATACGAGTACTAACTTTTTTTTTTTTTTAATAGATAAGAAGAAGGGACCCTAACTGAACCAGCACCTAGCACAGGTTAACCAGCCCAGCTCCGCAGGTCATCTATTAATACGAGTACTAACTTGATTTCCAACTATTATTATTATTATTATTATAAATACAGTGTACTTGTATACTAAGGCTGGTGAGCATTGGTGGGACGGAAAAACTTGTTAGCAAATATTAAAAAGTTAAAGCTAAAAGCTCAATCATTGTGGAATAATGAAACTTGTAGCTCTACAAAATCTTGTACTCCTTAGTTTTATGGAGCTAGTAGCTTGGTGTTTATTGTTGGGAAAAGCAACAACTCATTCGCCTCTCAATTATACTACATGGGAAAGTGCCTTCACTTGCCATTTTGTTGTTGTTGTTGTTGTGATGATATTTGCCCCCCCACCATACATCATTATGGACCTATAAAAGCTACAACTATGACTGATTTTGCATTAGAGGTTGTGGCTTGAAATTGGGTTATGGCACAACGACGATGCCAGTAACTCGCCAATTCAATCGCATGTTATATAGCAAAATCGCCAATTGAAATAACGACGATACCAGTAACTCGCCAATTCAATTGGTGATTATATTATACTTAACAATATCACCATTTGAATTGGCAATTTACCGAAGTATAAAACATCCACAATTCACTTGACGATTTAGTGCCAAACTGGAAAATAAAATAAAATATTGTAGTACTCCGTAGTTTCTAAACCAATATTAATGTGAATGTTAGATTGAAAATTTATTGAAATAGGAACATATTTCTGAATTTTAACATTTTTTTGCCCAAAATTGCTCAACATTTCTGTGAAAAACGTTTCTGCCGTACACCCTTAAACAAGTGTTTTTGAGTAAGGCCTTATTTGGTTGGGAGGAATTGGAAGGAAAAGAAAAGAAAGGAAAGGAAAAATAATGTTTCCTGTGTTTGCTTTTAAAAGTTATATGGGAAGTGGAAGAAAATGAAAGGAATTGGAAGGAAAGCCCACTTAATAAATCTGTCACTTTCCTTTCCTCCCAAAATTGAAGGAATTTGGAAGGAAAGAAAAACCTTAAAATCTATCAACCCACGTTTTTACCACAAACCACCTTCCACTTATATATGCAAACCTCAACTTCTCCCTCCCTCACGTTCCTTCTTCAACCTCTGCTTCATCTCTGCTATATCACGTAGCTTTATCACGAGGCTGTTTCATTATGCTTTCATTTGTGTTATTGGAAACAAAGGCTATGGTTTTATACTTTTATGATACATGTATATCCATGCTCCAATAATTCGATTAAAATTTAAAAAGAGTTTGTTCAGCTAGATTTACAGTATTTAGGTATAAATTATGCTGAGAATGCTTTGGTAATTGCATTTTGGGTTCATATGCCAACATCAAATGTCACCAACAGTTGCTTTTATAATGTAATAATGCGAAGTACCTTGCCATGTAGCCGAACATATCTGCATTGTGCTGTTAATGGTTTGAGATGGAGAGGATAGGCAGAGGTGGGGGATGAGAATTACTTTGCTCTAATATTTTGGGCAAATTTGAGTATAATGTAAATTATATCGGTTGTAAGTTATTTTTCTTTTTAATTTTAATTTTAATTTTAATTTTAATTTTCTTTTCTTTCCCTTCCCTTCCTTTACTAGTATTGTACCAAATAAGGGATTTCTATCACTTCCTTTCACCAAACCAAACATGAAAAATATAATTTATTTCATTTCTTTTCTTTTCTTTTCTTTTCCCTTCCCTTCCTTTCCCTTCTCTTCCTTTCCTTTACTAACATTGAACCAAACAGGGCCTAAGTAGTCACTGTATTAACAAGTCTTACAAGGTATCAATGGCAATCGAATCTCACGAGGAGCTCGTGGGCGTGAAAACATAAAATCAAACATTTCGAGCTCTAAATTTCCGCGATTATCCCAAAAAATCTCCGCCCAAAACCTAACACCGCCGGAATCGTACCAATCACCGGAAATCTCCGCCGGTTGTCCGCCATTCCCGCCGTAACCACTCCCCCGGTAATGCAACTTACCTTACTTCTAAACTATGTGTTCAATTATTTGGGCTATGCTAGTTTGCTCAAAGTTCAATTGCTTGATTGTTAAATGTGATTTGATTAATTTTAATATCTGCATGTATGCTTCATCTTTGTAGAAGGAAGTGTGTTAATTAGTTCAACAAATTAAGTTAAAATGGTTTAAGCATGATTTGTCCAATCTGATGTTGTAGTTGATAATTTGATTATGTACATTATAGGAATAAGAAAGTAGAATCAAACAATTTGGAAATCGATGTATTTGATTTACTTGATCTTATAATTGAACCTCCCTGTCCTGATATGCATGGATCAACCTCTGATTTAGCAGTGATTATCTGAACAGTCAAATTATCAACCCTCGTGTCGAAAGTCAAAGCCCAAAAGAAGTATGGAAGTGTAAGTAATTCGCTCTTAAAATTTGATCTTGAATTTTGCAGCTTCTTAATTTGGGTATGTTGTAAACATGGGTAGATTTATTGACAATATTGCTGACTGTTTTTTTTATTGATGTTTGGGTATTACACAGAGTTTCTTCAGCTCCTGGGAAAGTTTTGATGACCGGGGGTTATCTTGTTTTGGAGAGACCAAACGCCGGACTGGTGCTGAGTACAAATGCTCGGTTTTATGCTATTGTGAAGCCTATCTATGATGATGTGAAACCTGATAGTTGGGCATGGGTATGTGAAACTTGTTCTTGTTAAGTATTTAGTTTACTGTGTGGTGGCTGGATTATGTGTTTTCTTTGTCCTATGTTATAATGATACCGGATAAGGAAGTGAGTGTAGAACTCGTCTGTTTTTTAAAAGATTGATATTTTTGTTGCTTGGATTTCCCCTAATCCAACCTTTAATAGCATTGACCCAACGGCGCATATTTTGGCCAATTCAAGGTGAAATATGTGGGCATTTGCCCATGTTAGAGAGTCGGACTTTCCATCATCTAAACATGGATAGTTTAAGGTGAAATGAAGAGTTCTTATAACATACATTTGCCATTTGATTCAATTGACAAACTTATGGAAAGTTTTATCCTGTTCTTCAAGTTATCGTCGTCTGTTTATCACTAATTGTGATAGTTGAATTGGCAATCAAGTAAAAGAAGATTTCTTTTCTAGATGCTCATACCAATGAGTATGAATTCTTAGACCTACAGTGTAACATGTAGAAGAAAGTCAAAGCATTGCGTATGAAAGGTCTAAGGATATCCTTTCTATAAAAAATTGTTGCATTGCTGGATCAAGGAATAATATTAGTTGTTTCTTTTACTGTCAAACTTATTATTCTTCCTTGGACCCTTTTCAGTCATGGATGGATGTGAAGCTAACATCTCCTCAACTTGCAAGGGAAACAATGTATAAATTTTCAATGAAGAACTTAACTCTCCATTGTGTTTCATCAAGGCAAGTATTCTTTGAGGTTTCCATGAACTGCAAAACATGTTGGCAGGGAACATGTTAATGTTTATGCATTTTTAATTTCCTCGTAGTTAATTGTGCCGTGCTTCTTCAGTTGTTGATTTATAGCTTATGTGCACGGATACACTCCCTTATTTTGGCATATGTTTTTTGAAAATAGCTTCTAGTTAATATTTTTTTTGAGAAAGAGAAGTTGTAGGAAACCAATAAAGTATCTATTTTACAGCTTCGCTAAGGAAAGTACAATTAATGAAAACCAGTGAACAAGCTCATGTGAGACATATAGTTGTTTTCAATTGCTCTTGCACAGTTCTTTTGACCAGATAGAAGACAAGTCACTGTATACTTGATGCTAAGAGTTGAGTGTTTGTGTAAAACTTGTTAACATTGATATGAAGGGTCAGCTGCAGAGGTCATATGTTCTAGAACTAACAGATAACAGATTAACAGGATGCTTTTTAAGATCTGTAAGAGTTGGATCCCATGGTTATTGTTGGTGTGTTTCGGTTTCCAAACATGCAACTTCAAACTATATACTTTTTTTTTGTTTTCTTTTCTGATAAGTTATAAAATCAAAATGTACTTCAATTGAGCCAGAGAATTGCCTTGAATGTGATTTGGCAGATTCTTTCACCTTAGTAAGTGCCAGTGAAAGAAAATTATTACTAAAACTGACAGGATGTTTCCTATATGAATTTATCATCTTTATATTTCAGTGATGCAAGAAACCCTTTTGTGGAACAAGCTGTGCAGTATGTTATAGCGGCTGCCCATGCTAGGATTGACCAAGATAAGAAGGATATATTGCAGAAACGCCTTTTGCTAGGTGATAGTATGATTTTCAATATTCGTTTATGCTTAATTAGAATGTATGTTGGGATTGCCTGAATGTGATTTCTTAAGTGGCTTGGTGATGCAGGTCTTGATATCACAATTATGGGTGCCAATGAATTTTATTCGTATCGAGATCAGGTGATTTTTCTATTAAGTTTCCTGGTTTTCTTGATTTCTCAATTGTTACAGGGGAATGGAATACACCTGTCCCTAAAATATCATTAATATGACTTTGCAATTTAGTGCATAAAGTTGCTATTCAGAAAAGTGACTTTATTCAATGGTTGGCCAGGTATAGATACCTTTCCATCTACTTTCAAATAGAGTTTCATGTTAAAGCAGATCATCAGACCAGGGGGACTCACATCCGAGAACTATATAGTGTCATATGCTGGAAACCAGGTTGATCTGGTCAAGAGTATTTAACCATCAACAATATGACATAACTAAATTTTCATGTTAGATTTAGTATAGAGAAAAAAAGAAAAAAACCCATGCAGCAGACGTCCAGCATGACTAAATCTTGTTAGATTTAGATACTTATTAGTTGTTTGATCATGGAATCATCGTTACTTGTGGTTTAGGTTAAGTTTTTATGCATATGTCGCAGCATTTACCTGGTGATAGCTGTTAATATTGGTTAACTCTTATGCACAGATAAAGTAGATGAATCATTCTGATACTGTACTTTGTCTCATAGTTGGAAGCTCGTGGCCTGCCTCTCACCCCAGAATCATTGGCTGTACTCCCTCCTTTCTCTTCAATTACTTTCAATGCAAACAATGCAAATGGTGCACATTGCAAACCTGAAGTCGCTAAAACTGGGTTAGGTTCATCTGCAGCAATGACGACAGCAGTGGTTGCTGCTCTCCTTCATTATCTAGGGGTTGTTAATCTTTCAGATTCAGCCAGAAATCATCCTAATGCAGATGTTGATCTAGTGCACATGATAGCTCAAACTTCTCATTGTATTGCCCAAGGGAAAGTTGGCAGTGGATTTGATGTTAGTTGTGCAGTTTATGGCAGTCAACGTTATGTACGCTTTTCACCAGAAGTTCTATCATCTGCTCAGGTCCCTTTTTGCTCTCTCATTGTCTCCTTAAACTTCTCTCTAGTCTTGACTCTTGATAGACATAGGTTGAGTGTATGTGTTGGTTCTTAAAGTAATTAGCAATAAACAATATGAGTGCCAGTGTGGATTTAAAAAAAAAAAGATTAGCTCTTCAGAATCCTCCCTTAAAGCAGGGACAAATAGACAAGTAAATGAAGTAATTCATAAGATTGCTAGTTTTATAATCCATGTTCTCACAGATCTCTGTTAGTATAGGTAAAAGCGTACAGGATGTTAATATATGCTCTCTACTTCCAAGTTTGTAAACTTTGCTATCAACTTCCAACTCCGTGAAGCAATACTATGAATCAATGATTCAATCCCCCTAAAAAAGAGAGAAAAATAGAGAATTAGTTAAAAATAATGAGCAGAAGAGGACATAGCAAATTGTGACATTTTGTTGGTTTGTTGGAGTTGCTAAATGTAAACTGACTCTGTTAATTAGTACGGAGTATATATATGTGGCTGAGATTCTGGATGTTGAAGCTAATGTAAGGAATTTACGTGTGCAATCTTTTTCACTAGTGGAACTATTGATTTTGTTGTAATAATTAATACTTCTAGAATTGTATTTTGATCCAAGATAAAAGGGAACGATGGAGATGTGACAGTGTCTGCATGAATTTCTAGGTTGCAGGGATAGGGGCACTACTTCACGAAGTTATAATTGATGTCATGGAAGGAAAGTGGGATCATGAGATGACTAAGTTTGCTTTGCCCCCACGAATGACTCTTGTAAGTAGGGACTTTATCTCTTTGCATGGAACGTTATTAAGTAAAGCTTATAGCCAAAATATTTCATATTCTGTTTCATTTCGTTTTTCTATCATGTTTTGGATTTTACTATTGATAACTTGAATTTACCCATTATTTCTTTATTCTACATCGTTTCTTCTTCACCCTAGGATCGAACTTGTATCAAGTCTTCAAAGAGGAATAACAGGATAGAGGACTTGAAGAAATTGACATCCAATTACGCTTTATTTTCAACAAACGGAATCCATGAACAACTTTTAATCTGAAGAGTGTATATGTCAATTTGTTTACAGAGGTCTGCAGTCTCTAGTTCTAACTGGGGCATTTTTTATCAATTTGTTTACAGAGGTCTGCAGTCTCTAGTTCTAACTGGGACATTTTTTATAAGGAAAAACTAATGTATTAATCAATAAGGAGCTCTAACTGGGACATTGGATTCCCCAATTCTAGTTGGGGCATGCTTAATAGTTGTTGATTGTCCTTGGCTTGTTTCTTTCCATGGGTCTCTAGCCTATCAGAATACATGTTGGCTTTTAGTTCAAAGCAACAATTTGATTGACATTTCCATGACTGAACTTGTTATGCTAGCTCTAGTGACTATTTCGTGTTAGTCCCATGGTTTGTTATCTATACATTTTCACACTAGATTAGGAATGACAAACAAAGGCACCTTAGTGAAGACTAACTTCTTACCTCCAAAAAAGAAAGTCTTCACCGGCATCAAACCTATAAAAAAGAAAAAGAACAAAGAAGAACCATTGCCTCGTACTTTGTACATAGTTAACCAAAAGTTCCTATGGAAGAGGAACCTTGAGGACGGCTTGACGCAATGCCGCACAATATCCTTGAGCTTCGTATATATTAGATAGCTTTATGTTGCTCTTTTTGATAACTATTGACATTTGCAGTTACTTGGAGAGCCAGGAAGTGGTGGATCTTCCACACCATCAATGGTTGGGGCAGTAAAGAGGTGGAAAAAGTCTGAACCTGAAAAGTCTCTTCACACATTCACAAAATTGTCAGAAGCAAATTCAATGCTCGAGGAACAGTTAAATAAGTTGAGGAAACTAGCGGAGGAACAAGGCATGGCATATGACAGCATCATTGATAGATGTTGCAATCTCAAATCAGAAAAGGTAACCCCTGATAAATATGTAATGATTTTTATTAATTTTTCGTGCAAATGAGCCACAACTCCACAAGAGTAAATTACAAGTCCTAAGTCTTGACACTTGGCCAAGACCTCATTGGTATGAATATCAGAATATGTAATGATTTGAGTGGTGCACAAGTCCCTTATGGTTCAAATGCATAATTTCCAATATATTTGTTTTTCGCAACACACACGTCTGTTGTTCATGGTTGTGGCTTACTTCTGCATATGAGTTTTTCAAGAATCAATTGGTTAGATATGCCATCAATTGGAATCGTTATCTATTATGCCTTTCTTTGCATTCCGACCTTTTTGTGCTCCATCCATTACTATGATTATTCCGTTGTAATGGTTTCTTTCTACCTAAAAGAATTGAAAAGAATTTAACAGTTTCTGGAAACAGTGGATGGAACAATCAGTTTCCCCCGTTGAGCAAGCAGTTGTTGAAGCACTACTAGGAGCTAGAAATACGATGCTCGACATTAGAGGTCATATGCGTCGGATGGGAGAAGCTGCTGGTGTCCCGGTGAGTTTCCCTTTTGTATAGCATTCTATTCTTGCTCAGCAAAGCCTCTCAGAAGTCCAACTGAACCAAAAATTGTTAATTGCCTACCATGAGCTTATGCTTATTTTAATGGCATACCTTCATGCATTATACATCGTATTGATTACCTTTTCTTCTTCAGATAATGAAGGAAGAAATAACAGTTTTATATTGAATAGCTGAAGCACTTATTAATTATTATTATATACTTCGTAGAAGATACTCCCTCCGTCCCATTTTTATAGTAAAATTTCTATTTTGGGCGTCCCAAAATTAGTCATGTTTCTATTTTTGGCCATTAAGTTTCCCACTTTCCCATGTACTATATTAATTAAAAATGCATTGAGAACACAACAAAACTAAAACATGTACAATATTACAATTCCCTATGTACTCTATTCCCCTTTTCAATGTACTATATTCAACTTTCATAAAACCCGTGAAAATGGTCAAACATGACTATAGAGGGACGGAGGGAGTATATAATGACAAAGGACTAACCTATTTCTAAATGAGAAGCTTAAGTTCCTCTGGGTGAATCAATGTTTAGATGGCGAAAGTGTTCTCCTTCCCTTATATTCTGTATAAATGTTTGTTTTGTTTGCATGCAAAGCCACTCAAGGCATGAAACATATAAACCTTCGGTCATATTGGTTCATGTAGTACACCTATTTATATAATTCTCCTTCTTACAGATAGAACCAGATTCACAAACACGACTTTTGGATGCCACCATGGATGTAGAGGGCGTGTTGTTGGCCGGAATTCCCGGAGCAGGTGGATTTGATGCAGTTTTTGCAATAACATTAAGTGATGCGAGCAACAAAGTTGCTAAAGTATGGAGTTCACTCAATGTTTTGGCTCTACCGATCAGAGAAGATCCCCGTGGTGTGAGTTTGGAAAACGGTGATCCACGGTTGCAGGAGATCACATCAGGAATTCATTCAGCAAATATCAATTAAATCAATTTATTCAGCAGAATCCGTGTTTGTGTTTGTGTTTGTGTATTTATAGTACCTTGATATTGGGATGTCAGGTGTAACTTGTAGAATTTTATGTGTCTTGAATACTTCTACCCTTCCAATAAATGATGAAATGTGCCTAGGTTAATACAAATGTAATAATCTAGAAATAAATCCTTCCAGATTGTGGCACGCTCAAATTCTGAAACTTGAACACAAATTTGTTCAATTCAAGTTTGAAGATCCCTCCAATTTTTTGTCTCGATATGAATATGAGACCTAAGAGGGTGGCAAACTGATCTCTCCAACCAGCTTTGCAATTCAGACTCATATTGGAAGTGAGGGGAATATAAGGGAAATTCTTGCTCCAAAGAGCCCCTAGTGGGGTATGATCTCATAAACTTGAGGTTATGAGGCAAAACCTTTACCACTAGGTCAAGCCTTGAGACAAGTGAGTCATATTCCACTGAAGGCGGTAGATTAGAGCCCAAACAGGGTTGACTACTTCGAAGACTGCCGGTATGGTCTACGGGTTGAAATAGATAATTTTTAAGTCTTTTGTCTGGTCCGGTCCCCTATTAAGACAATTTTTTTTGGACCGGACCTGTTTTTCTCTTGAAAAAATTAATTCTCTTTTAATACGTAGGAAAATTACTATACAGGTTTATATTTGGTTTTTGAAAAAGGCCATGAATAACTAGTTTTGTATGCTTGTAGTGGCAGAGGTAGTAATGAGATGTTTTTTAACGTGGTGCTGGGTTTTAGGAATTACCCCTTTTTGTCAAGTTTTTTGGTACGATGGGGTTAGTTTTTGGGATTAGGGGCGGCTATGGTTTTGCTTTGGCACTTGGCCTCCTGATGTAAGGTTGTTTGTATCCGTACTCTATGAGTCTATTCCCTAATTAAATAATATATTTTGTCGGTTAACGTTAAAAAAAAAAGTTTTGTATGCTTATTTTTTTACCATATTTTGTTGAATTATTTTTAAAAATAAAGAAATAAGTCTAAAATCGGCCCAAACTGATCCGATTCGAGTTTTAGACCGATTTTTCGATGCGGTTCGGATCCTATCCAAGCATAATCAACCCTGTCTCTAGATTTTAAATTATCAAATTTTCGGTCTCCTGTCCAATCCGGTCCGGGTTTGAACCGAAAAACTATAAGTTGGTAACCCCTTCTACAAGTCTTGGTTTAGATGAAAGTCTACTTTTGAGTTTTGAATAGGTGATCTAAGCAATGAAGCAATGCATCGTTGGCAAACTAATTTCCTTATAGCTTTCCCTTTCTAGTAAATTCCAGTGTCTTCTCCTTTTCTCCCACCAAAACAAACCCATCTTTAACTTCATACTCCGAATTTGTTTCTGATTTTCGACGATCTATTAATTTCCCAATCCAAAAGATTTTGAAAAAAAAACAAAGAAAAAAGAAGAAAAAACCATGGATTTCGAGCTTCGAAGAGCGAGAGAAAAGTTGCAGAAAGAGCAGAAGGAGAGGAAAGAGATGGCCAAATTGAAGCTTCAGAGAGAAAGGAAGGCTAAAGAAGAAGCTTCTAGACAACGCGCTGCCATTGAAGAAGTTCAGCGAGCTCGCCGTATCGATGCCGCTGAAGCTCAGGTTAAGGTGCGTTTTAATTGTTTTTGCCCTAATTTTATCAAATCTATTGAAATATTTTTGGGTTTGTGTTTGGGGAATTTGTGGATTGTTTGAACAATTTAGCTAGGATGAATTGTAGAAAGATGTGAAATTGAATGAAACTTTTAGTGTTTTGGATTTCAATTTCAATCAATGATTAGTTTACAGGGAAAGGATGGGGAATTGAGTCAATGTTGATGGTAGGAGAACAAAAGGAATCGATTTCAGGCATTCTATTATTGAAAGGAAATTGATTTACTTTATTATGTGAAAAGCACAATCAAGGTTTTTACAATGTATTGTCTTTGTATTATCGTGCCTTCGAGTTTAGTGAAGAATTTCATGTGAAAATATGATAGAGTTTCATCCATATGCTTCGTCAATTTAGTGGATTGCTAGCTTGTAATCTTGTGTACCTTCTCTGCGATTTTTCGATTAGGTTTATAGGTTGTTTTGTACTTCTGTTGTCTGAATGCCCAGCATGTAAACCTTTTCTGGTTGTGAGTTTTGGTTTTGGGGATGTGATGTTATCAATTTCTAATCTGTTTTCTAAGGGACTTCTAATTGGTAGTTATTGGTGCCTTTATTCTTCAGCAGTAGTGTAGCAATGATGCAACTCACTTTTTTAACCTACTGGCAGGAAGTGTGAAATGTTTAAAAAGACATGCTACATTATTGCTGAAGAATATGTTTTACATGATCTTTAAGCTAAGTTTTATTCTTTAGACTTCTGATTCCATCAGAAAATGCTATGCCTTCCACATAATGTACAAGCAAGCCTCCAGTTATAAATGCTCTTGGCATCATGTCAAAACCATAGTGACATGTTTGTTGGATTAAATTCTTCTAGATACTGTAAATGATAACTTATTCATTCATAGAGATATAAAGGAAAAAGTATGAACTATGAAGTATGAAGTAGGCAAAATATAAGTCAGCAAGGGTTTGGTTGATGGAAGTGTTTCGTTAACTTATGGGACTTTGAGTCAAGGCCTAAAACAGTTTCTGTTTAAGGCCAATGCTTATGTAGGAGTTGTAAGGATTAAGTTTCATGCAAAGGGGAATGAAATTTAACCAAATTAAAGAATGAATCAATGTAACTAGGTATTTATGCAGTTAGATTCTGGTTACAACAAAAAAATCGGGTACACTAGGTCATATTTCAACAGGCGCATAAGATTTTACTTTTTAATAAATAACTACAATGATAAGTTTATATAATTTACTTGGAAGCATATTTTACATGGTCATACACAAGACTTGTAATATTGTGAAGGCCTGAACTGGAGTATGTAGATGAAATGTGGAACAATCAATAAAATGCCCAGCATTTCAAAATCTACTAAACATTGATCACATGCTGATTCAGATGAAAACCATGTTATATAAAGCACCTAAACTAGTCATGATTGGTCAAAAGTCCCCTCTGGGGATTAAACCTGGTCAAAGAGGTTTGTGGGTTGAAGTTGAGAAAATTATAGAAACTCAGGGTTCGAACTGATTCAGAACATGTGACATTCCACAAGGGTTGTTGTCCGTTGATGATTTTGATTGCTCAAGGTTAAAATAACTGATCTGGTAACATGCTTTTCGTTACAAAGCAAGCATTTCATTCGGTCTTCTGCCTGTGTAATGCGGGGTTTATACTTTGCAGAGACTCTACCTTCTTGTTTCTTTTTAATGTTTGATTGACATGAAGTAGTGATATTAAACTGTATCTAATTATTTATTACAGGCAGATGAGCAAATGGCTGAAAATTTACTGTCTGGAGGAGGAATCATGTTTCATCGCATCTTAGAAGCTGTGCTTTATCCTGGTGTTGGAGATAAGATTAAGCTTCCCTCATCTTGCTTCACTGAATTGTCTGATCAACGTGTTTTTGACAAAGGACCTGTATACTTCCGGTTGTCTGTCACTGGCCAAGAGAGCTCTTCTGACACCTCTGCTGTTAGCAAGAGTCATGGAGTTACACATTCAGGTGTGTTGGAGTTCACAGCAGAAGAAGGGTTTGTTGCTCTTCCTCCACATGTATGGAGTAACTTATTTCCTACAGAAGCACCAACAACCCCGTTAATTGAGATTCAGTACGTTCGATTATCAAAAGGTTCATATGCAAAACTTCAACCAGAAGATATTAGCTTTTTGGACATACCAAATCACAAGGCTGTCCTTGAAACAAGCCTTCGTCAACATGCTACTCTTTCTCAGGATGACATAATTACAGTTCGACACGGGGAGCTTACATTTAAGCTACATGTCCTTGAATTAAAGCCCTCGAAAAGTGTTTCCGTTTTAGAGACAGATATTGAGGTAGACATTGTCAGTCCCGAAGCTGCCTCTGAGAAGAGCAACCAAAAGGTCCTAAAACCACTCACTTACGGAGTACCGGAATCTGGGGTTGTTGAGGAAGGGGTGTATATGTATTACAAATTCTTGCTCGACAATGATGTGTGGAGTGTAATTGCATCTAGCAATTCCAGAATAGAAGTAAAGTTGGAGGTAGATACTGATTCTGGGGATACAGATCTTTACATATCCAAACATCCGCTGATGTTTCCTACACACCATCAGCACCATTGGTCCTCTCATGATGTGGGTTCCAAGACTTTGATTCTTAGCTCTCAAGATCAGAATCTAGGGTTAGGTACTTGTAGTATTGGTATTTATGGGTTCAAAGGAACAACGAAGTACAAAATAGTGGTGAGTGTTCAAGATAATAGTAACCGTGGCCAACAAGCTGGGTTGTCCACATCATCAACAGTTGATGTAGATTCCGTGGAATGTGGGAATTGCAAGCACTATATACCTAGCAGAAGTATAGCTTTGCATGAAGCTTATTGCCGTAGACACAATGTTGCGTGCCAGTACGCAGGTTGCGGTGTCATTCTAAGAGTGGGGGATGCTAAGAATCATGTGCATTGCAACAGATGTGGGAAGGCTTTCCAGCAAGCAGAGATGGAGAAGCACATGAAAGTGTTTCATGAGCCCCTTCATTGTTCATGTGGAGTGGTTCTTGAAATGGAAGAAATGGTGAGTAAACTGTCTAATTTTCTTGTAGATATTAGTCAACCTACTTGCATACAACATGATTAGAACATGGATAATGCTGATCAATCATCAACACATCAACTTAGAAATGAAAATTTGATGTTCCTCACCAAACTTTTTAAGAAGTACCTAGTTTCTAAATGATTTCTGCATCCCGAATTTGTTTCCTCTTTTCAATGATACAAAAATTCGAATTTTAAACAAGTAGGGGGAAATGTTATGAGGATTTTGATTTTTGAAGTTAAAATGAGATTGGTACATTTGACTTGGAAGGAAACAGTAGAATTATAAGATTGTTCAAAACAATTTTACTCCCTCCGTTCCTAAAAGTTCTTCCCGTTTTCCGAATTGGCGTTCCTTCTTGTTCTTCCCAATTCCCATTGTGAATCTTTTCCTTTTTTTGGCAATTTTCCCCCCAGAATGCCCTCATTCTATAATTTAATACCATATCCTACCTTTATTCCATTCACCTACCCAATTATTCTCAATGATTTCCCCACCCACCTTATTTAATTCATTCACCCACCTTATTTTATGGTTTTTTTAATAAAATATCTCCCCCTTTTTTCTTTCTTTATTCATTTTTTCTCTTTCATTTATTCTAAAAGTAGAATATTCTTACTTTGATCATTACTCTTACACGCAATTATACCAAGATTATATTTTTCTTAATCCCCTTCCCGATTCCAACTGAGAAGAACATAAGGGAACGGAGGGAGTACTACGTAAATGTTACACTAGTACAAAACTAATTTTGTTTGAGGTCAAGTAATGGACACTCTGGGTTGTTCACTTGTGTAGTAGTGTTCCTATGTTCTGATTAGCTGCACCCATGACTGATCTTTTTTGCAGGTTCAACATCAATCCTCGGATTGTCCTATGCGGATGATTACTTGCCGCTTCTGCGGAGACATTGTTCAAGCCGGGAGTTCACCAATGGACACACGTGACCGGTTTAGAGGACTTACAGAGCATGAGAGTGTTTGTGGTTCCAGAACTGCCCCGTGTGATTCATGTGGACGTTCAGTTATGTTGAAAGAGATGGACATTCACCAAATTGCTGTGCACCCGAATAATTAACCCATTCTTCCTCATATTATGCATATATTATGGTTCAACATCGTAATGTAGATTCTGGAAACTGGCTACTTTAGTAAACCGCTGAATAATGCGGTATTCATATTCAAGATTTGTACTTGTGAGAATTGTATCATTACTATTGCTGGCAAGAAAATGAATGTATTTCCTTTCTTTTGTTGTGAGCTGAAATTACATGCTTCTTTTGGTCACTTCTCTTGAATTTAAAGGTCTGGAATTCATTAGTTTTCCAGAAAACATATTTGTGCACAGCGCTTATGATACAGTAGAATTTCTTCAGGACAGTTTCATAATTGAACTTGCTTACAGGTATATATTAGGGCCCTTCTATACCAGTAATCTGATGAAATTCAGCCCTAATATATATCATGGTTCTAGGTTTGAATTGAACATAGTTTTCCTTAGCACCCTTCTTTCCAATTCTTTTTCTAGATGCTGTGTATTGCATAGTACCTCCTTTTCCTTAGTTTTTTCTTTTCACCTTATTCTTATTGCTTATTAGATCAGACTAGAAAAATCAGACTCGGTCAAGAGGCAAAAAGTACTCACATAAGTAGTCATGTAGACCAGATTAAATCGGACCAATCTAAACCAAAAATTAGAAAAATTAGAACGAATCAGGTGAAGAGAAAAAGGTTTTAGCCCATTTCTTTTCCTTTCTAGTCATGTATCCCTTTTAACCATAAAACCTGATTTTGCGCCGGTTTGGCACTATCTTTCCATGATCAAATGATGCATTCAAAAATCCCACAAGCAAAAAGTACTCACATAAGTCATTATCAGACCAGTCTAAACCAGAAATTAGAAAAATTAGAACAAACAGGTGAAGAGAACAAGGTTATAACTTATAAGCCTTTTCACTCATGTTTTTTCTCATTTAACCATAAAACCTGATTTCGCGCCAGTTTTGACACCATCTTTCCATGATCAAATGATGCATTCAAAAGTCTTATAACTCTGATTTTTCATGATTTTTTTTTATAGTATTTCATTGTTTGGCAAGTAGAAATAAAGCTCATAGAGGAAAAAGCAAACTGAGAGGAAATTAAGATTTATTTACCAGTAATCTCTACAAGAGCAAGTTCCATCTTTAAAATGGTGGAAACGATTTCGATCCCTAACAATAATTTCTCGGTTATAGACAACAGAAACAAACTTTGAGTATGTGTGAGTATCCCTACACATCTTGACATTTCTTGCAATTCTGATAGTTGTATTTTCAGGTGTATGTAGAAGTGCAAAAGCAAGGGCCAACTTTTGACTATGATATTTCAACCTCTGCTTCTTCTCTTCTTCATCTACATTATGCAGAACTTCTGATGTATCTGGTAAATACCCATCAAATTTCAATTGCCATTCCATTTGGTGAATCATCTCATAAATTTCTTCCCAATTGCAACGCGATTTGTCCTGTGATACAAATGTGTACACCTTTCTTCTCACCTCAACCAAACTCAACCCAGCAACTTGGTCTGAAACCATGCATCGAACGGTAGCAGCATCAGTCCATTTCTGAGCTTGAGCATACATATTTGACATTATCACATAATATCCAGAATTTTCTGACCCTAATTTCATCAGATTACTGGCTACTTTCTCTCCTATTTCTAGGTTACAATGAACCCTAGCAGCACTTAACAGATTTCGCCACACTACATCATTGGCCGCCATGGGCATTTCCTGAATCATGTTGAAAGCTTCATCAAACTTTGCATTTCTGCCTAAAAGTTCCAAGATGCAACCATAATGTTGGATTGTTGGTTGTATTTGATGCTCAAACCTCATTTTCTTGAACAATTCCAGACCTTCTACTACAAGACCGGCATGTCTACAACCACTTAGCACACCTAAATACACAACATCATCTGGTTCAATCCCTTGTTCAAGCATTTCTGAGAACAGCAGAAGTGCCTTTTGACCATGCCCATGCATCGCGAGCCCTGAAATCATCACACTGTAAGACAATCTGTTCTTTGCCCTCATCTTATTGAAAAGGGAAATCCCTTTTTCTAAAGAGCCACATTTTATGTACATGTCAATCAAAGAAGTCTCAACTATAACATTTAGACCACTCAAGTTCCTCATTAAGTACCCATGTATTGACCTTCCTAAATCTAGGGCACCCAGATGAGTACAAGCAGAAATCACATTAACTAAAATGCTCTCTTCTGCTCTGCAACTTCCCACTTTCATCATATTCCCAAAAATCTCAAGACATTCCCACCACATACCCAAATTAGCATGAGCTGCAACAAGAGAACTCCATGAAGCAACACTTTTCTGCTCCATTCCTTTGAATACAGCACATGAATCTTCTACATTCCCACACTTTCCATACATGTTGATCAGGCTGTTCTGCACAAATAAATCATCAGGGAATCCAAGTTTAAACACCTGCCCATGAATGTTTCTGCCTAAATGCATCAAACCCAAACCAGCACATGCCTTAAAAACAAAAGGGTAAGTGAAATTATCAGGTGAATTTCCTCTCTCAAGCATTTCATCAAACAGTTTAAGTGCACTCTTGAAATCGTTCTCCTTAGCATGCCCTCTAATCATGGTGTTGAATTCAAATGTACCTGGATCATCAATCTGATTAAATACTAATGATGCATAATCCATACTTCCCCAATTTGAGATTGCACAAGTTGCAAGCAAATTACTAACACAAAAAGAATCACAAAACAACCCCAATTTGAGCATTTGCCCATGAATTTGTTTCAATTCTTCCATGGCGTTGCATTTCTTTAACAAAGAAACACATTCTTTCTCTCTCCACCTTAAATTGGTGTCTGAGCTATGTGGGCAATCTTCTGGTGGCAGGAAGATATGGGGTTGATGAAGAACTGATAATTTAATCATTCTTTATTTTAATCACATTTTGAAGCAATGCAAATTGCTAATTTCCTTGTGAATTTCTTCTAAGAAAAGGTCAAGATTTTATGAATCAATTGAGAAGAAGTTGACTAAGATCACTTTCAAATTTCAAGTGGGTTTTTTTAAAAGAAATTCTGGGTACAAGAAAAATAAGACCATGGAAAAAGGTTGGAAAATGAAGATTGAATGTGATCCATGAGAATTAGGAGGGAGAATTTGAGCCAGAGAAATCATGTCAATTAACAGGACATGTTTCAGAAAAGATAGGATAATGTTTATTTTTCTGGGTTTGGGCTGACATGGCCTTGGATTTGGTAGCCTCACAACAATAGCCCATGCCTACATGGACCTAGATACTTATATTCTCAACTCTCAATAACTTGATAATGTGACTTTGTTCTCTTCGCCTTATCTAGATCCATGTAGGCATATCATATCAGACTAAAAATATTATATCAGATCATAAAAGTAAAAAATACTCACAGAAAACATAAAGACCAAACTAGATCAGGTCAAATCAGACTGAATTAGAAAAATCAGGTGAAAAGAACAACGCCTATGAAATGGTGTCCAATGACTCCAATATTCGAGTTTTAAAATTACACTCGGATGCAAGATGGAGGGTTTAGATACATGAATATTTACAACTTTACAAGTGACCATAGACTGTTTCATATTCTATAAGTGAATACGACGTGATTAAAACGTGACACAACTCACTTATAGTTGTAATGTAGGACACCATAAAATGCGTTCTATAATTCACTTGATTTTCACTTATTTTTCTGGACTTGTATTAGCTTAACTTATCCAAACTTAACCGAACTTGTTAAAACTTATCAAAACTAATTGCAGTTATAATTGTATTTGGGTAGCTATTGTTTTTTGTGAACTTATATTATCTGAACTTATTTTTTCTTAAATAAGTAGAAATAAGGTGAATATAACAGAGCGTAAGACTCATCATTCATGTAATCTCTTGTCCTTGTTTAATGGCCATCGCAAAACAATACTGGGTCATGGTACATGAAAGCTTTATTACCATGGAGGCCATAAGAGCTCCTTTGCTCCAACATTATAGAGAAAAGGCTTTTACAATGAGAAATGTAGATATATCCTAAAAAAAACTAAGAAAACTAGATATTACATAATCAGTACAATGTTTCATAAAATGTACTCCTGTAACTAAATTCTGTTAGTGACAAAGGAGCTTAACCATCTTGGGTTGCAGCTAATTGACACATTCATGTAGGCATGTGTCTTGGGCTCGACTTTTATGGGCCTGTGTTTTGGGCTCAATTCTTTATGGGCCTGGAGTCGAGGATAAAATTAAAGTGATCTTTAAGTAAATATCAAAGAAAAATGATCCATCAAATTAAGGTAGTAATTTCGAAAAAAAATGCTAAAGGATATCAAAAAATTCAAAATACGTCTCTCTTTCAATAAATATTCAATATGTCCAAGATGGTTGTATGGTAAAGAACATTGGTTTAAAGGAAAATATATATTTTTCCCGGTTCAGTACTGAATTGTCAATTTTGTAGGGTAAAATTGCCAATTCAAATGGCGAGTTACAGTTTGAATTGGCGAATTTGCTATACAACATTGTCAAATGAACATATGATTTTTCCATGCAACATCGCCATTTTAATTGGCGATTTTTCTTGTCCAACTTCACGATTGTTTGTGGGTAGTACATCGCCAACTCAATTAACGATATAAGTCTCTTATCTCGCCAACCCAATCAGCGACTAATTAAAGGTGGTAAAAATCAAATTTCCACACAAAGTGATTAATTTAATATCCAAAGTGATAAGAGGGAGTGAGAAGTTGTTTAAAGATGATGTAGAGGAAAGTCAAACCCCCACTAATTACTACAATTATGAGTCTTTGTCTTGATTAATCATCATCAACATTCATCATGCTCCTCCTCCCATCAACCAACCCATCATCATCTTTCTCTCTTTCTTCTCGTGGGTTTTGCGGACCCCACTTCACATAAAATCCCCCTTTTTTTTCACACAACAAAAAAAGCAAGAAAAAGAAATCTCCATACTTGCATTTTTGCTTTGTTTTCAGCATTTACCTCTTCCTCTTCTTGTCTTCTTCTTGATTTTTCAGGTAAAAAGATTAAATCTTCGAGTTGGTAAAATAAAAAAGCTTAAACTTTCCGGTGCTCAAAGCTGATTACTGATTAGATTCGTTTGAGAAGAATATGTCCCTTTCACTAGGTATTTGACTCTCTTTCTCTCTCTACCCTCTCTCTTCAAAAGGGGGGTTTGAAGATTTTTTTACCTAAAAGGAAATTTCGTTTTATTCTTTTTCCTTTTTTTGTTTTTGCACTGAACCCACTTTTGCTATGCTGTGTTATTGATTTCCTGGGAAAAAATTGGTTGGTATTAGTCTGTTTTTGTTGGGTTTTTGTTTGACCTAGCAAAATTCCAACTACCCAGAGTCCCTTTTTCCTTTTTCCTTTTTCCAGCATTTAATTGTTTATGCTTTTCAGGAGGTGTTCATAGTTGATTTGAATTTCTGGGTTTGACCTTAAATTCTGTTATTTTTGGTGGGTTTCCTGTGTTTTTTTTGGTGGTGGGGTGATTAAGTGGAAGAGGACCTAGTCAGCTTTGAATTTTGCCTCACAATTTGGATTGGATTGCTAAAATGTTGTTTTGTCTGTGTAGTTTGGAAAGATAAAGCTTTCTAAGGTGTGGACAGGGGCAATGGTGATGGTCTTATTGCGGCGCAACAGCTGCAGGGTTAAGCTGAAGTAATTCCTGATTGAATTTTCTCAGCACTCACCTTCTGATCTGGGTTTTGATTGCTGGATTACTGGTCAAAATCTTCTCCTCGCTTTGTTGAATTTTAAGGATAATTTGGTACTTCTTTGTTCTTTAATCTTTTATTTCTGGATTCTTTGTGGTTGTCAATTCTAGAAAGATTGAGGGTTTGAACATTTGGGGAAGTCTACTTAGGTTTGGTTGTTGGTGAACTTTGGTTGAACATCTTATTAGGGCATGCATTAATTTTAGCCTAAAAGAAAATTTTCTAGATTGTTTTGGAACTTTGATTTGGGTTTATTGGGAGGATAACAATGGAGGATAACAACAATGGAGATGATTGGAAACAGATGCTTAGAAAGATGCTTCCGCCCGGTGCATCGTTGCCTCAAGGAGTTGATAATCCAGAATATTCCATAGCTATAGAATATAAAGGTCCTGCAATATCTCAAGAAGTTCCTAGAATTGAACCTCTTGATGTAAATCCAAGGTTGATTCCAACTGCCTCCATTGCTGAACCACTTTCAGAGTCACAAAGACAATTCTTTGAGTCCGAACCACCGGTCATTGAACCGATCCCTTTACCCTTCTCTCGAATTGCCAGGGCAGTGGATTCACTTACTGATAGTCCTAGGTTATCTGGAAGTTCAGAATCTGTTGTTTCTGTGCTTCAAAATCCTGATTATTCTTCAGCTTCTCCTTCTCGGTCTCCTGGTTCGGGTCACAATACTGAAAATAATTCTGTAAACCAAACAGCTAATGAAGGGAGAAGGGAAAGGGTCCCTGTGGTCACCTTTAATACTGTGGATAGATCTGAAAGTGAAGACCTTGATGCCGAACCTCCAATCTATCCTGAATATGTTGGTTTTTCTACTGAAAAAAAGAAAAAGAAGAATGTAAAGGTTTGTTTTCGATGTGGAAAGGGAAAATGGGAAACAAAGGAGGCTTGTTTGGTTTGCGATGCTAAGTTTTGTAGTAACTGTGTGCTTCGGGCTATGGGGTCTATGCCTGAGGGGCGTAAATGTGTTACTTGTATTGGGAAGCCGATTGATGAATGGAAACGGCCTAAACTTGGGAAGAATTCTAGGGTTTTGTCTCGGTTATTGAGTCCTTTGGAAGTTAAGCAGATTATGATAGCTGAAAGGGAATGTTCTGCAAATCAACTTCGGCCCGAACAACTGATTGTAAACGGGTATCCTTTAAAGCCCGATGAAATGGCTGAGTTACTTGGCTGTCCTTTGCCACCTCAAAAGTTAAAGCCCGGGAGATATTGGTATGACAAAGAGTCTGGCCTCTGGGGAAAGGTCAGTTTTTGTTTGGAGGTGTTTACATGCAGTTAGCAATGGTGTTATTTTGCTGATTAATTTTTTTATTTTTTTTTTATGTGACAGGAGGGAGAGAAACCTGACAGAATCATCAGTTCAAATTTGAGTTTCAGTGGAAAACTGAGTCCCGAGGCAAGCAGAGGAAACACTGGAGTTTACATTAATGGTCGTGAGATTACAAAGCTTGAGCTAAGAGTGTTAAAGGTGAGGCATAGAAGCTAATTACAAGTATACCATTTTTATCTTTATGTCAATTAAGTTAAATTCTCTCTCTGCACCTTTTTTGTGCCAGAAGCATGAATTACCTGTTTCCGAAAAACCATCAAAATTGTTGGAAAGAGGAATATCATGTTAGTAGACTCTATAAAGACCCTTAATATAGAACTTTTGTCTGGTTACATTAACTACCTCACTCAAATTACTCCTCTAGGATCAGTTTGCAGAGACAGTGAATGTGTCCGCGTTATCATATACTTGGTTTTTCATAGAAAGACCATGTCTTTTTTTCCTAGAACTGATCTTATCTATTCAGATTTAGAACTTACCAAAAGGAAGGCAATGCTAATACTGGGAATTTGGGATTTCTAAGGAAGAAAATAACAGTGGCGGAGGGATTGCTTTGAGAAAGATGCTTATCTCTCTCGCTCTCTCTGCATTGAAAGTTTGAAACTAAGAAAACATCTGCCAGAAAATAAATTGATGAAGCAGAGGTGATCTCAGTCTTGATTAGTAGTTGAGCATGATTGACAAAATGATGATTAGAGGTGCAATGGTTATAAGGTTTAGTCAGAAATACTTTGAATACTTCATGCTTGATCAAGCTAGCAGAACAACGCCTTTTAGCTGTATAAAGTGGGACCAAAGATTTCTCAGGTTAAAGCTTTGTTCTATTCTCATCAAAGCAGTTTGCAATTCGCAGACTTTATGATATATGAATCATATGATTCTGAAATCTTTGGGGAACTGTTTAGGAGGTTTAGTGTGAGCTGGCTTGTATTGATCCAATTGTGGGGAAACTCAGTCATCTTAATCTTAGAACAGCTCAGTTGTCATGATACAGTTTTCTTACTGAGGAAGGGGCTTTTGTCAGCTTGACTAAGTGAAGTCCTTTTGATAGATGCCATATTCAAGATTTGTACTTTGTTTAGATTAAAGGCACTGAATATGGCAGACTGAATTACTAAGATAGAAAGACTTCGAAAGGAGGACCAGAGATCACTGTTATGAATTCAATTGCCTTCATAAATAAGGATGAGAGTGTATTTGAGGGAAGTTGATCTAGAATCCTGAATAAAGGAAGAAAACCTAGTGTGCAAGTACGAGCTTTGACCGGCAAAAGAGGTAAGTACCCATGTAAAGACCTATGTCCTTTTGGGTAATGGCTGTTTCTTGCTAACTTCTCTCTTAGCTTCTTTTCCCTTTTTTTGTTAAGAATTAAGATGATCACCTATTTCTTCCTATTTTACCTTTGGTCTCCAAGTGCCTGTCATATTTATTTGCATTTTTTGTACAGTACTCCCCTTAGCTATAATGTTTAGTTGCTTTGTGTTAGTACGTACATGAATGCACATTATTATCACCTTTTATCTTTTTTTCCTTGTGTTATCAGTATACTGCGAATTTGACAGAAAATATTTTTACATTATTAATGCAGCTGGCCAATGTCCAGTGTCCACGTGAAACTCATTTTTGGGTCTATGACGATGGCCGCTATGAGGAGGAAGGACAAAATAATATTAGGGGGAATATTTGGGAGAAGGTATGCATTGTCATTTGTCTAGTTTCCGGGTTTGTACAATTTCAAGTCTCAAACAAATAATTTTGATCTAATTCATTCTGGCACAGGCATCAACTCGCTTTGTCTGTGCATTGTTCTCTTTGCCTTTTCCCCAAGGCCAGTCTCATGGAGTTAGGGATGAGGCAAGCAATTATGGTGCTGTTGTGCCAACATATTTTGAACAGAAAAGAACGCAGAAACTTCTTCTTCTCGGACTAGAGGGGTCTGGAACTAGCACAATCTTCAAACAGGTATGTATGAGTGATTCATGTTCTTTTTCTGAAGAAAGTTTTTCAGTTCGATTGCATGTAACACCAGTAAACTCTTGAGGCTTGCTTATCACAAAGTTTTTAAGTTATTTGCTTAGTGGGATCTCTTTTGTTGTTGATTGAAAAATCAGTGCCCTCAAAAACCATTGCTTTTGATAGAATTAAGTGGTTTTTGTAAGTTTGGAGGTCAAAATCCCAAAACTTGATCAAGAACTTTTCTGAATGAAGTTTAGTTTTCTTTATCTATGTTATGGATGAAAATAAGGCTGATATTGTTGCAATTTTTCTATATCTATTGGGCTCATGTTACAATGTGTGACAGGCCAAATTTTTGTACGGGAACACGTTTACTGAAGAAGAACTGCAAGATATTAAATTGATGATTCAGAGCAATATGTATAAATATCTAAGTATATTGCTTGATGCAAGAGAGAGGTTTGAGGAAGAAGAAATGGCAAAGATGGAGATAAAAGAAGCACATGACGGAGATGGTGAATCAGGTAATAACTTAATATCAATTAGATATTCCCATTAAACTATAGACGGTAAGTATAAATTTCTCCACTCCTTCCCTGCCTTTCTCTATCTTTTCAACTTATATTCTGCAGCTTCTGCCAAGTTTTTATAACTTTTGTTCTCTTTTTAGATGGAAAAAATCTTCTTCAATTTTTTTTAAAAAAACTTCCAAATAAAAACTAGTTATTTAAATGGGCAAATATCATATTGAGAAGTCATCCAGAAAGTTCCGAAGTGAACAAAATGAGCGACATGATCAGTAGATTTGTTCTAAAAAGTTCTATGATTTCTTCCCAGACACAAGTTCCAGATGATTACTAAAAGGCAGGTTGTCAGAATACCTTCTGCCTGTTATCCTTCATAATCTACCAATTTTAGGCTGGAGTACCCAAGATTGTTTAGCTTGTTTAATGACTTTATCTTCCAGCCTTGTGAAGCAGATAATTCTGATTCCTCCGGAATTTTCTTTTCGTTATGAAGATGACCATTTTGCACCTAGCATTCATTTAATCCTTTAGTTAAGAAAAAATGTTGAGCTTTGTCATTTAGATATGGCATATTTCACAGAAAAACTCGTTTGGGCAATGCTAATTCAGCTCTTTTACGTTGGAAATTACTGACAGTATCTGAGCTTGAAATTAGGAATGCAAATGAGTGCACTGTAGGTAGCTTTTCATTTAGTGATATGATCTGCTTTTGTTTCCAGGTGGGACTTCAGAAGTAGAGTCCAACGGGACTGGTCAAAGCATATATTCTATTAACCCGAGGTTAAAGCATTTTTCTGACTGGTTATTGGACATCATTGCAACTGGTGATCTGGATGCATTTTTCCCTGCTGCAACAAGGGAGTATGCTCCTTTAGTTGAAGAAGTTTGGAAGGATTCTGCTATACAAGAAACATATAGAAGAAAGGATGCGCTACACTTCCTTCCGGATGTTGCTGAATACTTTTTAAGCCGGGTAAATTTCAGAAATTTGCCATTTCTCATGCAAAAAAAGAACTGTTAATGGTTCTAGGAGTTCATATCTGTTTCTTTGACACTTCTGAGAGTTAAGGTTTATGAAAATAAACTTAATAGAACAAATACTTCCTAAATTTACTTCTGTCTTGCCTGGTGGGTTATAGTGGGGTTAAATTATGTGCAGCTGTTAACTTTAGAAACTCGGACTTTTTTTGTAGAGTTGTGGGAAATAAAAGAAAACAAATGAAAAGGTAAAGTAAGACAGTATGTGAATACATGAAAGATACACCATTGAACCTTCATAAAGGATTTTGGTGACTTCTTTTATCAAGTTTTACAAAATGCATACGAAGTTTTTTTTTTTCACCGACTTTCTTTGTTGCATCATTGGACAGCTTTGATAAGGATATGATGTTTAAATTTTCAAATATAGATTTTGTTAGTAACTTGTACGCAATTATTATTCCGCAATTTGAATTATACACCCGGGTGCACAATGCACCCCGTTGAACATTCATTGAAAATCTAATGAACACGGAGAATGATTTCAATGTACATGTTCTATGGATTTGAACTATATGTTCATTGGCTATATGTTCTTTGGGTATGAACAATATGTTCTTTGTATTTGAACTATATGTTCATTTAAAAACAGGGTGCACAATGAGCATTGTGCACCTGGGTGCATAAACCATATTTTGTTATTATTCTTCCTTTTACATGTTTTTAATTCAGTGCTCATTGATGGACCTTGATGGTGACATGACTTCTTTCTAAAAAAAAATATGTGGATCTGTTTGTGTTGTTTGGTGTTGCATCTAGCTCACTTGGTTAACCTTTCAGGCTGTTGAGGTGTCGAGCAATGAATATGAACCTTCAGAGAGGGATATTTTGTATGCAGAAGGCGTGACTCAAGGAAATGGTTTGGCTTTTCTTGAATTCTCCCTTGATGACCGTAGCCCAATGTCTGAGTCATATACGGAGAATTTGGATGCAACCCCAACTTTGACCAAGTAATGTTCTTTAATCTTGATCTCTGATTTCAGTTTATGACTATGATTGGTTGTCCTTGTTTACAACAGCAAAGTTTAACATTTTTGTTTTAAGATCCTTTTTTTCGATGTTACTCGTGGGAAAACTCATACTTGTGTGTTTCTAGATTTTTAGTATGTCATTAGTGTTCCGTTTGGTTGAACAAAGAACATTCTGCTCCACATTCATTAAATAATGAGGGTTTTCCATTCCAAAAGAAGGAATATGATTTCCTCTAACATTACATTATCAAAGTCCAAATACAAGTTGCATACTTCCTCTGTTCTGTTTTAGTTGTAACCTTTACTGATCACCCCAACTTTTGCAATGCAAGTGGATAGGTAATAAATTACATTCATACCCCCATTTTCAGGAAAAAAATAGGGGAACATTTAGTTATGGAATATTGATGAGGGTATTTTAGTAAAGTTGCCAAAAATAGAAGGTCGCAACTAAAAAGAAACATCCCAAAGTATAAAAGTTGCAACTAAAAGAGAACGGAGGAAGTATACATGATTCACTTAAATGGAAATTGCATTAAGATACCTGTACCATTTTAATAATTTGCAAACAGAGAATTCAGCCCCGCCAGCTCCCCTTTCTTTGAAAATAAAAATCGTTTATATGTTTTGACTTTTGAGACTGAAAATTTCTCATAACCAAATGGAGCCGTTGCATGTGTATGTAAAATTTATGAGAATGATTAATAAGCGCTCACTATTAATCATATCTCCTTCATTATATGCTTAATAACTGAATTTGGAAAGGTAAAGGCGTATAGCCTTTTCTAAGGGTGATATTGTGATAAACAGCCTATTGTAGCCTATGTGTGTAACATGTTAGCTGCTTAAGCTCGGCTATGTCAAATTTTGGTTAGCTGAAATGGTCCTTTACTTTCTTTTTCTGAAAAGCAATCATCCTTTGCTTCAGTTTAGGAGTCGGTAGAGGTTCACCATGGAATTCAAACCATTGTAATTGTAATCCTTGTTAATCAAATCTATTTATTATGGCTTTTTGCATTTTTACTCTTGTGCTAGTAATTCAATAAGTAAAAGTTTACTTGTCATCAATCCTACAAAACTCAATGTCCATGTCTTCCTCATATGATTGTTCATTTATTTTTATTTATTTTGAATATTTTTTTTGCATTTTCGATTACTCCCTCCATATTTTTTTAGGAGTCACACTTACTACTTCCGGCCGTATTTTTTTTAGGAGTCACACTTCTATTTTTGGTAACTTTTACACCCACTCCTCAATTGTTTATTATTTTTTACTTTCCTATAACCCCACTTAAATCATAAATAATTTATTTTTGGTAACTTTTACACCCCCACTTGTCTTTTTTATATTTCTTTATTGTCAATTACCCCACTTACATCATTATTATATCAAATTCCTTAATAGTTAATACTTGTGCCGGTCAACATGTGACTCCTAAAAAATTACGGAGGGAGTATTTCTTATTGATCTTGTAAAAAGGACATTGTTGTTGAGTCTTTTCCCCCCTTCTTGAAGTTCTGTAATTACTGTGAAGTGAAATACGACTCTAACCCTACCACATACAGGTACCAATTGATCAGGTTAAATGCTAAGGGTATGAGCGAAGGATGCAAGTGGGTTGAAATGTTTGAAGATGTCCGTGCAGTCGTCTTCTGCGTAGCTCTAAGTGACTACGACCAAACATGGATTTCTCCAGATAATACTACTTGTACTGGTAGTGGAACTCTTCTTCAAAACAAAATAATACAGAGCAAAGAACTATTCGAGAAGATGATTATACACCCGTGTTTCAGAGACACCCCTTTTATTCTGGTATTAAACAAATACGACCTTTTCGAAGAACGGATTGGTAGGGCACCTTTAGGTACATGCGAATGGTTTAACGACTTCTGCCCTGTTCGAACTAGCACCTCTAATCAGTCATTAGCAAACCAAGCTTACTTTTACGTTGCAATGAAGTTTAAGGATCTTTATGCATCGGTTACTGGTAGGAAGCTTTTCGTATGGCAATCTAAGGCGAGGGATCGAGTTAATGTGGATGAAGGGTTTAAGTATTTAAGGGAGATTTTGAGGTGGGATGAGGAAAAATATGAGAACTTTTATGGTGGACCTGAAGATTCTTTTTACAGTACTGATATGAGTTCTTCACCTTATGTTGTCAGACAAGAAGAGTGAAGTGAAGTGAGTTCATGTGTATTTGTAACAGTGTATAAATGTCTGTATGTTTGTCTGTGTATGAGGTTTAGGGCTGATTTGGTTATGGCTTTTTAATGTCTGTTAAATCAGTTGTTTTTGTATTGCAACTACTCATTTGTAAAGGGTTGTTAATATTTGTTGAGGTTTTATGGAATCATGGGGTTGTAAGAGAACCCCATTGTAGGTGGAGAAAAGGATTGACTTGTCTGTGATTTGCCCCCTGCCCCCTTTTTTTTGTTCTGAAAATGCCTCTACATGAAGATGGCTGTGGGCCGGCCTGGGCCGAGGCTGACCCGGCATGAAGTCGTGAGCCATATGCCTAAACTGGACCGTATTTTTTTGGAAAATGCACGACAAAACACGATAATTTTAGGCTTAGACATGACGGCTTGGCACGTGGGCAGCCCGGACCTGTGTTCCATTTTTGGACTTTTTGGCCTGACTTGACACAGGTGGGTTTGGCATGTACCGAGCCCAAAGCCTGACCTGACCCATAATTATCTTTAACTCTACATCATAACTACATGTATCTGTTTTATCAAGTACCTAAAATCGAGTTCTGCCATGACTATGATACCTCTGAGAGGAAAGAGGTAGTGGTGGAATTTAATTCAACTAAGGTTAATTCATATAATTTGCGGGTGCAAAGCAAGTTATTCGTATCTAAAGATGGTCGTGGGTCGGGCTGAGCCTCGGGTTGTGGCATGAATGGGTCCGGCACACACCAAGACCGCTAATTTCCCGAAATTTAGTCGGTCAGGTTGTACTTTTTCCCAAAAAAATGGCCCATGGCCCACAATTTCGTGTCTACGTTGGGCAAGGCTTTTTGTACTGGGTTAGCCGGGCTTTTTGTACCAGATCAGGTCTGGCATCGAGTCGGGCCGGCCACAACCATCTTTATTCGTACCCAAACAGAGCTCATTTTCCGGTGTTAGTTCAAGTTTTTACCCTGTCTTGTAATCAACATCTTACACCATAAAACCTTGAAAATATGCATCTGAATTTCAGCTGGTACAACTTTTGTTGATTCAAGAACAAATGTCCTTTGACAATCTTGACATAATATAACGTTGAACCCCAACTATCAGTTTACACTTGAAAGAATTTGAGCCATTAAATTATTTTCATGGCCATTGAGAATCACTTGTTGAGTAAAATTGGATTACAAAGAGTTCATCACTGCTAAGCCTTTATGCTTGCCAAAGGCAGTCCATACATACATGAATACATTATTACTAGCCGTCACAGAAAAATCTGCCTAGGCAATAAGTTACAAAGGAACAACTGCAGTTTGAACAGAGCTAACAGGATTAACATACATGATACTAGACCTGATCATCACGAGCCCGGCCCGCTGGCCCAACCCGAAACACAGCAGGATTTGGATAGAATTTGTAGGCCTGATTTCAGTCCCGACAGCAGACATGATTTTCTAAGCCGTGCCCCGGCCCGAACCAGGCCCGCAATTTGATCAGGTTTACAATCTACATGATACACCTAATCTTTTGCCACGCCTATGATACAACATACATGATACATAATTATTACCCGATACAGAAAAGCTGCAAAGGCAATATGTTACAAAGGAGCACTGATTGAACAAAGTTGCATACATGGAATAACTAATCTTTTGCCAAATTGTGAATGTTTCACTGATTTTTCATCAAACATGAGAATCAGCAATGGTTTGAATAGGCGAACTTGGGTGGGAGAGTTAAAAGAGGTTCTTTTCCAGTAAGCCTCTGGGATGCCATCCCCAAAGCATAACCTAAGGCCTTTGCAACTGGAATAGCTACTGCATTTCCCACTTGCCGGTACCTGTTTCAAACATACAATATTTGTTTAAAAGGTGATTATGTAAGTCTCATCTCAACTGCTCTAGGGAAGTCTGTATACATGAAAGTAACTGGTTTATTATCATAGAACATACGTACACAATTGCCTACTGCGAGGTCATGATCCTAACTTCCTCACCGTCAGAAAAAGAGTGGGACAAGAGAGGGCATTTACACAAATAGCTAAAGAGTGATGTTCTCAAGGCACAAAAGGGAGGTTTTCTAAGACTATAATAAGTAGTGTCCAAGATAGTGGGACACTACTAGCAATGAAATCATGTTTTCTGCAATTGTTGCATTTTCATTTGGTACCAAACACAATAGTTTGGTAAAAGCAGGGTGGCACTCACAAGTCAACATTGTTGCATTTTCATTTGGTAAGAAACAACATAGTTTGGTACTCACAAGTCAAAGGTAAATGTTTACTTGGTGGGCCGAACTCATTAAATGAGATGAAGTTACCGTTTTAGCCTTAATTTTGTCTTCATGGACACTACTTGTCATAGTGTAAGACTTTCTCCACACAATGACACATGTAAGACGATTCGTCTAATTCCATGATAGGAGAATCTAGCAGCAAGTGTATTATTAAGTCAAGATAGCCATTTGGGATCCTAGAACTAGGAAACAAATAGTTATAACTTAATACCATTAAATTCTCCATGGAATGGAGACTAATGCAGAGAAGTTGATGACTTTGTTGAGTACCTAAGAAAGCTCCATTTTTTTCATTTTGTTTTCTGGGAAGGAATCAAGTTGCTAGTCTTTCCATATAATGCAATGCAGTAATCAAGTTTCATTTCACGGTGCAATTCTAGCCAGACAAGGTCAATCAACATTCCTGATCAAAGACATAGAATGATAGAATTCAACTGTGAAATTGCCTTGGATATGATAACTATACTATTTTAAGCATTTCAATCAAATAAAATAATTTCACAGCAATCTGACCTTTTTTTTACAGTTCCACAGAAGCGATAATCATCAGGAAATCCTTGCAGCCTTGCACACTCACGTACTGTAAGCACTCTATCTTGCTCGGGATGTAGTATTGCCTATATAACTATATTTGTCACAAAAATGACGGAAGATATTGTGTGCCTTTGAAGCAAGAATAGAGGAGAAGAAGGTACCTGACTGTGGCAATTGGGGTAGGTGACTATAGTTGGCATCGTCTCATCCCACCAGAGTCTTGCAAATGGTCTGCACATACAACCAGAATGTGTGAGGAGAAGATTTTCAAGACGAAACACACCAAATAAGGTTTTAAAGAGACGTTTTTCACCTTTTTGATTTTCCTTGCTCAAACGTGAACGCATACTCCGGAACCTAGAGCAACATAAGAGCATCAAAGTTATAGCTCATTGTCTTTTAGCAGGTATATCATACACAACATTAAGGTGAAAACACATATTATTTATTTACTTTTTCCCTTTGCTTTTATTAGATATGAAAACGCCATATATGACGTGGAAAATGGTGAAGGAGGACCAATAAACTACAACTAATGCCTTTATGGACATGATGTTATAAACATTGGAATAAAAGCACAAGTACTAGAAAAAAAAAATACCGAAAAAACGTCAAAAACAAGACATAGTACTAGAAGAATGTTGCCAGCCTACCGCTATATAGCATAATATCATTGAAATAAAAACACAAGTTGTTTCCCAACCATCCCGTAATAAATGGTGCACATTTGAAGTTAAAGCAGCTGAAAAAAGTGAACCTACAGTACAAACTTAAGACCTAAGCACAGAGGAAATTAAGGGTAAAAACACGAGGGATTCAGGAAGAAAAGTAAGATCATCAAAGGTAGAAATTGGAAAACGGCACTAATATGTAATGAAGAAAACAGTTAATTTACCATTGGCCTTCCAGAAGGCAAAAGCACAGGTTCTAGATTTGGATCACGCCGAACCACATTGTCGTTTTCCACGATCACGCCAGGGAGATCCCTGAAATTTGCTCCCTGAAACAGATACTCATTAGAAATTAGAATCACTATAAATTATAGATTATAGATTATGACAATCTGATCATGTTTTGAAGCTAACAGTAAATGAGATCAAACCTTTCTTCGTGGAATCCGACATACTCGTATATAGTCATCCTCAAATAACTGATGGGGTCGATGATCATAAAGTAGAGTTTCCTCTGGTTTTGATGCAGAGCAAATTATATCTGAACCACAGGGAAAAGTACCCAAAAAAATAATTAAGGGAACACCTTTTCCAAAAGCTAAGTACATAATACTATGATTTTATAAATTTAAGAAAAAAAAATTATATAAACTTCAAACGGGTAGAAAAGGAGGACGAAGGGTTATCACAAAGAAACTCTAAAAAAAAATTACGGATTAGAGTCGACTTCATTCTATTGGGGAGATATAGAGGAATTGGAAAGACTCAGACTGTGACGTCCTTTTGCGTTCTCCAGTATACTACAGACAAAGAAAATTGAATAGGCATCTTGCATAAGAGGATTTGTGGGGTTCATTTTAAATTCTATCTCTTACATAATATCAACATACTTCGTGAACATGATGGAATTTCTTCCGAGATTGTTACACAGAAAAGTATCCTACACACATCGTTACCATAAAATGAACATTGAGTGTTGGTGAAGCTAAATCGTATTTTGATTTTTTTTTAAGAGGAAATAAAAGAAGAAAAACTACATATAGGTGAACAATTCAAAATAAACAGCATTTTACCATATTTTGTTGACCTTATATACTTCTGAAATTCAGTCTTTGGAAGGCAACTATATGGCATTTCCTCCAAGGATTCATAGTTTGTCACCTGAAGTGTTCAATTGTGCCAATCATTATTTGGTATAAAAGCTATTATCGAAGTCATGATATAAAAAAAATTATAAGAACTAAGCATAGCAGGCTAATATAGAAATGAAGTTAATGCTTACTGCAGGAAGATCAGAGATGGCATCACCCAATAAAACAGCATCTTCTAATTCAGGAGGTTGGGCGCCCTCATCATAAGCTACAACATTCCTCTGCAATGTGATTTTCAAGAGTTAACGCCTTGTGTACTTCAACGCTAACAGTCCAAGCTAAGTGAAATAATGATACCTCAAATTCTAAAGGAGGCCAATATCTGACAACAACATCATGTGTTGGGAGTGGAAACGGGGGAAGTTCCTGCAATTGATAAGCAAATAGGGAAATTCCCTCAGGAAACAAGAAAATTTATTCTATGTAAATCAGTGTTAAAATGCTAAAGTTGTTCACAAATTCTTATTTACAAGTGGTGTACAATAAATATTGTACCCCGGATTAAAGTTAACTCAAAATGATTAAAAGTTACTCTTATATAGGTAAAAATTATCTATTTTTTAATGATAAATTTTATCATTTTAATAAAATTATTTGTTCAAAATCACTAACAATGTATAAAATTAATCATTTAACCCTTTAAAATGTTAACCTGACAACTTTTTTAATATAATATAAAAGTTAATCAAAACATATTAAAGTTACAAAAAAAAATTAGGTGAAAGTTACAAAAAAAACTGGGTAAAAGCTACTAATTTATTGTACACCTTGTGCGTGTAAGACCATTTGAAAGTTGTTTACCTCACTAGGAAGAGCACCCCAAAAGAAGACACGCAAGCGAAATTGAGGAAGACCATAACAACCTGCAGCAATTATTCCAACTCTAGCCTGATAATTCATATGCACCAAACGACTTAATGCGTATCTTCCAAGTGAACCTTTATCAAATTTTAAGATATCCAACACATTTTCCATTAGAACAAACTTAGGCTTTAGGTATTCCACTATGTCCATAAAGACTATTAGTTGACGATTCCTCTCATCAGTTAATGGGGCATCGACAGTTCTGAATCGGTTATACCCACTGATCCCTTGACATGGAGGCCCTCCACATATGACATCGACATCACCCTGGTACACATGATTTCATCAAATGTTAGGCGATATGTACAAGACTTTTTTAGAAATTTTCAAATAGTGTTTAACAGAAAAACTTACAGGGAGAGGCAATATTTTATTCTTGAACCCGTTTATGACAAATTCTTGTATCAGGTCTTCACAATTACTGAGGAAAACATACATTAGTAAGTCACCTGTATCTTACAGTCATACATACCCAAACGATTTCCAAACTAGACATAGTATTAGTCATAAAGATACCTCAATCCATCAATCGGTTCCCATGTATCTTCACTTGGACCAAATCCTTTCCAGCGCACCTAACACAGTGAAAGGAGATACACCACTATCAGATAAGACTTGGCTTTGCATTATGGTTATTCAGCTGATAGTTGATACCACAATCGAATTCTATTCAAGCTGATTCATCTAAAGATATAATAATTCACATCCCTTCTTGTGTCTAAATTCTAAAACATTCAGTCTAGTCTCTAAAGTTGACTAATCACTCAAGGCCAAGACAAATTTTATTAGCAGTGCAACTGTGTACATTCATCCTAGTAGTAGAAGAATATAGGTAACTTTTGCCAGGACAAAAATGATGTTTCTAAACGCTTGCATAGAGAGATAATTGGTACAACCGCAGTTATCTCGTTTTCATGATTAGTTTACCAAAATGTAAAAAAAAAAGCATAAATGTCGATTATGGACGAACCTTAAATTTCAGGCCTTGCTTTCCTGATTCATCAATATCGCCATAACAAATATCAACCAAGCTTGAAACCTCCAATTCATCAGCTCCACTTTCACTGTCTGGTTGACCATCTGAACAGGCTTCAGCTAAATCTGACACCTTTTGTGGAGAAGGAAATGGTTTTTGTTTCTCTTCTATGACAAACTTTTTGCACAGAATCTCCCAGTTCTTTAACAGCTCCAGAAAGTCATCAGCTGTTTCATTCTTAACCTGTTCAATTAAGAAACATGTCAATAACTACACCATGTAGCAACCAAATTTCTGGAGTGAAGCCGCATACTGCTTACTTGTATCTTAGAATGATTCAATTTCAAGCTTTCGCAAGCCCAGCTGTCAGCATCAATTGCCCATCTCTGACTCGAAACACAAAATTCGGCAATATCAATGCTAAAGTTGGGAGTAAAATTTTAAGTCACTTAAATTCGGGAATGTTTTTCCCTATTCTCTCTATATTAACGTCTCTTTATCTCTCTTTCTTAGTTTTGCTTATTAAATTACCGTTACAAGATTTGCACCGGAAAATCTAGCACCGAGGCATAACCCAGTTGACATTGCCCCACAGCCAGAATAAAGATCTAACATTGTTAACTCTGCATTGTACGTTTCACAAATAGATGTATTCTGATCTGCTACAGGAGAGCTGGGAAGGGAGAGGGTAGATTCAGTGCAGCCAAGTGACGGTAATATACTGCCGGCGGTAAAATTATCTGAAGCCACACAGAGGATAGTGTCATTTGGAGCAAAGGCATCCCAACCAGAGATATAAACATGATAAATAGTAGAATCTTTGGGAACACAACTTCATATAGAAAAAAGAACAATTTATCAAAAAATTAAGATTGCAAGCAAAGTGATATTCATAGTGTGTTTGGAGTCTTAAAGATGCATCTTTGCCTGTTTTTTATCATTGCCAAAAGCTCATCGCTTCTACCTTCATTATTTTGGGCTTTAATTTCTAGATTTTCAATTTGTTACATTTATGTATAAAAAGTTAGTAAAGCGTTTCTGCTACGGTGAGCAAAAAATTAAACTATGGACAAACACATCAGAAGAAACCACAATCTGGATTCAGGAAAGAATGTAACATCAATAAACTAAACCACCCCTGATTGGGGCATTGGTAAAATTTTGTATGAATGCAACATCAATAAACCCAAATATTCTAAGGCTACAGCTCTTAATAATCACCTGCCCTAGTTTGACTTGTGACTTGTGAGACCCAAACGGTAAGGAAAAAAACATCTATTATTAAAGTCTATCATGGAAAGCAATAACCTGCTACTAGTTGTTATAGCAGTAGTGTTTAGAAGTGCTTCTCATCTCAAGAAATAGAAATTGGGCCAAACAAAGAGAAAAAAAAAAATGACCAACAAGATTATCTTACCTCTTGGCAAATTGCGGAAAGTTGAGTAGTCCAAACAGTACTCCATATCATAATAGAAGTCAAATGGTTCAATAGAGCTTGAATTCAAGTTTAGCTACAAAACCATTGAGAAATTAAGTGGGAAATGTGAGATTCAACATCCAGAATGAGAAAATGGGATTTTTATGGGATTCGAAACAATGTTCTGTAGTAATTGGGTGTAAAAATATAAAAAACGAAAGGAGTATAACAAATCTACAATACCTTAAAAGAGGAAAATGATTACCTGGGGTGACATTTGTATCACATTCTGTTTAGACATTATGCAAGCTAACAAATTGTCATTCATGATACATGAGTAAAATATGCGCTTCTTGTCATGGAAAACAGCTGCTTCTTTCATCACCTGGAACAAATACCGAGATAAGGTGGCTAGTAATTTACACCAAAAAAATACTTGTACAAAATACGAACTACTTCCAAATGACTGGTATAACCACCGTATCCTCAGGTTTGTAGAACCACTGGGCCCTGAAATATTCTTCTCCTTCAATTGTTTGGAAAAATTCCACAATCCTTCCAATATGTTTTTGTGATCCTTCACCCTGAAAAGTGATTCAATAAGTACACTATTATAGACAACACATGACATGGTTACACAAAGTACCAGAAACTTGTATCTTACTTCAAAAAACTTCTGATTGTTCGCATAGTGATGTGTTGCACAAATTTCTGAAAATCAAAATGTTTTCCTCATTCTTTCCACAGTGTATGTTCAAATTTTGATTGACTTATAGTCACTATATCAAGTTTTAACGTCTAACAGTCTAAGAGCTCGATAAACCGACAATAATCATCATTTAGGCAATGGCGATTAAAGAAAATTGAACTTTCCTCATCTGAATGGCCTTTCGTCCGTCTCACATCCCATAGATTGATTTGGTTTGCTCAAAAAGACAAAAACACATTTAATTTGTACCTCCTTCTGTGATTCCACCAGTGTCCCTTGTTCATTAAATCTGTTACCATGAAAAGAGAGATGTCCCACCTCAGAGGCTCAGATTGAAATCATTTCCTCCGTAAGTTCATCCGAGAGGGGTTGCTATTGAATTGTAAAACACAACACCCTCTGTCCCTACTAAAGAATTAGGATACATATCTACTTGGGATGTCCATTATTAAGTTTTTTTTTTCTAGAGTTGGCCCCCACACCCACGCACTAATTTTTCTCGGCTTTTTCAATCTCCATATCATTTCCCTATGTAAATATTATTAAGTGATGGAGGTGGTAACTGCTTAATCAAAATTGCCTTGTGGTGTGGCAATTGGATTCACAATATGGTGCCTAGAACTGGTTATGAAAAACATGGCATTTGGAATATATTTATCCAGATAGCAGGTGAATTTTGGCATTTGGAAACACACAATCATTTTCATTTATTCCGTAAAGATATCCTTTGATAGATTATCCTGTGTCTTTAAGAGAGTGAGAAGAAAGAAAAGATATAAAGCTTAATTCAGAAGCTCACCCTTATTAGGGCACAATCTCCTAGATTAAAAATGCACCCTTTTATCTGTGCTTGGGTATAATGGCATTTCACTTCCAGCATTGGTTCATCCTCTTCCTTATCACTGCAAAGATTGCCAAAATCAGAAGACAACATCACCCGTAGATCAATATACAGTGAACACAAAAACGCAAAAGTTATATGCAACCACAGACTTCAAGAAACAGGAGACTGTAATCACAGAAACAAGTACAAATAATCACGCACTTTCCTGTCAAACTTCGCCCGTTAATTCTTCTATTCTGCATAGCTTCAAAGCATCCAATTTCAGAAATGAGTGCAAATGCTACATATGAATAAGCATGAAAAGAAAATAAAGCATCTACTTGGATTGTGCACGGCCCTAATTTGTCACTGGAGCCAAACAATCCAAGCCATAGTCTAGAAGATGTATTTTATTGCCAGATAAGGTCACAAAGTTTTTTTTTAAAAAAAGACCACGCACGGGATCCTGGTGCCCATTGTAAGTTGTGATAGTATGGTGAAACAATGAATGAAATATACTAATTAAGATTGTACTGTAAAGTAATACGAAGTATTTTTTTTTTTAGATCAAAACTAAAATAGTTACTCAAGGATTGTGTATTAAGCTAAAATTGTAACTTGACACTAAATGTGGTGACATCAACACCCAACAAGATTCATCTACCTTCGGTACCAATTAAGCTAAGTTGGTGTGTTCTACACAACACCGTGTTGTACACAACCTTGTGAGAAGAGGTCAAGAGGAGCAAGGTTGAATGCTATGGATTTTATTCTCCTTGCACCAAGTGTGAACATGTTATGATGCAAAATAAAGGATCCATACTCATTAGTCACCAATCCAAATACAAAAATGTATCGCTAATTCGCTTTGGCCTTTGCTTCTCCTGTGAATTTACTTTCTTTTTCCTTGGCAGGTGTATAAAAAACCTACAAAGGTATTGATACAGACCATGATCATCCTAAATCAAAGGGGATATGTAGTTTGTTTAGCTGGACAACGATGCATGTACACTTAATGTACATAGAATATTTTCTTCCTTTCTTTTCTGTCGTGTGGCAAATATCCCAATGACGGGAAAAACAATTGTAGAATCAAGAAAACATTCTAAGTACATTAAGTATACACATACCCTTATCCATGTTAACCCAAAGAGATTCTAAAGGGAAGTGATCATTCCAAAGAAGAACGAATTTCACTTCTTCCAAGGAAGAACGAACTTCACTTCTTCCAAGGAAATAGCATTTCTTAAAGTTAATGAATTTCACTTCTTCTCAGGAAATCATCATTTCTCAAAATTGAGTTTTACTTCTTCCAATGAAATCAGCATTTCTCAAAGAATCATTTACCATTAACAATTTAATATCATGCAAGATTGCAAGTAGAAAAAAAAGCTAACATAAATAGAAAGTTAGAGTGAAGATGACCTTCTTGGATTGATATCTCCCTCCCCATTTCTGAAGAGCCTCTTCCTCGAGAACCGGTTCCCCAACAAAGAAGCAATCCTCCCTTCTTCTACACACATTGATTTTCTCTTCCCTCACCTTTGGTTCTTCTTTTGGTGCTTTCTTCTTCTTCTTCTTCTTTGGTTTCTTCAATGAAAATCCCAATTCAAAATCATCACTTTCATCATAATCCACCCCAAGAGATGACGGCAACCCTCTCGGCGAACGTCTCAACACCTTATCTTCCTCAATTTCCCCCATTTTTTCCGGCAATGGTGAGCTCGGAGATTCCATCCCAAACAACTCTTCTTCAATTTCTTCAAATTCCACTGATTTTGTCAGTTTCAGTGACACCTTCTTCCCCAATTTCACTTCAATGCCAACCACTGTATTTGATTCTGGAGCAGAAAACCTAGGCGAACGTCTGAACATCTTATCTTCCTCAATTTTCCCCAAATTTTCCGCCATTGATAAGCTCGGAGATTTCATCCCCGATTTTCTTCTACTTAACCCACATTCCACCGATTTAATCAGTTTCAATGCCGCCCTTTTCCCCAATTTAGCTTCAGATTTTTCAATTGATTCCGATTTCGAAGCGGAAAACCTAGGCGAACGCCTCGCCACCTTATCCGTCAATAACAATAACCTGGGAGATTTCATCCCCAATTTCCTATCACGTTCCACCGATTTGATCAGCTTCAATGGCGTATTCTCTCCCAATTTAACTTTAATTCCAACGCCTGACTCCGATTTCAAACCCGAAAACCTAGGCGACTGCCTTACAGACTCCGGATTCAATTTCCTCTTCTTCGTACTCTCACCAGAATCGAGCTTCCTCTTACCATTAACAACACAACCAGGTGAATTCAACAATGTAGACCTACTACTACATTTCCCAGAATGAACACCATTGGAAAACCCCGTAAACCTCGGCGACCTCCTTACCGATGAAGTTAACAACAAAACTTTAGTCTCCGATTTTGATTTTCTGGGGTGGTGAACTTTGAGAGGCTGAGGAGTGTAATGTAGTTCATCGTCGTCAAAGGACGCAAAAACGAGGTCTGATTCAGAGGAATGATGAAGTTGCTTTGAAGATCTAGAAACTCTACTACTACTACTTCTACCGAGTGAGTTTTTCTGGGTTTGATTGCCATGCAATGTGGGAGGAGAGAGTACGCATCTGGGAGATCTTCTTAGAGTTTCATGCATTTTGTTTGTTTGGGGGTGAGAATTGGGAGAAAGAAGAAGAAGAAGAAGAAGAAGGTGAGATGGTGTGGTTGAATTTATGGGGAAGTTTGAAATGGGTGATAAAGGGAAAAAGAGTGGATGAGTGATGAGTGCAGAAATGTCTGCCACTGAAGAAGACGAAGGCATGGAAGTTCAGCTGTTTGTTTTGTTTGTTACAGTGGTGGGCCCAGGTGAAGTAACTACACGAGGGATACTATATTCCACCTTCTACTATATTCTCTTTCACATGTACTTTATTCCACTTTTTCATACAACTCAATCATCATTTGTACTTTATTCCACTTTTTCATGTACTATATTCCACTTTTCTTAAAATTAGTGTTTTTGGTCAAACAGGACGATAATTATGGGACGGAGGGAGTATGTGATATCTTGTTAGACTCGATCTAACGTATAACTAGTTTTTGGGCTCGGATTATGTCCCGGGTTATGACATGTATTATGATTATGAATTTATATGAAATCTACTACGTATGACTTAGTAATGTTCTGATTAAATTTTCTTATGTGTATACTCTTTTTTGAAAAGATAACATGTAATTTAGTATAGCTCAATGGTTAAGTATTTGGTGTTTAAACTTGGGGTCATGGATTCCGACTCCTACACTAACCATGTTTCAATTAGGTCACACACGACTATATTTTTTCTTAAGTATAAATCGCAAAATAAAGTCTCAATTGTGTCATGTAAATAAGAACGAAGGACATATGAATTAAGTTTTTTTATTAATTTTTCGCTTATAGAATTGGAGATATTTACATCTAAGTCACGTGTTGGAGACCGCAAAAAGTCAAATGGATCAAACAGTTAGGGCAGAGGGAGTACGTACGTAGTATACAGTGGCGAATCCAGAAATTGTACTAAGTGGGGTCACTATTACAAAATTACTGAAAAATTAACTAAATTAGGTACTTTTTAATACAAATTAGTCTAAAATTAACTAAAATTATGTAATTTTTTTGGCCAAGTGGGGTCAAGTGACCCCACTCCTTACACACTAGATCCGCCAGTGGTAGTATATGAAAATGAGCCGACTCAACCCAAAAAAACTTGACATTCCTTTCGTATTTTAATATGAGTTACACTCTCTAAAAGCGCTTGTATTTTTTATATGTTTCTTTCCAACTTTTTATTTCTTTCTTATCTCATGTCTCTACTTCCAAGCTCCAATTGTTATTGACATGTCTTATATGCAAGCAAATGCGTGTAAAATAAATCAAAAAATAATTAATGAGCAAGATGATGGATTTTTGGACGTAAATCATGGAGTGATTAACGAACTTTTCAAATTTTTATTATGTTTGTTTTATCAATAGTAATTTTAATATGTCAATCATGTCTAATTTGCCCATGTAATTTGTTATTATTAAGGGTATTTTAAACTATTCTGTAAGGGACACCAAAAAGTCATTTACTTTAATGACCTTATGAGTTTCCTTATAGAATAGAGATCTTTTTTTTTTTCCTACAATACAACAATTTATCCTTTATCATTTTCTTACAATAAATAATTAACCCACTACGCCACTTGCAAGTTAGTTTATTAATTTCAACTCATACCTCAAAGTAGGTTAATCTTTTCAACATTCCCTATTTGGGTCAATCAATTATGTCGGGTTGCTTGCTCCAAACAAATATTCAAATCCTCTTCATCTTGCATTCTTCAATTTACCGGGTCCTCCCTTATTGGTGTTGATAATTGGACCACATATAAGTCTGGCTGAGTTCCACACTAAAACCAATTGATGATAGGCGGAGTAGTCCAAAAATCTTATATGTTAGTCAATCTCTCTATTTCTCCAATGTGGTATAACTAGTCCCATACTCACACGTGGATTATATCCTTAACACTCTCATTCATATATGAGCCACCTTTAAGCTGTCTGTATAGGTCACACAACTTCCTTATTGGACCTTATTAACTTGAGGTCAAGCCCATACTTAGGCATTCACTTCTGTTTACTTGCCTCCAAACAGATCTTCGACTCTTCTCCATATTGTAAATCTTTAACATCGGTGGACCCTCCTTTTTGGGACAAATAATGGGCCAAGATCGTTGGCTCTGATACTATGACAAATCCATCGTGCCATACACGAGCACGTACATGAGAAGAGATTGACCGCATATAAGCATGCCGAGATTTCATCATAAAACCAATTGGTTAATGTTAAAAATACAATGGAAAGATGCAATTGTAGAGCTCTCCATCAAAGCGAAGGAGTTTGGTTACACTTATACTCCATACTTCATTTAAAAAAACAAAAATACAAAATATGTATTTTCTACAATGGTCCAGAAAATCTCGACAAAAATCTAAATTTATTACTGGTCCAGAAGATATAGCTCGGGTCAAGTTCGAAGGAAGAATAAATCGGGTTGATTTGAGGTTTGAGTCGATTCGAATTGGTCGGATCGTTTTCCGTTTATTGTCATTAATCTTATATGATAAAATAATCTCAACGAGACGCACTATTATTCGGGTTAATTCATTTCGAGTCGAGTCAAAATCAGTTCGAGTACAATTAAGGTCAAGTGATTGGGTAAAATTCGAGTCTAGGGTCAAAATAAAATTCAAAGTGTTTTTGGTTAGACCTTCAAAGTTCGAACCCAAATTCCTCCTCCTATCCACAGCAGACATTATCAAGCACAGAGAATGAGTCGCTCTCTCCTCTCTCACCTCCTCGCCTTTCCCAACGCCTCTCCTCGCCTCACTTCCTCGTCGCTGTATTCTCTCTCCTCTTTCGATTGATTCAATTTTAAATCATTTTCAAGCTAATTTTACTCAGTTTTTTACTTTTTCAATTTGTTTTTGTTGTTGGGTGCAGCTCATACTCAGCAATTTCTGGTTCAATTCTGAACCGGAATCCTCAATGCGCCTTCCGCTGCTGTTGTAGCGCCGTCGTTTCGCAGCCTTCCGGTTCCGAAAATCCGTCATCGCCGCCCCTTGTGAAGTAATCTTCGTCTTCCCTTTCTCAATTTTACTTTGTGATTGTTTAAGAATTCAAAATTCAGCGATTTTCAATGATTTATTATAAATTTGTTAAAACCCATTTGTTACATTTGTGTTGGGGGGTTCGGATTATTGGATATTTGATAATATATGATCAAATGATTGTTTTTGGTCTAAAGTTTAGTGCCTTTTGCAAAATGAAACTCTGATATCACTAAAAAAAGAAGTAATCTAGCTTAAGATTGATCATTTGTCCCTTGTGTTGGTGCCGCCATGCCGGCATCAATGAAGTATAGAAAGTTGGAATCCAATGGCATTGTTAGGATGTTTAATTTTGTTCTCAACTTGTTGGAATTCAATGGCATTGCTATTAGGATATTGTAATTTACTCTCAACTTGTTGGAATTCAATGGCATCGTTATTAGGATGTTGGAATTCAATAACATCGTTATTAGGATGTTGTGATTACTCTAATGCCTCCAAAAAAGCCCCCGAGTCCTGCCCACAACACGGTAGAGGGGTCAAGTTTATGCAACTTTACCCATATAACTAGGAATATACGGTATAACTGAGTGACCTGTAAATCAAAACAATACCGCCATCTATTTGATATACGGTATAACTTTCGTACTTCACGAATCACAATTTGAGTAAAAGTGAAAAACAGTGGAATGAGCCTTTTTAGCTTAATGTTTTATAATTGAAAGTCAATGAACATTGGACTATTTTGGTTTGATCAGCATTGCTCTTTCTAGGTTAATAGATTACTTCTGTGGTTTTAGTCTTCATATGGGTTGTGCCAAATGTAAACTATTGGCTTTCAGAGTAAGGAAGAATTTATTCATAATTCACATGATGAACTTGTTGGATCTGTAGGAAGCGAGTTGTCTCTGGAGTCCAGCCAACTGGAGCTTTACATTTAGGGAATTATCTCGGGGCCATAAAAAACTGGACTTCTCTTCAGGTGTGTATAGTGAAATCAGAATTTTAACTTCAAAAATTTTATTTTCAAAATAGAACTAAGGGGCTTTATTGTCTTTATCTGGTAAAAGGCCTGATTTTTTTTAAACAAAGGGTAAATTTTTGGGGGTTTGTTCAACATAACCTCTATTGTTCCGATTCTTCAGATAAGCTTTAAAAAATACCCAAAATGGTGTCAAGTTGGGAATGTATGACACGCTTATTTCCGTTTCTGGTTTCTTATACATATCCCTTAGGGCTAAATCTGACATTTTCTGTTTTTTTTTGTTAATTGTATTTGTATTATGTAACTTCCTTCTCTTATATTATTCCTGTCAATGAAAGGAATTATATGGTAGATTTTTTCTGATGCCTTTTCCCCTATTTGCTGTTATGGGCTAGCAAAATTTTATTATTGTCGTCATCAGTCAAGGACTCAAGGTGAAGCGTGGTCTGTTCTTCTGACACTTAAACCTGGATTTTCTTTTGCAGGACACCTATGAAACATTATTCTTCATCGTTGATCTTCATGCGGTATGTTCTCAGTAGAATTCCTTATTATAATGGCAGACAATTAGTGTTGCAGGATGTAGCATAGTGCTTGTGCTAAGCATTCTTTGTGGGGAAGCATTTTCATCACCAATAAGTTATGCACCGTGTGCATTTATCCGGTTCCATTTACTGATTCTGTCGTACACACACGTTAACTATCCTAGATACAATTTTTGTTTTTCGTGCAATTCTGCTTGCTTGGTTCAAAAGAGTGGAGGCATGTTAGGGATTTGTTCATTATAAATGACTATGAACTATTGGAAACACCTGTAGAATTAAATAAGATTTTCAAGGTTTATCGTTATAGATTGGTTAGGGTTCTGGAGTTTTTGGTCGAATAAGGTTTCCAAGGTTAATCATTCATTCATTATAGGTTAAGTAGGCTGTTCTCCATTTTTTGGTCGTATCGTTTTTTCTCTTTCCAGTACTGTCCCAGTTTATTATGTGGCTTTCATCATAGATAGCAACAATATTGCAGACAAACTGATCCACCCGATATTGACTCTTTACTAGATTAGATTTCTTTTCCTTGCAGATAACATTACCTTATGAAACTCAACAATTATCCAAAGCAACAAAGGATACAGCAGCTATTTACTTGGCATGCGGCATTGATATCTCGAAGGTAAAGAACTAATAGCATGCGTTGTAAGGTCTTTTTTAGTGCCCTGTGTTTCAATTTAACCAGAAGCTTCTCAAACTTGTGGACACAGGCATCAGTTTTCGTACAGTCTCATGTTCGTGCACATGCTGAACTTATGTGGTTGCTCAGTTCTACCACACCAATTGGCTGGCTTAATAAAATGATACAGTTTAAGGAGAAATCACGTAAATCGGTATACTTCCTCTTCCAAATTTTCTCTGCTTGCATCTGTTTGCATCTAGTAACATTCAGTAAATTAGGATGACATTCAGAGACATTCGTGCAAGGTACTGTAAACCAATCTTGTAAACTGGGATGACAGTGACATTCAGTAAATTTATGAATTTTGAATCTTTGATACTCCACAAAATGGTCATATTGTATACGACATCCACATATAATTATGACGTAGTTTTCAGATAGTATCAGTTGCATGACTATGTTCACTTAAGCATATGTTTCTAAAAGCAACTGGAATATTTGTTCTCATTTCCTCTCTGGTAACTGTTTCTTTTTATAATGACACTGCTACTTTTTCTTCCATGCTATTCATTTGATTTTTTTCCCTGCAGGGAGATGAAAATGTTGGGGTTGGACTTTTGACGTATCCTGTTCTCATGGCTGCTGATATTTTATTGTATCAGGTCAGTTCTCCTCCCCCCCCCCCCCCCCCTCCCCTCCGCTAGGAATATATGCAGATATGCTTATGTGATTTGTATGGGAAAGCACAGAGCTCGAAGCTGTTTGTGAAGCTATAAGCTCCATGTTTATTATGAATATTTGCATAGATATAGTATGGACTAAAAGTATCTGACTATGTTTTTTTGTTTAATAATGTGGTGCAGAGATTGACAATGTATAACTGAAATTTGAATGTGTTATTTTCATTTAGACAACTTTACCAGCACTTCGTAATGGACGGTGTTCTGCATCTGTGAACCATGTGATATATGAATAAATTATACGAAGTATTGTTTTTCTCGAACACTTATTATTTTCTGAGGAGTTTAGTGTCTATAAGGCTGAACGTCCATAAGTCTTATGCTATGGCAGCCTTCATTTTGCAGTCAGATTTTGTACCTGTTGGAGATGACCAGAAGCAGCATCTTGAATTGACAAGACAGCTGGCTGAGCGTGTGAACAATTTGTATGGAGGAAGGAAGTGGAAGAAAATGGGAGGGTAAACACTTTGTCCTGTCCACATAACATACACTGAGGTTCTGACAATTTTCACCTTTTTAGTTGGTTTTGGTTAATCCATTTGATGACTAACATATCTTACATATTTTTGGATGTAGGAGAGGGGGCTCAATCTTTAAGGTGAATTTTTGGTTAAGCTAAATACTTCTTATGTCATAAAAAGAGTTTGGTGGTTTTGTCAAGTCATGTTCACATAGAAGATTATCTTTTTACCAGATACCTGAGCCACTTATTCCACCAACTGGAGCTCGAGTGATGTCTTTGACAGATGGTCTTTCTAAGGTAATTTTTATCTGCGTACTGACTAGCTCTACGTTCATTGCAATTCTTTGGAGAGTTTATTACAAATTACAGCATTATGGGAGAGATTGTGGTCGATTGACTATGTCATATCTTGCGGGGTTTTATTTGAGGAAATTACATCTCTAAGTTTTCAAAACACTGATCTAATTATAGAATATAGACACATATTGTTATGCTAGCAATTCTGGAGGGTGATATCATAAGTACCTTCTTAATTACCATTGAAAAATCCATATGTACCTGTGATGCATGCACTATTGTAAATTTGTTACTTCAATTAGAATTTTAAACTGTGCATTTTGGTACGTCTAAAAAGTACACTGATGTTACACAGAGATCCTCTTTCGTCAGGATTGAAGTTTTTCATTGCATGTCTGAACTGTTGAATCTCAACATGTAGCACACAAGATTCATTAATGTTAAAAATGTTGTTAGTTTGAAGGGATCCCGTCATTCTACGTGTCAGCTGTTTGTCTTTTCTGGAATGCTGGACCTTAGTTGCTCTTGTGAACTTTTGGCCGGTTTTCTGGTGATTGGACAGCTTTTTATAACTTTACATTGACTGCTTGCATGAGTTGGTTGGATGAGTCAGTGGAAGTTTTTCTCTTGGACAACCTACAAGTGTCAATAAAGTATTTCAAAGTCGTGCATATTATTCGAAAAAATATTTGTTCTAATGTATTGTCACGTTTCTTTTGTAGATGTCTAAATCAGCCCCCTCTGACCAGTCTCGAATTAACCTGTTGGACCCAAAAGATGTAAGTATTCGAGTATTTACTGATAATCTTGCCTACTTTATGATACAAATGTATTTAATGTACGACTATCTCAATTATAACTGACAATTGCTGAGTCAATGTTCAGTTAGTGTTCCTAACATTAACCAGTTTGCTTGGTGTAAAGTTTTGATACCTCCAAAGGCTGCTTGATTATCAATTTTTTCTGCCTACCTTTTCCCCTTGTTTTTCAAAATATCTTCTCACCTCTCATCATGACTTAATTCTAGTTGCATGTTCTTACATGCAGGTTATTGCAAATAAGATCAAACGTTGCAAAACCGATTCATTTGCAGGGTTTGTTTTTTCTGTACTGTATTGACACATTGACTCCCCCCCCCCCCCCCCCCCCCCCAACACACACACACACACACAAGAAGCACATAAAAGTTGAAGATGAATGCAACTTGGTGGATTTTATAAGATTTTTTCTACCATTGTGCAGGCTGGAATTTGACAACCCTGACAGACCTGAATGCAATAACCTTCTCTGTATTTATCAACTCGTATCAGGCAAAACAAAGGAGGTATTACTGAATCGATATTATCCATACTTTCAAAGTTAGAAGCTGATATGGTTCATTCATTTGGATGTCCAACCTTTTCTTAAATAAATTTCAAACATTAGCACCCTGAACTTTGCTATATTTGGCAACAATAGCAGAGTATTCGAAGAGGATGAGATGCTACTACTACATAGGTCAGGTTAGGGGGGTTTTAGATGTAGTTTTCGTTAGACATTTAATTAAAGTGTATAAAACAAATCCTCTACTCCTTAACAAATTAGAAGTGAAGGTGTTATTACTGAAAAATTTCCGCACATGAGTACGGAAATTTTATCTGGAGGCTAGAGCCCACCAGCGTAGCTAATCTGATTGCTAATTTTTTTAATGCTAACAGGAGGTTACTCAAGAATGTCAGAATATGAGCTGGGGAGCATTCAAACCAATTATAACAGACGCTTTGATTGCTCATTTACAACCCATTCAGGTTAGTGAAGCTAAATTCTTTCCTATGAGATTGATTACACAATATGGCAAGCTCTTTACCTGTGTGACTTGCTCACTTGCTCTTTAGGCTATCTGCAAAAAACATTCATATATCTACACAATGCATGACGGGAGTTCTGTTTTCTCTGTTTCCATTGTGATTCTCTTAAGTTCTGGCAGGCAAATAATTAAGTAGAAACTTTACAAGTGACGACATTAAGGCTCCGTTCTATTCGACTTATTTTGTCTGAACTTATTTTATCTGAGAAAAACTTCTTTTTCCTGAAATAAACTTATTTGGGTGTAAAAATGTCTGAAACACTTAATTTTTCTGAACTTATATTATCTGAACTTAACTGAAGTCGAACAGAAAGCTAAACTTGCTGAATGTAATTTCCTTTTTTCATGATACATATACTTTGTTTGGATATGTTGGAGTTCAGTATTTGACTGTTTATATATGAAACCTTCTTCACCATGAAAGCAATCTTATGCTTGTTTGTTACCAGGTGCGGTACGAGGAAATCATGTCTGATCCTAATTATTTGGATGGAGTTCTAGCAGAGGGTGCAGCTAAAGCTACAGATATAGCAGATGCTACTCTTAATAATGTCTATCAGGCAATGGGCTTTCTTCGACGATGAGTTTATTTGGTGGTGCATGCAATTTTTCTCCATGCACCCTTTTCCCGAGGTCATATACTATAAAAGCAATTGTAAATCAAATCTACATGTTTTGAATAATTCATTAGCTTAATTCTTTTTATCTTAAATTAGCTTATGTTTTAGCTGTTTTAGGAAGGGGAAATTACACTAGGAACTGGACTGATCTTCGCCTCTTTGGCCTCCTGTGCACTTCATTCTTTATTACTACTCCCTCCATTCCTTTTTGTTGTACCCATAAGGAATGTTGGGGGTATTTTAAGAAAACTGAATCTTGGGTTGTATTGGGATATGAGTAATGATTGGGTGTAAGAATAATGATTGTGTGTAAGAAAAAGAATAAAGTAAAGAGAGAGAAAGTATTAAATTAATTGGGGAAAAAGTAGATATTTATTAAAGTATTGAATAAATTGAGTTACAATTTCTGTCACATGGACAAACCCAGAAAATTCAAACCAAAAAATCGACAAAAAATCAACCGAAAATTCGGAAAAAATCAACCCAAGATTCGACCAAATATAACCAAAAAATTCGACCAAGATCAAGGCAAAAAATCAACCAAATCAACTCAAAAATTCGACAAGAAATTCGACCAAAATCAACCCAAAAAATTCAAACAAAAATCAACCCAGAAAATCGATAAAAATCAACCCAAAAATTCGACCACAATCAACCCAAAAAAATAACAAAATTCAACCCAAAATTCGACCAATATCAACGAAAATAAATCGACAAAAATCAACCAAAAAACCATACCAAAATCAACCCAAAATTTCAACAAAAAATAACCCAGAAATTCGTAAAAAAATCGACAAACATCAACCTAAAAAATTCGAAATAAGGCAAAAATAAATTCAAACCAACGTGATCTCAATATCACGATTTTGAGGATTTAGAGGCCAAATTCGACCATGAAAACTCTAGATCTAGAGTTTTCATGGTCGAATTTCACCATCTAAAGCCATAATACGCATTCTACAGCTTTTTCTGGCGGGTGGTGGTGGCGGAGGTGTGGTGGTGGTGGCGATCTAAAATTTCACCTCCAGATCTTAAGAACAGAGATATTGTGGAGGAGAGAGAATCTTAGAGTTTTAAGAAATCAGAGATTTTAGAGGAGAGAGAAAGAGAAAAACGTGAGAGCAAGTATGGAAAATGAAGAACAATTTGGGGTTCTTGAGAGTTGCAGAGGTTTTGGAGGAGAGAGAGAGATAGAGCAAAATGAGAGGAGGAAGGAGAGAAATGAAGAGAGAGAGAGAAATGAATTTTGTCATGAATTCATGATAGGGACGGTTCAAATGGGTGGGGAAATGGGGAAGATTTAAGAATAAAATAAGAAAAGTGGTGAAATTTAGGTGTGAATAAGAGTAGAATCTTAAGGTTTTTTGGTAAATAGTGGGGAATCTTAGGGTAAATTGGTAAAAAAACTATGGCCAAAAATAGTAAAGATTCAGTAGGGGAACAACAAAAAGAAACGCCAAAAAAGAAAATGGGAACAACAAAAAGGAATGGAGGGAGTACATTTTAGAATTCTGAATATTCAGAATTTTGAGTTCAGCTTTCAAAGTGATCAACCTCGTTCAATGTGGAATTTGTTAAATTTCAACTTGATGATGTTTGCAAAGAGAAGTATACTTTGTGGTGTTACAAGTATTTCAATGTAGAATGTGTTAAATTTCAACTTGATGATGTTTGCAAAGAGAAGAATATTTTGTGGTGTTACAAGTATTTCAATGTGGAATTTGTTAAATTTCAACTTCATGATGTTGGCAAAGAGCAGTATATTTTGTGGTGTTCCAAGTATTTCCACTACTCATCCAATGCACTATTGAGTAGTGATGGCCAACGAGGCGGGTTGGGTGGGTCATGGGTGGGTTTTGTGGGTCGTGGGTCAGGAATAGTTGACACACGATCTGCCTTAGTGAAAGTCAGGGTTTTATCTTTTGCTTGTCTTACATTGCATGGATGTTGCGTTTGGTTTATTATCACTACCATGTTTCTTTATCGGCGTTTTACCCGTTTCGCCACCCTCTTGCAAGGCGAATCCCTGTTCTTCAACTATCATGGAAGAGGCATAAAAAATAGTGCACCACACTGCAAATATTCATTCATTATCGTTATCCCAGTGCGTTCAAAGGGGCTCCCGCGACAAACAGGCTAAGGAAGTTAGACGTACGCAACCTAGCCCATTGCAAATATTCATTCATTATCATTATCCCAGTGCTTTCAAAGGGGATCCTACGACAAACAGGGTAAGGGGAGTCGAACGTATGCAACCTTACCCCTGCAATTGCAGAGAGGATGTTTCCACAGTGCAAATATTCATTCATTATCGTTATCCCAGTGCCTTCAAAGGGGCTCCCACAACAAGCTAGGTAAGCAAAGGTCATATGAACGCAACCTTACACCTGCAAAGAGAGGATGTTTTCACACATCAAATATTACCCTAAAAAAATCCAACCATTAAGGAACAAAAGTATCTTCATTTTCAAAACAATCTATTGACAGGCATGACCTTGCTTCATCTTCTTCCACATTAGACATAACAAACACATCCTTCAACATTTTGTATATATCCTTGGATTTAGGATGAGAATCATCTGCAGCTGAAAATTCATGGAAATCACCCTCCACCTCAATAAAACTATGACCTCGAGTTTTCCTTACACCCTTTTCTCTCATCATACTCCTAACATTCCTTACATCCACCCACCTTTTCTCCTTCGCGCATAAATTTGCTAGAACCACATACGTCCCACTATCATCCGGATTCAGATCAATTAACTTTTCAGCAACATATTTACCAAAATCAGCATATCCATGGATTCTACACGCGTTAAGCAAAGCCCCCCACGCGGCTTCATCAGGTTCTATATGCATGTTTCTTATCATGTCATAGGCTTCTTCTAATAATCCAACACGGCCAAGTAAATCAATCATGCATACATAGTGTTCTGCTTTTGGCTGCAACCCAAACTTCTGCTGCATATCAGTGAAGATTTCCTTTCCTTTGGAAACTAAACCAGCATGACTACAGGCTGATAGGATGGCAATGAAGGTAATATTATCAAGTTTAATGCCCTGATCTGTCATTTTGTTGAAGAGGGTTAGAGCTAGGTTAGCCTTCCCATGATCTGAGTACCCAACAATTAAGGAGTTATATGTAACCAAGTCTTTGTTTGGCATCTCATTGAAGAGGTCTTCTGCTATGTCGATTCTGCCACATTTGGAGTACATGTCTATCAACGCGTTTCCTACAGACACACTTAAAACTACACTTTTAGTTGGCACGAAAAGGCCGCTACTTTTGGCCCGAAATAGCGGGTTTTGGGCACACAAAGTTGGCCCGGATGGACTTAAAGGGTTGGTTTTCATGTCCTGACCCGGCATGAACCCGTACAGGCCCGTCTTGTGATCAGGTCTAGTGTCTACCAGCGCGTTGCCTGCAGACATACTTAATTCAGTTCGGTTCTGATGGACATAATGGTTGATTTTCATGTCGTGACCCGTCCCAAAAAGGCTGTCACTTTTGGCCCGAAATAGCGGGTTTTGGTCACGTGGAATTGGCATGGAGCTTAACCCGACCCGGCCCGTCTTTTGATCAGGTCTATTGACTATCAACGCGTTGACTACATAATGGTGGTGAATCTGTTGCCCTAAGTCTAGGCAACCTGATTGAGCACAAGCAGAAAAGGCAGGCACCAAAGTAGCCTCATCAATGGGAATTAAACCTTCCTTCACCATCTCTTCAAACAATTTCAAGGCATTTTTCGGCTGGTTATTCTGAGAATACCCAGAAATCATTGCATTCCAAGCAACAACATTTTTCACAGGCATTTCATCGAAATACTTTCGAGCCATTTCCAATTCACCATGCTTAGCAAAACCATTCACCATACTAGTCCATGAAAACACGTCTTTAAACTTCATCTCTTCGAAAATTCTTGTTGCAGTCATCATACAACCACATTTAACATACATATCTAACAACGCATTTATCAGATTTAAAGTACATTTCACATTGAATTTCTCTATATAACCATGCATTCTTCTACCCAAATCCAAATCCCTTTTTAGAGCACATGCTGATAGTACTGTGATCATAGTAACTTCATTGGGAACAATCTCACCACACACCATTAAATCAAAGAGGTTTAAAGCTTCATCTGGGTTACTTTTCTGCACATAACCATCAATCATTGCAGTCCAAGTGACTACATCTTTCACAGGACATTCATCAAACACCTTGCGTGCACAACCCAGAAACCCACCATCTGAGTAAAAATGGAGCAACCCATTTTGCACCAATACACTGGAATCAAACCCCAGTTTACATATTCGACAATGAATTGATTTACCCTCTCGAAAACCCGAAAACAGACCGAAAGCTTTGAGCGCGAAAACAAAGCTTCTCCCATCCATTTCAACCTCTTCTCTAACCATTTTGCGGAAAATTGAAAGACCCAATTCAGGATTCTTAGCTCTGGAATAACCCCTAATCATAGTATTCCAGATATAAACATTTGGATTAGGAATTTGATTAAAAATCAAACGGGCATAATTCATGTCACCATGATTAGATATAGCACAAAAGGCTATGATTCTACTAACAGGAAAGACGTGAAAGATGAGACCTTTGCGTGTCATTTGAGCTTGAATTTGCTTGAGTTCTGACATGGAAGAACATTGTTCCATTGAAAGGAGAATTGGGTTTGTAATGTGGAGGTTGCTGGTGCTTGTGTTCCATCTGGGTAAAGTGGAAAGGAGCTGGATTTTTTGAGAGAGAAAGTAAGGGGAGAGGAAGCAAGAATTTAGCAGTACAGGATAAACACCAAATAATTTCATGTGATGGAATGAGTATGCAAGGAATTGGGGAATTCATTCATCCAATTTACAGAGGATTCAGAATAGTGGAGAACTGGAGATCAAAAAAAAGTTCATCAATTCAAAGGCGTTTCCCTAACTTTTATCCTCCAAGCTGGGCGGGGAAGTTCAAAGAAAAATTAAAAGGAGCATTAAAATATAGTTTATGAAAGCCCGAAAGCCCGTTTCAGCCCGTACCAAATATACAGATATGGGCATGATTTTTATGTTAAAGTCCGGCCTTGCCCAAATTATGATCACCCTTAAAGGGTTGTCCGGGTATAATCAAAGTAAATGGATAGGTAGATTTGTCTTTTAATTAGATTAAATAATATGTGAGGACTACAAATACAATGATGTATGAGACAAATAAATAAGGACATTCATTTGTAGTATATGAAGCAATCTTTCAGGGACGGAGGGAGTAGAATATACGGAGTATCTAGGGGTGCAAACTAATAAATCTCACGAAAACCAAAACAAAATTCTGACTTTTGAGATATGGATTATGCACGCAAATAAAATTCTGACTTTGAAGATATTGGTTATGCAAGCAAAACCAGAAAACTGAATGGGTTAATCGGTGATTATTGATATTAATCGGTGATTATTTGAATACTCAAGAAAACAGATTTTAGGGTAGGATCTAAAGGAAAACCTAAGCTCTTGATACCATGAGAATATAATGATACGGCTTACCCTAATACGGGTGCCTGGGACTCATATATATAATACTTCCTCCGTTTTGTAAAAATTGCAACACTTTCCTTTTTGGGAAGTTTCAAAAAAATTACAACACTTTCCAAATTGCTTGTGAAGCTTCATCATCACGAAACTGATTCATTTGTTGCTCCATTGACAGAAAATCCATGGTTGGGATATCAACATCTAACAAGTCATCATCAGAAAGCTGTCCAGATTCCAGCAACTCTTCAAGCAACAACAACTCTTCAAATGTGGGCGGTTGGTCGTCATCCTCCATAGCTGCAATTTTTTGGTGTTTGGTGATGTATTTTGTGTTTTGTTGGATGAAGAACAGAACACCCCCTCTTTTGTAGTTGTAGTCTGGTGGGAAATCTTCCCTCCCATTTGAAATGTAAAGTTTTAAAATTCAAAATTTAATGACAAAGTTGGAGGGAAAGTTGAAAATGTAGCCTCCTTTTTGTTGTACAGTGCCGTAGGATGACAAGATGTGGGGCCATATTATTTCTATTAATATCTTGCTTAAATACTCTAATCACATGAGTCCTTTACCCTTGTAAATTCCCATTTATTTTATTAATTTGCGTGCCACAACAAAGTGTTGCAATTTTTACGAAACGGAGGAAGTAATATGGTACAATAGTACAATTACGAGTATACCCTTAGTATCCTCTATTACAAACAAGCCGAACCGAGCCGAGTACTACCCTGTTCATGTTCATTTAACTTAGGCGAGTTCAAGCCCGAGCTTTCAACCGAGCTCAAAAATTTGTTCAAGCTCGGTTTGTTTAAGAGATTTTGTGTCCGTGAACGGTTCATGAACGTCTCACTTATTAAACGAGCCTAGTTCATAAACAAGTTTTTTTTCTTAAATGAGTTTAACTTGCGCTTTAGAGTTTAACTACTTGAAAACATACTCCAATTTTGAATGTGCACTAATTTAGCCATTTAAATTCAAATGTTTTTATTCTATGATATATATATATATATATATGGATGTTAAAGTCAAAATACGACTTTTATCTATAATAAAATAATTGCGTGTGACAAATTTGATTATAAACACAAATGAACGAGTTTGTTCAGGAACATAAATAAACGAATTGTTCATGAACTTAAATGATGAGCATACATATGTTCATGTTCAACCACGTTTATTTAACGAGCTTCAAAAGTTGTTCAAGCTTGACTCATTTATTAAATAAACGGAACACGAACGAGCTTTAACCGAGCCCGAACCCCAATAGTTTATTGAGAGTTTCGGCTTATTTACGTGCCTAGGAGTAACCAAGATCAAGTAAAAACAGAGGACAATACTCTGAAATAGACCTGGTTATTGGACGGGTCGGGGTGGGTCAGGGCGGGTCACTAGCGGGTCGGGTCATTAGCGGAGTCCGAAACTTAAAAGCCCAACTAAATGCCCAGAAACCCGCCCAAGAAAAAACGGGTAGCTACTACTCCATTAATATCTAATCCCCAAATCAAACATCCCCTAACAGAAAACCGAAACCCTGGAAACTCCGTCTTCACTACTCACTAGCTTGAGGATGGCAGCCATGGCCGAGGAGCTTCAAGAGAGACAAAGAGGTCCAATTTTCTCGGATATTCGTCGTTATTACTGCCAATTTTGTGGTATTTGCAGATCCAAAAAGTCGCTCATCAACTCTCATATTCTCTCTCATCACCAGGTAATTACTTTATTCCTCTTTACTTTTCCGTTTGATTTGATTTCGTCGTTGATTTTTCCTAATTTTCGACGCATGAATTGTGTGTTTATCATAGGAGGAGATGAGAGAAGTTGAAGGCGAGGAGGAAAAGGAGGGGCAAAAGTGTAATAATAACACATGTGAAGAATGTGGTGCTACTTTCAAAAAGCCTGCTCATTTGAAGCAACATATGCTTAGCCACTCACTTGAGGTACATACATCCATTGTTTTTTTTGGGGTTATTTTAATGGTTTATTTGGTTGTTGATTTCTTATGAAATTAATTGATTGGATTGTGTTTCTTGTTAGTATCTAATTTTGTAGTAGGATATGAGATTATGAATTGTAATTTCTTAGTGAAATTACTATTTGTAAGTGGTGGATTTTGATTTTAGGTATATTAGTGGTAGATGTCGATATATGGAACTGGTTGACCACTTGATTGTTTTTTTGTAAGTGAAATTCTAATTTTGATTAGGGTATGTGTGAGTGATTTGTGTTATTGACAGTTGATTTTCGAAGTGTTGGATCATAGTTTAGAAGTGGTGAATGTTGATTTAAACAGAAATACTATATGTTAGGATACACTTCTTGTATTTTTGAATAATATTAGTAATATAGGGGAGATTTAGTGCTTATCTTCCTTGCTTTGATGTTATGTATATTAGTGGTAGATGTCGATATATGGAACTGATTGATTTGTTTTCTTGTAAGTGAAACTCTGATTATTTATTAGAGTATGTGAGCGATTTGTGTAATTCGTGTTCTTAACGGTTGATTTTCGAAGTGTTGGATCATAGTTTTGAAGTGGTGGATGATGATTTAAACAGAAATATATGTTAGGATAAGCTTCTTGTATTTTTGAATAATATTAGTAATATAGGGGAGATTTTGTGCTTATCTTCCTTGCTTTGATGTTTTATGTATATTAGTGGTAGATGTCGATATATGGAACTGATTGATTGTTTTTTTTGCAAGTGAAATTCTGATTTTTATCAGGGTATGTGAGTGATTTGTGTTATTAACAGTTGATTTTCGAAGTGTTGGATCATAGTTTAGAAGTGGTGGATGAGCTTCTTGTATTTCTGAGTATTAGTAATATAGGGGAGATTTTGTGCTTATCTTCTTTGCTTTGATGTTTTATGAAGATAATATAAACCAAACAAGGTTTCTTTTTTGGTTGATTTATGTTACACCTATAGCTGATTTAATGCTAATATTGCAGATAATGAATTTTTGTGGAAGTGTGTGAAGCATTGGATCCCAAAGAAAGAACTCCAAAATGCAAAGAGGCTTTTTTTTATCTTGTAAATCTTGACTGGACTAGTATCAGGATGGGGGACCTCCTGAGAAGCTCCGTCAAGTCAAGCCTCTTGACACGCACTAATTCAAGGTTTGAGAATTGGGAAATTTGTTTTAGATGGATTATATTGTTGCCTATTTTTGTGCATTTTGCCTTTTCCTAAATATAGTACTTGTTATATTATTTGCAGAGGTCCTTTGTTTGTCCAATAAATGACTGCAATGCGAGTTATAGAAGGAAAGATCACTTAAACCGCCACCTTCTTCAACACAAAGGGAAGCTGTTTAAGTGTCCTATAGAAAATTGTAGTAGTGAGTTCTCTGTTCAAGGGAACATTAGTAGACACTTGAAGGAATTTCATGGTGATAATAAGCCTGAAAATGATAGTGGAAAGGGACAAATCAAACGTGTTTGTGAGGAAATTGGGTGCGGGAAGGAGTTTAAATATGCATCTCAGTTACGGAAGCATGCTGAATCCCATGGTAAGCTTTCTTTCTGCTTTTACCTCTGGTTTTCTGAACGTTCGGTATCGTTTTTTGTTTCCATTTTTCTGTGTTTTAAAAAACTAAAATCAAAATATGAAAACCACAAAAAGTAGTTTCTAGTTTTTTGTTGCAAGTTTTCAAAATCAACATAATTATTACAAGTATGATTATCTTTTAGTTCATGATTCAATCTAAATCATATGACTTATAAAACCAAAAAACTGGAAACCTGCAGTGATACCGAACATAGGTACAAAACTAATTAATGATTTTACTGCTGCTTCAGTGTTGGAGTCTTCAGAATCATTTTGTGCTGATCCTAGCTGTATGAAGCCGTTTTCAAATGTCGAGTGTCTCAAGGCTCATATCAGATCCTGTCACCAATATGTAAACTGTGAGGTGTGTGGTTCTAAGCATCTAAAGAAAAACTACAAACGTCACCTCTTAACTCATGGGGAGCACCTACCCACCGTACTGAAATGCAGTTTCGAGGGTTGTGACCACTCATTTACCACAGTAAGATTGATTTTTAATAACTTTTTAATCCTTGTTTTTATTTTGATTTTTGGATGGTATAGGGATTATTATTATTACATTATTATTATTAACAAACGCTTTTTGACAATTACTTATTTCAACAGAAATCAAATATGCAGCAGCATGTAAAGGCAGTGCATTTACAACTGAGACCCTTCATTTGCAGCATCCCTGGTTGCGGCATGAAATTTGCTTTCAAGCATGTAAGGGATAACCATGAGAAAACTGGCCGCCATGTTCATGTGCATGTATGTAAAGCTCCCCCATCCTTTTTGGTTTCTTGACACAATATCCATCTATGTTGTTGCTTTTGAATATGGGGTCGTTTGGTTGATCGGGGGAAGTAAAACTTCTTAGAAAGAAGCTTTTCCCATGTATAAGCATTTCTATGAAGTGGGTGATATTGTTTGGTTAAACATGGGAAGAAAATTCCCGTGGGAAATTCCACTTACCTAGGGAGCAACTTCCTCCTTTTTGTATGAAGTGTGACTTCCCATGTTTTTTAAACCGAACAATGCTACAATCTTTCCACTTCCTAGGAAGTCATACTACCCATGATTTTTCATGTTAACCAAACATCATCACCTATGACATTGACTCGTTGAATTTCAACTGTACTCTTTTTTGTAGGGGGATCTTGAGGAGTTTGATGAGCAATTCAGATCCAGGCCTCGTGGTGGACGTAAAAGAAAGGTTCCATGTGTAGAGATGCTGATGCGCAAAAGAATCAGCCCGCCTAATCACTGTGATGGTGTTCTTGATGATAGCTCAGAGTTTCTCTCATGGTTGCTTTCAGATGATAGTTGATTGACTTCAAACAGGGGCAGAATCGGTATATTAATAGATTGTAGGTTCAAGTTAACTGGACTTCTAGAGGTAGGGGGTATAGAAGGGTACATTGATAGAGATCATGTGAGTTGTATATTAGGCTACTTTAGTAAGTTTTTTGACCGTTGGATGGTTATTTGGGGAGAGCTGAATGTTTGATAATTGGTGTATTTATGTTAATGTTAATGCGTTCACTTAACCCAATTATATGCAGGATTTATTCATTTATTTATTTAGTTATTCTGTATAAAGATACTAAGTTTTTATGGGTATCATTTTTCATCAAGGACAAATATTGTTTCTACAATCTTATTTGTAACCATTTGCAAATACGTTCTAGCATTGATGATCAAGAGTCTCCAATAGCAATGCTTAATAAGAAAAAGAGTGCCCTCTCCAAAGCACTAACCCTCAAAGTATGTAAAGCTCAACTTTGATGGTGCCAAAAAAAAATACTACTTTTACGAGTTTGGAATTCGTCATCCGCGATGAAAAAGGGCAGCTTAAACTTGCGGGAGCCAAAGCTTTACTCACAGATTCCTCCATCCTGTTTGCGAAAGCTTCTTTTCTAAGAGAAGGGGTTAAGTGTGCTTTAGTTTTGGGTTACAAAAAACTGATTATTGAAGGGGACAATTTGGTGGTTGTCAACTCTATGAATCGAGTTTGCGAGGTTACCTTGGAAAATTAGTGGCCTCATATAGAATACATCAGCGAAACAAGCCAATGTCGAAGGTTTTATGGTCAACCATTGTTACCGGGCAAATTAAGAGTGAGCCTACTAGTTTTATCCCGTATGATGCATGCGTATTGTAATTTAATTTTTTTTTATGTTGTCTAAAAGTTGATTATAACCCCTTTAATTTTTTTTTCCGGATATTTCATGAAATACCCCCGAGTTTTACCATTATTCACCAAACGCCCATCAAGTTTCAACAATTCATAAAATGCCCCTCACAAATGACTTAATACCCCAAGTACCCCTTTATGACGTCATCATCTTCATAATCAACCAATTACGATCTAATTATCCACCTAATCCTTAATTAACCCCCCTAATCCCTAATTACCCATTAATCCACCCATTAACCCATTAACCCACCCATTAACCCACCTATTTCTTATTTTCTCTCTCTCCCCTTCCTTTTTCCATTAACCCACCCCCCCTCAAGGATTCCGGCGAGGGAGTCATGGCTGCCCCCCTTGCTCACAGCCATTTTTGTCTCCTTCTCACCTCCCCTACAACCCACCACCTCTTTCTCAACTCACCATCACCGACTCTCCAAATCTCCTCCATTATCTTCCCAATCGACGCCGTTGTGCCTCCTTCCTTCAGATCTTGCAGTGCCTCCTCCGCCGCCTCTCCTCCGTCAGATCCCGCTCCTCATGCTGCACCTCCGCTCTTTGTATTCTTCTCAAATGCCGCGCCTCCTCCTGTCAGATCTCGCTCCTCATGGTTCACCTTCGCTCGCCTTACTTTGCTCAAACGCCGCCGCCACACTCGTCGTCAATCTATGGTAACAGAAATTTCTGGCGAAGAAGGCGAGGGGGTTGCCGTTCAAATCTGGGCGAAGAGAAGGCGAGTTTCGTCGGTGGAGGAGGCAACGACTTTAGGAGGTGGTGGTGGTGGCTTCAATGGCAGAAAGGGAAGAAGGAAGGGGAGAGGAAGGGTCGAGGAAGAAGCAAAAAAGTAAAAGGAAAAGGAAAAAAATGGGTCAATTATGAAAAATGGGTAAATGGGTGGGTTAATTAGATGTTAATTGAGTTAATTAGGGATGATGACGTCATAAAGGGGTACTTGGGGTATTAAGTCATTTGTGAGGGGTATTTTATGAATTGTTGAAACTTGATGGGCGTTTGGTGAATAATGGTAAAACTCGGGGGTATTTCATGAAATATCCGTTTTTTTTTCACAAATTCTTATTTACAATGGGTGTACAATAAATATTGTACACCGGAGTAAAAGTTAACTCAAAATGCTTAAAAGTTAAGCATATGTATGTAAAAGTTATCTATTTTTTAGTGATAAATTTTTTCATTTTAGTAAAACATAATAACTAATAATGTATAAAATTAATCATTTAGCCCTTTAAAATATTTATCGGATATTTCATGAAATACCCCCGAGTTTTGCCTTAATTCACCAAATGCCCATCAAGTTCCAATAATTCACCAAATACCCCCCACAAATGACTTAATACCCCAAATACCCCTCCATGACGTCATCATCCTTATGATCAACCAATTACGATCTAATTACTCACTTAATCCTTAATTAACCCCCTAATCTCTAATTACCCACCCATAACCATTAACCCACCCATTTCTTTTTCTTTTCTCACATCCCTTTCTTCTTCTATTAACCCACCACCCACCTCAAGGATTTCCATGGCAGCCCCCCTTCTTCACTCTCTCTCTTACTCCATTTCCGCCACCACAACTACACCTCAATCAAAACTCGGCATATAGCTCATATTTACTGCAGTTCCATCAAGATCCAATTGAGCCACCAATTACCAGAAAGAAGAACGGAGCTTTGCATCAAATTGTGCCACCAATTCTCAAAAAATCACAAATCCAAAATAAGGGTTTCTGGGGATATTAGTAAATTAGATCAAAAAGCAAATAAATGATTAAATCAAAGAACCCCAGTTCACAAAACAAGGCAAATAAATTATTAAATCAAAAAGCAAACTCCAGATTTTGCAAATATCAGCTGGATTAATCGAGCTGGTCAAATTGAAAACTATGGGAAATGAATTATTTAGGGAAAAACTAAATAAAAAAATGGAGAGTGAGAGGAGATTGGCGTCGTTTAATTAGCGAGAAAGATCTGGGAAGGTCAGGGAAGAAGAAAGGTGGTGGTAATGGAGTAGGAGAGAGAGTTAAGAAGGGGGGCTGCCATGGAAATCCTTGAGGTGGGGGGTGGGTTAATGGAACAAGGAAGGGATTTGAGAAAAGAAAAAGAAATGGGTGGGTTAATTGGTATGGGTGGGTTAATGGGTGGGTAATTAGGGATTAGGGGGTTAATTAAGGATTAAGTGAGTAATTAGATCGTAATTGGTTGATTATAAGGATGATGACATCATGGAGGGGTATCTGGGGTATTAAGTCATTTGTGAGGGGTATTTGGTGAATTATTGGAACTTGATGGGCATTTGGTGAATTAAGGCAAAACTCGGGGGTATTTCATGAAATATCCGAATATTTATCTATTAATTTCTTTTACTAACATAAAATTTAATCAAAACTAGGTTAAAGTTACAAAAAAAATGGTTAAAGTTATCTTGGTGTACAATAAATTTATTGTACACTTTGTGCGCGCAAGACCTTTTGTTTTTTTTTTTTTAATTAGCAGAACGTGAAGAAGACAATTAACTTTAAAAGGGACGAGAACTTCCTTGTCCATCACCTAGCTAGATTAGTGTTGTTCGATATTTAATAAGTTTGGGTTAACCATAGTCCTTGTGAGATTTTCTCCATATGACCTTATGTAATTATGTTCTTATATGTATAGTATCACGCCCAGTTTTTGGTTTAAAAAGTCATATAATTTATATTGTCATGAACTAAAAAGTAGTACGAAGTAATACTTAAATTAATCATGTTGCTTTTGAAAAATGAAAACAAAAAATTTAAAATTATTTTTTATGATTCATGTTTTAGTTTTACGTTTTGTCAAAAACATAAAACTGGAAACAAATAACGATACCGAACGAAGGAATCCCTTTTTTGGGTTGAGTTTGCTAATAGAAATTGGGTTGGAGCACCATAATACATTGAAGGCTTGAAGCCCACTAAAAACCCCAAAAGGCAAAAGCCAGAACCAGCAAATTCAACCAAAAAACCATGAATAGGTTTTAGCAGTGAGGAAAGAGAAGAGTGTTCTGAAAATTGCAGGCAAAATTACACCAACAACGATGCAGAGATGGTGTTCCAAGCTTCGAGCTTTGGCTCTTCTTCCAACCACCACCACTACTACTACAATTAGAGCTTCATCATCTTCTTCTTCTCCTTCATTTTATCGCTTCTACTACCATCACTCTACCTCTAATTTTCAGCGCCCCTTTTCACCATTTTCGTCAATTTCTTCCCAATTAAACTCCCATTTCAATACCCCCGCTTCTCTGGCGCTTCCTACAAATGGGGTTTCCTTCTCTCTCCTTCCTCATCCTGTAAGTTTTGCTTTCATTGTTTTGTTGGGTTTAATTTGTGATTTAGATTGCTAATTCTAGGGAAGTTTATGAGTTTTTGATGTGGTTTTCTGAATGACAATGATTGGGGTTTTGGTGATTTAGGTTTAGGATTTTTTTCTGGGATGATTGGTTGTGAATGTGTAGAAATCGTATGAAATTTGATGTGTGTTGTATGTACATTTTTTAAGGTCCTTATGATTGATTTGTGTAAATGAATGTTGAACTTTTATATGGGGCTTTCTGGGTATTTATTATGTTTTCTTATTGATTGATGAGAATTTGATTTGTGTTTAATCAAGTATTTCATGTTATGTGGAGTATAGTATGCGCAAATGAGGAGCTTTTCGGCTAAATCAAAGGAGAAGAAATGGAAGAAGCTTACACCAGCCACTTCAAAGGTCAAGAAGATCAAAATTAAGGGCTATTCGTAGGTTAACCTTGTCCTGTGTTCTTTCTTGATTCCTTCCATTAGTGGGTGATGTGTTCTAGGTTATTGAAATGATTGGGTGTTCATGATTTGTCTTGATTAGGTCTTTCAAGAGAAGGTTCAAGACTTTGAATGACGGGACAATTAGGCGATGGAGGGAAGGCAAGCGGCATAATGCACATTTGAAGGTATGGGTGGTTTATTTTTCATTTTAGAGTAGAGGCACCAGTGTTACCTAATTCTCTAGTTACCTGCGAACCGCGAATTATAACATGAAAATGGTACAATTTTGGTCTAATTAGCAAATTACGTAGCGAATTAAGAATCCATACCCAATCTTATACTAGTGAATCAGGTAACATTGAGTAGAGCACTCGAGCTCGAGCTCGAGCTGCTAACATTAGCTTATATGCATAGAGAAATGAGGATGAGAAGGAATTTTTCTTCTTTTGGTTTGGTGGATAGAAATGCAATTAGTTGTCGTAGCCTTTTAGTCAAGACTTGGGTCCATTAACATTAGCTTATATGCATAGAGAAATGAGGATGAGAAGGAATTTTTCTTCTTTTGGTTTGGTGGATAGAAATGCAATTAGTTGTCGTAGCCTTTTAGTCAAGACTTGGGTCAATTTATCTTGGTGATGCAGTGTTTGGAGGTTGGTTTATGACTTCTTAAAGCTCAAAGACGATTCTAGATATTGCTAGCAGGCCTAGCACATAATGGAAATGCATACCGTAGGTTTCTTTCTTTCTATATAGCTGCTTTTTAGGGAGTTGTGGTGCTCTACTACTGTGTAGCCAAGCCTTTTTGCCAAGGGTTTAGGCTTTTCGTTTGAACTTGATATTTTGTGCGGATGGACAAAAAGTAGGGTTAGCCACAATGTGATGTACCCAAGAAAAACAAAGTTAGTGATACATTATGAAATAGTTAGCGTAAATATTAGCATAATCTTTTCATATTTAGCAAATGTATATTAGGCGTGATATTTTCCCCTTGTATAGCTAATTAGGTCCTATAATCTAGCCAGTTAGACAATACTCTTGTATATATTTACATTGATACATCAATACAAATTAGGACCTAAATATATACAAGAGAATTGTCTAACTGACAGCATAATTACAAGCTAGATTATAGGACCTAATTAGCTATACATGGGAAAGATATACCGCCTAATATACATTTGCTAAATATGAAAAGATTGTGCTAATATTTACGTTGACTATTTCATAGTCTATCAGTTAGGGGTTGGCGGAACAATCTTAGTGGTCATTTGGTTGATTGCTGAAGGTTGATCTTCCCAGGAAATTTATTTTCTAGCAATTGTAAACAACTTTTTGGTTAATTGCAGAAAGTAATACCTCCCATAGGAAGTTCATCTTACCTAGGGGGACTTGGTAAGCCACTTCTTCCAATTTTTGGGAAGTAGAACTTTCCAGGAATTGTGGTTTTGTCAACCAAACTACCCTCGACTTTCCACAACCTCTACTTTCTAAAAATGCATATATGTTGCAAAGGTGTGAATAATAGAGGGAGGAACGAAAAAAGTGAGAGATATGAAAAGGTGATTTTTTGTTAAAGCTCTGTCAATGCACTTACTGAAAGCAATGGACCACAATTATTTTATAAATTTGGTGAACGATTCATTAACCTTTAGGGTTAGCAATCCTCGTAAGAGAGGTAGAAAAGTGTTATAAATGCAATAGTTTGATTGCATCACTCTACACTATCGCATTTATGAACCTTCTCTGTTTCTCTCATGTGGGTTCTCAATGGTAAGGACCAAACAACATTTCCCAACTTTTCCCAAGCTTATTTTTATTGGATTCAAAGCATTTGGAAATTAAAGAAGAACTTTACGGTATAGCTTCTCTGAAGCTACCAGTTCGTTGTAAGTTGTAACTTCTTCCAATTAGGTAGCAAGACTTAGGGTATTTTTTTTTCTCAGTTCCTATTCCTTAAACCAAACAGCACGATTGCTGATTCCTCAACTCTCTATGTTATTCCCGTCTTTTTTATTCCAATCATCTAAAATACCAGGTAAGTTAGTTTTTTTTTCCCATTCTAATTCTAGTAGGTTCCCAACTCTTTATGCTTATATAGCATACAGCTAAATGGTGATTGTTTGCAATGTTGTTGACTTTTTGTGCTGTACCCCTTATCTTAGAGGTTCTAGAGTTTTGCTCAAAGGAAGAAGGTAACCTTGTTTGGTAATATTGTACGTCTGCTTTCACTAGATGTCACTAGCTAGGCACGGAGCCTATTTATGGTAAAGAGTAATATGAATTTCTAACCAGATACCCTCTTTTTCGGGGAAAACCGTAATGTGTATAGTTTACTAGTTTAATCTATAGGTGGAAAAATGTGTAGGTGAAGTTTCATGCCTTGTAACATCTAAAATTATACTGTTTATGTAAGATTCATGACGTTTTTCATCTTTGAATGCCTTTTTCGTTTGTCAATATTCATGATATGCCTTAATCTTTTACATTCCCAGTTCTGAACTCTCCCTTTTGTCCTTTTGCTCTTGATCTTTCTTCTCCTAAACTGGTATTTTGATTGACTGGACTACGGAAGCACATCTATGTGCCTTCTGTTACTCTTTAGGTTTTGTAAACTTCAGATTTGAGACACCATTTCTGCTGAATTTAGGCCTGGGGTCTGGGTGTTATGTTGCTCGTTCTTGTTTGTCTGTGCCATATATAACTACTACCTCCATTTCATAAAAAAAAATTACGGTTGCTATTTGCACAAATATTAAGACAAAAATGAGAAAGTTAGTTGAATATAATAAAAATATGGATAAAGTAAGAGAAATGTTTAAAAAGGTGGGTGGGTGTAAGAAAAAATGAATAAAGTAAGAGAAATCGAGTAGATTGTACTCCGTAAATATTATGGAGTAAGAATGGTAAGGTAGTAAATTTCCATGTCCATAAATAGAATAAAGCAAAGTATAAAGAACCTTATGAAACAAACTAAAACGGAAATTGTAAAAATCATTTTGAAACGGAGGTAGTATATAAGAGACCATGTCATGTTCTGTAAAAAAATCCCTTCTTATATGAATATTTGACCACACTTTTCTTACTATGTTTTCACTCTTCAAGTCTTCACCACATGTAATCACATCAACCATTTTTCTCATACAAGTTCAAGAAGTCCTCTTAGTGATTATTCTCTTTCTCGTTTGCAATTTAAGAAGTTGTTAATCCCTGTGCTCAAAACTAACAAGAAGATTATTTAGGATGAATAGACCAAGTACAAACATGCTCATCTAAAATGACACTACAAAAATTTGTATATTTTATGACAACCTAATAACGACGGGTAAAAATCCCGTCGTAAAAGGGCTTTTGCGACGGGGATAACAACCCAACAAAGACGGGAACAACCGTCGCAAATGTCTTTTACGACGGGTTAATGACGGGATTTTCCATTATCGACGGCCCCCTTTTATGACGGGTTCGCGGCGGAAAAATCCCGTCGTTAATCAACAATTATTGGCCTTTAGCGACGGGATTTCCCGTCGTTAATAGTACAATTCTTGTAGTGTGTTTTGGTATTTTTTATATCCTTTTCTGTCATTCACTGTTACCAATTCTGTGCTGAGTTGTTGCATGCCATTCTTAATAGTTATATGATTTGAACGATTAACAAAAACTTAAACGATTATGTTGCTTAATGCAGTCAAAGAAATCCAAGAGAAGGCTCAGAAAACCCGAGATTGTGCCAGCTGCTTATGCGAAAGTGATGAAGAAGCTCAACTTCTGTTCAAATTTCTGAAACAAACAAGAGGGAAAGAACGCGATGAATCTCTAGACAATTTGTTAATCACTGTTTTTTCCGGTGATGTAGTTCCTCTTCCCATTTCAGTATTGGGTTTAATGCGGAGTACAAATGTACAATGCTCTGATTCAAAGATCTGGTTAGCTACTACAAACATAAGATCTACTCCGTAGTTAATTTAGCTGCTCTAGTCCTTGATAACATTTGCCCTTGTTGCTATCAATTTATGTATGAACTAGATAGTTTTTTTTTACATAGAATCTTGAAAGTGTTTCCTTTGAAATGCAGATTACAGTTTCTAATAAGACCTATTATACATGTATCAGAAAAAAGTAAGAAAAAAAACATTTTCTGAGGCTTTTGTGAGTTCATTGTCTGTGAGTTTAATTTTAGGTTCCTTCAAAATTTTGCTATTTAGGATTTGCTATATAAAGACCTACTATCATAAAGCTTTATTCTCTCCACCTGGTCTTGTCTGATTTCTCTTGTTTCTGGACTACTCCCTCCGTCCCGGAATACTTGACCTGTTTTCCTTATCGGGCCGTCCCTTAATACTTGACCTGTTTCTAAAAATGGAAATATTATAACAATATTATATTATTTCTCACTCCACCCCTATTAACCCACCTACCCCCTACTCCATACAAAAAATAATTAAAAATTCAACCCCACTCTCCCCCAACCCCACCTCTTAACCCACCTCCCACTAACTACATTAAAATAATACCCCACTATCAACTATTACCTATTAAATTAAATAAGTCAATTCAAGTTCCTTAAACTCTGTGCCGGTCAAACCGGGTCGAGTATTTCAGGACGGAGGGAGTATATGATTTCTGTGAGTGTTTTTTTTTTTGTCTTTTTCGATCTGGTCTGTTCTGGTCTAATAAGCAATACAAATAAAGTGAAGAGACTACAACCTAAATTAAATGCCAAGTACTCCCTCCGTCCCTTAATACTCGCACCGTTTTGACTTTTTGCATTTTTCACATAATTCACTTTGACCCTATTATTTCTAGTAATGTTAGTATATAATATATTGTTGGTTTCATTTTAGTGTATATTTTTAAAATATTAATGTTTTTATAAGTTTTTATAATATGTAGTTAAAGATATTGCCATATTGGTGGTCAAAGTTGTGTATAGAATAAGCGAATTCAGTCAAAACAATGCGAGTATTAAGTAACGGAGTGAGTATAACAGAACATAAGTTGGAAGTATTTTTGATGGAAAAAGGATAGACATAGATGAGTGAATTTACGCCATTATTGGCGAGGATGAGCTGCACTTTTTGACATTTTTCAAAAAGGTGAAAGCGAAAATGGGCTTTGGTGTAATTGGTGGACCACATCATCACCCCCCCACCACTACCAATCCAATTCTTACTTTTACAAACAAAAAAAAGGCCCCAAATGTAGTTTGCAACTTTGCAAATTGCAAGATCTACTAAAAGGTCTAAACTCTAAAGTAAAAGTATTAGGACAATGTTAGAGTAACCGTAAAGGTCGATAACCCCTTCAATTTTGAATTTGATTGGTTACAAATGTTTTAAAATTTTATCTTATAACCCTTTTTCTCTTCAATTAATTATATTTATATATTATTTTATGTTATATATGTATATATATCTTAAAGGTTGTCAAACGCCAACTCTTAGGGTTGCCCAAATATTTTTCAAAGTACTAACCAAAAGCTTTGCGTTAAGGTTTTGCTTCAATTCAAGGCAATTGCTCATGCCGTCATGAGTGCTTTGTTGTTGTTGTTGTTGTTGTTGTTGTTGTTGTTGTTGTTGTTTTAGAGGTGGTTTCTTCTTATTGTGTTACCTTCTTATTGTGTTATCTTGTTATAGCGAAGTTTCTTTTAGTATTCCACCTAGGTTGTGAATTTTTTTTCCCCGTTAATTGTACCTTTTTGTCAAGAAAAAAAAAGTTGCCCCCTTACTTACATATCACATGGCCACAACACCACAAGTATGGTGGCCTGGTGGTGGTGGTGCTGTGGTGGTGTTAGGCTGACCGAGGCTAGAGACGGAGAAGCATAAAAAGGCATATTTGCAAAGTTTACAAGAGACTTCTTATACTTCATAGTATGATATTGTTATACACCCTCTGTTTCTAAATGATATTCTTATTTTCCTAATTGGAAATTTCATAAAACGTTTTCTATTTCTAACACAGTGTTGTACTTCGTACATCGTATCAAATATTTTTTATTTTTTTTTTTGACATTTTTTTTAATTGACTCACTCTCTCTCCATAGACTCTTAAGTCTCAAATGAATTGATCATGCTGCAATCCCTAGTTTAAAATAACATTAAAGTATGTATGTTGATTATCAATGAGTAAAACAGGATCTCTAATCGCTGTATTGCATGTGAAGAACATTTGTTTTTTCTGTTAACCAATCGATTTGTTTGCAAGTGCACGTCAATGATGATAAAATACAACAAGGGTAAACATGGAAATTTAATAAGAAATTGAAATTGGAATCCGAGATAATCCCTTATTTGCAGCCCTTCCCCTAATTACGCGTGCCTTATCCTTCTTGGATGCTACTACTCTATACTTTATTATTTATTTACCGTCTTGTCGGATTGGAATCACGCACAGGTCAACTTACAGCATGGGTTATCGTTAGACCTAGTAAATGAAACGTTTGGGTTTGTTTTGGATAGGATCGGTTCGGTTCGTGTCATTTCGAGTCATTCCCATTTTGGATCGAGTATGGGTTTGCGTCGAGTTCATTCGGATATCGGGTATAGTTCAGTTTACGCATGGTCGGATTGGGTTTGGTCTATGCCAAGAATTCAGGTCAATATCGGTTTGATACTATCTAGTCAGCTAAAATCAAATCGGTTTTTTGGGTTAGTTCGTTTTTTAGGTTAGGTCATGATGTAGTAAACTAGCTAATATTTGGGGCCAGCCGATTCGGGTCAATTCGATTCGATTATTTTGATTCGGGTCGATTCAGTTACTTTGTTTTATACAGTTTCACACAAGTCAATTTCAGGTGTATTTCGATTTCGTTTCAGATCATTTTCAGATTTGGGTTAACTTCGAGTCGTTATTTCGTGTTGGGTATCTGATCAATATCAGATTCGTATCAATTTTGTCAGGTCTAAGTAGCATGCTAGGGCATTTAAGAGGGGGTAGAGACATGAAATCCTCGGGCTTAAAGTGCCTCGGAAAGGGAATTATGTTCTCTTCAACTTATTTTTATTGTTTAGATCAGATTAGAAAAATCAGACCATATCATACTAGAAAATGAAAAAAACGCTCACCAAAAGCAATCAGATCATACCATACCAGAAACTAGATAAATCAAACCAAACAAGGTGAAGACAACAAGGCCTAACGATGTAACAAATCCATCACCAAAATAAATTATAGGAGTTTAGGTTATCATGTTAATGATCATGGATTGATTGGATTCATAGGACGAAATCAAAACTTCATCTTTCTAGGATCTAAATTTTCACAAAGTATTATTCTTTATTTCTTTAATATATTATTATCTTAAGACTTAAGACTTAAAGAGTTACATTATTGGTAAAATGGATCTTTAAGATCCTTAACAACCACAACATTCGTAAACTTCTTTTAATTGCAACTTTTAGGTTTATTCCTACTTTTCTAAAACCGTAGTTTGGAAACAATAAATTGTGTAGGGTTGATTTATTGATTTCTCTTAAAATTAATCCTATAATAAAACATCTTGTTTCCTTATTCTAGTAGGACTTCCTTAGGAAATTTAAAGTTGAATTATATTAGGGTTCATAAATAAGATTTAATAGAACTATTATTAGTTTAACCTTTTTAGCTATAGAAACACATGTGAGAGTGAATAGCTAATACAAAGTATCATTTTTTGTGTGTTACCACCCGGTTTACCCTTAGCGTTAATCCGAACTCGATTCTGACTAGATAGGTTTCAGTCCCCTCTCAATTGTTGTTGCGGGGATCAAACACGCTGTCCTCCTTACCAAATTTCAACCTCAATCACCACTGAACCAATTACCAAATTTCAGCCTCAATCACCACTGAACCAACCGATAAAGTATCATTCGTCAATGTGACACGAGTTTAACACGTTATATATTATATTTTAGTGGTGTCACGTCCTAGGACGTATTTTTCGTTTTTCCGAAGATCATGGGTGCATACGGACATCGCCGTATCGGCATTCATAAACATAGGGACAGCCTTAGGAGTGTTGGTAGCATTTGCAATTCTAAGAATACAACCCATAAATGACAGAGTTTACTTCCCAAAGTGGTACATTAAAGGCCAAAGAAAACCCCATGATTCTGTTTCTTCTACCAATTCAAATTCTGTTGCTAAATTTGTTAATCTTGATTTCAAGACTTATTATCTTAGCTTTCTCAATTGGATGCCTGAAGTCTTAAAAATGTCCGAGGTTGACCTAATTGACCATGCTGGTCTTGATTCTGTTGTTTTTCTCCGGATTTATTTTCTTGGGTAGGTACTTCTCTATTCACTTTTTTTTTTTTTTTTTAAATATCAATTTCTTATTCTTTTTGTATCGGTTGGGTTACACTCGCATAAACATTAGGCCCTGTTTGGTTAGGAGTTGTTAGCTGATAGCTGATTTGACTAGCTGTTAGCGGTTAGCTGTTTGTATTAACTGATTTGACTAGCTGGTTGCATTAGCGGTTTGTGTAAAAGTGTTTGGTAAATTAGCTGATATATGTTAGCATTTTAATATGTAAAATGACCATTAAGGACATTGACATACTTTGTGTCTTACGTAGTATTAATATTAGACAAATATTTTATTGTGTTAATTTTTGTTCTCTATATTTTTCTAATAAACATTGACTAAATAAAATAATTTTTTTTTAATAATATATATTTTTCAAATAGATAAATATTACTAATGAAATTTTAAGCATGATTGCAATATACTTCAATTGCTTCAAAGTACTAATATAAAATTTATTACAACAAAAAACGAATCTAGTAAATATGGTGAAATGAAAAAGAAAGTGTGAGTAATGTTTTTAGGAGAAAAATGTGTAGGGTACCAAGGTTGATAGTGGTTGTAATAATAGGCAATAGTAAGACAAAATAGTCATTTTCATTCACTTTCTCAAACCTCTAATTGCAAAAAGCTCCTATATTGAGCTTTTTTAAAATTAGCTTTTTCACCCCAACATTCTCTTCCAATCCTCTCCTAAGCAAACACTCCAATTATCTTTTTCTAAAGGTCAAACCTTAATTCACCCCAAAAAGCTCTTTTTCCCTCAAACCTCTCCTAACCAAACACCCCCTTAGGCTTTGTTCTTTAGAGCTGAAATAAACTAAACTGAATGCTTATGAACATAACTAAACTGAAACGAATGCTTCTGAACAGAATTTAACCGAACTGAATGCTCATAAACTTAACTAAACTGAAACAAATGCTTCTGAACTGAATTAAACTGTCAAATAAGTATTGAACCTGCAATCAAGCCAAAAAAGCAGGGCAATCATAAGCTCATAGCATGTGATGAGGAGTTGTTTATTCCTTCCCAATGGAATTCTTGTGCACCCCAATGATGAAAGAAAAGCCAAAAAGGACTTGGAAAGAAAGAGTGCACTAGGCACTAGCTAACCAACTAACAAAAGGATAGGGGTGTAATTATACAATTGGATTGTATTCCTTCTTGCTTCTGCCCATAATTTATTAATTTTGTTGCTTTTTATGTGTGTTGTTGTTTTCCTTCCATAATAAGATATTTGAGAATCTCTATTTTAATTTGGATATATCTAGAATTAGGTGTACCTTCACATGTTTATTGAACATTTTATGTTAACAATACATGGAAATGAAAATTACATCCATGCATGACTCCAATTAATGAACCTTTTAACTTTGAAATTGACTAAAATTGGTATAGAATTACTTAAAATGAAAGTGACTAAAACAATGTCATATCATAAAACGTACAAAACGTCACAATTATCTCCTATTATTGAACAATTGAACTTTGAAATTGAATAAAATTGGTATAGAATTACTTAAAATGAAAGTGAGTAACACAATGTCGTTATATCATAAAACTTACAAAATGTCACAATTATCTCCTATTATAGGCTTTGTTTTCTTCATATGCTTTGGTTTGATTTTTCTAGTTTTATCTGATCTCATCTGCATGTTTTGCATGAGTGCTTTTTGCTTATTGGGATCTAGACCTTGTTCTTTTCACCTAATCTGGCCTAATTTTTCTAGTTTATGGTCTGATCTGATCCGACCTTAATATTTTCCGTGAGTACTTTTGCTTTTTCTAGTGTGGTCTGATCTGATCTGATCTGGGTTTTCTAACTGATCAAATAAACAATAAAAATAAAGAGAAGAGAACGAAATCCTAGTCTATCTAATTTAATTTAGTCTGTTCTAATAAGCAATAAGAATAATGTAAAAGTAACATGGTCCAACTGGAATAGCACCAGAAAGTTACATCTTCAACAACCATTTCTCACAGAAGAATTACGGATAGTTCACGGATTTCAGTAATGACATGTTTTTTTTTGTTAATGGAGTGAGTAATAATGACGACTTAAATAAAAAAATAAAATAAAAATTGAGCTAAAATAAAAGGCAAAAAAAACCCCATATTCTTTCCCTTCTAAATCTGTTATACTTCCACACCAGGTTGTCTACATCCTTCCAAATTCCTGCAACTCAAAACCAAAAAAGGCACACACCCAGAAAAGCTTCTTTTCACACCACCCTTTTCTTCTTCTCTATCTCTCTAGAACTCTCTTTCTCTCTCCTCAAAGCTAAAACAATGGCTACAATTTCAGACATATCAGTATCAGCATTCATAAACATAATCACTGCTTTGGCATTCTTGCTTGCATTTGCACTCCTCAGACTTCAACCCATAAATGACAGAGTTTACTTCCCCAAATGGTACTTCAAAGGCCAAAGAAAAGACCCAGCTTTTAGAAATTTTGTGGGGAAATTTGTTAATCTTGATGTCAAAACTTATTTTACCTTTCTCAATTGGATGCCTGAAGCTCTCAAAATGTCTGAAACTAAGCTTATTGAACATGCTGGCCTTGATTCTGCTGTTTTTCTCCGGATTTACACACTTGGGTACTCTTTTTTTCTTTAATTGCTCAATTTCACTAATTTATGTGCTTTTCATGTAATTTAGTAGTGAGTTTTGGTTTAATTTTGCTCTAGAAATTTGGACTTGGTTCTAGGGATTGCTGGGTGTTTAATTTCCCCCAAATTGATGCTTGTTTCAGGGTTTTTGATTAACTTTCAGTAGTGGGATTGGTTTTAGTATTTGCAGTTTTGACTTTTCTGCTTAATTAAGTTTGTGTTTTTTGGTGGGGTGTAATTATTTTTTAATTATTTTTGGGTGGGGTTGATTTTGAGGAAGGGTTTGTAAATTTTGCTGAAATGGCTATGAATTATTCTTTCTCCTATATTTTTTTTAAAAATTATAAATTCAATAAAAAAATTGTTCTTACAGAGTGTTGAGTATACATGAGTACATGACTTCAGTGATGAACATCTTCTGGGATGCTTGTTTTGATGTTCTTGATGTAATTTGAGAACTAAGAGTGACTTGATTTCAGACAATTATCCCGGTACTTCAAATTTCGAGTTTAACTTTGCATATAGCTTCAATTTCTGTTTGGTTGATGAATTTTGGGGGGTTTTTGGCATTTGAGCTGTTGAAATTTCTTAAATTATGAACTTTGTTGTAGTTAGTGATGAATACCCCTCTTTTATCCTTCTTTACAGTGGTGATACTGGTAATTGCACTCAAATGTTTGGTTATATTGGGAATGTAAAATTGGGATTAACAATGTGTGTATTTTTTATCATGAAATTTTTCCTCTGCAGCTAATTTATTCTAATTTTTTCCTCTGCAGCTTGAAAATTTTCCTGCCTATGATGATTTTAGCACTCGTGGTACTTGTACCGGTAAATGTATCTGGAGGAACATTGTTTTTTCTGCGGAAAGAGCTCGTTACAAGCGATATTGACAAGCTTTCTATATCAAACGTCCCTCCTAAATCATATAGGTGAATAACTGTGAGTTTTCAATAATGTTAACTTTCTTGTTCCTTGGTGACTTGGTGTGACAATTATCTACATTTAAATATCACAATAGCAACTTTAATGGAGTTAAAAATGCTTGAGTTCTGCTGCTCTTGTTTGATGAGTTGATTGCAGCATTTCTTTTGGTATAGCAATTCGGTCATTGAATAAGTTGAGTCTCACTGTTGTTTGACATTACAGTATTACACCAATATACTGATTATTATTGAATTTCCCTCAAACAAAAGTAAAAAATACTGATTATTGAATTGGATCCTCGAAGGTTCACAGTTATTGTGTATATTCTTTAAGCTGCATTCATCTTTTTGAAGAGTGATTGGACACACTGAAAATGACAAGAACTGTAATTTCCTAAATTACAGGTTTTTTGTGCATATTGGAATGCAATATCTGTTTACATTTTGGACTTGTTTCATGCTCTACAAGGAGTATGATACAGTTGCATCAATGAGATTACGATTTTTGGCTTCCCAGCAAAGGCGTGCTGAACAATATACAGTGAGATTTCATCCCTTTTCCATTCTTGTTTAATGTATCCACCAAATGCCACTTTTCAAAATCTCTCTTATTGGTTATATCTGCAATTTGAAGTTTTATGCTTTTCTTGTGATATACTTCGTATCTCGGAATTCCTTGCCATGAAAGATGAAATATTCCTCAGAATTCATAATTTTTAATTTCTGGTAATCCCAACATTTCACTCCCCCAAGATGAGCATATCGCTCTTCCCCTCTGTAAAGTTGAATTCTTTACCTAAATTTCACATAATGCCAAATAGAGAAGCTGCGTGTTCAATTGTTCATGGCTCTCTCTTCATGTAGTTACCAAACAGATTTCCGAGGGACAAAAATGATTGGTTATGAGTTGATGTAGGTAGTTGCTACAAATCTATGTAGTCTGTGACCTTTTCAGACTTCATCTTCTTGCATGTAAAGAGTAAAACCGCCAATTGCTTAATCTCATTTTGGTTTTTTTTTCCATAAGTTGGCCCCGACCTTAGTTCTTTGTTGAGGTTGCAATACTCCCATGTTTGTTAAAGTTGTATGTTAGAAATTTCCTCTAAACTATGGTTTATATATTACCCTATGTTTCATTTACGTGGTATTTTTCACTTTCCTATGTTAATTATATATTTCTTACAAAACCCTGTATACCAAACAGATCTTGTATGATGGACTTGTTTCTCAGAGACCATTTCTCATGAACCATTTTTCAGAAAGCATAATTTGAATTAGTGTTGTTATGGGTGTATCATATATTTAATCAGTGAAGTTATTTGCATTGACTTATTATGATTTGTGCAGGTGTTAGTCAGAAATGTGCCACGTGTCTCAGGCCGCACAATCTCAGATTCTGTTGATATATTTTTCAAGAAAAATCATCGTGATACCTACCTATGCCACCAGGTGAAATCTTGTTGCCTTAATCACTAGATGTTACTCAATGAGAAACAAACCTTTTCCTTACTACACGGCAGTTGACTGTAGTTTTTTGTTTATTTGTGAAGAATGTGAAATAGAACTTCTGGTTGCTGCAATGCGCTTTAATTTGGTAATTCCTTTGTTTTTAGGCTGTATACAATGCGAACAAGTTTGCCAAACTTGTGAGGCAAAGGGATAAACTCAAAAATTGGTTGGACTACAACCAACTTAAGTTTGAAAGAAAGCCAGAGAAAAGGCCGAAAACAAAGGTAAAAAGCTGTTATGTAATATCAATTGGAGAGAACATAATCAATTTGTAGAACTGTGTTGATATAATTCCTTTAAACTTATATACTCCGTAGTTGATGTTGCCTATACATTCAGACAGGATTTCTAGGTCTTTGGGGCGAAAAAGTTGATTCCATTGACTACTACAAAGAGCACTTGAAGCAGTTAGAGAAAAAAGTGAGTCATTACTAACTGTCATTTTGATTTACTTGATTCTTTCTGCATGCATATATGTGGATTACTACAAGTCTACAAAGTCCTATAAAATTTACTTTCTCAGTTCTTGATTTGTTATACATATAATACAAGTATTTCTTATGAAAAATCTGTCTTAATATGAAGCTGGTTTATGTATATGTTAATTTTGTAAAATTGATCTAAGCCTCTGTTTTGTTTGACTTATTTTGACTTATTTCAGACAAAATAAGTTCAGTTAAGTTCATATAGACATTTTCACACACAAATAAGTTTCTTTCGGATAAACTAAGGTAAGATAAGTCCAATTAAGTTCAGATAAGTTAATTTAAGTTTAGATAAGTTCAGTAATAAAATAAGTCCAATAGAACGAAGCCAAAATGTTTTTCTTTTGACGAATCTAAGTGGTTATGAAATGCTTGTAATATATTAACATTTTGTTCAAATAATCTTTAGATGACAATGGAGCGTGAGAGAATTCTTGAACACCAAAAGTCCGTTCTGCCGGTTGCTTTTGTTTCTTTCAATTCACGGTGGGGTGCAGCTGTATGCGCGCAGACAGAACAAAGTAAAAACCCTACATCGTGGTTGACAAGCTGGGCACCTGAACCTCGAGATGTTTATTGGCGCAACCTAGCCATACCATTTGTTTCTCTCACTATCCGGAAATTTGTGATTGGAGTAACTGTTTTCGCCCTGGTTTTTTTCTACATGATACCCATTGCTTTTGTGCAATCTCTTGCAAATCTTGAAGCTTTGGAAAGAGTTGTTCCTTTCCTGAGGCCTGTCATTGAAATGTAAGTACATGATTCCCAAGGTTCTTGATGTTTTAAACTTTTTCATTTGCTTCTTATTTTACAGACCAAGTTGGCAATTGGTAGAAGGTACATCGTCGTTTTGTACTTTTAACGCTTCAAAAAGCACATTTTTATTGTTTAAAAACACATATTTATCTATTTAAAGGCACATTTTTACCGACAGGAGAACACATCCTCTTTAAAAGAACACATTGTTGAATACAATACAACCACTAAAATAAAAAGAAATTTTCTTGAAAAATGTTGTGGTTTTAAACTGTAAAATGTGCTTTTAAATTGTAAAATTAAGCTTTTAAACCGCAAAATTTTGTTTTTAAATTGATTTTTTTTAATAGTAAAAATGTGCCTTTAACCCGGTTGCATGTAGAGCTACTTATACAACCGGGTGCACCTTCTAATTTGTGATGTATTTCTGTTTCTTGACAAGATTATTGACATTCATCATCTCTTCTTCGATGTCCTCCGAGAGTGATTTACGTCCCTACCCTTTTTGAGTTTTGAACACCTAGTTTACTAACAGGTTACTGAATATTTGTTGTTTAAAACCTTAATTATCTTTTATTAAATGCAGGCCAATCATCAAGTCTTTTCTACAAGGTTTCCTTCCCGGTCTAGCACTTAAAATCTTCTTGTACGTTCTTCCAGCTCTTTTGATGCTCATGTCAAAGATTGAAGGACACGTGGCTTACTCTAAACTTGAGCGTAGAGCTGCAGCAAAATACTATTATTTTATGTTGGTGAATGTATTTTTGGGAAGCATAGTAACCGGAACAGCTTTGGGTCAACTTGATGCTTTCATCCATCAACCACCTGGCCAGTAATATTCCTTCTTTTACTTCCCTCGGTTTATTTCTTTTGTTTAAGTCATATACTTCCTGTGTACTATTCACCCCAATTTTTGCAATGCAAGTGGATAGATAGTAAATTTCATTAATGCCCCCATTTTTAGATATAATTAGGGGAAAGTGTGGGTTATTGAATATGGATGAGGGTAGTTTGGTAAAGTCAAGTGATAAAGTTGCCAAAAATAGAAAGTTGCAACTAAAAGAGAGAACAGAAGAAGTATATACGGAGTATAAGTTTACTACTCACGTTCACCTCTACCTCTCAATCTTTAGCGACATGACAAAAATTGAGGACATTTATCTAGAGGGCTGCCCAGTTATTCTTCAAGATTAACGAGCAAAGCATATTGGGTGGCATTTTTGTAAATAAATTGTAAAAATATACAGTCTAAATATACAATTTCTTTTATGATAAAAATTAGTTTCTTTTAGTTTTATTTATTTTAAAATAGCAATTATATATTTTAGATCGTATATTATTTTCAGCATATTTACGAAAATGCCACCGGATATGCATATTTTGTTAATCTTGAAGATTATTTAGGATTTTCTCCATATATCCAAGTCTTACTTATACCAAATGTTTGAACTTTGGCAATTTACACCATTTGTTATCTCATTCTTCAGGATTCCGAGAAATATTGGTGTATCAATACCAATGAAGGCTACCTTTTTCATTACATATATAATGGTGGATGGTTGGGCTGGCATTGCGAGTGAGATTCTCCGGTTGAAGCCGCTTGTCATTTTTCATTTGAAAAACATGTTTATAGTTAAAACTGATCGCGATAGAGATAGGGCGATGGATCCTGGAAGTGTTGATTTTCCAGAGACTCTTCCGAGCCTGCAACTTTATTTCCTTCTTGGGGTTGTCTATGCCGTGATTACTCCAATACTCCTGCCTTTCATAATCGTGTTCTTTCTCTTTGCTTTCCTCGTTTACCGTCATCAGGTAATTAATCATACTTTCCTCTTTTTATTGTTATAATTCTCTTGGATGTTTATTTTGTCTAGCCTGATCAAATTGCGGGTCGGGACGGGCCACGTCTTAAAAATTCTGCCCATTAGGCCGAACCGGGCCAATCCTGGCCCGAAATTTTCTGTCCATAACTCGCTAATCCAGGCCCAAAGTAGCAGGCTTTTTGGGCCATTTATAATTCTCTCGGGTGTTTATTTTGTCTAGACCTGATCAAATTGCGGGCCGGCTGGGCCACGTCTTAAAAATTTTGTCCATTAGGTCGGGCCAGGGTGGGCCAACCTTCGGCCTGAAATTTTCGGCCTAAAACCCCTAATCCAGGGCCAAATTAGCGGGCTTTTGGGGCCATTTCGGGCCGGTCCAAATTCATAACTAAAATTGCAATTTTGAGTTGCCCTAAACCCGCCCAAAAAATTCAAAAATCAGGCCGGGCCCTAAGGCCTAAAAATTCTGCCCAAAACTCATTTTTCGTGCCGGACTCATGATGATCGGGTCTAATTTTTTCCATTAGTTGTGGGATTTAATTTATCATTTTCTCGTGTCTATTTTTTCTAATTATTATGACTTGCGCTCATGTAATATACATCTAATATCTTTTTTTGAGGGGATAATATATACATCTAATATCTTATGTTTATTTCATTGTCCAGATAATCAATGTGTATAATCAACGTTATGAAAGCGCAGCTGCGTTTTGGCCACATGTTCACAGTCGCATCATTGCTAGTCTTCTGATATCACAGTTGCTTTTAATGGGGCTTCTCAGCACAAAGAAGGCTGCTAAGTCTACTCCATTTCTTATCATTCTGCCAATACTTACCTTCGCTTTCCACAAATACTGCAAGAGTCGATTTGAGCCTGCATTCAACAAGTACCCTCTTGAGGTAAGGTTACTACTGCATTGCTGATAAAATGCAAAATAGTTTGTTAGCTATTTTCGAATTGATTTACTGTTCGAGTGTTCGTATAATCTTTAGGTGTTAAAGTAGCAGTATATATCCTTCATGTTTGACAGGAATCTCAACCATGGATCCATGTATATAAATCTCGACTTATTTTGTGTGAATAGATATTATCTTATCTTATATGAACTTATTTATCTAGAAAAAAAAACTTATTTTGTCCAAAATAAACTTAATTGCGTGTGAAAATGTTTGAAAAAACTTATTTTTATGAACTTATCTTATATTAACTTATATGAAACTTTTTTTGTTTGAAGTAAGTCAATATAAGTCAACAAACCTAAACCAAATTGACGAGAATTTCTTGTTTAATGTTGTTAAAAAGATTGAGAAATTCTAAATATATATTGATTTTGTTAATATAATGATTAATTGAGTTAAGTTGGTGTTAATGAAACTCTCCTTGCCAAGCACCAAATACCAACATCACTCCTTCAATGAAAGAGGCTATTAATTTATCTATGGAGTACTCAGTACTGTCCTTACTTGTGGGTTTATTCATTAATGACCTGTTTTAGTTTAATTACCAGCTTCAAATATCAACTACTCTCCTTTAATAAGAGGCTATTATTCACTCTACTTGATTGCGTGGTCTACGCCTCTACTCTCTAGTTTGTTGTACTATTGGATGCTAAGGGTGCGCTCTATTCACATTATTTTCACTTATTTTTTCAGAACTTATCTTATATGAACTTATATGAACTTATTAGAACTTATCGTAAACTTATTTTAGTTATAAACTGTACTTTGCCAACCCTTATTTTTAATGAACTTATCTTATATGAACTTATTTTTCTTGAAACAAGTGGAAATAACAGGGTCTAATGTATTTCTTTTAATATCTTATACAGGAAGCAACCGAAAAGGACGAGCAAGAGCAAACCGAGGGAGCTGAAGAAAACCTAAAACCCTACCTCGCCGATGCATATTTACACCCAATATTCCACTCTTTCGAGGAAGTTGAGTTGATCGAAGAGGTTAAAGTCGATGCAGTTCGAGTTGACAAGCACCACGCACACGCCTCAATCCCCGAAGCTCGAGTAGAAGAAATATCCGTTGCTTCTCCTCCGCCACAGCCACCTCAATATTACAGTTACGATCAAGATTTCCATTCTTATAACTATTACCATCATCATGAAGTGCAATCTTCACAGTATGAGCATCATTATCAAGGTTGATTTCTTAAAAATATGGTTAACAATTAAAAGAGCAACCTAATTAACCATTGGATTATTAATTAAGTTCTTAGTTTTGTGAAACTAAGGCTTCATTGATGTAATTTCACCCTCCTCACTCCCTGTTTAATTAGATTCCAATGTAGTTATCATCTGATTAGTGTAAATGATTAGTTGTAGTCCTTACCTAAGGCGGACGATGTATAACTTCAACCAGTAATACTATGTAGAATGTAGATGTTTTGGAGGATTCTGAATTTCCCTCTCCATGCTATATTCCTGAGAATGTAACAGTAAATTAAGTAATGTTTGGTGCAAATTTGAGTTTAGGGGAAAGGAATGTGGGTCTGACTAGCTAATTGATCAACTTGGCTATGAATTGGTAGAAATTTTGACGGTCTGGGAGCACAACATTGACTTTGGGCCCACTTACTATTAACGCAGTGCTCGTTTGGTTGAACGTTGGAAATTAAAATGTCAAGGAAATAGTTTTTTCCATGTAGATTAGTGTCAAGATTTTTTACGGGATGTTCCATGTTTACAGGGGGACTTAGGTAAACAACTTATTATTACACTTAGCGAGAAGTGTAAATTTTCAGGAAGTGCAACGTCCCATGAATTTGTTAACCTAAAAATTTCATCTTCTGATTCCTAGATGTCAATCAAACAAGCACTAAATACTCTGTAGTACATGGTCTAGTACGTGGAATTGTGAAAAGGATTATATGCCCATCACAGGTTGACATGGTGATTGGAGGTGCGGATCATTAACAAGTTGAGTTATTAAAGGGTTGCTTTTAAAAGGGCCAAAGATGCTCAGATAGATGCAGGTCCGTTCAATAAAAGTCATTTTACATTGACCTTAACCCTTTATCCGACAGGCTACAATGTTCAATAACCGGTTCACCCAATCTCAAAAGGTGTTGCTTGTTAATTCGAGACAAATTGACTTATGTATGATTCTAATCTAATACATAGTCATACGTTTTCTCATTATCTACCTTTAAAACTTCTAATCACACTACGGATTTAAAGAGAGACCTTTGCGTGACGTTAGATCCTTGATTATGGGGTTAAATGGTTAATGCTTCGTGTTCGAAAAGCAAAAACGACAATACAGATTTAAAGAGAGACCTTTGTGTGACATTAGACCCTTGATTATGGGGTTAAATGGTTAATGTTTCGTGTTCGAAAAGCAAAAATGAAAAAAATAAATTAAATTGAAAATGCATTTATTTTGACCTATTAAAAGTCAACATATGATGACATCCACATTCTGACCTCATAATTTACATGCTGCAATGACAGCTTCAATATGTACAGAAATCCTTCATTGCTTTAAGTTTCCGTCAAACCCCCAACCAAAAGATTTGAAGATGCTTCAAGTATACTGTTTCATGTTTATGTCTCCAACTAGCTACTTCATTAATCATGTTTAGATAGTTAGATCCTAAACCTAATTGATCATTCTTCTTCTTTGATTTTGTTTAAGATATCATACGTTCCGAATTAATAATAGTTAAAAGAATACGATAACTCGCTAAGCGTACAGTCATGTGCTAGTACATTGAAATTTATCACCCTTTGAAAATATTGCGAAGCCGATATCGTCTAATAAAATTATGTAAAGATGATTAAACTGAGAGAAGTAAACGACTATTGTTAAACATTTTTATTGAGATCGTATTGAACCTTTGGTTTTAGATTGATAGAGTTTGTTACCAAGAATTGTGAATTTGTTTATCCTTCTGAATAAGTGAAAAAAAATGCACGAAAGTGCGTAAGGTACTAAGGTGTTAATGTTTCGTACCTAATATGACTCAAGCAGAATTAAAGACATTGTTTCGTTACGTACTATGAACATAATCAAATAGATCCAAACCCAACTGCAACCCGACTTGAACAAAATCTTAAATCAATGTATTCGGAAAGAAATCTACAATAACTCATATGCATGAGAATAAATGCAGTAAACACGATTATGTACACCATTGTTTCTAATTTGTATACGTAACAACTTGACTTTCACGCTTATCAATGTTTAACTTCGATACCGGAGGAAATACACGAACATATACCACCAATAATTATAACATTTTTTTGAGGGAACCAATATTTATAACATTAATTATGTTAAACATGACTTTGATTATTTCATTGATTTGTTACCAAAAATTTCTCAAACAATAAAAGTACACAACCTTGTCACATAAACAACAGCAAGGGTGAATTCCCCGCAACCTTGTCATTCAAGACTTCCACTTTTAAACTCACACATTCTTCAACATCCCATAATTAAAAAAATACAATAATTGTGAGTTTGAGTCTATAAAATATGATTTGAATCAACTTTTTTTGAATCCCTCCAAAAAAAAAAAATCCCACATTCCTCCCAACATAATTTTTGTTTCCTGACATAAAAAATGGCAGAAACCATAACAACAACAAGTAACATTCTCAAAAACCCAGATTTCGATTATTCTTGGTATTCCCCAGAAACAGGGATTTACAGCAGTAAACACCCTAAAATCCATCTCCCAGAAAACCCATTTCTTGATGTTGTCACTCACATTTTCTCTCTCCTCAACAACAATGGCGGCGGAAACTCTGTTCTTGTTGATTCATCATCTGGGTATTCAATCCCTTACTCTGAACTCTTCCCTCTTGTTAAATCCATGGCTTGTGGGCTCCACCAAATGGGGATTTCAAAAGGTGATGTGGTTTTGATCCTTTTACCCAATTCAGTTTACTTGCCAATCATCATTCTGGGTGTTGTTTATTTAGGCGCCATTGTTACTCCCATGAATCCTCTGTCTTCTTTCTCTGAGGCAAAACAACAAACACTTTGCTGTCATGCTAAATTAGCCTTCACTCTTGCTGAAAACACTCGAAAGTTGTCATCTTTAGGGCTTAAAATCATCCAAGTCCCTGAAAATGTTATAATTGGTGAACAAACCCAGAAAACCCAGGAATTTCCTGAATTTTTTCATCTCGTTTCTGGTAATATCAATAATGGTGGGAATTTTACATTTCCTAGGGCTAAAATCAACCAAGATGATACTGCAGCAATAATGTATTCCTCAGGTACAAGTGGTGCTAGCAAAGGTGTTGTTCTTACACACAGAAATCTCATATCAATGGTGGAATTATTTGTAAGATTTGAAGCTTCACAATACAAAGAAATGATGAAAAATGAAGAAAGTGTATATTTGGGTGTTTTGCCAATGTTCCATATTTATGGACTTGCTCTTTTTGGGTTTGGTCTGATTTCATTGGGTACAAGTGTAGTTGTTATGAGAAAGTTTGATATAAATGAGGTTGTGAAAGTGATTGACAAGTTTAAGGTTACACATTTTCCTGTTGTTCCTCCAATTTTGGCAGCATTGACAACAAAAGCAAAGAGCTTAATTGGTGGTTTTAGTGTGAGTGGATTGGGCAGTTTGAAGCAGGTTTCTTGTGGTGCTGCTCCTTTAACTACTCAACTTATTGTTGATTTCTTGCACACTTTCCCTGGTGTTGATTTTATTCAGGTAACCCCTATTTTACGGGAAGTGATTTCGGCACATCAAATATTGATTTTGGCGCACTCGTCATAAGAGCACGCTTTTCTATGCTCTACTCATGTACAGATGTGCCAAAATTAACAGAGTGGTGTGCCAAAATCATTTTCTCCATTTTCCATACGCTCATCCTATAGTTCTTTAGTTGCCTTTTCTATTTGGTGAATATTTAAATCCTAAATATTTAGTTGTTGTTTCTATTTGGTGAATATTTAAATCCTAAATATTTAGTTGCCTTTTCTATTTGGTAGTCCTGGTGTTGATTTTATCCAGGTACCTTCCGGGAAGTGATTTGGGCACACCAAACATTGATTTTTACACAATCAGTGTAAGAGCTCGATTTTCTATGCTCTACTCACGTATAGATCTGCCAAAATCAACAAAGTGGTGTGCCAAAATCAGTTTCTCCATTTTCCATACGCTCTCCCTTTAGTTCTTTAGTTGTTTTTTGTTTTCGTTTTTGGTAAGTATATAAATCCTATCTTAGAGACGGGTGAAAAGAATCTTATCTGAGTGCCATTTTTTTAATGTATTACTTTTTTGACATATGTGGGGGAAGTTTGGCTTTTGTGACTTATTAACTATGGTGGATGATTTTGTTTATCTCTAAGATGAGCAGATTGACGAAGGTGTTCTTATTTGGGATATTGTAGATATTGTTAACTATGTTAGAAATTAACTTGACTCAAACTCCCTCTAATTGAACAAGATTTTTATACTAAAAATTCAGAAGGTGCCTTTAAGTATAATGAGTACTTTGTAAAGATTTGATTGAAAGTTGATCTGAAATTGATCCATTATGAACCCGAGTTTATCATACCGGCTTGTTTGACAGGTCTACTTATTCTTTTACTCCATACTTTCACTTCTGTTACAGTAACATATAGTTCATTTGACAGCTGAATCTTGTAAGTAGTCATACATGAAAAATTGTGTAATGAAAGATTGAAAGCTGAATCTTGGTTGAATTCATGAAAATTATTACCTTTTTGGTTGAATTCATGAAAGCTGAATCTTGGTTGAATCCATGAAAGTTGAATCTTGGTTGGATTCATGAAAGTTATTGCCTTTTTGGTTGAATTCTTGAAAGCCGAATCTTGGTTGAATTCATGAAAGTTATTCCTGGGTAATTGGATATGTTTTTCAAATACTAGTGTAGTAAACTTGTCAGTTAACTTACAAAATCTGGTGAAAAAACATTTGCAGGGTTATGGTATGACTGAATCAACAGCAGTAGGAACTCGCGGATTCAATGTAGCAGGAAAGACTTACAAGTATACATCAGTAGGTCTTTTAGCTCCAAATATGGAAGCAAAAGTGGTAAATTGCAGTACTGGTTCATGCATGAAACCTGGGAAAGCCGGAGAATTGCTGCTGCGCGGACCTGGTGTTATGAAAGGTGAAACTCCCATCATCATTAACCTGTTATTTAGAATTTTTAGAACAATTTCAATCAATTATGAACTGTTAATACAACATTAGTTGTTATGACTAAGAAAAATAGCTCACTAATTTCTTGCGTTTCATCTTTATTAGTATGGTGTAGCATGATTAGTACTTATCCTATCCATGTTACTCAAACTCTTCATTTCCCCACAAGTATCCCTTGTAATATCCTCGGTACTTCAACATTGCTGTGGATAATTGATACTTCATTTTAGGCTCCGTTCTATTCGGCTTATTTTGTCTGAACTTAACTGAACTTATTTTATCTGAAATAAACTTATTTTAACTGAAATAAACTTATTTTTGTGTTAAAATGTCTGAAAAAACTTATTTTTTCTGAACTCATATTATCTGAACTTAAATGAACTTATCTGAACTTATATTGTCTGAAATAAGTCAAAATAAGTCGAACATAACATAACCTAAGTCCAATACTCATGTCTGAAACAAGTACTCAGATATATACTCATGTCTGAAAGTCACTGAAACGAATATACTCATGTCTGAAACGAGTACCTGAGTCAGAGTATCATAGGTTCTGAAATACTGATCATGCAGGATCAAGTCCATTAACTTAAACTGCTGTAATTGGCAGGATATCTCAATAACAGAATAGCTACAGAGCTAACAATTGAAGAGGATGGTTGGCTACATACTGGGGACATAGTATATTTTGACTATGATGGTTACCTTTACATTATTGATCGGTTGAAGGATATAATCAAGTATAAAGGATTCCAGGTATGTACTGTAAACTCCAAACATTACTAGTATTCTGCTGTCAAAATATAGTCTGACAGAAGTTTCTGATATCATACAAATTTCTACTTGCAGATTGCCCCGGCTGATCTAGAAGTTATACTGATGTCTCACCCTGAAATACTCGATGTTGCAGTAACTGGGTATATATTTCCTGAACACTTAACTAATGTTATTTTTCACATGTTTAAGAATTAGATTGCATCTGTGTAGATAAGTTCAGATAAGTTCAGGTCCTATAAGTTCAGTTCAGAGAGCTGCCTGCTAGAGCCTAGCATAGGGACATGTCCAGGCATCAGGCTCGCTATTTCATAAGAGTTGTGCATATTTTGGTCAATATGATGTGTCAAACGTGCATACTTATATTTGAATAACAACATAGCTTCAAGTCATTCTTAAACTTTGAGTATGAGAAGATATATCATCATTTTGTGTACAACAAATGTTACAATAATCTTTCTGTTTGTTTACAGCTTGATCATCTGAATTTCATGTTCATATATATAACTTTATTGTTTACAGCTTGATCATATCTGAATTTCATGTTCATATATATATATAACGTTTATTGTGTCTACTGTCTAGTGCTGCTGATGAAGAAGCTGGGGAAATACCAGTAGCATTTGTTATCAAGAAAACAGGAAGCTTGCTATCTAGAAATGAAGTTTGTACATATGTTGCAAACGCGGTTAGTTCTCAACCTTAATTAGAGATTCTAAGCTAGCTTCCACAGTCTTGTAAACGCGGTTAACAAGTATGTTGAAGACCCTAAACGCGGTTAACATGTTAATTTTGTTTGTTGAATTGCAGGTAGCTCCACACAAGAAAGTGAGAAAGGTGGTGTTTGTGACCTCCATACCTAAGTCAGTAGCAGGGAAGGTGCTGAGGAGGCAATTAAGAAACTTACTACCTTCAAAGCTTTAGCATTTTTGTAAACTAGATTTGAACAAAGTAGGTTGTGATTCTTGTTTGAGGGCGCTTGGTTTGCATAGCAGTGATATGAGTTTGGAATCAGGAATGAAACCATGCTGGTATGGAGTTGATTCCTAATACAAGGTGTTTGGTTATACTCCTATCCGCCAATTCTTTTCTATTATTTGATACCTAAAGGTTTAGTATGAGTCATACCTACCTCTTGGGTTTTTGAACCCATACCTTGTAGGTTTGAGGTATGTGTTTAGAAAATTAAACTCATACCTCGTACCAAAAATTTGTGAACCAAACACCTCCTTATCATGATCATGGGCATCGCTTGAGCCAATAACTATTTATAATCTAGAAAGTATCAATAACTCTTACCAACAAGTCAACAACACCTGAATGAAGCAAAGTTGCAATAATATTTATCAAAAAGTCTTGTATGCACAAGTTGTACAATAAATTTATTGTACACCAACATAACTTTTACCCAGTTTTTAATAACTTTTACCCAATTTTCTCTAACTTTTATACTATTAAAAAATAAGTTGATAGATAATCATTTAAAAGGGCTAAATGATAAATTTTATACATTATTAGTGATTTTGAAGAAATACTTTTAATTAAAATGAAAAATTTTATTAGTAAAAAATAGATAACTTTTACGTATATAGGGGTAACTTTTATGCATTTTACGTTAACTTTAACTTCGGTGTACAATATTTATCGTACACCCATTGTAAATAAGAATTTGTGAATATTTATTAGGAGACATTAAAACTTAAACTTATCCTTATTTTGTAAACATTTATCTCACACAAAATTTCAAGATTTTGTCAATCCTAAACAAAGAACATGCAGGTTTTGATCAATCTATTGATCATAAACTACAATGAGGCAAGGAAGGGCTAAAATGGGTTGAAATGACTCCAGAGTTAAGCAACTCAAGCAAAGGTATGAATTTCACACACCTTGGCACCTTATATTGTCCTAAAGATGCCCCTCTTGAAATTGCAAAATCTCTCATCTTGTCAAAGGTCCCCTTCTTCACCACTCGAATCTCGAGCGGGCCAATGGCTGGATTATGAACTCGGTAATAACGGTACACGTAACTCATGGAGTCCTCTATGGTCAAGCAACATTTCTCCATGACGCCGTCCAACCCTAATTTATTTGTCGCGTCACTGGTAGTAGTAGATAGCTCACAATAGATGACATAGTGACCTGGAATCGTCTTGACATCGGCATAGCTAGTGTAGTCCACCACTCTTATTGTGCCAAAGTTTTGTAGCACATCATACACTTTCTCCATTGTATTTTGCAACTCGGACTCAGTTGTCTTTTCAGCATGTACGCTAAGTAGCACATTGTTTCTCCTCACGAACTTGAATTGTGGGGTCGAGTTGTAGAATCCTGTTGGGCTAAGAACATCCTCAACTCGTAACCTTGAAAATAAAATATATTTGTTAAATTGCATGTCCAAATTAAATTAGGAGAATGTAAAAACTAATTTCATCTTGAGCAGCTAGGCATACTGATCCAGTCCAAAAAAAAGGGTTTTGGGCAGATTTGTAGGCTAAAATTTTCAAGCCCGACTCGATTAAAAAACTTTGACGGGTTTTGAGCAACTGCAAAATTAGAACTTTTGTTATAAATTTGACCAGAAAGCCCCACTATTTGACCAAAATTAGAACTGAAACATGCCCAAAGTTTGACCAGGCCCGACAAAATGGCATAATTTATTGGTCGTAGTCTGGCCCGAACCCAGTCCAACCCGCATTTTAATCAGGTCTAATTTTAGCAAAGGAAGTATATACGTAACTAATAAAGTAACACGTTACACGTACCTATACAAACCATCGTAGGTTGTAACCACGAGCTCGTACTCGTGTCCAACCTTGACATCTGCCAAGTCAACGAGCTGATCGGACGACTGCTCACGGTCCGACGACGAGGTGTTGAGGGGGAGGAACTCAAAATAGGCCATATTTGGAATCAAGGTGTAAGAGACCTCATAAGGGTCACACAAAGGGTTCAAATTGATACCAAATGCACCTTCTGAACAAGTGTACTTAAGACTCACAATAGGTACACCACCACTATAAAAGTTCAAAATAGGTATATATTGGGCCATAGAACCTGTAATAATAATATCCAAGTACTTAATATTAGGCCAAATCTTTTTCAAAATCCCCTCCCAATTCTCTCCTTTGCATGCATTGTAAACCAACTTAGCCAACTCGGGTTCGGGCTGTTTCACGACGTGCTCGGCCATATGAGCACGTAGGGCCATGTCCGAGATCTTCGAACTCAACGTACCGGAGGACATATCGTCACAGAGCTCAGAGTAGTGGTCGCGGAGGAAGTGGATGACCACGACTAAAGTAGAAGCAAAGTGTGAGTCAACACGAACGACCTCGTGGCGTTGGTAGAATCCACATAAGAGCTGTGTATAAATAGATTGGAAGTTGTCTAGGCAAAGTATGGCTTCCTTAGGGCTAGGGATGGCAATGGATCGGATTCGGGTCGGATGTAGTAAACTCCAAATCCGATCCATTTAAAATTCGGACTCTAAAATTGCATCCATATCCATATCCATTTAAAATTCGGACTCCAAAATTGCATCCATATCCATATCCATTTAAAATTCGGACTCCAAAATTGCATCCATATCCATATCCATATCCATATCCATATCCAAATCCATTTAAAATTCGGACTCCAAAATTGCATCCATATAATATCCAAATTCGAATCCATATCCAAATCCAAATCCGAATAATGCGTTAACTTTACTTACATAGAACTTGTATTTCTTAATTTTAAAATAAATTAGAAATCATATTTCTCATTTACCAAAATCTAATGAGTTTCTAATAAATTAATAAATACAAATGTATGCGCTTTAATTAAATATATTAGATTAAATTGGGAACTTCCTTTAAAAAACAGTTATGTACGAAAAATAATACACTTTGAAATAATTTTGAGTCGGATTTGGATTCGGATTCGGACTCGGGTCGGAGTCGGGCCGGAGTCTCTGCAGACTCCATATCCGATCCATATCCATTCGGATTCGGATGTTTTTAATCGGATTCGGATTCGGACTTTTTTTTCTCGGATTCGGATCGGGTTTTTTCCTTCGAATCGGGTCGGACTCGGTTCGGATTCGGATGTGATTGCCATCCCTACTTAGGGCCTGTAAAGTTGTTGTAAGGGTCACAAGGTGTGTTTCCAAGATCATAAAGACTTTTGTTGTAACTAGTTAAACATCCTACTGCCATAAGTCCCCCTTGTGTCTTGGTTTCATCTCTTATAAATAAGAAACTCAATACCTTTCCACTCTCCATGCCTGGAAAACATCTGCATAGACACAAAATGAAAGCGTATTAACATGAAATATTGTATTAATATATCAAGATTGGCGTTTGTTATACTTCATATGTTCTTTAATGCATGTTCTATGCACATTTCGTTCTCATGCAATTTGTTAAGAACTTATTTTTTCTAATTTGTTCTAATCTGGTATGATTTAGAATGATCTGTATTGATTTGGACATGTCTTTTCTGATTTGGACTAATTGAAACAGATCTGAACTAATCTCATATGAGCTTACATTTTCTGTTATGGACCTTTGGACATATGTGATATGAAAATATTTGTTATATGACGTATCTAATCTGATGTGATCAGGTCATAATTGATTTGACTGTCTGATCTAGACTATACTATTTTAATTTAGATTAGATAGTATATGTGATGTATGATTGGGACAAATCAACTCTTGACAAACTGGTCCATACTGGTCTAATATGATATGAACTGATGATATGATTTGGACTAGTCAATTCTAATATAAACTACACTGTAATCTTATATGGACTGGTATGATCTAGATTAGTCTATTATAGATCTGGACATGTATGATCTAGATTAGTCAAATGATATATGGACATATATGTTCTTCTTTTAGGTTGGATACAAGGAAATACATGAAAGCTCTTCATTTGAACAAATCCTCCCTAATTTCATAGACTTAAAAACTTGTTCAACCAAATCCCCCTTAGACTAGTTAATGCAAATATGAAATTGTCTTATCATTTCAGCACCTTATCACTTTCAGGTACTACCTTATCAGTTTCAGTTATCTTACCAGTTTCAGTTTCTACTCATCTTGAGCTAGTACGTGTTACCAAACAGAGTCTTACTCTTTCCGTACAAAAAAACATATTAGAGGTCATAAATTCGAAAATCTCACTGGCTGAGAAGAGGCAGGAGAACTTTGTATTGTTGGTGTCTCCTTGGTATTTCCTGATCAGTTGCTGGTATTAGATTTGGCTCTCCTCCTGAAGTTCCTGAGCTACAAAAAGGGTATGTTGCAACATTGCGTTGCAGGTCAAGGGGCGTATTTTGTGATTATAAAAATAAATTAAAATAAATTAAAATAAAATAAGATAGGAAAAATCAATTCTAATAATCCAATATTTGGGCCATTTACTTTTAATAATCTAACTTATCGATTATTATCTAATAATTCAACCTTAATATTTTATTCGCTTTTATTGCATCCAAATGACCTGTTATTACTGGCTAACAAGGTCACACCCTTTCACCTTGATTAAAAAAAGAAAAAAAATATTGAGCCCCTTTAATTTCATGCCTAAATTCAACAATTAAAAGAAAAACTTAAAAAAAGAAAAAAAAAATTAAAGAATTTTTTTTAAAAAATAATGGACTAATAGCAGCGTGCCACGTGGATATGATATGTTGTACCTGATATTTTACTTGATGGGTGCAATACAAGAGGATGGGTATAAAGGTTAGATTATTAGATAACAATAGAAAGGTTGGATTATTAAAAAAATATCGTTCAAAAATTGGATTAATAGAATGAATTTTTCCTATAAGAAATAGATGAATTGAAGTGGAAGAAAGAAGATGAAAAATGAGAATTAATTACCTACTAAATAGTTGAGTAAAAGGGCGAGCACATAAAATAGGAGAGAAATCACCATTAGCAATTCGTTGAATATCTGACTTCAACTCTTCATACATGACTACCGGCACCTTAGACTTGAACTTCTCTCTATCGACGCACCCCTTTGGTAAACCATATCGTTTTAGGTACTCCACCTCTGCGTTTTGACTTAAGATCTCGGCCAAAACTTGGCATTGCACTTCGTCACATCTACTCGTAACATCCTCAATAAACTTCAAAGCATTATTACTATCACCATTTTCTTGATGAATGCCCATATTCTCAAGTACTTGTTTTAAATGATTGAAATTTTAGTTTTTGAAATAACACAAGTTGCTAAGGGTGTCTTTTATAGCATTAATTTAGTTGTTCTTTATTGTTGTTAATTGGAATATTTTGCAGGCTTGTTTTGGATATTCTTTGTCATGCTTTTCATCCACGTTTTTTATACTCCATAAAAAAAATTAGATAAGTGGAAGGAAATAAAAAGAGTAGAATATTAGTTACAGTTGTAAAAAAAAAAGTGTTGCGTTTATTCTGAAACGGCCGAACAAGAAAATGAAAGTGCAAGTTAGCTCTTATCAAGATTGGGAAAGTGAGAAGGATTTATTAATCGTTGTTCAACGGTGCCATACCCACCCAAAAACAGGAAATGAAATAAAACCGAAAGAAGTAAGGAGAGTACTTAAATAAACGGTGAAAGTGTTGCTATATATACTTTCATCATTTGTATAAATATTGTTATTGTTATATAAATACGGTCAATATTGCATTAAAACTTGTTATACCCACGCAAAAAAAAAATCAAATGAAATAGAAAGAGTAAGGCGAATACTTAACTGAATAGGTGAAAGTACATGTTGCCATATATACTGTCAACGTTTGTATACTCCCTCCGTCCCGGAATACTCGACTCGGTTTGACCGGCACAGAGTTTAAGGGACTTGAATTTACTTATTTAATTTAATATGTAGTAGTTGATAGTGGGGTATTATTTTAATGTAGTTAGTGGGAAATGTGTAAAGGGGTGGGGTTGGGGGAGAGTAGGGGTTGAATTTTTAATTATTTTTTGTATGGAGTAAGGGGTAGGTGTGTTAATAGGGGTGGAGTGAGAAATAATATAATATTGTTAGAATATATCCATTTTTAGAAACAGGTCAAGTATTAAGGGACGACCCGATAAGGAAAACAGGTCAAGTATTCTGGGACGGAAGGAGTATATAATGTCATTGTTGTATAAATATTGTCATTGTAGTATTGAAATGCTGTCATTGCTGCCGATATTTTAGTACTTTGTTTGACTTTTCAATATCTTTATTTGACTTTTCAATATCTCACGCTAGAATTCTATTTTACCCCTGGTTACGTGTGTCTTGTCCACTGTCTAACAACGGTGTATCACTCCTCGGAAAGTGACTATTTTATTATTTCTTGCAGGTCACTGATTTGCTAACAGTCACAACCCCACAAAATATATCAAGAGGGTGACTTATCCTTGAAACATTGAATGAGCACTTTCGAGTTTGGACAAACAAATTTAACAACACAATGAGGTTTTGACTTACTCCCTCTGTTTCTTTTTGTTTGTTACGTATCTCTTTTAAGATGTTTCACAATGTTTGTTATATGAGATAATCTTTTCTTTTATAAACTTATTATACTGTCATTTTTTACGCCAGCTTTTAATTTTAATTGGTCCAATTTTTCCAACTCATTAAATTTCTTTACATTTCTCAAGTATGTTAAGTTAACAATCTGTGTTCTTTTCCAATATTGGTTCATTTTGATAAATAAAACAATTTTATTAGTTATTGTAATGATTAGTGGATTGAGGCTTTACTTGGGTTTATATTTTTAATATAAATGATGGAATCTAAAGCATTTACAATAAAATAAAATAGATATCTTTGTTATACGTTAATAAACGTGCAAAAGTCAAAACGTAACAAACAAAAAGAAACGGAGGAAGTAGTAGTTAAGATCGAGGACATGAATAAATGAATGATAGGTCTCAGATTTGAATTCTTTAACTCATTTGTAATTTATATTAGCCTTATAGCTCATCCGCGTAAAAAAAATTAAAAAAAATTGAAAAATAGTGGGGTATTCTTGAACTTGGAATTCATAATGGTTGATGTACAAGGACAACTAATTTGCTGCAATAGCACGAGATATTTAATTACAATTTGCTGAAAATGCTAAAATCAACATCAATATATAGTTCAATAACATGTGAATGATTGTTGTTGAGTAATAATTAATTACTGTTGCTCCAAGTATTCATATGATATTTGTTAGATAAGATGATAAGATGTGGTTTGACTCTTTCGAGTTTTGATCCCCTATTCTTTACCATTGTTTGATTTAGATAACAGGGATATATTTCTTTATCATGGTGGTGTGAAGTTAGAACTTGATTCCAATATTAGGTGTTTGGTTATATCCGGGAATGTATTTTTTTTAACCAAACACAAGGTTAGAGCAAGAATAACGCTAGTACGAGCGACAGTCTGAGCAATAGTTTTATTGAGTATTAACCTAAGACCTTCCATTAAGGGGCAGAGTATAACAAAAGTCCTGAGCAAAAGTCTTGGAATATCAAGACTCTACTTAAGACGTTTAAACAGTAAATTATTTGTTAATTGTTAATTATTATTATTTTATAATTATTTTCACAAGTTTGAGAAGTCTTGAATGAGTACGAGGGGTGAAGTGAAAAAATTAAGTAAGTCTGAAAGGATCTCGACAACAATCCCCGAGAAGTTGAAAATAAATAAAAAGTTGATGCGGAAGTCTTAATTCAGACTAGCGCTAATCTTGCTAAATTTTACTCATTCTAAACTCATGCGAAGTACTTCATACCAAAAGTTTGTGAACCAAACACTCTCTCATACGGTGTTTGCAATGATCATGGGCATCCTTGAGCCAATGACTATTTATATTTTAATTAAACAAGAGAAGCTTATTACTCATTGGCCCTAGCTTGCTACTTGCTTTTTTTTTTTTAATCCTTTAGGTATCTTTTCATATTTTTTTTTGTTTCTTACATTACATATTTATCATTCAAAAGTTAATATTCAAAAACTATATTCTTATCGCACCAAAAAAAATAACAAAAAAGAATATATACTTAATGTTGGAAGAATATTAACGTAGCTAAACACAAAAATTAACGTACGAGTACTAATAAAAAATAGCTAAAATTAGATACCAATATCATATCTTTTCAAATAACAACAATTGGAGAAAATAGTTTAGAATACAGCAATATTCATTATTCATTTCTTTTGATTTCACCATAGTTGTCTACCAATAAATAAAAACTTTGTGATTCCTAGCTTGATACCCAAATAGCCCACTGATTGCTAAGAAAATAAGACAATATGTCTTATAGTATAATCTAAAAAGAATCAATAACTCTCACCAATAACACTTTAATTAATGAAGCAAACATGCAATAATTTATTACAAGACATTACAAATTATCCATGTAAACATTTATGTCACACAAAATTACAAGATTTTGTCACAAAAAAATGAGATGAAGATTATAAATGTATTGATCATAAACTACATTGGGGCAAGGAAGGGCTAAAATGAGTTGAGATAACTCCATGGTTAAGCAACTCAAGCAAAGGTATGAATTTCACACACCTTGGCACCTTATATTGTCCTAAAGATGCCCCTCTTGAAATTGCAAAATCTCTCATCTTGTCAAAGGTCCCCTTCTTCACCACTCGGATCTCGAGCGGGCCAATGGCTGGGTTATGAACCCGGTAATAACGGTACACGTAACTCATGGAGTTCTCTATGGTCAAGCAACATTTCTCCATGACGTCGTCCAACCCTAATTTAGTTGTCGCGTCACTGGTAGTAGTAGATAGCTCACAGTAGATGACATAGTGACCTGGAATCGTCTTGACATCTGCATAACTAGTGTAGTCCACCACTCTTATTGTGCCAAAGTTTTGTAGCACATCATACACTTTCTCCATTGCATTTTGCAACTCGGACTCGGTCGTCTTTTCAGCATGTACGCTTAGTAGCACATTGTTTCTCCTCACGAACTTGAATTGTGGGGCCGAGTTGTAGAATCCTGTTGGGCTAAGAACATCCTCAACTCGTAACCTTGAAAATAAATATATATTTTGTTAAATTGCATGTCCCAAATTAAACTTAGCGGAACGTAACATGCAACTAATTTCAACTAGGCCTGATCATCTTGAACCCGGTCCTCTGGTTCAATACGAAAGTAGCGGATTTTGGGCATATTTTTAAACCAAAATTTTGGAGCCTGGCTCGATTATAAAAATTCGACGGATTTTGGGCAACTCAAAATTAGAATTTTAGTTATAAAATTGACCCAAAAGGCCCAATATATATTTTGGCCGAAAATAGTGGGTTCCGGGCATGAAATCGGCCCAAAGTTTGACCAGGCCCGACAAAATGGCATAATCTATTGGTCATGGCCTGGCCCGAACCCATTCAGACCCCCATTTTGACCAGGTCTAATTTCACTAGAGGAAGTATATACGTAACTAGTAAAGTAACACGTGACACGTACCTGTACAAACCATCATAGGTTGTAACCACGAGCTCGTACTCGTGTCCGACCTTGACATCTGCCAAGTCAACGAGCTGATCGGACGACTGCTCATTGTCCAACGACTGCTCATTGTCCGACGACGAGGTGTTGAGGGGGAGGAACTCAAAATAGGCCATATTTGGAATCAAGGTGTAAGAGACCTCATAAGGGTCACACAAAGGGTTCAAATTGATACCAAAAGCACCTTCTGAACAAGTGTACTTAAGACTCACAATAGGTACACCGCCACTATAATGGTTCAAAACGGGTATATATTGGGCCATGGAACCCGTGACAATAACATCCAAGTACTTAATATTAGGCCAAATCTTTTTCAAAATCCCCTCCCAATTCTCTCCTTTGCAAGCATTGTAAACCAACTTAGCCAACTCGGGTTCGGGCCGTTTCACTACGTGCTCGACCATATGAGCACGTAGGCCCGTGTCCGAGATCTTCGTACTCAACGTACCGGAGGAGATATCGTCGCAAAGTTCAGAGTAGTGGTCGCGGAGGAAGTGGATGACCACGACTAAAGTCGAGGCAAAGTGTGCATCAACACGAACGACCTCGTTGCGTTGGTAGAAGCCACATAAGAGTTGTGTATAGATTGATTGAAAATTGTCTAGGCAAAGTATGGCTTCTTTTGGACCAGTAAAGTTGTTGTAAGGGTCACAAGGTGTGTTTCCAAGATCATAAAGACTTTTGTTGTAACTAGTTAAACATCCAACGGCCATAAGTCCTCCTTGTGTCTTGGTTTCATCTCTTATAAATAAGAAACTCAATACCTTTCCGTTCTCTAAGCCTTGAAAACATCTGTATAAATACATACACACATAAAAATATTAACTTCTTAGTGCATGATAGGTAAAAAGATTGATTAAGAATGCAAATAATACACACAAAGATTTCACGTGATTCACTAATATAGTAACAAGTGTTAACCTGGTCAACTTGAGCTTAGCCTGAAAATCAGCGGGTTTGGGCTGATTTTTAGGCATGTTTTTTGGTCGGGCCCAATTTACTTTTACTTATAAATTTGGCCAGGTCAAACGTGCTACGTTTGGCCCAAAGCTTGGCCCGACCTGATATAATAGGCCGATTTTGAGGTCGCAACCTAGCCCAGCCCAGCCCGCATTTTGATCAGGTCTACTACATCCACATTGAGACCCTCGTGTTGGGTTACGTCGTTTTGTAGGGGAATTAATTAACTAATTCAAAGCATATTCTAATAATTTAACTACGTACTAGTAGCAATTCAATCAGTTAAGGAGTAAGAGAGAACACTTTTCTAACCTCGCTTACTCAAGGTTAGAGGTTCAATCGCTATTAGGAAATTTAAGGGGTCAATTTCATAAATGAAACGTATCATTATATCAATTTCAGAAATATTGTATTAATATTAGTGTTGACGTCCGTTATACTCCATATGTTCTTTATTGCATGTTCTAGGTACGCACATTCCGTCCTAATCCAATTTGTTAAGAACTTTATTTTTTCTAATTTTTTCTAATCTGGTATGATCTGGAAATGTTGTTTGGACTAGTTTAATCAGATGTGAATTAGTTTGATCTGGAGTTTTTGACATATTTATATGAACATATCAAGGTATATATAATCTGATCTGAACTAATTTGGTTTAATCTAGATTTGTTGAATATGATCTAGACTATTCTATTTTAATTTGGATTAGTATCATATGATATGACATGGTATGATGTGAACTTTTTTTTCTCATATAGATCTGAACTGATTTGCCATAATTAGTAAGTAATAAGATCTTGAAGTAAAAAGTAGTAGTCATAAATTCGAAAATCTCACTGGCTAACAAGAGGCAAAAGAACTTTGTATTGTTGATGTCTCCTTGGTATTTCCTGGTCAGTTGCTGGTATCAGATTTGGCTCTCCTCCCGAAGTTCCCGAACTACACGAATGAGTGCGTTGCGTTGTATGTCAAGGGGATATGTTGCGATTATAAAAAAAAATATTAAAAAATTAAAAATAAAAATTTAATTACCTACTAAAGAGTTGAGAAAAAGGGCGAGCACATAATATAGGAGAGAAATCACCATTAACAACGCGTTGGATATCTGGCTTCAAGTCTTCATACATGGCGACTGGCACCTTAGACTTGAACGTCTCTCTATCGACACACCCTTTAGGTAAACCATATCGTTTCAGGTACTCTACTTCCGAGTTTTGGCTTAAGATCTCGGCCAAAACTCGGGATTGCACTTCGTTACATCTGCTCGTAACATCCTCAATAAATTGCAAAGCATTATTAGTATCACCATTTTCTTGATGAATGCACATAATTTCAAGTACGTTATTTAAATTATGAAATTTTAGTTTTGGAAATTAATACAAGTGTAAGTTGTTAATGTTGTCTACTCTTATAGCATGATTTTAGTTGTTCTGAGTGGTTAATTTTGCAATGTAATAATCTTAGGATAAGAGAAAGTTAAGCAAACACTAATAATATAAATAGTAAAAACAAAATAATGTTTAAGGCCTAGGATCAACTAAATTTCCTTTCCCTCAAAAAAAAGAAAAAAAGAAAAGAAAAAACCACACTAAATTTCCTATCTCTCTTATTTGTTTTGGCATGGATTATATGAATATACTGTAATTGTTGGGGTGTTAAAATGGGCCCACCATTTTAACCCAAAAGCCAATAAAACCCACTCAAGCCCAATACCACCAACAAGGCCTCAAAAGGCCCAACAAGGCACTATATATACCCCTCAAAGGGCAAGGTAAAAGGGGTCATTCTCTAACCCTAGAGAAGCCACCCTATTCTCTCTCCCCTAAACACCTCATTTTATACATCAATTGTACTGACTTGAGCGTCGGAGGCTCCGCCTCGGGGACCCCCCTTTGGCTTGGAGTTCATCTTGCAGGCACCGTACGTAACCGGAACTCAAGATATCAAGGACGCTCCTACTATCGTTTCAACCCCGGAACAGTAATGATGTATGATGTATGATGTATATCTATTTACATAATAACAATATACACATACTATCCCGTTCTTAAATGGTAGTCCTAGTTTGCCTATTCCAGAGTTTCAACTGAATATATTTGAACTTTAATATCTCCAATTAACTACGGTTGTTGACAAATTATAAAATTTGATATTGTAAAACTATAAATCGAGACTCGTGAAACAATATCCAACATGAAGTTTTGAAATATATATTGGAAATAATTTAGAAGATTCGCTTCAATTGTAAATAGTATCAAGATTCTAAAGAGGACTAACATTCAAGAACTGATGAAGTATCATTCTCTATTAAAATTCATTATATAACGTAGGTGATGCAACTATGCTTATTTCACGCATATTATTTTCTACGGAGTATACATATCTCGTATTTTCAATCGTGATACGCATTATACTTTCGTTGTCACCAACAAATTTTGCATCATAGCCAAAAAATGGCTACAAGCAATTCAACCCCAACTTTCTCATATTCTCAACCAACACTTCCTTCTTTAATGAAAAACACTTCCTATCTTCGATGGAGAACATTATACTATTGGAATAGTCAATTGCAAACCTTCTTTAGCTCGTGGAAGACAACTATGAAGACCTCCGAAAGTGCTAATGAAGCACAACAAAAAGTATAAACATTTTATACTTTTATTCAAAATGGACGCAAACAATATTCGAAATACTGATTAGTTCGTTCTTGGTACTGATTAGTCTCAATAAAGATTATGTCAGTACTAATAAAGTAAAAAAGTTAATTGAAAGTGATCAACGGTGTATTGGTAGATCAATAACGTACAAATTTATACCAGCAACATAAGTTTATACCAATACAAGTTATTTGCGTTCACAATGACTCTGGACGTTCTTGTTTTAGCCAACACCCAAATGAGATAACGTCTTCAATGTGTTTTTTGTTTGTTTTTGTTTGACAACAGATCTTCACATCAATCACACATTCTGAAATTTCCAGGGAGATTACCCTTCTTGGCTCTTGCTAATTCCTGCTATATCTCTTCAATACCTACGGCCATTTTGTATCCATACAAACAGTTCAAAGGTCCCACTCACTTTTCAGAATTCCAACCAAAAAAAATGCCAAAAAATCCCCACCAAAATCACAAAATTCGTTACCCTCAACTTAACACAGCAACTCTCACTACCATCATCCTGTGCTACCATGGCTACTGCCATGGCAGTTGCAACTAATTTGCAATTTAGCCCTTTAATCAATCGCAGAATGAACACAAATTTTGTTAGGGGAAAACCCCAGCTTTCTCTAAATGTTGGCATTAAACCCATCAAATGTCAATCGAATTCTGAAAAATCAGGGGCACCCATTAAAATTGTTGGAACTGGGTATCGATTCTTGCAAGTGGGTCCTCAAAAAACTCATTCAAATCGAACAACTTTGGCAAAATCACTTGGTTCTAAAGATGGTGTTACTTCCTCAATCTCTCAAACTGTGAGTAATCTGGCTTTCTTTTTCCAGTTTATACATAATGTCATGTTTGCATTGAGGCACTGTTAACTTCTGGGTGAATTATTGCTTGTTTCGCCGTGTATTATACAACGTGTTTATTTTGTACTTCAGAACTGTAATATTTGTGTGAACTTGATTACAATTGAGGTGGGTTATTGTTACTTTGGCTTGTCAACTCAAAATTTTGATTGCCATTTTGTGTTTATTGATTTAGTCAGGTACTGAGTATTGTTCATCTAATTGTTTAAATTAGGATAGCAATGTTGATGTAATATGTAGATTGATTGAATATCAATTGTTGGTTTGGCTTAGAATATGATGGTGGCTTGGTGTTTTATTGATAAAATCAGGTGGTGGGTGTACTGCATTTGGTTGTTTCACTAGGGATTATTCTGGCAATGGATAATTTTCTGAAGCAGGCTTTTGTAACTGCATCAATTCAATTCCCAAGTGCATTATTTGGAATGTTTTGTACATTTTCTGTTCTGACAATCCTTGATGCTATCGTTCCGGCTGCTGCAGCAAGTTTGATGAACTTTTTTGAGCCAGCTCTTCTGTTTATTCAAAGGTGGCTTCCATTGTTTTATGTTCCTTCACTGGTAATCTTGCCTCTTGCTGTTAGAGATATACCTGCAGCTTCTGGATTGAAAATTGTTGGCATTTTAGGTATTTGCATTTATCACCCCCTTAAAATCATGCTTTGTTTATCTGCTCCTTTTAGATGCAAATCTTGTTATAACAATTGTAATCCTTTTCCACCTTTGCTTGTATTTTTGGTTGTATGTTAAGTTGTCTGCTTTCATTTTATCTGATTTTGGATGAAACTACAAATGGTTTTGACTTAGTGCATGTGGATCTTGTGTATTGCTCATTCAAACTCTTTAAAGCATGTTCTGTATCACTCTGAAAGTTTCTGAGTGCATTGAACAACATTGCTATGAAGGTGTTTCAAAATGATTATGAGTCCATTTAACAGGCCTTAATATTATTTCAGTTTCTGAGTGCATTGAACAATTTTGCTACAAAGGTCTCATAGAATGGAGTACGACATTGAATACCATGTGACATAGTTTGTGTCACTGATAAAACCGGTTCCAACACAATGGACTTAGAAACCAGTACATGGTGAAATACAGACGTCGCCTCTATAAAAATCATAACATGGTTTTTTGTGTGCGAGTTCCATGTTTATGACTACTATCCAGCTATCTAATTGATCAAATCAGTGTAGATTGTGTGGTGTGTCTTCTTCACTACACAGTGGACATCATTCCTTTTCCTTTAGCATGTTAGCATAGGTCTCTGACCGCTCTGAGCCTTATAATGGTTCAAACATTTAGGGTGCGTTCTATTCACCTAATTTTCACTTATTTTTTCTGAACTTATCAAAATTTACTTTAGCTATAAATTTTACTTGGTCAACCTTTCTTGAACTTATATTATCTGAGCTTATTTTTCCTGAAATAAATGGAAATACGGTGAACAGATTCTCATTGTCCGTTTCTATCTTGAGTTCCATGTAGTTGGTGGGTGGCTAGCTTCGCTTTGTGTAGCTGGTTATGCAGCTATAGCCGTGAGGAACCTCGTCAAGACGGAAATGATACCTGCTGAGCCTATGTCAAAACCATCTCCCTTTTCTACTACCGAAGTGTGGGCTTGGAGTGGTATTTTCCTAGCATCATTTGTTGGTGCATACTTATATCCAACCATCCTGGGAACTGCTGCCCGCACCTGCCTCCCTTTCTTGCTTTCAGCAACAGTACTAGGCTACATGGTTGGCACCGGGTATGACTTCTACTTTCACGGTTTTGAATTTTCTGATGGAAATTTGCCAAGAAAATTTGTTCATCTGGGAAAAACTTCTTTTCTTTTGCATTTAGGTTACCTTCTGCCTTGAAGATGCTGTTTCATCCCATTATATGTTGTGCACTTTCAGCAGATTTGGCAGCCTTTGCCTTTGGGTATATATCAAAATCTGGAATTGAACCTGTTTTAGGTTTGTGAACAACTTTGCTTTGAATCTATTGTGATATATTGCTTTGTCTTTAGACTCTTAATCATGGCAGGTGAAGCCAAAAGCCTGAAATCGGAGTGTATCTTGTGACAGGGTTTATTTTGTATGGTTTTTCAATTTAGGATCTTCAAACTCTAATCTTCTTCTTCCCTTTAAATAGAATCATCGTCTTTGTTTCTTGTCTTTCCTCACAAGTCTATTTCGTATACACAAGATCATTCGAGTACAAGGAAATCTAATAGATACTTCCCTACGTTCCTAAATAAGTGTACTATTTTCCAAATTGGGTGTTCCCCCTTTACTTGTCATGTTTCTATTCTTGGAAATACACTTTTCCATATAATCATGATTGTTTTTGCTTACCCATTCTACACTTTTCTCACTTTTCCATCCCCGCATCCACTTTTATTTCTACTTTATCAATAAACAATCATCTACTTTATCACCTTTCCCATAAAAACACTCATAATCATTGATTTTTTTCTTACACACTTTTCAGATTTCTTATACCCGTGTTTTTCACCAAATGAGACACTTATTTAGGAACGGAGGGAGTATCTATTAGATTTCTTGGAAAACGAAAAGTCAACCTTGATGCAATATCCAAGGAACGGGGGAAGTATTGTTTTTTATAACAAAAAAGTGGAATATTATATCGCATGTTTTTTTATCGTAGTGTCATATTCTTTTGTTTATGCACATATGTTTTTTTGGTGCATCATGCTCACTGTACACCATGGTCCATAGTCCACGGATAAGCTAACACTATGACTGTGTGTGTCTCTGAAGGATATTATCTTACCAAGGTGTCAACAAACCCCGGAGCCGGTGACATTTTAATGGGGTTCTTGGGATCTGTTATTATTTCCTTTGCCTTTTCCATGTTCAAACAGAGAAAGGTACTGAAATCAATGTCTAAATCTTAATATCACCATTGCAGTTGAAAATTAAGGTTTAAATCTTAATATCTTGACCTGTAAACTTCGGTGATCGATACTTTTCAGCTTGTGAAGAGACATGCAGCTGAGATCTTTACATCTATCATCGTTGCAACACTGTTCTCTTTATATTCAACTGCTTTCTTAGGGCGTGTTGTTGGGCTTGAACGGTCTTTGACTATTTCAATTTTACCACGGTGTATTACTGTGGCTTTAGCCCTCAGCATTGTCTCCTTGTTCGAAGGTAAAAGCTCTATGTTACGAAATCAGAATTTTTTTTTTCTTCTCATGCACTCTTCAACTGATATGCTGGAAGAGGAAAGCCTGATAAACAATTGCGTGTTTAGGTACAAATCCATCCTTAACGGCTGCTGTGGTGGTGCTAACTGGTCTTGTTGGGGCAAACTTTGTGCAATTTGTGCTTGATAAGTTGCAGTTCCGCGATCCCATTGCTCGAGGAATAGCCACAGCATCTAGGTGAGAAACATTACATAGTCATACTCTGATCCCTTTGATCCATAACACAAGTATTTTGAACTGTCCTTTTGATCCAAAATATTAGCCGTTTCTACACGAATGCAATATTAAAACGTCGTCACACAATAATAAAACCATTACCATGTAAAATGCTAATTTACAATACATTACCAATCTTAGGGCCCGTTCGGTATCGTTTTTTGTTTCCAGTTTTCTGTAAAACTAAAAACCAAAATATAAAAACCACATAAAGTAGTTTCCAGTTTTCAAAATCAACGTGATTAGTTGATTACTATAAGTATTGACTATTTTTAGATTCATAATTCAATCGATATCATGTGGCTTTCAAAATACAAAAACAAAAAACTTACAGTGATACATAACGAGCCCATAGTGTGAAATTCCAAGGGAGTATTGCATGCCCCCAAAGCGCCTCAATAGCTTTACATCTTCTTTTAGCCTTATTAAGTGATTAACTCTCTCATCTTTTATCAATGTGCGACACTCACAATGTGAATGTGATGTTTCGTGGGTCAGATCTTAACACATCTTCAGTTTTACAAACCTTCTTAATTTGAGTGTATTAAGTATTGCTTTGATATCTCTAGTTTAGTTAGAACATATTACATGCACCCAGGTGCACCTAATAATTTTCACCAGTTTAGGCCGTTTAATTAGCTCATTAGACGACTTGCTCCTTCAATGGTATTGCTCATTTTCACTAATCCTAAAACTTCTTTATTTTGTGTTCAATGTAGTGCTCATGGATTAGGAACAGCAGCACTATCAGCAAAAGAACCAGAGGCACTCCCATTCTGTGCAATTGCCTATGCTCTCACCGGCATCTTTGGTTCCATTCTATGCTCGATTCCTGTTGTCCGCGAAAGTCTTCTCGCTGTGGTCGGTTGATTATTATTTCTTGCTTCTTGTGTTGTAAATTGTTTTCTGAAATTCAAAGTTACATAATCTTCCTATGTACATTGACACATTGTACATACTGACGAGTTTTGGCGAAATACTACGTAAATTCTTTCCCTTTGTAGATAATCTGAGGTTCAATCTATTCTTCACACGTATGCATAACAAACTTGCTCATGCGTTGGCACACTATGTAATTGACATGGCAGTTGGCCATAAGATGTTTCTTAACCCACCACCATTCACTTCGCTAATCTACGAGGGTGAGTTGGATCAAGTCCAAAACAAGCTTAGAGAGGAAGGTGAGTCTTCCGGAGCAGTTATCACTTATCAGTACCAAGTCCCATTCAGTGCAGGGGTGGTTACAACGGAAATTCTCTTTGGAACTATAGCAACAAAAGTCACTACTTCTGCTGTCATCAAGAATAAGGCTAGTGGTTCAGTTATGGGAAACCGGAAGGGAGATGAAAGCAATAGGAAGTAGGGGTCTATGGACTTATTCTCCTCTGCCAAGTTTATATGAGCTTCATAGGCATGTTTTTAGATGTTAGAGGGGGGAATATATTTTGGGCTTTTGGATGGTGGGCTAGGGGTAGACCTGGTTATCGGGCGGGGCGGGTCAGGGTCGGTGCGGGTCAAAAGAGGGTCGGGTATTGAAAGGGTCATTTTTAGCGGGTCGATAATGGGCGGGTCAAAAGCGGGTCGTGGGTCAATAGCGGGTCATTAGTGGGCGGGTCAATAAACGAGGAATGAAAAATGAAAAACAAAAGAGCCATGTGCAAGTACAAGTAAATACGAAGCTATACACGTAATTTTTTGTATCATTACTATTTTAATTTTCAAAATAATTGTAGTATAAGTTTGACCCTATAATGACCCTGTCCAATAAAGGCCCTGTCCAATAAGAGCCCTGCCTAATAAAAGCCCTATTAATCCATTGGACTACCCTGTCCAATAACCAGGTCTAGCTAGGGGTGGCTTATCTTTTGCTGTTCGGGTTGTAAGTTTTTGGTGTTTGCCCGCTCCTTTTGTATCTATATTAGGCTAATGCCATATTAATATAAGTTCTTCGTTGTTGCGTAAAAAAAAAAAAAAATCTATTCTTCACACATTGTCTATTTTGGATTGTCTTCAAATGTTCAATCTTTTTGATGGGTTTCTTTAGTACTTAGAGATAAAATGGAATTGTTTGCTTGATTGATGGTAAATGGTCAGATATGGGATTGGCTTTTTTTGGTGATACACACAATTTTACAACCCTTGAAAAAGTCATCCTAACAAAAAATAGAAAGCCGTCAAGGCAAAATAGTTAAGGACAATATTGAGACGTGGCAAAAGTGGTCCAGATCCGAAACGATCCGATCGACCCGATTTTGACCTGAAAAGACGTCCTGAAATCCAAACTGATACAACCGAAACCGAAATTGGCTCGGATTTGATTTGATCCTGAAATAGCAAGAACCGATCTTCACTCGAAATGGAAGAAACCCGAACCGAAAATAACCGTAGATTTGAGTAAACCCGAAATCGATCCAAACCGAAGACCTGAAATCAGTCCAAACCGAAGAACAACTCAAATTTATAATAAATTTAAATTTAACCTTTATTGTTGTTATTATTTTGTAAGCAATATTGTTACATGGTAATAATAATAATTGAATACGGAGTATTTTTTTTATCAATGACAATCAAATCTAATGCGAAATAATCTGATTAAAATGAGTATGAATGTTTCATTCACTAGACAAATTTAAAGCTCTAGTGTAGAGACCACTAGGAGATAATGAGGCGTGATTAAAAATAACTGCATTTCTCATTTTTCATATGCTCCACAAGGAAGTTATTATTTCTTAACTGGGAGGCCGACATTAGTTCGCATATTACGAAACAAAGACAAAATTGATTTTTCTTGAAGGCGAGTACCTAACCAAAAAATTGTTGTAGCACAGTCCCAAAATTCTTTTGTGAAATGACAATATATAAAGAGATAATCTTGGATTTCATTGTGGGAGATGATACACATACCCCAGGTACCCTGATCTTGTATTGGTCTAGGTAACTACGGAGTAAAAGAATATCAACGTTACACTAGGTGAGGAAGTCAAAATCCCATGATGTGATGTACCACCAAAAACATAACAGCAACAAAGAGACAAAATAGAGAAAAGACAAAATTGCTTGCTGTCATATTTTTTTGGACTGATTATAAATATGAACAAATGATGTAATGGTACAAAAAATGAAATAAAATAGTATTTTTAAAATAAGAATGGTATTTTGTAAATAAAAATGGTGTTTTTTTTAAAAAAAAATGGTACTTGTTTTTAAAGAAATAGTACATTTTAAAAGAAAATGTTACTGTTATTTTTAAGAAAATGACTCTTTGTAAAAGAGAAATGGTAATTCATGTCACTTTCTCTCTCCTTTTTTTTTCTTGTCATTCCCTTCTCTCTTATTTATTAATTTTGTCTTTATCCGGTTGTCCTATTTATTTTGTCTTATTCCTAATTTGTTTGTTGTTGGTGCAAATTTATGAAAATATCCCTGTGATGTATTTGCTCACACATCACAGTATGCCGTCTCTCCGCTCTTCACACTAGATTGTAAACCATTGTGCAAAAATTGCCATAATTTTTTTTTTTTTTTTTAAAGGAATATCTAGTTTTTAGATCCATTGATATTCCAATTAGCATGAATGAACCAGAGATACCGTTATGAGTTAACCAAGTGGCAGATTTAGGAAGGGACCTGAAATATAAAAGGAAAATTGTATTCAATATTAAGTCACCTGGCAAGCAGGAAATAGATTATAGATTCATATTCATGTTCATCTTCTCTCTCTAAAAACCTCAAAAAATCCCAGTAAGATTCCCTTAAAAATGCAGGAATCTAGATTGGTTATGGATGTTCCAGAAGAAATCTGGGAACAAATAATCTCTCTCCTAATCCTAGATGATCATGATCTTCACTTAGAACCCTTATCCCTCGTTTCTAAAACCTTTCTTTCAATCACTAATCGTCTCAAACAAACCCTAATTATCTCAAACCCAACTTCCAATTTCATCCCCAAACTCTTCCTTCGATTCCCTAACCTCAAACACATCTCCCTTTCCGATTTCCATGGCGAACTCACTTCGATTCTTCAATTCATTTCACTTTCCAATTTCCCACTTGAATCCCTTGACCTCTCTAATCGCGACGATTTCCCTTCTGATTCGATTCAACAATTCCCCAATTCGTCTCTCAAGTCGATTAAATCGCTCAAGTTGCATAATCTTTCGATTTTTACTGATTCCGATTTGGGGGTTATTTCCCAGTTCATCACTAATTTGGAGGAGTTGGATGTTAGTGATCCAAAGGAGGATTGCTGCGTTACTGATATTTCTGGTGGTGCTGCTATAGGAATCACTGATGATGGCGTTGATTTGCTTGCTTCGAAGCTACCTCATCTCAGAAAGGTTAATTTGTCTGGTAATTTATTCATTTCTGATAAATCTCTTATTAATCTTTCTGAGAAATGCTTGAATTTGGAGGAGATTATAGTAAAAAGTTGCAATTTCGTGACTCAAACTGGTGTTGCTTTTGCTTTACAAAATTGCCAGAATTTGAATTCTGTATCTGTTCTAGGGATGGATTTGGTTGTTTCACCTGAGATGAATCAATCTTTATCTTCTGCTAGAAACTTATCTGTGCTTGATTTCTCTTACATGAGTGTTTCCGATCCATTGTTGTTCTCCATTGTCAAAGCTTCAATTCCTTTGAAGAAATTCACTCTATACCATTGCAAAGATTTCACGTTTTCTGGGGTTTTATCCCTTTTACGAACTTACAATTCCCTTCAATACTTAGCTCTAGAAGGTGTTTACTGGATTACTGATCGAACCATCATCGACATGTCAAAGTTCCTTCGTAAAGTCACCACTGTAAAGCTCAACTTCTGTTCAAGACTCACTAGTTCTGGGTTTCTCACCTTGCTTAAGAATTGCCCTTCTTTAGACATTCTAGAAATGGAGAAAACAGACATGGGAAAGCAAGAATTCGCTGTAAACAATGCCTACAACCCACAAACTCGAGCTCTTATCTTGAATTCGAACAAGAACTTAAGCAACGAATGCCTAGAAAAAATCGCATTCTCCTGCCCAAACCTAGAACTTCTAGATGTGAGTGATTGTTCTTCCATTACAAGGAAAGGAATTGGTGAAATTATTCGAAACTGCACTGGTTTGAGGCACTTACAGATGAATGGGTGTGGTATGATCAAAAGTCTAGGAATGGATGCAAAGCTTCGTAAATTACAGGTTCTGAGAGCGTCCGGGTCGGGCCTTAACGATGATGGGTTGATGATGATTGCAAAGAAGTGTCCTGCACTCTTGTACTTGGATGTCATGGGTTGTTCAGGTATAACCTCGAAAGGGGTGAAAGAAGTAGTTCACCATTGTACAAGGTTGAAGGAGATTAACTTGAACTGGTGTCGCGATATGAGTCGTGACATTGTTGCTTGGATGGTGTTTTCAAGGCCTTCATTGAGGAAGATAGTGCCACCATGTGGATTTGTTGCAACTGAACATGAGAAGAGCTTGTTCCTGCGCCATGGTTGTCTGATAGATGAAATCTGAGTTTTATATGTGTTTTGTGAACTGTGTTTTTTGTATAAAATCCAGGTTACTGTGTATATAATCATTACAGTACATCCCAAAGTTGTTAATTTGTGGAAACTGTGAGTGGGTTTGTGATTGCAAATCTTGTTTTGTGGTTATTTTTGTTTTGAGTCATTTGTGAAAGTTTTGGAAGAATATCAATGCCAATGCCATCTTATGATTCATATCAAGTTATCAACATAATAACAACTGTTTTTTTGGAATAGATCAGAATTTTTTTTCGGTGTTAGCACCCGGTTCACCCTTAGGGGCTAATCCGAATTCGGGACGAGTTCTGGGTGGTTAGGTTCCAGTTCCCTCCCAATTGTTGTTGCGGAGGATTGAACACGGAAACTCCCTACCAAGTTCAGCCCCAATCACCACTAAACCAACAAGCAATTGGTGGAATAGATCAGAATTTCAATGTGCTATAGTGCTGATAAATCCTCAACGTTGATACTCCCTCCGTATTTTAATATGAGTTACACTTTACAAAAGCGGCCGTATTATAATATGTATTACGGAGTACATTTTTCTAAACGCAGCCGTATTATAATTTGAGTTACACTTTCTAAAAGCGGTCGTATTATTATACGAGTTGCAGTTTCTAAAAACGGCCGTATTTTTATTTTTGATATGACATGGGTTTGGGCCTGGATTGGGCCTTATTTTGAAGTTTCGGCACGACCCGATGCAAAATGGGTTTGGCATGGGCTTGACCTGTAGGCTTGGCCTGAAGTCCGGCCTGGCTCACAATTATCTTTCGTGCTAGAGTCCGACGAAGTCCATCTTAACGTGGATATGTTAGATAAATAAGAAAAAATTTCAAAATGGACTAATAAAAAAAACAAGTGAATAAGAAAAGTGGACTACTTGTAACATTTAACAACGGAGACAATACTACACCTTTTTTTTTTTTTCTTTGGAATGGACAAATATCAGAAAGCTTTCAACCTTCAAGAGGTAATACAATAGAAAGATATTTCAACCTCAAGAGGTAAATAACTAAATACCATATAAAGATTTATTTTTAGAGCCATATTTTTTTGGCCTTTTGAAGCTTTATTAAAATGATGTGAAACTTCTTTGATATTGATAATATTTACGTCTTTAGTTCTGCTTTGGATAAAACTAGATTGTAAAGGATTAATAAAACATCTTCCTCAGAAAGTTTGATTCTCCACTATACGAATTATACAACAGCATGATATCAGGTTCTGCACAATTTTTTTCGAATAAACATTGTACACGTATTTAAAATAAATAAAAAAAGCAAAATAGAGGCTAACTTAAAAGAAAATCATTGCGGGTACGGGTACTAATCTAGTTGTTAATAAAAAAAATTGTATAACAATTGGACGGAGTACTTTATGGAGTATTTATTTAAAATAAGATATGTATCTCTCATAATCACTCTGTTTTTATTTTTGGTTACATTTCTAATTTTGTGTTCAAAAATTGAAAATTTTGACCGTAAATCTACTATTACAAATATCAAAATATTATGTTTGGGATATTGTTAGATTATTATCAATATATATTTTCAAATTATCAATTTCTTTCAAAAAAAAAATCATATATAAATGGTTCAACGTGTGCATTAGATACCGTGAAAAACAAAGTGTAACCAACTAAAAGAAAGTTGAAGAGAGTACATATGTTTTTCGTTTTCTCACTTGAATTTGTATGTTATAAATGGAGGTAGCAATCCTTAGAAGAAGAAAAAATAACCAATAGAGGTAATAACTAGGCCGTCCAGTTTTGGATGGATTCGCTCCGTTAAAGTTGACTAGGGTATAACTTAGGGAGGTTGGCGTAGCGGCAGCCTGTGAGGTATTTCATAATACCTCACAGGGGTATTTTCGTAAATTTACACAAATATCAAACAAATTAGGAATATGACAAAATGAGTAGGACAATAGGAAAATGACAAAATTAATAAATAAAAGATAAGAGAATGACAGAAAAAGAGGAGAGAGAAAGTGATATGAAGTACCATTTCTCTTTTACAATGTACCATTCTTTTAAAAACAAGTACCATTTTCTTTTAAAATGTACCATTCTTTAAAAAACAAGTACTATTTTTTAACAAAACACCATTTATTTTTTACAAAATGCCATTCTTACTTAAAAAATACCATTTCATTTCATTTTTTGTACCATTACATCATTTGTTCGATCCATAATCGGTCCAAAAAAATATGACAGCAAGCAGTTTTGTTTTTTCTCTATTTTATCTCTTTGTTGGTGTTATGTTTTTGGTGATACATCACAGCATGGGATTTTTACTTACTCATAACTTAGGTGTGAACTCTTTAATTCAAATGCAGTTCAGGTTAATAAAATCCACGTAACTTTCGAGTCTATTGACACGTATTGTATCATATTTGGAAAGAAATCAATTTTAGCTATGTTGGTTACTCTGTATTTGATTTTGAGTCAATCAAAATATGGCTCACATAATATATAATTGGATTAAGCTCCAATATATTAGACTTATTTTGTCTGAACTTATTGTTGAAACTATATGGACTTATCTTATTTGAAATAAACTTACTTGTGTGAGATTCTGTTTAAAAAAATAACATGTCTTATAAGAGATTGTCATACGCATAAGACTACTGATGTCAACATCAAAAAATGTAACTATTTGTTTAGAAAGTATAAATATTAATTTGATTCGTTTGTACACAAAGCCACAAAGGGGTAAGACGATAAATAGTGTAGAAGGGATATGATCTCGTGGACGGTCTTGGTATCACCCCTCAAGACTTTATCAACTAAACTTGTTGAAATCCATAATATTTGATTGATAGTAATTATCGAACATAACTATTGGATGAGAAAATACTACTATTTGGTAAGAAGTTTGTCTTATAGTTTTGTATTAAAAAAAAAAAACCAATGATATCTTATTATCACATATCTGAACTTATTTTATCTGAAAGTAAAATAATTTCAGTTTAAGTTCTTTTTTCCCCTAAAAAACTTAACTGAACTTATTTTAGTTATAAGTTAACCATCCCCCCCTCCTATTTTATTAAGTGATACAGTTTCATTATTCAATCGTACTTTAATAAGTGATACAGTTTCCTAGTTTCAGTTATATTCATCTTTCTCTTTCTCTTATGGTCACGATACTTACTCACATCATCTTTTTCCATAATAAATAAAACACCTACTATCTACCCCATTTCCATCTAATTTTAATAAAATCAACTCATCCTCCTAACACCCCCGTGACGATCAAACTGTATCACTTAATAAGAAGTATATAAGAAGTCAATGTCACCCCCATAACGGTCAAACTGTATCATTGAATAAAATACGTAGGAAGTATCTAAGAAATCACTGTCTATTCTAAACTTATCTTATCTGAAATAAACTAACTAAATTTAAAAAGTGAATAAACACCAATTCTTAAATGGACTTGATCCACATTAAATTTACGGAAATTTCATGAAATGCCCTCGAGTTTTGCCATAATTCACCAAACGCCCATCAAGTTTCAATAATTCATAAAATACCCCTCACAATTCGTACAAATACCCAACATACCCTTACTAATAACGGGCCGTTAGTCCGCCGTTAGCCAAGTTTCCAATTCACCCAAATGCCCCTATTCTGAAACTTATTTCACCAAATGCCCCTATTAGGAAACTTATTTCACCAAATGCCACAAACTTAAATATAGCTATTCTGATGTTCCGGCGGCTAGTTTTTGTGTTTGAAAAGTGGTTCTTGGTCATGGTTGGCTATAAAAACCCCTTTGCTGAATGGTTCTTGTATTTTAGATGTTATTTTACTTTACTTTGCTAATTTCATAAGATTTGTGTCATGAGTTTTCTTTCAAAATCATCTTCCACACCCAATGAGTCCACATATATTAGGGTACCTAACAAATTTTGTTATTGTGGTAGGAATGGAGGTTGAAGTGGTGTTCCACAAGCTCTTCTGGATAGCTGCTAATGCTTTTTGGGGTAGTTTTTTGCACATCTGTTTTGATCTTGCACATATTCATTGAGTACAAAATAACATTAAATGTAGTTGGTGCAAAGATGTTTTGTAAGTGAAGCTAAAAACAGAAATGCTTCCCAGTTTGGTATTTTGTGCAGATTATGCAACATCAATTATTTATGAAATGTGAATTTGTTTCTCATTACTTGTGTTTACTTCATGATTACAAACAGTAAAATTACAAACATCAATATCCCCATTTGTATTACAACTTTGACTACTTTTTGTTGTTGTTTTAGCTTCTTCTTCATTTGCTTCAATTCTTCTTGCATCTTACTGTTTCGCCTGTTTTCAATACTTTCTCCTTCGTCTAAGCTTCCCCCGCATTGTCCTTCGTGTTGTTGCCCCTTGTTTTTTTGCTCAACTACTCCCTTTCACCATCTCAGATTGTTTCAAGGATCACACTTGTAGTACAACCTTTGTGGATTGAGTGTTGTATCAGAGCTTCGAATGACAAATTTCCTAGCACAATAACAAAATTTGGTAGGTACTCTAATATATGTGGACTCATTGGGTGTAGATGATGATTTTGAAAGAAAACTCATGACAAAAATCTTATGAAATTAGCAAAGCAAATCAAAATAACATCTAACTTACAAGAACCATTCAGCAAAGGGGCTTTTATAGTCAACCGTGACCAACAGCTACCTGTCAAACACAAAAACTAGTCGCTGAAACATCAAAATAACTATAGTTAAGTTTGGGGCATTTGGTGAAATAAGTTTCACAATAGGGGCATTTGGTGAAATAAGTTTCAGAATAGGGGCATTTGGGTGAATTGAAAACTTGGCTAACGGCAGACTAACGGTCCGTTATTAGTAAGGGTATGTTGGGTATTTGTACGAATTGTGAGGGGTATTTTATGAATTATTGAAACTTGATGGGCGTTTGGTGAATTATGGAAAAACTCGAGGGCATTTCATGAAATATCCGTCGGGCCTTCGTGAATTATGGAATTGTGTGGCAACAACTTATTTGATAAACTCGTCGGGCCTAACACGAGCCCGGACTAGATAAGAGATCGACCACATATAAGCTTGATGAGGTTCCATCCTAAAACCAACCGGTGATAGGTGGAGTACCCCCACCAACTTTATATGTTAGTCAATCTCCCTCTATTTCTTCCATGTGGGACAATTAAACTCACATGTGGGTTAATCTTCTCAACCTTATTCCTAATTTATTTTGATATTTGTTATGATTATTATGAAAAAAAATAATATCAAATTAGTGTTGTTGATACATGTTATGCTTGAATAATGTGATTTTAAGGTCATAATTCGCTTTTTAAAAACATAGGGTTACTATGTTTTAAAAAACGGTTACTATGTCCAAGAATTTTGGTGTTTAATTTATAGTTACTATATGAACAATCAAGGTCCATATGAGTGTAAAAAAATTGCTAGCGAAAACTATTAATTTTGGGTCTACACTTTATTATTAAAGACCAGGTCTACGCAAGAATAATCCGTGAATAAAACATTACGATAATAAGATCTTACTTTGTCTAAAATAAGCTAACATAACTTGAACAAAACAAAACAAAACTTTAATTAAAGAACAAAAAATGGTTGAAAAAATAATGTTTTTTTTTCAAAAAAAAAAATCACCCTAATCAACGACAAATCAATTTTCTTCAAAAGTGGGGTCCTTACCATCCGTCAAAAGATGTCAGGCAGCAGCAACACCCACTACTCTTCTTCTCTTCGCTCCCCCCAAATTGTTTACTCCTCCATCCTTTTTGCTCTTTAGATTCGCCCAATCTCCCTATTCTCAGCCTAACCTTTCTCTAATCTCTGATATACTCTTCTTCTTCTTCCTTATCTTACCCTTTTCCCCACCATTTTTGCACAGAAAATAGCTTGTTGCAGCTCCCAGATTTTGAATTTAAGAAGCTTCAGTTTCAACTTCGTGGTCTCGGTATCTCTCATCATCCCTTTACTTATATCTTCTTTTATCCAGTTTTTAGCATCTGGGTACTTTGAATTTGTTGTCTTTCTAGTTTAATTTGATTTGTTTCGTTTGATTTCAAATTTGGAAATGTGGGAATTTGGTGGTTACAATTTTTGGGGCTTTTTTCAAAAATCTTAGTTTGTATGGGTTTGTTCGTTTTTAGGGGTTTTGAATAGTTCACTGATTTAGTGTTTTTAAGAAACTAATTCATGCTTTTATATTGTTTTTTTCTAATTCAGATTTCAAATATGTATACGTTAGATTAAGGGTTGTTTGCAAATTCTTCATTGCATGTATATTTCCCCCCCTTTTTCAATTAGTATAAATTGCTTCAATTAGGGTTTCTTATTTGTTTGTTGCTATGTAACATGAATGATTCCATACTGAGTAGATTTTTTGATAATTGGATGTTAGTTGGTCTTATTTGTTGTTGATGCCTTTAGAAAAAGTTTATGGTTAGGGCTTGTGTTAGGAAAAGTCCATGGTTGCTTGAAATTTGAAACTCATCTATGGAAGGAGGAAATAGTATAGTTCAAGTTATTTCCGCGCCGTCGGTCTCTGTATCTTACTCCATCTTCAAGTAATTTGGTGTTGTTAACCTCCCATTGAAATCCTTCTTTCAAGGATTCTACTTAGATAAAGTTGTTTGGAAGGAAATGTAATGGTTTCTTGATTGTTTCATGAAAAGATTCTGGTGATATATTGTGTTTGATTGTCAAGCAATTTGGTGTTGTAAACCTCCCATTGAAATCCTTCTTTCAAGGATTCTACTTAGATGAAGTTGTTTGGAAGGAAATGTAATGGTTCTTGATGGTTTCATGGCAAGATTCTTGTGATATTATTGAGTTTGATTTCTGATTTGAAGGTTGAGTGATTCTTGCTTTTTGATTGCCCTGTTGCTAGGTTGAATGATTTCTGGAATATTGATGATTGATGTGTAAGATCCCACAACATCTAACATCACATTCTTTCAAGATTCTACTTTAAGCTATTTACCTCTCATTAAGTGGTGGGATTTGTAAGATTTGAGGATATATGGGGACATTTCGCTCGAACTACCCGATCATACCCGAGGGAAACCGAACCAGATCCGTCCCTCACTTCTCATGGTTTCACCCCGGAAGTTACCTATCCGCAACAACAAGAAACGGATTCAGCCCATTTCAAGGAACTCAAAACAACCCAGATGGAGGACTCCCGGCTGTCCCAATTCGATGCATGCCTATAAACGAACCAACAAACGTTGTTGCCGATGCTCAAACTCAGATCACTGAACCCCCTTCTATACCTATCAAGAACCCAAAAAGGAACCCCATTGATGCTGCACTAAAAGAACCTAAACCGAAAATCAAAAAGGGGAGATCTTCAAAGGCCAAAGGTGGTGGTGCTAGGAAAAACAAAAACCCGAATTTCCATAACAATGACTCAAGCACAGAAGCTTCCGGAATCCCAGCACCGATTTGCTCGTGTACAGGTGCTGCACGGCAGTGCTACAGGTGGGGTTCGGGTGGTTGGCAATCATCTTGTTGCACCACAAACATATCAGAGTATCCGCTCCCTATGAGTGCAACGAGGGCTGGTGCGCGAACTGCTGGAAGGAAAATGAGCCATGGAGCTTATGATAAACTTCTTCAAAGACTTTCTGCTGAAGGGTATGATCTGGAATTTCCAATTGATCTCAAAGATCATTGGGCCAAACATGGTACTAACAAGTTCGTGACGATTAAGTGATGAAATGAGTAATGAGCTTGTTACTACTAAACAGAGGTGCTTCTATTTTATCTGCATCATTTTTCAAGTAAGGCATGATCTTAATGTCTGCATTTAAGCAGTTTTCGAGGTTTATACGGGTGTTTTTAGGTGTTTTTTGAAGTTTTTACTTTGTTTTTTTTAGTGTAATGGAAATATTTTATGAAAATTGGCTTGTGCACTCCAATTTTCCTTGTTTTCTCTTGAAAGGGAATGAAAGCCATTATATTTTCGTCATTTCTTCTTGCATCTTCTATGTTGTGTAGAACATAAACCAAAGGTTCTTTAGTTAAGTATTGATGCATGAACTAGCTTCTGTTCTTAATTGTAAAATTTAACACAGCATAGGAGTTTAATCCTGGATTTTGAAGTGCTTCTGTTGGAAAGCTTGTTCTTTGAGCAGGAAATCTCAAATGGAAGTTCTTTTCTCTTTCTTTAGATGTCAGTTTACTGAACTCAATTCATGATTACTTTTGCAAAGTATTGGACTTCATCTCCTGTTCTTCCTCCGTCAGAGGTTGTACGACTATGTTACTTCGACAACCTGGTTGACCGAGGTGTCGGGTGTCGACACGACATGACACTCTAGAGGTGTTAGAATAAGTGTCGACACCCGTGTTTCGGAAAAGGATCCGAAATCAAGTGTCGTGATCGGAGGAGAGGAGAAAAAAAAGAAATAAAAAGTTAAATTTTTGGTATCCAAGATGAAGATAAAAGCATCTATCAGCGAATAAATCAGTCTTACCGGTTGTTACCCGAATCAAAAAGCTCAAAAAAACTAAAAACTTAGGTTAACTTGGTGCCCTCCTCTTCTTTTTCTTTTACATTTTTATATGAAGTATTAAAATAATTTAGGGGTGGGAATTTTTCCAGCATTTTCTATGGTAGTCGTGTCCTAAGAACTAGTCAAGACATTCTTTTGACCGTGTTGCCCTGTCTCCAAAATTTCTATTGGACACTGGTGTCAGGCATGACACTTAAATCCGTGCCTGAGCAACATAGTTGCACACTTGTACGACGTTATTAAGATTAATAAAGAGACATGTAACTATGTAAGGGAATTTTGATGCTATGAATATCTTTTGAACTGCATTTTCCATCTCTTGCATGTCTATTAACAGCAGAAAATATCAGAGTATCCCTACAAAAACAAACTTATACAAGAAGAATAATAATATAGGTAGTGGAAATTACAAATGAAGTAGATTTAATTTAGATTGACATATTCCATATCTTATCATATGTTGTAAAATTCGAGCTTTTTCTAGGCTTTAGCAGCTGTTGCAGTTGCTGTAGACCTGCTAGCAACGAGCTGCTCGAACAAGTCTCTGATCTTCAATCCAATTATGGTTTGGAAGAAACCAGTTCCATTGTTGCTTCCTGGGAAATTTTGGTGCTTCAACATTTGTTGAGTGACTTCACCATAAAACTTGGTTGATAGATTGCTCAAATGGCTTTCGACGTAGATTAGTTCGTCTAATCTGTCAAACATTCCATCCATCTCTACTACTGTCACCTGCGAAACAATATATAAAGTAGACCTGATTAATTATAGCTCGGCCCGGAAAAGTATGGGTTTGGGTAGCCTAAAATATGTGTTTTTAGATTAAAACTCAAGCTCGGCCTGAAAAAGCCCGTTTTGGCTAGTACAACACACACAAAATTTATGGGGTTGGGCATGATTTTTTTTTTTATGTTAAAGCCCGGCTTGGCCCGGCCCGGATTTTGATCACCTCTGATATATAGTCATAATGTTGCAAGAGACGTATTATTTTCACTGAATATTATGAGGGTCTGTTTGATGATTGCTTTTTTGTTGGCTTTTGGCTTTTTATGTGGTCAAACAAAGAATAATACATAAATCGTTTTTTCCTTGGCTAAAAAGGCAGATTTTCCGCCAAAACTCAAAAGCTAGTAAGACTAACTTTTTACATTGGGTATTGCCTATTGACTTTTGGCTTTTTTATGTGGTCAAACAACCAATAATACATGTAAAAGTCGATTTTTCCGCCAAAACTCAAAAAGCTAGCAAGTAGCATTTTACTTTAGGTATTGGCTTTTGGCTTTTGTATGTGGTCAAAGAGCAAGTGATACATGTTTTTTGGTAAAGGGTGTTTTCCTTAGCTAAAAAGCCGGTTTTTCCGCCAAACTCAAAAGCTAGTAAGAATAGCTTTTTACATTGGATATTACTATTAGCTTTTCATTTTGGTAGTTACATTTTGTATGAAACAGCTAGTAGCCAACCCACACATTTTTAGAAAATCAACACTCAAAGTCTCAAACAACTAACATAAAAAGCCGAAACAACCAATTGCCAAACAGGCGCATAAACAAAAACTAAATGAGAGATTGAAGGGGATTATACCTCGTTGCCATAGAAGGTGTCTGGGCCATAGGAAAATTTGATACCAGGGTAAGAACATGTTAATTTTCTACCACATGGAATCCATGAAATGGTAGATCCTTCATCAAACAAGTAAACTGGGTTGAAAAACTTGACTCCTTCTTTCTGAATCATCCTTACTCTCAACACTTTGCCTTCATCATCATCAGGAATGAGTTCAGTTGGCAATACTTCAATCACTACATCAGCATGCTGCTTTTGTGGGTCTGCATTCGAAATAGAGCTCGATCAGTGTCAGTTTTATTAGGCTCCGTTTGGTTTAGCGGAAAAGGTTTTCAGTGAAAAGCACAATTGTAAACTAGTTTTTCTTTGTTTAGTTCCTTACAAAAAAATTCGTAGAAAAAAGAAAAAAAAAAAAAAAAAAAGTAGATGGGTGAAGATTGATGGAAAGAGATGAGGTAAGGAAGAAAATTGGGAAAAGTGGTTTCCCAGTTTTATTAGGCTCCAGCGGGAAAGGTTTTCAGTGAAAAACACATTCTAAATTAGTTTTCCTTTATTTGGTTCCTTACAAAAAAATTCGTAGAAAAAAAAAGAAAAAAAAGAATAGATGGGTGAAGATTGATGGGAAGAGAGGAGGTAAGGAAGAAAACTGGGAAAAGTGGTTTCCTTTCTTTTCAAGTGGAAAATGTTTTCCACCATTGAGAAAGTTAGGTTCTGTTTGGTTTGATTTAAAACGTTTTCAGTGAAAAATAGATCTCATAGTCAATTTTACGCCCTTGGGGCTTGAAACTAATTAGGCTTCGTTTGGTTTGGTAGAAGACGTTTGAGTGAAGAATGATTTTCCACGAAAAATATTTTCCAATGGAGAACACAATTCTAAACCAGTTTCCTTCCTTGCAAAACTTTCACTGGAAAAAGAGAAAATATAGTAGATAGGTGAAGATTTCAAATGGATAATGTTTTCGACCATTGAGAGAGTTATTGGAAAATTGTTTAAAACATATTACCGTACAAAACAACAATAAATGATTGAAAATGGGGAAATCATTTTCCACTGAAACATTTTACACAAAACCAAACACATAATTAGTGACGTAAAAATAAAACTTTGAATAATGTTTAATTGACTCTGAGAGTTACCGAACCTTCGAAAGAAAGTTAGAAAATTACCAATGTAAGCATCAAAATCTGGCTTTCTGGATTCAATACTGGCTTTGATGCTTTCAAGACTGTGTCCTCTTTCTTTCATGTCTCTCTGATATGCCATTTACAATTATAATTTAATTAGCAACATCATTCACATATTATCATAATAATAATAAATAAATAAAATTGCAAATGAATTTTTGTTGGCATGTTTTCTTTACCTGAATTTTCCAGGCAAATTTAACTTCATTGCTAATGTCCAAGTAGATGCTGAAGTCTAGCAATTCCCTCACACGTGCGTCATACCTTAATAAAACAATTTAGAAAATAAGTTAACATAATTTATTTATAAATTTACATATATAATTTAGAAAATTAGTTGACATCATAAGCGTCTGTAGTCCAACGGTTAGGATAATTGCCTTCCAAGCAATAGACCCGGGTTCGACTCCCGGCAGACGCATTTTTTTTTTCCTGTATGTCCTAAACTAATTTTTTTTTTTTGCTATTTATACTACTTACTAGTAGTTTTTAACCCGTACGATGCACATTATAAATGCAAAAGAATCTATACTAATATTTTAAAACATAATATTCTGCATACCGTTATGCCACATGTCACTTTTTAATTTATTTTATTCTAAAATCATCATTTATATTCATCTTTTTCACTTCTCCACCTCAATTATATTTAGCTGTTATTTTTTATTATATTTAGATGTTATTTCCCCTCAAAATTCATTTTGGTCAAATTTACATTCTAATTTCAATTATACTCCAAATAAATTAAATCGTATTTTATTATTTCAACATTTAATTTGTATTATCCCGTATATTACATAACCAATATAACTGAATTTTTCAAATTAAAAAACCCGTCAACGAACAGGATAAAAACTAATTAATCAAAAATATACTCCGTATTAGAGATTCATATAGAATTCTTTTGTAAGATAAAATTAAAATTAGGATTTCAAGTATATGTTATCAACTAAAATTATCAAAGAGTTGACATTAATAAAAACTAAAATCAATTGGCATCAAAAGCGTCTGTAGTCCAACGGTTAGGATAATTGCCTTCCAAGCAATAGACCCGGGTTCGACTCCCGGCAGACGCATTTTTCTCATATGTCCCAACTTATTTTTCTCATGGAAAATAATATACCATACAGAATTTGAAAACATACCAAACAAATTTAGATATGGCCCCACCTAAAACAGGTAAATTTGCTATGAGAAAGATTTTTATTTTTTTTATTCAAGAGAAAAATAAAGGGAAAAAAATTATATGATAAAGACATTGACATAAGCTCAACCAACCATTTTTACGACATTTATCTCCTTATCTACACTTAGGAATGCCACAACCAACCATATATAATTAACTAGAAATATATGCATACATGTGATATAAAAATCGACTACTCTTAATATCATAGCCTTAATCCCAAAATGAATGAGTTTTATCTATCAATATAGATTAAAAAAAAGTATCATTATATCTTGCACAAGATTAATTATTTAATTGATTAATTAACAATTACACACTCACTAGCTAGCTAGTAATAACAACTCAGTCTCAAGCTTAAAAAAAAGGTTTAGTATTTACTTACTTTAATTAGTTTAAAACCCGTGTAATGCATGAAATTAATTATTTTATTGATTAATTAACAATAACACACTCACTAGCTAGCTAGTAATTAATAACAACTTAATTAGTCTCGGGTTCAAAAATAAGTCACTATGAAAAAATACCTCTACGAGTAAGTAATACTTACATTAACTAGTTTAGAAGCCGTGCAATACATGAAATTATAACCCGGAATGTAAATAAAAAAAATATCATTATACCTATATAGCACAAGATTAATTAATTAATTGATTAATTAACAATAAGACACTCACTAGCTAGCTAGTAATAACAACTTAGTCTTTAGTTAAAAAAAAAGTCCCTAAGAGAAAATACCACTACGAGTAATTAATACTCACATTAACTAGTTTAGAACTCGTGCAACGCATGAATTTACAGTTCAGAAAGGCAGCGAAAGAGAGACAGACAGACTTACATGGGGTGTAACCCTTCAATGACCAAGATCTTAGGAGGTTGAATAAGCTCAGGAGGGTCCAACAAACCAGAAACATGATTATAAATAGGTTTATCAACAGCTTTACCTTCTTTCAAAGCCTTAACTTGTTCATACATAAGATCAAAATCATTAGCTTTTGGGTCTAAAGCAGTAACTTTTTCCACTTTCCTGCCATTTCTATCAAGGGAATGAAAATCATCCAAACAGATAACAGTAGTAGTGTCACTAATCAATGTGTTTGAATCTGGGTTACCACCCTTTGGTGGCTCGGCCGCGCCACCGAAAACACTTGTTAACCTCCTCATGAATGTACTCTTACCACAACCTGAATCTGCTGCTAAACCAATCACAATTGTTTGTTGTTGTGAACATGTTATTACATAGGATGGTCTTGTTGTAAATAAAGTGTTGTTTGATGATGATGATCTTTTGTAGTTGAAAAAAACTTGTTTGTTGTTTTGGTTGAATGATGATCCTAAATGGGTTGTTGTTGGGATTGTGTATACTGTACACACTGCCATTTTTTCTGTTTTTTTTTTACTATTTTCTCTCTCTTAAAAAAAAAGGAGAGAGAGAATGTGAGTGATATAGAAGAAATATGAAGTGGGTGTTTGGGATTTTTGATTAGTTGGTTTAGAAAAGTTATGTCTTGAAATGGGTTTTGCTAAGTTTTTTTTTTTTGGGTGGAAAAAAGAATTCAATTTGGACCAGAATTTTGGATAATTTGGAAGAAAAAGGTTTTGTTTTATGGCAAAAGAGAAATTATTTAGTTTCGATCATAGGTGGAAAAAAATCCCGGTTTTTATTTATGAATTCTCATAATTGCCCCTTATTTCGATACAATGTGTTAGTTGTTGTAAGGTTAATAAAATGTGGGATGAGGTTGTAATAGTCTTTTTTTTGATGTTTTTTAATATATTATTGATATGGTAATTTTATTTTATTTTAAGAAAATAAAAAAAAGGTGGGGATTTTGTTGATGAGGTTGTGTAAGGTGTATGTGATGCACAAATTAAAGGTAGAGAAGGTTGCATGGAGATCATCTATTGTAATTTGGATATTTGCAATGCCACGTGGCGTTTAGAAAGTGGTTGATTGAGGATGAGGGTTTAAGGGTGTGGAGTGGAAGAGGGGTTAAATGTGTGTCATTCATTTCAAGTCTTTTTCTTTGTAGCTTTGTGTTCTTGTTTTTGCTAAGAATGATTAGAGCCATAAATTCCATGGTTTTATAAAGATGGATATGGTAGTGATGAATTTCATGATATCCTTTTATTTACGTGAAGAATATGCTTCATAAAGAAAGATTTCAAGCATATTTTTAATAAAATACTCCGTAGTACTTTGTATTTTATACACTTAAACGTTTTTGAATTAACCGTGATTCTTATTTATATGATATTTGTGTTTGGTGCGAATTGTAATTGATTATCCATGTAAAATTTCATAGTTGTTCTTTTTTTTGGTGTGAAAGAGGGAGAAGTCCCCTAAACTGTAATCGTTGATAAACATGCAAATGAACATAAAGAAAGATTTCACTTTACTCCGTATATAAGTGGAACATGCTACTCCGTATTTGTTATTTGAATTTGAAGTATATGTTCTTTTACTTACAGAGTACTCCCTCCGTCCCGGAATACTCGACCCGGTTTGACCGGCACAGAGTTTAAGGAACTTGAATTGACTTATTTAATTTAATAGGTAGTAGTTGATAGTGGGGTATTATTTTAATGTAGTTAGTGGGAGGTGGGTTGAGGTGGGGTTGGGGGAGAGTAGGAGTTGAATTTTTAATTATTTTTTGTATGGAGTAGGGGGTAAGTGGGTTAATAGAGGTGGAGTGAGAAATAATATAATATTGTTAGAATATTTCCATTTTTAGAAACATGTCAAATATTAAGGGACGGCCCGATAAGGAAAACAGGTCAAGTATTCCGGGACGAAGGGAGTAATTAATTATTTGACACACGTGGCGCTTTTCTTATGGGTGGTTTGCTCAATGTAATCTTCATACACATTAAAAAATTTATCAAACATGGTTTCATAAGGTTTGAAACTATGACCTTGAGTTTAAACAATTAAGCCTTTACCACTAAGCTACTAAGCTATTACATGTGTTCATGTTATCATTGCAAAAAAAAAAATATAAGTAAATATGATTGTCATTAATGTAGTAACCCGGTGCATCGTCCGGGCCCAAAAACTAGTGATAACATGAAAACATGTCATATCTTAGTACTACAAAATTTATGGTTTAAACTCAATGTTTTTCCATTGATGTGAACATCACATGGACTCATAAGCAGAGGGTCACATATCACATAAACTTCCTTTTTAGGGGTCGTCTATAACCAAATTTTTGGGGGTCCAAAAAAGATAGTGGTAACTGACATGGTCCAATTATTAGTTATATAGTAAATCGTGCAAATAGAAGATACTCCCTTCGTCTTATTTTGTTTTTTACGTTTTCCTTTTTGGGTGTTTTAAAATGTTCTTTACATTTCTTTTTATATCATCACATAAATGCTTTAATATTCTATCAAAATTTGTGTCAAATGATTATTTTAACCAATTAAATTCATTGGGTTATTTAATTTCTCACACCTTTCTATTAGGACATTAAATTTTTCTCATAATCCTAATAACACAATTTTGATAAAAGTGAAAACGTTATAAATAAAAGTAATTTTCCTTGTTTAAATAAAAAAAATAAAGCAATCTCAATGCACATTAATTAATCGTTAATAAACGTGCAAAATACCAAACGTAAAGAACAAAAAGAGACGAAAGGAGTAGTTAATTTATTTGTGGATTAATGGTACAACCTTCCCTTAATATTTCATATGTTGCGGGATCAATATATGTACATTTTTTTTTATATTGTTTTTCACTTTTAACAAAAAGAACAGGGACTCCACATTCCCATAGATGACCCTTCACCTTTTAAATATAGTACACTAGATTAGATCCCGTGCACGCACGGATTTTTATAATATTTTTCACAAAATATTAAACTGAATATCTCCTAAACTACTACATAGTTCTAACATTTTTAACATACTCGTTTAAATTTATTCATCTAATGTGCATATTTAAAATACTAATATAGCAATTTGACCAAAATTTTGAGTGATATATATTCCATTATTAATACAATGATTTTACTAAAATATTACCAATTTAGAATAATAATTATTACGTCGTATCTATTATTGCTATAATGTATAAACTAAATTTTGTTTCCATACATAAAAAATATATAAAAAACGGGAGAGAATAAAAATAAAATAAAACTGGATACACTTTTTTGGAAAAGTAATTTTTGGCGGGAAAAAATCGCACCAGGAATTGACAGGTGTTATTCACCAGGAATTGACATGTGTCATTCCTGGTGTCTCTTTTATTATATAGTAATAGAAGATTTATGTGCTTGTTGGTGTATTACTTTTTCAATCTCTAGTTTGAAAAAATTCTGTTTTCTGACAGAGTACGGACTGGGAAGCATGGTGTCTAAAGAGGGTGACATTTACAGTTACGGTATTGTGCTGATAGAGATGATTACTTCAAAAAAACCAACTGACACAATGTTTGAAGGAGGTTTAAACCTTCATAATTATGCAAAATCTGCAGCAATTTCTGATCAGTTGATAAGAATCATTGACCCAAAACTCTTAGATGAAGATGATGATGATGATGATGATGATGATGATAGAAATGAAAACGAAATCCTGGCAGAAAATGACAGGAAAATGAAGTGCATGAGGTCTGTCATTGAAATCGGTGTCAAATGTTCAAGGGAGTCACCACAAGATCGAATGAGAATCGAAGATGTCATTCGAGAGTTACGAGTAATAAGGGAGATTCTTCTTAAAGAACTATACACCGTTCGCGCATTACAGTTGTAGGGTACATACTATCATAATCAATGATATCAATAGAGCAGCATACTGGATAGCTAATGTTGGTCACTTAATCAGTAATATTACTTCTATTCTCTGTAGTGATTACTTAGGGGTCGCCTGTACTGGGGGAAGTATTACAGGTGAAGTTATCAAGGGGCATACCTTTTCCTTTTTAAGGTTTGGAACAAGAGTAAAAATTACTTCTTAAAGAATTTCAAAATCTCATCTCTATCTCATTTTTTCTATTTAAAGCCATTGCTATGTAGCACCACCATTCATGGCGACGGTGGTGTCTAGCCGCTACCACGCCATCGGTGAAAGCTTGGTTGATGTCATCAACATGAACGAAATTGAAGGCCAAGATCAAAGAAGCCAGCCCTTATGCCAATTTCTTCACCCAATTTTATAGATCTTCAAAATAAAAATTGAGTGGAGGAGGGAAAAAAAATAATCAGACAAATTAGTGGTCAGAGAGAATTGATGGCAATGGTAAATCGAGGTTACGAAATTTGAGTAAATGAGATCCAAGAAATGAAACGCCCAGTGAAGGAGAGAGGTTTTCCGGCAACGCCACGACGCCATACTGGTGGTGATAATGGCTGTAAAAGTACAAGCCGGGAGAGATGAGTAATTATTGTTATGGGAGAGATAATTACCGGGGGGGGGGGGGGGGGGGGGGCTAGAGTAATGTTTTACCCCTTATTTGAGGGGAAAACATTACTCCAGGGTCAATCTCCCTCAATCCAAGCTTCTAAAAATGGCCTGTAACTTTTACTCCCTTATTCATTCTCCTCCTTTACACCCAATTCAGGCGACCCCTTAGGAGTGATTCTCGAGCGGAGGAGTTCTTAATATATTATTCTCCTAACCTTTCAAAAAAAAAATTACAAATATTACTTGGACTTGAGAGTAAACCCTAAGGTAGATTTCATCAATATCAGTTTTAACCTGTAAAGCATTATAACTCTAAAAGTTTGAGTTACAAAAATTCAGTACTTCAACCATTTATTTGAACAGAGAGTTTACACAAAAAAAACATAGTTTAACTCTTGTCAAAATTCTGGTCTCAAACTCTGCCAAAATCAATAAAGGGCTACACCATAATTTCTGAAGCACCAAAAACAATATAAACGTAGCCCTAACCTCGAAACATACCTAACCATATCCCTCTATATTCAAGAACAAACAATTCGCGGTAGAAAGACCAGAGTTTAACAGATAGTTCTGAATTAGCACGCCAATTAATCGGCTGCCATAAATGGATCTAACTCCCCAAGATCCACAGTTAACGGTTCTAATGATTCTTCATCCTCGTCTTCTGGTGAAAAGTAAGTCGGGAAAGGAAGTGTTGAGATGTCAGGTTTTTCATAAAATGCGTCTTTTACAAACACAAAGTTTCCTTCAGCACCAGGGACCTAAAATCATAGCAAATGGGTTAAGACACGGTCAAGTTATAGAAAGAAAAACTAGTTTTTAGGCCCGGGCGATGCACCGGGTTACTACATTAATAACATTTGTATTTACTTTTTTTTTTCCCAATGATAACAGAAAACATGTCATGTCTTAGTGGTAAAGGTTTTATGGTTTAAACTCAAGATTGAAGGTTCAAACCTTATACAAACCATATTTGACATTTTTTTATATATGTGAAGATTACATGGAGTGAATGACACACTCTGTAAGCAAAGCGCCACATGTCATATAAACTTTCTTAAAAACACCCTTTAATTTATAGTATAGATTAGAGTTCTGGATATCCCCGTGTCCAAGTTTCTTTAAATTTCAGCGTATCTTAACAAATGATGTATGCATAAAGAATGGCAGTTGAAAAGGGGTTAAAGAGATAGAGAAAAGGGATATGCAAAGGAACATACTTGGCCTCTAACCCACATTAAGTTCCTTCTTGGATCTATTTTATAAACCCAAACATTTTTCACTGTCCGCTGTTTGCCACCCATGCGCCCAGCCATCTTTCTGCCTTTGAAAACCTACCAGGAGACAAAAACATACAACACCATCACAACTTAGAAGGACATAAAAGGTATAGAGAAATTTCTAGCTATATTCAGCCATGTAATGAATAACGTTAAAGCATAACAAAAAAAAACAATGGATTTTGAAATTTGAATAACACAGGCACTATTTGGCTATCCATTCAGGCATTCAGAAGTCATATTGCTGTTGACTGAAATCAGAGGTTTTGCTAATTTCTTTGCAAGAGTTCCCAGCGAGAATGAATAGTTCAAATTTCATGGTACCATTGGATATTACGTATTTTCCCTCTATCCGATATTAGTTGTCACATTGTCCCAAACCCTCGTGATTAAGGACATGACTTTGTTACAAAAAGATCTTTTATAACAAATTCAACCAATTTTAATCCTTTCCCTATTACTTAATTTTAGTAGTGGCATATCGGGAAATCTAATCATAAAGCCATTACTTCATTAGGAATGTGACAGACATTATTCTGACATCGTGACTAAGTAAGTAGGTAAAGGCTTAGTCTAACTCCAAAAATCCAAAAAACCTAATTAAAGAATAATAAAGGAAAGGAGATCATAAACCGTAGCTTACAAAATACCAGATACAGTATCAGAATGATGAAGTCATCAAAAGAGACACGTAAACTGAATCACTTTATAGTGAGCTTGAGTATAAGCATCTGGCTGACCCACTAACAGCATTTCAACCATGCATATGCAACTGAGAGTTCCAATGGCTTCAGAAGAATGCAGAACAGTTCTATAACAATGCACAGAATGCACAGATTTAGCAGGGAGGATGGGGGAGGACATTGGACAGTTTATAGCTAGACATTTGAACATTGAATATCAAAATGGAACAAGAAAAATTACAAAAGATGAATAAGGGACTTGGAACACGCTTGATGCGCTCCTTTTCTTCACAAGACACCCTTACCGTCTTGCAAAGGGAACTGCTGGAACTTTATAAGAAATACTTCTGGGTTGACATTTTTCGTATACAATGAACGAGAGGGGAATGAAAACAGCAATTAAATGGAGTAATTACTAGTCTGGTTCAGCACATAAAAGTGATAACACTCAGGGGAATCGGGCCAAATTATGTTTCAGAAGAGGAGATAATAACCAAGTGGGATAGGAGCTTGGAACTGAAGAATTGGAAGAAAGAAAACATTTCAAATAATAGCCAACACATGAACAAGACGCTAAAAACCTAACTAAACTCCCGCATGAGAAAACAAAGGCAAATGGGGTCTTTAGGGAAGATAGTTGTCTCCCTTCATCCCTTGCTTGTTGACTCCAAGTAATTGATCAGAAAGTAATTTTTCACAAAAGCATCTTGAATTGGCGGGCACATCTTCTACACTGACATTTTTATCTCAAATTTCAGATCTTCTCCATTATCATCAGATAAAAGATTTGATCATTAAAATAACTAAGAACATTACTGTAACAAACAAGTAATGATGATTAAAGTACCATCATAATCATACTTCAAAACTTACCGCTTAAAATGTCACAACTCTCACAAGGCATAGTCATACAGTAATATCAAACTTCATAAGAAGGTGACAATCTACATGACACATAAACACTGACAATTCCAGGGACAAGCAAAAAAACATGATATTCAACATTACTTTCAGAACACAATGGCATATAATCATCACTTTGCACATGAACTTACTTTTCCAGGAGCATCCCTTTGACCTGTAGAACCACCACTCCGATGGGCTTTTGACACACCATGTGACGCTGGCAACCCCGGAAAATGATGCCTTTTCATTACACCCTGTACACAGGAAGTAAGTTGGTCAACAAATGAAGTTGTTTTGGCATCTATTAAACACGTGACAGCCTTTGACATAACCCCTGGCATATTTCCGCACCCATGTGCATATAAGTTTAAGCGTCTCTTCAATAAGATACATACATTTCATCCCTTGGGAAGTTTCAAGTAGATAACAGCATAATGACTCCATAACACAAGATTATCATTACTTAAAACTTAAAAGAATGGATGGGGTGTAAAGAATCTCTTAAATTCAATTTAACGATGGTCCAGGTTCCAGCCAAGTTATTTGGGTGATTGCTAATGATAGTGATCGCTAATGATTAGCGATGCATTCTAGTTGCTTTAGTTGAGATTATAAAGGCCTTGGAAAGTCCATGATGCATTTCAGGGCTAGGTTATGATTTTGAGGACAATCGGAGGCATGAGGATTGCCTAAGGCACATAAGACTATAAGAAGTGAAAATTAGGCCAAGGGTTCTCATTTACAAATAATTTGAAAATGAAACCACCTGAGATGAAATTAGAATTCAAGTGTTTTAAAACACGTGGTTATTAGCACAAAAACAGACAAATATTGAAGAAGTTATGGCCATTTTAAGGTGAGCTGAAAGAGCTGTACAAGCTCACAGTCACGAAAGCTGCTGCAATTTTAAAACGGGCTGCTTGGGTCTGACAGCCACGAGGCAGGTCTGGACAATATGTGAATTTCTTTCTGTGTGCTTCATTTGTGGACCTATTGAACCTTTTAACTTGAATCAAAGGTACAAAAAACTCAGACAATAGTAGGTGAAATCTAATTCGCAACTACTTCAATTTTCATGATTATTTGATAAACTATTATGTAAGCTAACAAGTATATCAGTTACAAATTCTAATCTGAAATAGCAACTAAGATACATAATTAATAGAGGTTGGAACTCTTAGGAAGTATAAAACAGCTGTAAAGAGTCAAAAAAATCTGGTTGATACAACTTAGTCCATTAGACATAGACTAATAAACATGAAAAGTCATCTAGTGTGAACCCTTGCACATTAGGAATACAGGTAAGATCAGCGTATTCACATCTTATAACAGAGCCGCACTGCTTCCAAAATTATGATATTTTCTTACAGAACAGTTTTTGTTATGAAGTCTACCTCATATTTGAACTTCCTTCAGCAGAGGCAGTCGCATACAATGTTAGTTATTTACCTCATTGTAGCTTGCTTCATTTTTTAGGAGGGGAGGGGGGCATAATTAATGAAAGACCAATGTAATAAATTCAAGAAGAGACAAGTAAATCACCACCACCACAACAACAACAACAACAATAACAACAATAACAAAAATAATTATGAGAATCCAAGCAATACACTTCATGTCTAACTTCAGAACATCGATGTTAGAACTCAGAGTCCTAATCTATGAGCAATAAAAACCACCCTTCATGGCTACAGGCACAAGTAGATTTAGACAGAGCAACCTAACTACTTGATTTGTGCAATTAAACTACAAACATATACGGAGTATGTATCAAAACTTTGCATGAATGTAACAGCTCAAGATTAGAAATTCACCTGGAATCCCTTCCCTTTTGTGATCCCAGTCACATCCACGTATTGTCCAGGAACGAAATGTCGTACATTGATTGATGTACCGACAGGAAGAAGCGCATCTTCTGTCACCGGAAACTCCTTCAACTTCCTCTTCATAGGAACCCCTTGTGCTCTAAAGTGTCCCACCTCAGGTTTTGTCAAATGTTTCTCCTTCTTATGCGAGCAACCAACCTAACTAACACCACATCCAACGACATCCCCAAACAATTAACATTTCAAGCAATGAAAATCTTCCTACATCATAAACTTTGCAACTTTTACAAATCCCTACTAACCATAACTCAAGACAATGAAAAGAAAGGAGCAATTATGTATGCAATTTGAATCATTGATATCGAGCTCAATCATAAATGCACAACCTTAACTAACCTAATTTACACCACAGCCAAATCATCCCCAAACAATTAAACCCTTTAAGCATCTTAACATTTCAGCATTCTCAAAATCCCACCAAACCATCTCAAATTTGCATCTTCAGGTAATTCACTATACAACAACCAATCAAATAAAAGCACAACCACAAGAAAACCAAAGATACCCAATTCAAATAAGCACCAAAACATGAGATCTAGACATGAAAAATGTACAATGAAAACAAAAAATCAAAAAAGCTACAAATGTAGTAAGCATGAAACAGTACCTGTAGAGAAAATATGCCCTCTTTCTCAACAGTTTTAACTTGGGAAACAATATTATCATCAAACCAAAGAATAGAAATCGGAACTCGAGCACCCCATTTGTCCCAAAGCGCAGTCATCCCACATTTTATAGCAATTGCCCCAGTTCTTTTAGATTGTTTGGTCATAACACCAGGTTTTGCTTCAATGATTCTGGGGTGTAAAACTTCATATTCAGGAGTTAGAATCTCAGAACTGAAAGGTCTGATGAACTGGGTTGATGTTCTTTGTGGGATTAACACCGATTTAAGCCGTGAAATGAGACCTCTAGATGCGGCAGACATGGTGGTGAAACCTCACTCAACAAGATCAATAACAAAAAATGGGGGTTTTGTGTAAAAGGGTTTTGATTAGGGGTTAAGATGGAGACATATTGTTAGCACTGAGAGCAGAAAATGGAGTGATTTGGGGATTGCAGGAACGAAGAAGGGAGTGAGGGTTTTAGGGTCGAAGGGGTTTTTGCGGCTGTGTGCCCTGAGTTAATTGAGAAGTGGGTTGATTCTTTAATTTTTACTTTTCCGTGTACAATTTTTTTTTTAATTTTTTTTTTTAACATGAGCTTAAACAAACAAACTAATGGAGGCTAGAAAAGGAAAGTAAATTAGTTGTTGCACCCTTAGCAAATAGCAAGGTCATGTGATTGTTGCACTCTCTACGGTCAACCTTGTGTATGCTCACTTGAACATTCCTCCGAGACTTGTAATCTTTGAAATTATCCAGCAGTGCAGATTAAGTGTACCTCAATCGAGTTGCGGATCTTCGGTTTTTTAATTAACGTTTGTGAATCTGTGAAGATAACGACCTTATCAAATCTTGTCTGCTTGGCCATCCTATCATTTCAATTGACGTTTGTGAATCTTTGAAGATAGTAACCTTATCAAATTTTGTTTGCTTGGCCATCATATCATTTCAATTGACGTTTGTGAATCTGTGAAGATAGTAACTTTATCAAATCTTGTCTGCTTGGCCCAACGAAGCCCGTAAAGGCAGGGTAAAATTATGAATGTAACGTTGAGATAGTCGATCCTGAAGACGCTCTCCCTTAAAGCTTATTACTTGATTGTTGTTGTTCCTCCCAATACCATACCATCAATAATTGCGAGTTACAACATCCCAATAACCATCAACTAGGATCGTTGTCATTGAACCTTTTGTTTCCTCGTCGCAAGATTTACCCTGCAGAAACCTGGCGGATATGACGGTTGTAACTCTTGAGGATGAAGAAAAGTCAAATAATGAGTAGATGTAATGTGAATGGAATGTTGATCCAGACATTCCTTAATAATAGCCATAACCGTAGAAATGTTAGTCGTCTCATTCCTAAAAATTATATTATTCTTGGCTATCTAGGGGGCATGTATTGTACCGGAGAAGTAGATCATCCTAATACTATTATTTCCATATTGGCTGTGAAATTGTAGGATATAAAAAAGAAACCGATCCTTAAAGGACGTAGTTTCATTGATTTCTGAGTGGATATCTAGGGACCCACCCTTCCACGCTTGTTGAACTAAAGCGCAAAACCTAAAAATGTGTTGAAGCTAAGGCATTAGCTATGGCAACAAAGCTAACGTGGAAGAAGCAAATGTAGAATCTTACTCAATTATTCACAAACCACGTATCGAAGGGTTCTATCTTCTCACCGATCTTGACTCTGTGTTAGGTGATATTTTGTCTTTGTGTATTTATTTTAAGTCAATGAGTTGGCCTCATGTTCGAAGGATGGCAATTTTGTTGTTCATCACGTCGTGGGGCTAGTTCCTTAATCATTGTCCCCAATAAATCTCTATGTATTTACTCTTGAACACGCTGAGATGGACCCAATGTGTTAATTAACGAGCTGATTTTGCTCGTAAATACTTAAATGGATTCAATATGAGGTTGAATATGGCTCGTGATTTTAACTAGGCTATAACGAGCTATACATCGTACTTATCTCGGCTCAAATCTTGTAAGTAGCCCTGAAAAAATGGAAAGAAGATATTGTTAAAACAACCTCGAGCTAAGCTTTTTAAGATAAATTCTAGTTAATATAGTAAAGAAGATAGTTTTAAAAATATATAGAATTGATACTTAATCGATAAGTTGTGTTGCAGTTGGAACTTCAAGTTGAGCTTGATCAAATCTCGACCCGACCAAAGCTCATCATTAAAGGGTTGACCTCCTTTTGGCTCGTTAACACCCTTATACATAACTCAAAAGCGCAAAGCTAGTTAGATACTCCACATATTATCTAATAAGTTTGATTTATGAGTAATTGGATGTCAAAATCTCGTGTTTTATACGAAAATTAACTTTGAATTAACCTGCAATAATTTTCCTATGGATTGCCTACAATCTGTATTGAGACTCAAATTTGTCACCTACAAATCACAAGGTGAGTTCCCACCAACTCTACCAAGCAAGCTTGTTTAACAGAGGTCATTATCCCGTCTAGTAATCATCTATATGTCCTCATTTTATACGTCTTTCCCTTGTTTGCTTTTGCCGATCCGAAATATCCACATCATCCATACCACACTTGCTCATTAACAAGGTTAATCCGCTATTGGCTCGACCACAAACCACATATTGACTCGCACCGATCTGAACCAACTCAACCCGTTCGATATAGCAACAACCACGGTCCAGGGCTACGCTGAATGACAGACGAGTAGTTACGAGGAATTGTAAGGTCAAAGTAAACCTGATCATCTATATCCCGACCCGAAAAAGTACGAGTTCAAGCAACCTCAAATACGCATGTTTAGACCAAAATCCGAACCCGGCCCAAAAAATCCGTTTCGACCCGAAAAGCCCGCATCAAATTTATGGGATTCATGTTTTTTTGTGAAGCCCGACTTAACCCGACCCGAATTTTGATCCCATCTAAGCCAAAGCACAGCACCGTTTCATGCTAATTCGACATCCCGCGTATCTCCGTGAAAGACATCTATACATTTTTCTATTTCCGGATTTCGCTCCTTCTCTCTCTTCACACTCCGTCACTCTGTCTTCACTCTCACTCAAAATCGTCTGCATTTTTCATTTTCAAGCTCCCAATTTCTTCGCAGTCTTTTCGCTTCGAATTCAATCGAAATCGCCAAGCAAACAATGAGTTCTCAGCCGGATAACGTCAATCCATTCGCTGTAAATTTCTCCCTAATTTCTCTCGTATACTCTTTTTTAAAATTTTGCTTAAATATTGCTTAATTTCTATATTTAGATCTATTCCTCCTTTTTTTCCGCCTCTAGTTTCATCCTTTTCTTGTTATAAATTGTACGAACAATGTAGATTTTAATTTAATCATGTTTTTTTGGTAACCGTGTTTGATTTTGGTTGTAATTGCTTGATCTGGATCTGAAACCCTAACTCTTAGTTTTGTGCGAATTCTGGAGCTAAATATTGGAATATGTTAGAGCTTGTTAAGCGTCAATTTTGATTTATAGTTATTAATTTCCGAATCTCGCAACCAACAACAAGCTAATATTTAGGAAAAAGATGATAATCTTCCTAAAACGAACACAACTATAGTAATTTCGTGATTAAAGGAAATACATAAGTCATACTACCTTTGTCTGAGAATCATATTCCAAATACGAGTTCAGTTGTCATAGAACACTACGTTGAGCTATAGATTTGTCAAAATTTGATTTGGAGTTTTGACGTGAATTAAATTTTTATGTTAGTCACTTCGTCTTAAGAAATGTTTTTGGAAAATTACTAGTTTCTATTTTTTTACATGATAATGAAAGAAATTATTAATTAATGATCCATGTTGGCAAGGTTTGATCACTAAAAATCAAGAATGACCTACTTTGATCTATGGGAGTATCAAAATTTCCGTTGTTCTTTGCTTGAGTAAGTGTGTGTCATCGACTCAAAAGTACTGGTTGCTTGGCGTAGGAAAATGGGATCAACTAATAGCGTGGGAATATCACAAATGTATTTATTCTATTTAGACAAAAATGACATTGTTGTAGGAATGTCTCAAAGTGACGCAGGAGTATATTGTTGATATTGAGGGAACGTTTATTACACAGGGTGTTCTAGGAAGATTGTGAAAATGCTTTTATTTTTTTATTGTAAACTATGATGAAACCAGAAGTCTTTCAGATGGGATGTTCTGTCAAGTTTTCTGAATTGATAGCCGCTCATAACATTAAGCATTATGCATCAAAACTCTTTCGGTCAGAGACCATCAAATATGTTTCACTATAATAAAGCTGATGTTTTTGGAAATGTTGACTATTGTTTTTGCTCAATTGACTCATAGTTCATGGGAGTGGAGTGGCCGTCTTGATTTTTTAATCAATTTCTTTGATCACCATATGCTAATAGAATTTTGAGATTTGGACGCACTTTCTTTGGTCTAGTGGTGTTATTTTATAGATTAAGAGGTATCATTCTAATTTCAAACTCAAGGGTGACCGGGTGAAACAAATTATTGTATAAGCGATTCCTTCGGTTAGGGTACTTAGGCATTGTATGCAGTGTGAGCTATCTTTTCCGTTATAGGGATATATTTTCTGTTGATTGATAAAAGAATATTTCATTTGATTTTATGTTAGTCAATTTCCATGAATGCCCTTTAGATGCTCACATTTGGTATTAAATTCAGAGTACTCAGGTTTGGAGTTATTGTGTAAAGACTTTTCTTCGAGAAGAATTGAACTTCATAGTAATATAGATTGAAGAAAAACCCCTAAATATCTATGCATAATGTGTTAATGTTTGATGATTTTGTTTGGACATTTTTTACTTAGTTTTGAATAATCTTTGTTTTAGGATATACTGTGTAGTTGTTAACTGGTGTTCTGGTTAAAATTGTCAAGTTTAAAGATGAGAGTGTGAGACACACTGAACGTTGTTTTAAACATAATGAACCTAGTTTAGATTTCAAAGTGGTAGAACATAGACGCAAAGATGATTTCAATTAGTTTTTCCTGGTTTATGCGTGTCTGAATTTGAGTTCTTTTGACTTAAAGTTATTTGTTATTGAGAAATTCCTTTTTTCCTCATTGGTAATTGTTGTGTCATTTTTCACAGAACGGTTCAGGTGCTGCTGGTTCAAAGTTCCGCCTCCCTAACTTTGGGTTCGGTCAGAAACATGATGCCACTGATGATGTACCATTGGAGACCAGGAATGTACGGAAACTTTTTAAGGCTTAACTGATTGCTTTTGCATTATGTTTGGGAGGTTGTCACAGGCATTCTTCTTTGAATTGGTGCAGGATCCTAACAAAGAGAGAGAACTTGCTGATTGGGAGGCAGATCTCAGAAGAAAAGAGTTGGTTAGTTTTACCATTCTTTAAGTGGAGATGAAGTGATCCATATTTCTTTCTCAAACTATTTTAGTTCATACTACTATGATTTTATCGCGATGAGGCAAAATATTGATCTTCTCATTTTGGTCTTTGATTGAATCATTTGCAATTTTCCTGTCGCAGGACATAAAGCGTAGAGAAGATGCTGTTTCTGGAGGTTTGTCGAATGAGAGCGTAATCTTGAATGTTTTTGTTTCTTCCTTTTTTATAATTTGACGATCATCATCACTATCCTCAGTTATGCTTGAAGCGTCTAGTCAATTGTTTCTTCAATTTTTTCCCCCACTCCATTGCTAACTAATCAGCATTTCAATGCAGTTGCTGTCGTTGTAGATGATAGAAATTGGCCACCTTTCTTCCCAATGATACACCATGACATAGCCAATGAGATACCTGTTCATGCTCAGAAGTTGCAGTATATGGCATTTGCAAGTTGGCTAGGTATGTGTTTTCTCCTTTAATTCCTTGGATGTTACCGCTTGCTTCTCTCTCTCTCTCTATCCATCTATCTAAAGGGATAGAAGTCACTGTATTTAATTTTTTCTATTAGCAATTAAGTCTAATAGTTTGACTGTGTAAATATGGCACATAGAGTGAAAGTATGGCAAGTATGACATTTGAAACATCATCTACCTGGTGTAAGTCAATTCTATAGAGATAATCCAAGATGACATGAATAAGCATCACCAAGAACTCTCTTTTATTGGCATGGTGCACTAACAATTCATCAGGGGTTACAATTACATTATGTCTCTTTCAACGTAGTTAAATTTGTTCAAAGTTTGTCCAGATTTGTGTTCATTATTCGATCCAAAACTTGCCGTAATATTTGGTTTGGTAGTTCATGTCATTTTTTATGGGGAATGAAAAAGGTTGAGTCCATAATATTCTCTCTTTTAGGCCTTGCCTCATTTTTCTTTCTTTCAGGTGTCACACACATGCCGTCTTTTTTCCGTTGACCCTGTTTAGGTTGCATTTTGTTGATTGAAAAAAATGTCCTCTATCTTGGTCTAATTGTCAACTTTGTTTTATCTCTACAGGTCTCATTCTTTGTCTTGTATTCAATATAATTGCTGTAATCGTCTGTTGGATTAAGGGAGGAGGTAAGGACTTAACTTGTTCCATTGTAAGAATCAACGGTCTTATGCTATGTTGTTTCATTCAAAAATCTGACGAAGTTTTGTATTCCAGGTGTCAAAATTTTCTTCCTTGCGTCAATATATGCTTTACTTGGTGTTCCGCTGTCATATGTACTGTGGTATCGACCACTTTATCGTGCAATGAGGTAGTTGAATATGCCTTGTCTCAAACTAGATTTTCTTTTTAAATGCAATTGGATCATTTATGTTTTTCGTAAATAGTCCAACTAAATGCTATTAAGATGAAGAATTTTCAAATGAAAGAGCCATAAACATATTTCCGGCATAAGTTTTTAAAGTTTGGTTATCCTAATCTGAAACAATTAGATCTTCTTATTACATTCAATTGGATTCTCTTTTTCGTAAACACTTGCAACTAATTCTGTTGAGATAGAGAATTACCAAATGACAGAAGTAAACATGTTTCCATATTTCCTCTAAAATCTCAAACTCTAGAAACATTTCTTTAATGTTTGCAGCAGTTGTCATGGAAAAGATCAAAACATAACTTAGATATACATATTGAAAAAACTAATATTTAAAGTGCGGCCACTAAACTTACGGGTATCCATACATGAAACTTTCTGATACCGCTGGTACAGGTATTATTTTTGCTAATTTCAGGTGTCAGGTAACCATCTCTGGAATGGGTACCTTTCTCTTCTGAAGCAGTATTCTTGATATCTGTGGCACTTCTTTCTGTTGCTTCTGTATCTTTTGTATTAGGGTACTTTTCTCTCCTGAAGCAGTATTCTTGATATCATGATTGTTTGCTGACTGCCAGAATTGATTTAGGCTTCCAATAGATTTTGATATTGTCTTGTTTGGTAGTGCTGCTTCCCTCTTGGATGGTAAAAGTGGTCAAACTTAACTGCTTTTGGGAACTTTATGATGTGAGCTGGAGGAGCTATTTCAAATTGATGTTAATTGCCCTTGTTTTCTCTTCCAGGACAGATAGTGCCCTCAAGTTTGGCTGGTTTTTCTTGCTCTACATGGTGAGCTTACACCCAATATGTCTGCAATTCACCCCCCTCCTTCCTCGTTTGGGGTCCTGATTTAATATTATTATTCTCATGCAGATCCATATCCTTTTTTGTGTCTTTGCTGCAATTGCTCCTCCAATTGTGTTTCATGGGCGGTCTCTCACGTAAGTTCCTCGTTCCTGTTTGACATTGAATACTATGTTGTGTGTCATCTTGGCGCAATTTCATAGAGAGGCTCGCCAGAAAATTTCAGAGAGAGAGAGATAGAGAGAGAGAGGAAATATTAATGCCGTCCCATTATAACCGTGATGACTGTTGTAGTGTTGTGGCTTTGTGAATTGTGATTATACGGTTTATACCAATATATTTAAAAGGTCTTATAATATATGAACTGTTACTCTATTGATGCAAGGATGTTATTTTAGAGATGTAACTAAGCGTCTTTGTGGCTTCAGAGGACACTGTATACCTTATGTAACAGTAGGTTAATTACAGCATTAAGTAGGAAAAATAGTAATTTATGAGTAACTGTTTGCCAAATCCGCAAAACTAAATGAAATGAAAATTTGGGCAACTAACTTATGGGATTTGTGGTTTGCCGCTGTGGCCTGTAGGAAGGTAATGCTACTTGCTAAGTTGTCAAGGTTTCTTGCTTTCTGCTATGTTGTCATGTATTTTGAGTTATTTCTTATTTTCACCCCCTTTTCAATTGTTTAAATTTTTATACCCCCCCCCCCCCTCCCCGGGGCGGCTGGGGAGAGGGTGAGAAGCTTGGAGGAATGTGCGGGGTAAGGTTTGTTAGGGATATCTGTTGTTGGGCTTGGGCTTGGCTCACTGGTGATGCATCACAAAACATGAAGTTTATTCTTGGTCAACATTTTAACTCATTCTTCATGCATAGTAAATCATAAAAGTTAACAAGGTCATGTATCATCCAGCGTCTTCATCTGCTATGACATCATATTGTTGTCAGATTTGCTGTCTTGTTAGTTTTGGTTGACGTCACTCCTTTCCATTATGGGACTACTCGTGCCAAAGTCATGATTAGGTGCCTGTAAATGATACGTTATTACCGAGGTGGAGGAGTTCGTAAAACACCATGTCTTTTAAAAGATAGTATAGATGCCATTTCTGATAATTATTTTTGTGGAACACTCCTTTTGTGGTGGTTTTATTTTGTGTATTTAAATCTAATTTACATCTTTATATTTGAATTTCCAGGGGAATCCTTGCAGCAATTGATGTATTTCCTCAAAGTGTTCTTGTTGGGGTAAGTTTGCTTACATATTTATATCTTTTATGGGCCAAGTTTAGGTAATTTCAGGAAATTAGTTTTTCAGTATTTCTTAAGTCAACAAGTAACACAGTACATCACATCATTTAGAAGAGATTTCTTAAAGTTCTAATCATGTGATCCCTTGGTGTATTTGATCTGAAATGTCATGTTGGTCTTAGATGTTATGCAAAATATGTTTTTTTCCTAAAATTACGGAGTATCACATTCTGTCTTCCAGTTATCGACTTTCAATATCCTTAATGTTTTCATTTCTGTTTTATAAGATGGAATCGATAAGTAAATCTAATCTTTATGGACCTCGGGAATTCAGTTAATTTCTCTGGTCTAGCACAGTAAGTGATGCAATTTTAAATTGTGCAAATCATGAAAGTTTATTATCTTCATTTCCAGCTTGGGCTGGTATAAACATGTATTTGTTTTTTGTTTTTTCCAGTGTTAGTCCTTCTATCTTTGAAGTGTTGGACTTCAATTGGTTTTATTTGATTTTATTGCGTGTGCAGATTTTTTTCCTGATTGGATTCGGGTTCTTTTGTTTGGAATCACTCCTGAGCTTGTGGGTTCTTCAGGTGAGAATGATACTGCTTGCATTTGTTTGTCCTTCAGTATTATGTGCCAACTCTAGGAAGGGTCACTCTCAATATCCTATAGTTTCTGCCTTACTAGTTACTATCTCCATCCCCCATTTCTGTGACTTCAGTTGTAGCTTCATACGCTTTATGATTCTTATATGTACTCCCTCTGTCCCTAAATAATAGGCCACATTTAATTAGAGTTCATATTTGAAGTTAGGGATGAAATACTTCAATTGTCTTATTTTCTGTAAACTTGTACATCTTTACCATGCTACAATGTAGTTTTTCCTTGTAGTTATGGTTAAAGGGTAATATGACTAACATGGACAAGCTGAAAGTATAATTTACTGAGTTTTTAAAGCGGACTATTAATTTGGGATAATTCAAAATGGAAACGTGGCCTATTAGTTAGAGACTACAATTTATACTTCAGTTACCCAAAGAAAAGATTAAAATGAAAAACACTAGCCGGAAATTTTTTCAATTCTGGCTACAATGGGACATGGCTTTATGTAATATGCTTCTTTTTGTACAAATCTAGGGGTTATAGGGAAACCCCCTCTTTAGAATTGTGGGGCTTGGCTAAAATAACCTCTTTGCATTGTGTACTGGAACGGAAACTGCATACAACGGACACCCTCCACCCCACTCCTACTCGAGAACCCTGATAGAGACTTACGGCTTGTTTGGTAGCCGGTAATAAAATGATGGGAATGGAATAAATCTAAGGGGGTGTTTGGTTCGAATGGGGTAAAGGGAATGGAATCAACAAAGGGAATGAGGTGGAAAAGAATGGATATCCCTTTGATAAAGTTTGTTGTTTGGGTAAAATTGTGATTTTTATTTCTTCCTTCTCTCTCCTTAACTACACCACACTCTGCCATCCATGGACCTCCTCCGCCGTTCCCCATGATTCCGCCGCTGCTCCCCCTGATTTCCCCGCCGCTACCCCTGATTCCGCCACCGCTCCATCGTAATTTCTCCGCCTTCGCCGCCGCTACACCTTAATTTCTCCGCCGCAAATCCACCCACCCCCCTTTTCGCTGCCGGCCATCTCTGTTCTCACTCTTCTTCTCTAGGTCTCACCACCACCATTAAATTCAAGTTTAAGGTTTTAAAGGTCAAATTCGACCTTGAAAACTCTAGATCTAGAGTTTTCATGTTCGAATTTGACCATCTAAAATCATAATCATGACAAGAGATGTATTTCCAAGGTAAAATACTTTCAAAATTCTGGGATTTGAGGGTTTATGGAGGTGGTTTTCGAATGGTGTGTGGCCGGAATTTCGTGACTGTCTTTTTCTGGTGGGTTTCGTTGGGGTTTCGAATGGCCAGGTTAGGTTTTTGGTGATGGAGGTCGTTTTTGGGGCTGGTGTCGCTGGTGGCTGGGGATGGGTTCAAGTGGGCAAGATATGGTTTCGTGGGTGGGGGTGGTGGTGGTAAGGCAGCGATGTAGGTGTTGGTTGGGTGGTCGTGGTGGAGGTTCCGAAAACGTTGGTGGTGCTAGTAGGGTAGTCGTATAGGCGGTGCTGACGAGGAGTTGGTGGGTCTGGTTATGTGTTGGTGATGGGGGGAAAGGGAATGGAAATACCATGGGGGGGTAGGGTATCAACATAGAGGATTTTGGGGTAATGAGGGAGGTAAAGGGAATGATAGAAATGGCACAACAAACAATAACAAAGGGATTCATTCTTGTTCATTCCCTTTCCCTTTACTGAATACCCCCAACCAAACGCCCCCTAAGTGTTATTTGGCAAGAAAAATAACATCATAATGTCTATGGTAATGAAAGTTATTCTCAAACTTGGTGTTTTTCTTCATAAATTTGCATGAGTGGTAATGGTAATGAGTTGTAATGGAAATTGGTGAAGAAATAGAGATAATTTTGGGTGAAGTAGCATTATCATGGGAATGGATATTTATTTTCGTTACAAATTTACGTACAAATTCATTCCCATTGACACCACTTATGGCTGGCTACTAAACGAGCTGTTAGAGGCATTGGATGATGGTATGAAATGCTACTAAAAGTTGTTCTAATGGAACTTTTATTCTTACTCCGTTTGCGAGGTCGATAAAAAGTGTAATGGGCCGCTAAGTTTGAGTATCCAATAGTTGAGATCTCACGTAACGAAAGCCTATCCTAGATTGCCCCGCTTATCTGCCACTGACTGACACTCTCTAAGGTCTCGTACGTTTCTGGTCATATTATATTTAACTTTTAGATATACGGACTCTGTATTAGACTATTAGTTACTGTTGCGTCTTTATTAGGATGTGCTCTGTTACCCGGACTGTTCATTTATCTAAAATACCCGTGTCTGGTCCTCAATTCCCGGACATGGGTATGGACACTTGGACACCTCAATTTGGATCAAAATCATGCAACTTTTCACAAAATAGCCTTGTTGGACACTTGGACACATACCCGTGTCTGACATGGGTATCCGAGTCCGGGTAACATAGTGTATATGCATCAGCTTTTTTCTAATCTATTTTTTTGATTCAATTTTTTTCTAATCTATTGTATTTGCTATTTTGCAGAAAATTTACATGTATTTCAGGGGGCACAAATAGATTTCTCCTAGTATACAAGAGCTTCATTTGGTTTGTATTATAACCTTCCGTACCCTTCCAGCCCTGCAAAGAGAGTTCGAATTTTTTTTCTTGGGCGTGTGTGCTATTCAAATAGACAAACCTAGTTGTAGTTTGTGCATACCATGTAAAAATGTTAAGGGCTGTCCATACCCCTTGATTCATTTTATAAACTCGTCCTTAAAGTTGCTTAGTCTGTAAAATCGAATATGAATATTCTTCCCGTTGTTTTGGTTTGTGCACTAGATGTTTGCAAGTGCTATGATTTAAATGAGATTTTTAACTGACAGCTATTGTAGTTTCTTTTACTCTGCGAGGGCTTCTTCTTGATAGCATATTACTGAGCTGGATGAGAAATGAGGTTCAACATGAGAGTTGTAACAACCTTTTAGAATTCCTGTGTCCATATTTCTGGGTTACCCCAAATGCATTGTGTTTACAGGTTCATACTTTACTTTATGGTATTGTGTTTACAGGTTCATACTTAACTTTATGGTATTGTGTTTACAGGTTCATACTTTACTTTATGGTATTGTTACTAACATTTTCTCCTGTGATTAAGTACAGTAGTAGCAAACTGTGGAAACTGAAAAGTATGGACAAAAATAGTTACAGGCGACCAATTTGATAGAGCAACTCATGTATGCTTTTCTTTTTATCCTCTTTGGACTAAGACGGAGCAGGACTTAACCCGTCGGTGGAACATGCCTCTTGGGGAAGTTGGGAGCATGATGATGGGTAAGGCTGTAATGAAATCTCTACCCCTAATGAAAGATGGTTGTGGGCCAGGCTGGCCAGACTGGCTTGGCTCAAGCACGAAGTTGTAGGCCACACATGAGCCACATTCTTTTGAAAAAAGCATGAAAAGGTACGACATTATTTGACCTAGCATGACAAAGCATACTAAATTTAGGAAAATTAGGCTTGGCACAACAACCTGACCAGACCCTACAAGTGGGCCTATGCCCTATTTTGAAAATTTTGGTCTGACCTGACACGACCCGATGCAGAGTGGGATTGGCATGGACCGTGCTCATTGCCCACGGCCTGTGTGCTCAGCCGAAAATCCAACTCGATCAACATCCATTTTTACCTCTAATGTGCCTTCGGGGAACTTCTAATCCATGACCTCCAAGACATAAGATAAAAACCTTACTACTCGTCTTTGGTAAAATTTGATTTTGGTGAAAAGGAGAACTCACATAACTATTGTTACGGACTCACACATTGCATTGCATGAAAATGACTTAAACCTTTTAACAATTGCACTTAAAAAACCGCTATACGATAATAGACATTTAACAAAATCCTCAAATATTTTTGCTTATGGAATGTCCATTCTCATTCTCATGTGAGATGGAAATTAACTCAATATTATCTGTATCTAACCATTTGTCCAAGTGATAAATTATAATTCATTTGATCAAAATTCACTGTTAACATTAAATATTGGAATGTGCTCAATAAGGAGTATTTGAATACATATGCAAAAGGGCTTACGTTCTCTTTATCGAATCTTTATTAAATTAAAATGATTTTTTTATCATTAAGATAGTTTTAATTGAGTAAAAAATAGGTAAAACCGTAAAAGGTTAGCTTATGACGTTTGAGGATTACACTCGAATCTTCTTTGTATGATATTTTTGTAACACCCTGTTTAAATATCCCACCTTGACTTGTCCATAAGAGAAATATAAAAAAAAGTGTATTTGTTCTCCACTATATCAACATCTAAACAATGAAATCACTATGTGATTATGCCAATTTTCTATGTACAACCGGTTGTACCTTATAAGTTTACCTTTAAAATTATTTTCTTTACTCATTTTCTTATTTGAATCTTCCATTTGACCAAATAGAAAGTAACAAAAACCTCGATCGTAAATTTGTAACTTGTAAAGTAAAAATCGAGTATCTAAATATTGCCAATTTTTCTTCCAAGGAAAAAAAAAAAGAATAATACTCGTGGAAAATATCGGGAAGCATTTAACCGCCGAAAACCTAACAGAAAGGTTTGGACGAAAACCGAAAGTGTAGTCGCCCCCAAATACGATATCCCCTCCTTAAACCCTAAACTCCGCCTTTCTTCTCTTTCAACTTCGCCTAAATTCCTTGTAGTTTCATTCCTAATATTCAATTCAATTGATCATGGGTCGTAAAATCAAGGATGTAACGAGCTCAGGCGGCGAGGAAGATCGAAAAATCAAGCGTAAGAGAAAGCTTGAAGAAGAAGAAGCTCAAATCAATGGCGAAGTGGAAGAAACCCCAGATGTTTCAGCTTCTAAAAAGTTAGAAAAGAAGAAGAAAAAGAAGGACAAGAAAAATGGGAAGGAAGAGGGTGCTACCCAGTTGGGTTCTGAGCAAGAATTGAAAAATGGGGCTGAATTGAGTGAAGGGGTTGGCGAGGAGAAGAAGAAGAAGAAGAAGGAGAGCGATGGTGATAAGGGTGGAGAAGAGAAGAAGAGTTATGGCGGTGTGGTGGTTTCTGGGAAGAATTCCGGCGATTCAAAGTATGCGCCTTTGAATTCATTTGCTGATTCTAAGCTTCCTGATAATGTTCTTGAATGCTGCAAAGGGTTTGACAAGCCTTCTCCTATTCAAGCTCATGCCTGGCCTTTCCTTTTGGATAACCGCGATTTTATAGGGATTGCTCAAACTGGGTCAGGTATATGTTACTCTATTGGTTTTTGAATTGGTTTATTTGATTCTGTAGGTAGTTTGGTGTCTTAATTTTTATTATTTTTATGGTTAATTAGTGTAAGCTAGTGTGATATGATCTCACTCGAACAATCATTTCAATTTGTATTTGATTATAGTGTTTAATGATGTGATCAGGTATATGTTACTCTATTGGTTGTTGAATTGGTGCATTTGATTCTTTAGGTTGTTCGGTGTCTTAATTTTTTATGGTGGATTAGTGTAAGCTAGTATGATATGATCTCACTCGAATACTCGATGACTCGTTTCGATTTGCACTTGATTAGTGTTAATGATGTGACGATTTGTACTTGATTATAGTGTTAATTTTTTTGTACTTGATTATAGTCATAATTTTTTTTTATGGTGGATTAGTGTAAGCTAGTGTGGTATGATCTCAATCAAAGAATCATTTCGATTTGTACTTGATTATAGTGTTAATGATGTGATCAGGTAAGACTTTAGCGTTTGGAATTCCTGCAATAATGCATGTTTTGGGCAAAAGGAAAGGTGATAATTCTAGAAGAGTGAACCCAATTTGCCTTTTCTTGTCACCTACAAGGGAGCTTGCACAACAAGTATGTATTCTTAATTTGGCTGAGTGCATTATGTTTGCGAGAAAGGAACTATGTCATCGTGGGTTTATGTACTAAAATGTGTCTCGTGTTTGTAGATTGCAGATGTCCTTTGTGATGCCGGGAAGTCTTGTGGCGTAAAATCTGCTTGCTTTTATGGAGGAACCTCGAAAGGACCTCAATTGTCTGCTTTGAGGTCTGGTATTGTAAGTTTATTACTCATTGCTGAACCTCCTCCCAATAGTACAAATTATAAACACAAGGGACTGAAAAATGGTCAGGAAAGCACAATTTTCTGGAAAGCTTGAACTTGATTTGTGATTATCGGGATGTCTCCTCTTTCTTTCTGTTCCTTAACTTTAATATTTGTTTTTTTATTCGTGGAGCGGTTTCTGTTTAAGATGTAGACTTAAGTATCTTAGACGGTTTGGTTTACTAGTTTACCACACATATTTTACTTATGTGAGAGAACCATATATAATGATTCAGATACTTTTAGTTGTCGTTTTACATCTTTTCTTACATGATGTCTTTTCTCTTGCTGTATGGCTGTGTTTATTTGTTTATGTTGTTCTCATCATCTATTAAGACTTTAAAATTATAACATTTCTTTTCTTTTGACTGAACCTCCTTATATATAGTTTATCCATTTCTTGTAACTTCAGGATTTAGTCATTGCGACCCCAGGGCGTTTGAAGGATTTGATTGAAATGGGTAAATGCCATCTGCAAGATGTATCCTTTGTGGTAAGCATGACATAATGTACTAATAATTTCTTGTTAAGTACGGACCCCCCCCCCCCCCCCCCCCCCCCCCCCAATTAGTAAAGGCCCTTCAAATTTTGTTCATGTATTTTTCTTGGTTAGAGGGTTGCAGGTAGTCATCATTATTTAAAGGCAGACATATTATTATCTTACAATTATCTCCTGTTAGAATCATGCTCAATTTCCTCGTTAATTTTCTCTTATTAGAATCATGCTCAATTTTCTCCTATTAGACAATGTGTTGATTCCAATACCAGTTTAGTATGTGATTTATACTGCATCTTTCACTTCTTACATTCAGCTCTTACACTGTATCCTTAATTAGGTCCAATTGGTACATGTTTCCTATGTTTACTCCTGGCTGACAGTTTTAATTAATTACACCTCCATTGCATGCCTGTGGTCGTAAATTCTTGAAGTTCTTATCTTAGTTTTCCATATGAATTATGTCTTCTCTGTAGGTGTTGGATGAAGCAGACCGTATGCTTGACATGGGATTTGAACAAGATGTCCGTTCTATATTGAGCCAAACAAACTCTGGTATGTTATGATTTGATTTTGGTTTCATCTCTTCCTTGAATTTTAGCTTCTTGTTGACACGTCTATTAATTTGCTAGAACCCTGTAAAACAGAGGTAAAAGAATTAAAGAAATGGAAAGAAAGGAGAAGTATATAAGCATTGTTTTTACCCATACCAAAATCTTATGGCGAAAACGATTTTCTTACATTTCCAAAATTTGGATGTATCTTTCAGCTTTACGTGTCTAGATAACTGTCTATCTTCTTTTCTGTTCAATCTCTCTTCGTTCTTTTTGCCCATTGAATTCCCAAGTTTGGTTCGGGAGAGTGCAGGGTAAGAAGATCAATGATTATGGTTAGAATCATCCAGGGGCATCTATTGATGACTGATTGCCGGCACTCCTGTAATAATTTGCTTGAGATGGCCTTTCCGGCTTCCACCCCCTCCCTGCAACATAGTTAGCTTCCTTGGTAATTTACTTCTTTGATATGGTCTAAATTTGGTCCTTTTTCCTTCTATGTAAGGAAGGATCTTCAAACCCATCGGTGACCATCTGAATCGTGCAATATTGGCTGGCCTTTTCTCATTATCTCTTCATTCTATCTTTTGGTATATTTGCAACCCCTGAAATGTATATGCTCTCTAATGGGCTTTAGCATTTTCATAGCTGCCTTTGTGAAAGAATTGTTATCCAACCTTCTTGAAGTCTAGTTTGTCCTTCCATCTTTTTGTCATAGTTTAAGCTACTTTTTTTTTCCCAATCAAAGATGATCTTGTTGATAGAAATTGAATTGTGATCATCTTGCTTTCTTTGTGCCATTATATTGAATTCAGATCGGCAAATGGTGATGTTCAGTGCTACTTGGCCTATGGAGGTTCATCAACTGGCAAACGAATTTATGGATCCAAACCCTATCAAGGTAAGAAGTCTAAGAACGTATCGATAATATTGTTGTTTAATGGGTATTATGTTTGTATTTCTAATTTGTTTGCTGCTTTTCAGGTAGTGGTCGGTTCAGAGGATTTGGCTGCCAATCACGATGTCATGCAGATAGTAGAGGTTTGGCTTCTGGTTCTGTTAGATTTAAAAAAACGCTCTATTGCAGTCGGCTCTTAATTTTTCTTGGTTATAGGTCTTGGAAGAGAATACACGTGATAGACGCCTTGTGGCCCTCCTGGATAAATACCATGAAGCACAGAGGTATTTTCTTTGTCTTAGGATTTAACAGTTTGTCTCTCAGTTAATATCTTTTGTGCTTAGCTTTTAAATCGCTGATGCTAATTAAAAATGAAATGAAAATTTAATTAATGGAATAGAATGGTACCAAATAGTTGATGAGAGAAGCACACAAATGTAACTTGACCCTGAAACCTCAAACAAGGCTCTGAAAAGCATGGAAGATGATGGGGTAGATGCCTAGATCTCATTCCGGCAAAGGGGACAGATTAACTAGACGTTAGTAGCCCATTGTAATCCATAGTTTAAAACTTGCCTGTTCGGGAGCTCCGGATCCTTTTCTTCTTGGTTGAAAATGGGAAGGGAAAAGTAGGCTATTTTTAGGAAATATGACATGTTTTGAGTTTAGATTGACAAAATTAATAAAAATCAAAGCCTTCTAAAATAGGGATCCAAAAATCTCGAAAAGTTCCTAAGATGGTATGGGGTGTGTGAGTTGAGGACTCTGCGTCTGGGAAAACATCTACTAGTGTTTGTTTTTTAAACCGTTTAGGTAGCACTCTGTCTATCTGCTTTCTTCCCTGATCGTATGTATGGTATAGGTGCCTTCATTTTTTATTTTTTTTGTGATGTTTAAATTTGTGGCCGGTTTTCTTTTGGTGGTGATGCATCTTCTGACAAGCTTTTTATAATTCCTTGTGCAGGAATAGAGTAATAGTATTTGTCTTGTATCAGAAAGAAGGAGATCGGGTGGAGAGGATGCTGCAAGGAAGGTGATTAGCTTTAAGCCCATAGTTTTCTTCCAGTATTGGTTCTGTCCTGCTTCTGGACATGCATGAAGTTGTTTCCTATTGTTTTGTGCTTTTAGGGGCTTGAATGTTGTTGCTATACATGCTGGTAAACCGCAATCTACACGGACTAAATCTCTGGCCATGTTCAAGACTGGAACATGTCCACTATTGGTACGTTTTTTAATTTTTTAATTTAATATGTCATACATATCTACAAAGTATGTTTAAGTGAGAAAAATGATACGAAGTATAATATTAGTAAAAGTATGTCATTTATAGAAACGGAGTGAGTACTAACTATTAAGGGACGGCTTTATAAGGAAAGTGGGGCGAGTATTAAGGGACAGAGGGAGTATTAAGAGAAAGTACGATCTATAAGTGGGTCCAGGGTTTAGTGAGAAAAATGATATAATATTAGTAAGTATGTTATTTATAGAAACGGAGCGAGTATTTTCTCTTCACTTATATTTAGGACAACTCAAAATATACAGATAAATTTGTTTTGGAGTTAAATTTGGGACAATGGAATTTACAGATAGCAACTGATGTGGCTGCACGTGGATTGGATATTCCGGATGTTGAAGTAGTCATCAACTACAGTTTTCCCCTCACTACAGAAGATTATGTCCACAGGATAGGGAGAACTGGACGAGCTGGTAAAAAGGGTGTTGCTCACACATTTTTTACCAAAGAGAACAAGGTGAGACTTGCTTCTAGTTTTAACTGTTTTACTGCTTTCCTTTTCAAATTTCACCGTTACATTGAAGTTTACGCCGATCTACAGGGTCTTGCTGGGGAGCTGGTGAATGTTCTCCGAGAAGCTAACCAGATTATACCTCCTGATCTTGTCAAATTCGGCACTCATGTTAAAAAGAAGGTAATCATCTCTAAGTTGGAAAATTTGGTCAATAGCTTAGGAAAAATTAATTCTAATAATCCAACCTTTGGGCCATTTACTTTTAATAATCCAAACTATCGATTATTATCCAATAATCCAACCTTTACCCCATTCGCTTTTATTGCACCAGAATGACCGATTACCGGCTAACAAGGTCACACCCTCTCACCTTGATTAAGAAAAGAAAAAAATTATTGAGCCCCTGTAATTTCATGACTAAATTCAACAATTAAAAGAACAAATTTAAAAAGGTAAAAATTAGAAGGAATTTTTTTTTAAAATAATTATAATGGACTAATAGCAGTGTGCCATGTGGACGTATAACCTGGTACATGTGTTTTTCCTGTTGGGTGCAATAAAAGTGGATGAGGTATAAAGGTTGGATTATTAGATAATAATCGATATGTTGGATTATTAAAAGAAAATCGCTCAAAGGTTGGATTATTAGAATGAATTTTTCCTTTTAACTTAAAAAATAGGTTTTTGTCGGTGAATTTGTACTGTTTTTCCCTTGCTCAAGTTTATATTGGTTCTCTATCTTGTAGGAATCCAAGCTCTATGGTGCTCATTTCAGAGAGATCACAGCCGATGCTCCTAAATCTACAAAGATAACATTTGCTGATTCTGATGATGAATGATTTTGAAGATGATCCAAATCGTTAATCCTCATTTGAGATTACGAAATTGAAAAAAGAAACTCGATAAAGGCTTAGTAGTATTGAGCTCTTCGGTGAAGCTCGATGGCACATCTTCTTGCTATACCATTTGCATAAAACTTAAAGATGTTCAGAAAGGCAGTCAGAAGAGAAGGGGTATAAAGCTTGAAGTTTCATATTTAGATTGGTATTAGTGAAGCTAATTATGCCTTGTATTATGCATTTTGGTAGAGTTATTTTAGGATATTATAGAGGATCTTCATTAGTATTATTAAGCTCGGTTTTGTAGTTAATTTTGATGTCACAGTATAAAGTGTGGATATAATCAGATTATTTTGAAGTTATATTCAGGTTGAATATGTTTATTAATGACCTTATTAATAAGTAAACCGAAGTTGCTCAAATTAGTAATGAAATCCTTGCATTCAAACACGAGGGCACATATGCAGATATGAGTCGTTTGTTTTTTAATAGGACTACTTATGTGACAAACTGGTTCTTTGATAGTAGTAATGTAGTATGAATTTTATTTTAAAGCATTAACTTTGACAGTTTGAGTTACGTGATTATATAATACTAGGAGTAATGAATTGATTATAGTTCGTTCCTGAAATATCGCACTATTTGTTTTTTACACTATTTGCACAACAACTTTAGCGATTTTTTGTGATTCATACATAAGGAAATTTTAGCCATATGGGGTAATGTTAGATTCATATCAATATATATTTTCTAAATATTATTTTTTTTATAATTTTTGTTTGCACATGATTTGAGATATTAAGAGTCAAAGTAATGGTTAGAGGAGTAAAAGTCAACCATGGTGCGATATTGGAACGGAGGAAGTATACAGTTTACAACACACTGCAGTTTGGATTCAAAGAAAAAAAAAAGTTTACAACACCACACTACCGTTTAGGATGTAAAGAAACAAAAGATTGTTCACGAGAAGTTGTAAGTAAAGATGGTCGTGGGTCGGATCGGGCCAAGTTTTGGACGAGCCCATGGCCCATGTCTAAATGGGTCCAGTCCAGGGCCGTGTCGTGTCGGCCTGAAAACTTCAAAATACGGCACATGCTTAGCACAAGCCACGTGTCTTCGTACCAAGCCGGGTTGGAATGTTGTGTATAAACCCAATTTTACTAAATTTAGCGCGTTTTGTTATGTCAGGTTGAGTCGTGTTGTTCCTTTTCGTGCCCATGCCTAGCCGGGATTTTTTCATGCTGGGCCGGGTTGGGTCGCTTGGCCCACAATCATCTTTAATAGTTTAATTGCAAGTCCGGGAGCAGTCGTTAAAACTTAAAAGTATTTTTTTTTTCTTTAATTCCTTCTCCTCCAAACCCTTCCCAGAGTTATCACACATGGAGTATTATTGTAATACGAAGTACTACGTGATAAATAATTTTCCGTTGAGTACTTTGTTTTTTTCTTTTTTTTGACAAAGAGGGGTATTTTGTATTTGATACGTTGTAGGACTGCAATACTTTGCTAAGTTGCCAACTATGAAAACGTTTGAGAGTGGTACTATTACTACTATCCTTATTATTTGTTTCTTACATGAACACAAATTCTTTCAGCGTATAAACTCTAATCAAGTTTAAACTCTTACTTCGTAAAAGATATCTATTATTTTTCTGATTTGGATTCCAATTTAGGAGACAATAATTATCGTTGGGCTTTCTTTAAATCACGTTTATTTCTTTATTTTCTTTGTGTTGAGATATTTTTACATGTCAAAATTAAGGGAGATAAATATTGCATATACTCCAGTTCGGTTCGATTGGTTTTAAATTATCCTCACTAACAACACTTACAAATAGGAAAGGACAAAAACACTCTCTTAACTTGAGTACCAAGTTACGATAGAACTCCAACTAAGCTAGTATAGTAAAACTAATTAATTTAGTATACTATCACAACTCTACACAATTAGGAAACAATTCCTATATAAATCATCCTTTTAACTAATTATTTACCCAAAAGAAAAGTTTATCCATATTTTATTGGAAAATTTAACGTTATTAATCCCAACTAGACATTATTCCAGATTAATCCTAACTTTGTGCTTTCCCTTCCCTAAACAGTCTAGGTTAACCGGCAACTTTTAAAACCGGTTACCAAATTTTACCTCCTTTCTTAATCCTTCAGTAAATGCGTACATTCAACACTAAACTTAACCCTCATAAAAGAACACGCAGTTTTAACATTAGAATCAAACTTCACTGCCCTTGTTTGCCATTTGGTGCTCTGAAACTCTCACACAGTCACATCGTCCCATCGTCAAAATCTTCAACCTCATCCGAAATTAGAGTTGACCCATTTTCATCACCAACTAAAACCTTGAATATGATGAACATTTAAAAGAGCTTAACTCCAAAAATGGAGAAGGAAGAAGAAGGGAAGAAAAATAAAAAAGGAAGAATAAGAGAGAAGCTTCAATGAAGGAAGAAGCTATCGTTGTTATAATACAGTACGTAACAAGAAAGAAGAAGAACAAAGGGGTGGACCCCCTAATTATTGAAGTTACCGGTGGTAATGGGTTCTAAAATTAGTGAGACTGTTTAAAGAAGAGTAAATACATAATTGAGATTAATTCGGAATAATATTTAGTTGGGATTAATATTAGAAGATCACTCATAGTTAGGATTAATAAATATTAATTTTTCCTATTTTATTTGAATTAGAAATCCCACGGCACTTATACGTACTTTAGTATCTCTAGTCTTAATTTGTTTAGGTTTCTATTTGATTAACTCTATATATTCATCTCTCCTTCTCACTTTCTTCATCGATCTTCAGATTAAACTATTCCTAAATCATGTTTTTAACTAATTATTACCCCCAAAAAAGTCCATCCTTATTTTATGTGAATTACAAATCCTACCGTACTTCTACATACTTTAGTATCTCTAATTATAATTAGTTTTCCACTCGTTGAACTCTATATATTCATCTCTCCTTCTCAATTTCTTCACCGATCTTCATATTAAACCCTCTGAAATTTAGAGATTTTAAGTTTTGTAGAGAAAGAGTAAGATGGAGGACTCTAACAGTTATTTAACGATAGAAGATTTTAAAGATCGTGATTTAAGCAAACTGGAGAAGGCGGATCCACTAGATTGGTTGTGTATAGCTGTTGAGAAAGCCTCTGAAAAATTAGAAAACGAGCAAAAAAATAAACCATGTACTAACACCACATCTAGCATGGTTATGAGCCAACAACGACCCCATCCTTTTGTTCCTCACCAATCTCAAACCTCCACCAACCGCCATCGTATCCCGGCCGACCACCTTTCTTATCAACCCCAATCACAAGGTCCACAACCACGAGGCCCACAAGGCCCACAACCACGAGTTCCACAACCACGAGGCCCACAACCACAAGTCCCACAACCACGGGTTCCTCAACAACAAAGCCCACAACCACGAGTTTCACATCCACGAGGCCCACAACTTGAAGAACCTCTTCCAGATGAATACGTGCAGAAGATACGATATATGAATGGATACGACACGAGTTTGGTGATCGCAAAGCCTCTGACTAATTCAGACGTGAGCCGTGATCAGTCCCGTATGTCAATGCCAATAAGACAATGCAACGAAGTAGACCTTAGCAGTGTGGGAAAAGGCGTCAATGTGAAGGTCATTAAACAAGATGATAAGAATAACCTTGACATAGTTAACGTCATGTTTGGTAAGTACAATGACTCTTACGTCTTTAACAAAAACTGGTATTCTGATTTTGTAAAGACCAAGAATGGCAAAGGTATTCTTGAGAAGGGTGATAAAGTTCAAGTTTGGAGCTTTCGAATTCCGACAATTATGCCGTCAAACCCTAACGGAGTTGTTCATGATCGTATGAATGATAAATATGGTTTTGCTATTGTTAAATTATCTAAGATTAATTCCTAATCATTATCTTGGTAACTGGATTCGGACTCAGGTTCAAAACTACCATTCTACTGGCAATATTGTTTTGTTTTGGATTTTGTTGAGAAATTAAAAAAAATATTTGCATGTTCAACCATGTACATGTAGCATTAATAAGAGTTTTAAGTTTTTTAAGACTTCTAGTAGCAAACCTTAACTACACTACACATATTAGAGTTTTCTGATTTTTTTTAATATTTGTAATTTGTTCGTTCCATGAAATATTACACATCTTGTTTTTTACTCCCTCCGTCCCGGAATACTCGACCCGGTTTGACCGGCACAGAGTTTAAGGGACTTGAATTGACTTATTTAATTTAATAGGTAGTAGTTGATAGTTGGGTATTATTTTAATGTAGTTAGTGAGAAATGTGTAAAGGGTGGGGTTGGGGAGAGTAGGGGTTGAATTTTTAATTATTTTTTGTATGGAGTAGGGGGTAGATGGGTTAATAGGGGTGGAGTGAGAAATAATATAATATTGTTAGAATATTTCCATTTTTAGAAACAGGTCAAGTATTAAGGGACGGCCCGATAAGGAAAACAGGTCAAGTATTCCGGGACGGAGGGAGTACACAATTCACATGCACTAGACCTTTGTTAATTTTTTTTGTGATTTGTAGGCATGTGAGATCTAGTTAGATTCTCGTATCAATATATATTTTCTAAATATAAATTTTTAAATTTTTTACTTATACATCATTTGAGATATTAAGAGGCCGATCAAAATACGCGTTAGAAAGCGTAAAGTCAACTACGGTGCAGTGTTTAAGTAACGAAGGAAGTATTAGACTTTCATACAATGCTAGGAGTTTATTCTAACAAGAATAGTGTTGAAACTAAATTACTAACAGATTATCGTTTTCTAATTATCATTATTACCTCCTAAGTCCTAACCAATGACATTGACGCTTGATTTTTTTTAGCAAACCCTGTTAAAAAGGGATTAACTCATATCACTCCATCTCATACTAAACGGATTTGTCAATTGGACTCACCGGAAAGGATGAATAGTTGAATACGTATCGTGTTCAGTGGCGTCTGCGATCGGATCTTGTTCTGTTCACATTATTTCAGGAAAAATAAGTTCAAATAAGGTCAGTTAAGTTTAGGAAAAATAAGGGTTGACCAAATACAATTTATAACTAAAATAAGTTTTGAAAAGTTGGTGAATACAGTTAGTGAAGCTAGACCAGGAAGTTCAGTTAAGTTCAGATAAGCTAAGTTCAGAAAAAACAAGTGAAAATCAGGTGGACAGAACGCAACCTAAGAGACCTGGTATACCCGGTAACTGTCAACGTTTTGAATAAGAGACCCCCACATCTTTAAAATTTAATTTAAAATCTAAGATCGGTTATTTGAACACCTCGTCTCTTAAATTGAGTTAATTTTAGTTAATGTTGTAGGTTTTATTATTGCAATATGAATATTTATTACTTTTGGGACGAACTTTACTTTTACTTTTTTTAATATGTTGTGCGTTGTGATGATGGTGATACAACACCCGAAAAATCTTAAATATGCCACTATTCGTGTCCAGCATTATACGAGCTCAATCCGGTCATAGACTCATAGTATTGCGTCGAATTCGTGCTGATTAAATCGTGTAAATCTACACTGATAAGTGATAACAACAAAGTCATGACCCTGAATCTCTAACTAATACTGTGATTTACTTTTCGGAAACAAAATCTAATCATATACTATTTCCGAAGATTAAACAATCTCAAGAATATACATGTCATAAACAGACTGAGGATATAAGTACATTTGTTACAGAAATAAACACCAGATGCACTTTCCCGCTGTACTCAGGGGCGAAACCAGAAATTATACATTTGGGGGCCAAAATTTAACATACAATTTTTTATAACAATACTAAACAACCATGTACCACCCAACAACTCCTAACTTTCTAGGAAAAATTACCACCCGAGGTATGGTAAACATGTGCATTTATATGCATATTTAACTTTTAACCACATCACTCGAGAGGCCATGACCACTGCCAACCACTATACCCTCCGCCCCTAGTTGTACTCTACTCTTTCTTAGATGGCTTGTTTGAAATATCACGGAGTACAAGCTAATAATATACACTTTGTCATGATCTTGCGAGATACACTTGTTAGACGGCAATTTTGATTTCTACACCCGAGGAAGACATCACTTCAAATATCCGTTGTTGAATGTTACTCCCTCCGTCCCTAAAAGATCGCCCCGATTTCCTTTTTGGTCAGTCCCTTTGAGTTTGCCCCATATCATTTCTAATATGTGGTTCTCACATATTTCTCTCACATTCTATTATTTAAATTAGCAAAATGACAAAACTACCAACTCACGTGCTTTCATTTTGCATTCTATCTTATTAAAGTGAAAAATATGGTATGGGGCAATCTTTAAGGGCCAGAGGGAGTAGTAATTAATCTATGAAGAGTTCATAAAGGCCAAGCCTTTTACCATACTGAATTGCTAACCAGATGACAATCGAAAAGTATGCTACAAGGAAAATTACCCGAGAAAAAATCACCTGATGAAATAGTGAGGTTACCATTGCAGCAGCAGCTTTAGGAATGGATTTTAACAGTTGACAGCAGATTGTTAACATGGTAAGGGAAATCATGGAGGTGAGAATACCACCAATGACACCTAGTATCCATTCCCATCTCATTCGCTGAGGTTTTAGTTGACCAGATAGCCAAGACTGCATCATCTTTGTGAACCTGCAGTAACAAGAGAGACGTGGCAGATGAGACAGTGATTCACGGTTTCTCACTGAAAACTAAGGTGTTGTTTGGTTGACATGAAAAACAATGGGAATTGTAACTTCCTAGGAAGTGGAAGGTTCTAGTGTTGTTCGGTTGGTTGCAAAAACATGGGAAGTTACACTTCCTAGGAACTTCTATTTCCCATAAAATGAAGGAAGTTGCTTACCTATGCCCCCTTAGGTAAGTGGAACTTCCTGGGAAGTTACATTCCATGTTCAACCAAACAACATTTCCTACCTCGTAGGAAATGTTAATACAAGGGAAAATATTCTTCCTATAAACTTTTACTTCCTATGGTCAACCAAATGTTACCTAAGTTCAAACAAAACAATTATGTGATATTCTTGTCAGTGATCAGTAAGAAAATAATATGAAATTAAGGGCTCATGAAATCCGAACGTCATGTCAAAATCATTGATGAAACTTTAGTCAACTAGTAAAATCATTGCTGAAACTCGTAGGATAAATATAAAGTAGAAGCAGGATCGTTGATCAGGTCTAAAACAAACTAACAAAGTTAGATTAAGGATATCAAGAAATACACTCACAATATGGAGTATCTTCTCATCATCTCAGACAAAGATGGATCCTTTGCTTGGCAGCCAAAGTAACTGTCTTGAAATATCTCAACTTTTGATCGCCCAGAGGTATACCAGCAATCATAGGTCTCATTCACCTAATCCATCACATAAGAATAGAATTTTATCACAAGATCGATGTGTAATATAAATGGATTTAAAAAAAATGAAGTAGTCATTATGGAGAACTTTTAGAAGTGTTACATGACACATCATAATAATCCTCTTCATGTGTGCAATAAGGCAAATAGTGGAAAACCCAAAAGGCCAAAACACCTCCCTAGTCCCTACCACCTAGGTGATCATTTGCTAACAAATATCATGTTCTTTCCAACAGTTTTAGTCAACAATAAGAGAAAACGACTGTTGTTTTATGAGACGAACTAACCAGATGAAAGAAGACTGTCTCCAGTAAGCCAAATATGAATTACATAGGCAGAAACATAAGTTCTAACATCGAAAAAATAGTTGGAGGAGAGATAGGCATATAAAAAACATGGCTGAACCAGAGAAAACATGGCTGAACCAGAGAAGAATAGCAATTACCTTCAGCATATGTTTAGTCGACCACGCAGTAGAAAAATTAGGCCGGCAATCGCTAGGAAGAGCTTCTCGTGGAGCTTCTGCCAGACCAAGCAATGTGTGACCTGAGAACTGGTCTCTGTACTCCACCTATAAATTGAAACAGGATTATGGATAGAGAAGTACAAAAGTTGAATTGCGGAAATACTACTTATTAGTCAATAATTGAAGTGAATTTCACTAAAAAAATATCCCGCAATTCAAAAGGAGTGGCTTTTCTTACGGTTAAAATGAATTTCAGAACACATACAATTATGTAACACCAAACGTATGATGTATAAGCAACTTTAAATGTTATCCTGATTCAATTCTGTAATGAGCTAGCCCACGGGGGAGGGGTAGTGGAGCTGAGGCTATGCATACTTAGTTGTTAGAATTAGCTTGGAGAAGAAGTAAGTCAGTAGACTTAAAAAATGCTATAAAGAGAGATCAGTGAGAGAGAAGACTGTAAATATGGTGCTGAAGGTTATTTGTTTTGTTTAGCTTTGTTTTGGGAGTGTTCAGCCACTAGAATGTCTAGGATTGTATCCCAATTTCATGATTTAGTCGCAAAGATTACAATCAACTGTCATTCTTCCCCAATTCCGAAAAAAGTGCAAAAAATGATGATCCACTCGAAGTCATCTATGCGACTATGTCCCCACTTCCAAATAGCAGTGGCACTGGAGTGGTCAAAGCTCACACAGCACAGTAGCACATATAAAGCATAAACACGGAGCAGTTTTGGCAGAACTACCAAACTTTGGAGAATCACCTTACGAATTAGTAGGAAAGGCAAGCAAGCAGTTGATTTAGGATTCATGTCAAAACTTGAAGAGTCAACTCTGGAACTGCTGCAAAAAGCAAGCAAGCAGTGGTTTTAAAAGTCAAGGTTGGATAGTTTGAATGCCTCAAACTACTCCTAACAATTGATATCCACATGGTGATAAAATACCTTGTTAATATGCAAGAACTTATTCATTCTCACACTGGAAGTTATGTTAGTTGGATTCACCAAAAGTATCCGACTCGGAGCTCCGCCCAAACACGGATATGTGTAGTTTTTACTAAATTTTTCTACTAATTTGGCAGGATCACACCTATGTGTTCCACATGGGTAAAACATGGAACATTCACAATTCATTTTCTTTAGACAAATCACTGATGACTTGTAGAACAATAATTTGGATGAAGTTAAAGGCACAGAAGGTTCAAGAAGAATATATCAGCCACAAAAAGAATGAGATGCCAAAATTCAGAATTCTAGAAACCGCAATTTACAAAAGGGTTCAGAAAGTAATACAACCTTAAAAATAGAAGCCCAGTAGTAATCATAACGACAGCGAAATTTCCTTCTTTCAGATGGGTAAAAAACACGCTTGGCCTTATAATTAAGTAGCCCAAGTTCACATATCTTTGATGATCTCAAGTCAACACCTGCAAACACAATTAAGGCATCAATCTAATGACATTTTCAAAGCAATTGCAAACACATATTATGTGCATCAGATTTAGACATTTAAACACATTATCAACTTTATCACCTAACTTTTCACATCTACATTGTTTCATAAATATAGTTAACAAAATGTACAGCTAAAGACACAACATTCGCGCTATTATCCTGCGCAACTCATACTTCGTATAAGTTATAACAAACTCCTTTTCAGTTTTCGCTCCATCTCTCTTTGTCAGTTTGTTACTACTAGTTCAATTTCACATTATTGACCCAAATGAAGCTTATGCTTCAAACAACTAGGGTAATGAGTCAATTTCTGCTGAATTGAGGAACTAATTATCTCACACTAATCCAACTTATTAATCCTGAACTCAACTTATCAAACTTCAATTGCAATGTGAAAATATATGGCCTTAACAACCATTTTGAACCTCTTCAACAGCTACAATCCACCCAATCACAATTTCAAATAACATAGTCAACCTAATTTCATCAATTCACTAGAAATCCAAGCTCTACTTAGTACACATTGACCTAGTTATAACACAAAAATTACGAAATTGAGGATGAATAATGCACAAAATTGCCCAATTTTAAAGCTAAAATCACTGAAATTTCAAAATTCAGCAATTCACAACAAACCCAAAGCCACTAATTACACACATTATTGACCCAACTGAAGTTAAAATTACTAAAAAAAACATAAACGAGAACCCTAAATTAGAGAAACAGAAGAGAGAGAAAAGTAAAAACATACTGGTGGATACGATTTTGCACTGAGAAGGGACAGAAATAGGAGGCGGAATTGAGAAAGTGGCGAAGAGTAAAGCGAAGAAGCCGAATGCATAGGAGATAGATAATATGGATATGAACGTCAACCCTAACGCCAACGAACATCGTAGTAGCACCATTTTATGTGACGCTTTTGCTCTCGATTCATTTGATGATGATGTTGACCGTGGTGATGATGGTGGTGATGGTGGTGGCGATGATGACGGTGATGGTGGCGATGAGGATGAAGATGAGGATGAGGGCGATGGTGACGGTGAATCCATCAACCGGAGATTCTTCCGTCGGTTTGTTTTCTGACGACTTTCTTTTCGGTTTGGTCAGTCGTTAGTGTGGAAGTGCGGGTGTTAAAAAAAATGCGCGTTTTTTTTTTTTTTTTGTCTTTTTTTTTTTTTTTTTTTTTTTTGAAAATGTCAATTACGGAGTAATAGTTACTATGCGTGTGTATAGTTATTGTTGTTAATTACTATCTTAGTTTACATTTCGACTAATTAGTTACTAATTATATCATAGTTAATCAATTACTCCCTCCGTCCCGGAATACTCGCAACGTTTTGACTTTTTGCACTATTAACATAATTCACTTTGATCCTATTTTATTTATAGTATATGAAAATAAGTGTTAGCATATAATATATTGTTGGCTTCATCTTAATATATATTTTCAAAATATTACTCCCTCCGTCCCATAATATAGTCCCTAAATGATGTACCTATTTCTATTTTAAACCATTAATTTTTACCTATAATACCCTCATGTAGACATGTACTAATTGTAATTCCAATATTATCCTAAAAAAGTCAGAATTTTTACTTTGAAAATACTTTATGACTTTTATTCAACCCATGTGCTTGATTTTTGTCTTTTTTAAGCCTATTATTATGTACCTATCTTTAATCTCTAATTTCTCTCTCCATAAAAGCCAACTAACATGTACTTTATCTTGAAAGTACAAATAATTATTGTTTTGATAATCAATGGTATCCTTTACCTTAATAACCGTGATTTTGGTCAAACGGGCACTATATTATGGGACGGAGGGAGTAATATTTTACAAGTTTTTATAATATATAATTGAAGATATTGATGGTCTAAGTTGTGCATTGACAAGCGTGTCCAGTCAAACCGTTGCGAGTATTCCACGACGGAGGGAGTATATGTTTAGTTACATCATATCGTAACCATCGGGTGGAAATGATGTGTAGTAGTGCGCAATGCTCCCAAAACTAACTTGTAATTCAACATATGTTCATGCTTGAGTAAAGTAAGAGATACTTTGGCTTGCCATAACTATACCATGTGAAATCTCTTTTCCCTAATCCTATCATTCAGTATAGTTTGCCCCGTTTATGCAATTCATGACAAGTTGTGCAAACAACCCACTCATTGATTGTGTTTGAAGTAAAGAGTGTTAGTGATTACATGTGCTTTGTTAGCGTAGAAAACGCTTGATTCCTGAGATTTCGGCCCTTACTTACCTCTTGTCTACTATACTCGTTGTAGTGTTATATGATTGAGTCAAGTGGACTAAATTGTATTACTTGTGTGATCAAGTCTTAGTATTTAACGACGTGTGTTGGTCTCATCAGCCATCTCTAAGTATAACAAAGTAGAAAAGATGATTGAGAAATTTCTGATTAGGAATCTAACAAGTTAACAAAGTATAAAAGATGACTGAGGAATTTCTGATGAGGAATTTAACAAGTTTGCAGCAAGAATTTATGATTTGTAAACTTGCAAACAAATTGAAACTGGTTGAAAGTGAAGAAATCACACAGAAAACACAGAAAATGATGAAGAACTCAACTCAAGACAATCAACCAACAACAAGAAGATCATTAATCAAACAGAACTTGAAGAACTCCTACAACTTTAAGTATTGGACGAACATACACTCAAAATTGATATGCTCATATTTCAAATTTAATCGTACCACTACATTCCGCCAAAGCTACCGATTAATAATATGTAATCATAGGTTTGATACCTTGTAAAAATGTATACATATTGTATGAGAGAGGATCATATTAGGAGAGATAAATGTACTATTACAAACTTAAGATTATCTTCTGTATATTAACCTTAACTATAATGAAGCTATAAAGTATACATACTCACGGCTGCTTTGTTGGCACATCTAATAAGAGAGCAACAAAGTAAACAATAGGTAATCACATGCCTCCTACAATCAGTGTAGTAAACTCATTAACAGGAATATGTTACATGAGCTGCAATCCGGTGTAAGATAAACCTGTTTTATAATGATGTATTTATTCTATTGTGTTGTCTACAATATTACAACACCAAGCAATGTCAGACAAGATAACTAGTATCTGTATTCAACCTATTATATTGAAACATGATTTTGGATAGAAAAGTTTAAAATTTGAATTGATGGGTCAATAATTGAAGCCCACAATTCAAGATTTTCATAACACAAACAATTATGTTCCACCACCTCATTAGTCATGATGTATCATCAAATTAAAATATTATCCTGACTCAATTATGTAATTGATTAACCTAATGAAGTAAAGGGAATATGACATTTCCATAGGTCGATCTCTTAAGGTCCCCTACTTCCATCATTGGAGGCAATATCTCCACTTGTTTCTCTGCCAAAACGACAAAAAGAGCCTAAAAATGAATAAAACAAATAATACAAAGCACACATTAAAAAAAACTCATGTTATCCAGAAAAAGAAAAAAAAAAAAACCAAAAAACAGCCAACAAAAACAGTTAAAGAAAAAAAGCATACATATCATGTAAAAATTATTTGGAATTGAGCAAACCCCAAATAAATAAATAAACATTTAACTTATTTTTTTTTAAAGACCATATGGATCGTTTACAGAGTAATAATTTAGAAATAATCCATTAAACCTTTTTAAAATTGGTAAATATTATATGAATTGTTTACAGAGTATTAATTTACAAGAAATAAGTTACATGAAATTATTTACGGGATACTAAAATAAATTGTTGATTGCATAAAATTATTTACAATTAAAAAATATTTTGTTAAATGAAACCAAATACGAGATAAAAACTAATAAATGATTACATGAATACTAGAAATCTGAAGTAAAACTATAAATGATTAAATGAAGACCAATGATGATAAATTTAAATTATCTAAATTTACGTCAAGTAAATATCTTAGTAATGTATTTACCATATACACACAAGTACACGACTAAAAAGGTATATTCATAAAGTTTGAATTACATGAAAATTTACATCATTGTCGTATTTGTTTTTACGTTGTCCGGTAATTATTTTACCGCGAATAAGCATTTTGGGGGAAGATGAAGAGGAGGAAAGTTCGGTACAATAGCATGCAGCTTGTGTATTGTTTCCTATAGACATGTGCAGCAATAACAATTTGTTAAATGCTGTATATTCTGGAGATGAGAAAGACACCACAGATTAAGAAACAATACTGTTTGACTTCAATGTCCCGTTTAGCTTTGGTGTTTTGTTTGAATGTTCAGATTGGGGGCTACAACAACAACTGCGTTTCACACGTTAATGCATTATTAGTTCTCTCACGCAAAACTTTTACTCTGTAATAGGTTTTGAAAAACAATGGCCGTACAAAGCCATGTAGATTCGCCCCTGGCTATTATGGAGTAAATATTAGTTGGTTTCACTAGATGCTATTTATTATTTGTATTAGATAGTTTGACTAGCTGGTTGAATTGGTTTTTTTGGAGTTGTTATTTTTAATACGTAAAGTAACTATTAAGAATATTGGCATAATTTTATTAAATACTTCGTTTTTTTTTATTAATGTTAGATAAATAGTTTATTATGTTGATTTCTTTCTATTTATTGAATAAACACTGAACAAATAAAAAAATAATTGAAGAACATATTCTTAATTTAAAAATAAAAATATAAAAAATATTAATTTTCTAATAGAGAAATATTACAAATGACATATATTACAAACATGATTGCAATAGGTTTCAAGTGTTTTAAAGTACTAATATAAAATTAAAACCGACTTACTAATATATAATACTTTCATTTGACCAAAATATGCAATATATTAATATGCTAATTTGACCAAAATATTGAGTAAATATAATTTTCATTATAAATATATTGATGTAACTAAAATAACACCAAAAATAAGAAATTAATATTACGTACTATGTATGTGACATCTATTATTTCTATAAACGATTTTTTTCCCATACGTAAATATTTAATAAGAAAAGGATAGACAATTAAAAAATAAATAAATTAAAATTTCTATAGAAAAAGTTTTTGGTAGGAATTTTTTGCTCCTGGTGTCTGTTTTAGTATAAAAACTAGATTAGATCTCGTGCATGCACATATATTCTAAAATTATTTGACAAACATTATACTCCGTAACATGTTTGACAGAAATGTTTCTATTCCTAAAATTACTGCATAATTAATCAATCTTTCACATACTCATTTAATTATCTAATACGGATTATGCAATTCTCGTTATACTACGTATTACATATTTTATATGCTTGATATGCTAGTTTGACTCAAATATTTGATATACTAATTATAATATGCTGATTTGAACAAAATATTGAGTAAATATATTTTCCATTATTAACGTAACAATTTGGCTAAAATATTATCAAAAACTATTTTTATCAAATTATTATTATTTGACATATATGATTTCCATAATCTATAAACAAATATATTTTTTTCATACATAAACATTTAATTAAAAAGGAAAGAAAATATTAAAATAAATAAAGTACTCACTCATTTCTTAAATATTAGTCTTGTTTTGACTTTTCAACTCGTTTCAACTTAATATTTAAACGTAAATATCTCCAAATACGTATGTTTGAAAAACATAAAAAATTTATATTGTTAAGCTACACATTAAGACGAACAAAATAATATCTCACATGAATATGTTTGAAGTACGTATTGGAAAGAAAATAGAACATTCTTTTCAATTGTGAATAGTGTCAAAATTCCAACATGGACTAATATTCGAGAACTGAGGGAGTAGAATTTTTTAGGAAATTTATCTTTGACGGGAAAACTGTGTGTCATTTTTTGGTGTATGTTTTAGTATAATTTAATAAATAAAATAGATAACTAAAAGCAATATATAAGCAATAAGAATAAGATAAAGAGAACAAAGCTTTAATAGAGTATTAAGTAGGATGATGATAAAGGTCGCAAGTTGCGACAACACTTAGTTGTCGCAATCTTTCGTGTTGCAGTTTAATTGGTACATATAGGCGACACGTAGGCTAAGAGTCATCATAATATTTTTACTATCAATGCAATATATTTACTATGAAAATATGTAAATAAGGTAGTCAGTATAAATAAGGAAACAAATTAGAATATTAAGATTTTTCTAGCTTTTTTTGAAACATTTAAAATAGGATATATAAATTAAATATTTTAGTTTCCAGTTTAAATCATAACACATAAACATGCCATGTCATCATTGTGACACGGCTTAAAGGTCGCATGTTGCGACCTTTATCATTTTCGGAGTATTAATTCCGTTCTGTTATTGGCCTGCTATTACTCCACATATCATCAATTGATTTTAGAATGGAACCTTATCAAGCTTACAGTCAGGCTCTCGATTCCTGATTATTGGACTATTCCACCTATCACCATTCCGTTTTAGGATGAAACCCTAATTTGTTTTGGTTGTCTTTGACTAATTAAAAAAAATAAAAAAAAAGTGTAATTCGAAGTTGTGAAGCTCACGTATTGTACTTCAGCTGACTTTTTAGAGCTAAGAAGATCTTTATATATATCCGATGTACGTAATTGTGTTCATAAACTTAAAAAATATTTTACTACTTTGCGTGAGTAACTCTACAAGATAAAAATAATTAAATGGGTCGTGAAATAATATGGAGATTATCAAGTTTTGGAAGCTTCAACCTCTTGGTGGTGTTGATGACGGTGGTTGTGATGAGATCAACGGCCGTGGATGGCTATTACGGGTACAACACGTACAACGCGCCGCCCGGTGCACCTATCTACAACCCATCGACGGCTTGGAATTTTGCACATGCTACGTTTTACGGGGATGAAACTGTCTCTGAGACCATGGGTTAGTTTTGCTTCTATTTATAGTTTTTGACAACAATTGTCATGCACAATTTAAGTCTTTATTCTTAAGGAATATATAAACCCTTCAACTTGTCATTCAATTAATTAAACACATACAAGAACTATCTGATTCTTATTGATTTAATTAGTTTAATGAAGTCTTGGTTTAATGGTTAAGATCGAAGATTTGTGTAAGATATGTGTTAGACTCAAATTTCTTTACGCGTTTGTAATTTATTATTGCCCTTGTGGCCTTGTGACTCATTTCCACCGGAAAAAAGTGAATAGATTTTGATACATTAGGCGCGTACCCGGTGGATGAACCTAAAGAGTAGCACCACGGCCACATTCCTAAAGAATGTATGGTTAAAGGTTCATGAAATTCAAGATTTTAAAGGAAAATATAAAGTAACAAAGGAACTATATATTGTGGTTCATAATAATATTATATTTAAATGGATGTCAACTAGCTTAGTTGGTAAAGTATTGAGTGAGTGATATCCAAAATCTATGATTGATCCTGTCTACACCATTTGTTATCTCACCCTATGTGTAGCTCACACCAAAATAATATTATACTTAGAAAAAACGGTGGTATTAGGCTATTAGCTTAAATTGTGGTTACTCTAGTTAGCTTTGTCTTTTTTGGTGCGAAAGAGTCACAAGGGCAATATAAATTACTTACGGGGGTGAGAAATTTGAACCTGAAACTTATCATACACGTGTCCTCAGTCTTACCCATTAGACCAATACCTCATTAGTACTCTGGTTAACTTTGTAGTATATGATAGTTTGGAGTTTGAAACGAAACAATAATAAGATAATTAATCATCAATAATTAACAGGAGGAGCGTGCGGGTATGGGAACTTGTATGATAGCGGGTATGGAATATCAACAGCAGCGCTTAGCACGGTGTTGTTCAACAATGGGGAAGCTTGTGGAGCTTGTTACGAGATCAAGTGTGTCTACTCAAAATGGTGCTACAATTACGCGCCCTCCATTAAGATCACGGCCACAAACTACTGCCCTCCGAACTGGTACCAGTCCGCCGATGCAGGCGGGTGGTGCAACCCGCCCCGGGCCCATTTTGACTTGTCTAAGCTTATGTTCATGAAAATTGCTGTGTGGACGGCCGGCATTGTACCCGTCAACTATAGAAGGTATTATATAGGGGTTGCTAAATGCAGCATGATTTTACTTGACGTAACCCTTTTTTCTTTCATTTGTTTCATTCTGAAAAAAAAACCTAACACCCACTTTTATTGTTTTCTCTCAACCTTTTCCCCTATTATTTTTGTTCACGTAAACTTGAATTTTTTTAGTGTAACGTGTACGTGATAAAATTAGAATACGCATTTGGATTGACATAGACGATTTTTTTTGACTTGGAAAACCTTGGAATTTAGGTAATATCCGTTTTTTTCTGTTTTTTTCGAGTCACTTCTTGTAACTTATATGAAATATACACTTCCATTTTGTACAGATTGAACAAAACAGAATTAGCTATTTCGTATAGATTGAACATAGTGGAACTAACTATTTCGTACAGATTGAACAAAATTGAGTTAACTATTTCATACAGATTGAACAAAATATAGTTAACTATTTCATACAGAAACCAAAGAATTAAAAAGGGTATTTCTGGTTTTTTACAGGGGTGCGCCAAAGTAATTGAAGGTTGCGTATAGCAACCGTGATTATATATGTATTCTCCTTCCGTTCTTTTTTAATTGCAATATTCTGTTTTGAAGCATTTATTTTTACTTACTCCCTCGGTTCCTAAATATTTGCTACAGTTAACTTTTACGCTATTCATACATTAAATTTGACCAATTTTTTTTACTAATATATAAAGTCAAATGTTAGTGTGTAATATAATATGTTGTGGATTTGTCTTAGTGTGCATTTTTCAAATATCATTTTTTTAAGCTTTTATTAAGTAATACTCCATCTGTATTTAAATAGGAAATACACTTACCATTTCCGGCCGTACTTAAATAGGAGACACACTTGTCATTTTTAGTAATTTTTCAACTCCATCATCTAATTAAATAATATACTTCTAATTTACCCTATAACCCACTACCACATTAAACAATTAATTTCATAAACCCTCACCCCACATACCTCCAAAATTTATGGTTCCCACTTATTTACTTGATTAATTAAAATATTTACTCCAACCCACTTGCTTTATTATTTTATTTCATTCAACTATTCTTCCTTAATACACGTTCCCGGCCAAGTATATCTCATATTTAAACACGGAGGGAGTATGTAATTACACATAATTATGGTCAAACTAGTGCATTGATAAATATATCAGTCAAACTGTTGCAAGTACGTATTCAGGAATAGTAGGATTACAACATGTCTATTTTTGTCCACTTAACCATTTGACTTTACCAAACTACCCTCATTCATATTCAATAACCCACATCTTCACATAATTATATCTGAAAATGGGGGGAATCAATGTACATTACTACTCCATACTTATCTACTTGCATTGCAAATATTGGGATGAACAACTAAAAGAAAACGTAGCAAGTATACTAATTTCCTGGTTTTCACACTAACTATTCTTTTTGATTGACTTTCTCAAAAGTTATAATCTGAAATCAAATCTCGTCTATTTTACAGGGTCCCGTGTGTAAGAACAGGAGGAATCCGATTCCAGTTCCAAGGAAACCCACACTGGTTACTAGTGTACGTGATGAACGTGGGAGGAAGCGGAGATGTAGTAAAAATGTGGGTGAAAGGGTCTAAAAGTACTGTATGGATAAGTATGAGTCGTAACTGGGGAGCTTCCTTTCAAGTATTCTCCGAATTGGGTGGTCAAGCTTTATCTTTCAAGGTCAAGAATGGAGCTGGACATACCCTTGTAGATTACAATGTTGCCCCTTTTTATTGGTCCGCGGGTCAAACTTATCAGGGAAGGATTAATTTTTATTAACCACGGACCAACGTGGTTTGGGATCATCACGTCATCTATGATCCTTAATTAACAATTTGTACTAATTAATGTACCAATTATGGATTATGCATGTTACGTTGTTGATTGCATGTTTTCTTTCCTCCGATTATAAACGATCAAACTCAAATGTAATTTTAAGGGTTGTATAGGAGGAAGATTCATCGTTTGTTTGTAATTTATTCTTGATGATGAATGAGAATGAGGAACATAGCTAATAATTCAACATTTTTGCCTCAAAAATGATTAGGCACTTTAATTTGTGTTTACATATACTACGTACAAAATACTATGACCATGTTTCTCAAGATGTCTCTCCTAATTTGAAAAATGAAAAGAACTGAAATGACGAAAGGAATTGAACCAAAGACAACATATGTAAATTTAAAAAGTTCTCTTTCCTTCTAAATCAAAAAATTCGGGACTAAATTTAGCTATGTCCCGTCCTTAAATCAATAGGAAATAGCTAGGTAGAGTAGCTCGCAAATCTTACATATTAGGAAATTTTACTCTATTTCTTCAATGTTGGAGTGTGGGATAACTATTTCTTACACGCCCAATTGTGGATTTATATTTAATTTTAACATGATTAATTGAATGAGAACTAAACATGAACTAAACTCAATGAATGAAATTACACTAGCCACCTTAAATTTATTAAAAAATTAATTAGATACAATCCCAAATAAAATCTACAAATCTCGAGTGAAATTTTATTAAGGACCTTTACCTTTGATAAAAAATCTCGTAGAATTAGATCTCTATAATAACTAAATATGAAGTATAACAATTGATCATCTTTCATACTTCGTATGTAATACAATAAGTCAATTATATAATAACTAATTAAATATGTTCTGCTCACCTTATTTCCACTTATTTCGGAAAAAATAAGTTCAGATAAGTTCAGTTAAGTTCAGATAAGATAAGTTCAGGAAAAAAAAAAGGTTGACCAAGTACAACTTATAACTAAAATAAGTTTTGATAAGCTTTAATAAGTTCAGATAAGTTCACATAAGTTCACATAAGTTCCCATAAATTCAGATAAGATAAGTTTTGAAAAAATAAGTGAAAATCAGGTGAATAGAACACATCAGTATAACAATTGATCATCGGTCGTTCATACTACATACGTAATACTTCGTACAATTAAGTTATTAAATTAATATTTTCTATAAAATATTAAGTTAATTAGTTGACATAGCCATTCGTATATACAAGTTCAAACACTTAAATATATGACCTCCTAGCACGTAGACATTAGTTGTGGTCGTTGTCTAGATGGGCAATAGCCGCTTGGTTGAAAATCTCCTCCAATATATGCACTGCATTTTAGACGGCCAAAATATTTTTATTTTTTCAAATGCAACAATATCAATGGTAGAATTGTAGTGGGTGCTCATAAACTCATTGAATCTAATTGTATCTAAATATAGTAATAATATACTCTAAAAATATTCATAGAGTAATTAAATTTTTGTCGACTTTGCCATTATAATTAAAAAATACCCTAATAAAGGCACTAATCAACCCTAATAATGTAAAATACTATAAAAATAATTAACTTTTTATATGTTTTCAACAATCGGTTTGTTTAATCAAGACTTCAATCAACAAAGTCTTGACCTTGTGGTTAAAACTGAGGGTATATGTGTACAATAGGTCTGCAATCGGATCCTCCCTCAACCGTTTGTAATGGACTCGATCATTCGTAACAACTACTACAACAACAACAACAACAACAACAAAATCCAATCATTTCCTTTTTCCGTTTTCTTCTTTTTTCATAAAACTAAAATATGAAAATACTACAAAACAGTTCCCAGTTTTTTGTTACCGGTATTCAAAATCAACATGATTCCTATAAAAGTTTATGATTCAATTTAAATTATAAGAATTACAAAATAAAAAAAATAAAAAATTAAAAACTAGCAGTGATATCGAACGAGCCCTAAGATATTTTTAGATGATTACCCGGTTACCCCATAGTTTTGGTAATTTTTGAACAAGATATATAAGTTCGAAAATGATAAAGGTCGCAACATGCGACCTTTAAGCCGTGTCACAATGATGACATGGCATGCTTATGTGTCATGATTTAAATTGGAATCTAAAATATTAAACTTATATATCCTACTATACATGTTTAAAATAATGGTAGGAAAATCTTAATATTCTAATTTGTTTTTTTCTTTATATCGATTACCTTATTTACATATTTTCATAGTAAATTTTTTGCACTGATAGTAAAAATATTATGATGACTCATAGTTTACGTGGCGCTTATATGTACCAATTAAACTCCGACACGTAAGATTGTGACAACTAAATGTTGTCGCAACTTGCGACCTTTATCATCATCCATATAAGTTTACCGGGCAGTGATATCGAACGAGTCCCGGGACTTTTAAAGTTCGGAAATAAGTAATTTATAAGCAAGATAAATTAATTAATTTCACTTCTAGCTTAATTAGTCAATGAAGAAATGCAACGTGTAATTTTGTCTTACTATAGCTACCAAAAAAGATAGTTGTGAAGCTCACGTATAAGGTATAATAAACTCGTCGAATAATTGGAGACGAAAAGTTCCTTATATATATGTGAGTCCATTATATTTAACATGTATAACTAAGAATAACACTAAATTGAGAGAAGAAAATTAAACCCAAAAAAAAAAAAATGGGTCGTGAAATGATGATGAGAGTAAATATTGGAAGCTTCAACCTTGTCGTGGTAGTGTTCTTAGCGACGATGATGGTGAGATCGGCGGTCGTGGATGCCAAGTATGGTAATTTCAAACGTTACGGTGCGTACGCACCGTCAACCTCCTACACGCCCACAACCTCCTACACGCCAACGGTAGATTCGTTACCATGGCAATCAGCCCATGCTACGTTTTATGGGGATGAAACTGGCTCTGAGACCATGGGTTAGTTTTGTTTCTATATTTTCACGAGCTTTCACACTTCGTCTGTTTCAAAATAGTTACAACATTTTGATGTCACGAATGCTAACGCATAACTTTTGACCGTCGATGCTTATATATTATAATTATGTATTCTTAAAAATTATAAAACATATTGAAAATACATATTGAGACAAGCTCAATAACACTTTTCATAATAAAATTTGGTTTGATTTATTGATACAAAATTATGGTACAACTATTTAGAAATGGAAATAATATACTACTTAATCAACAATTTAGCCTTATCATTTTCTACTAGGTAATATTTGGATTGGTTTTTCAAATCCTCATAACTAGCATGGCAATATTTGTTAAAAGTTCTACAATCATATTCACCAAGAATATATCATATATATATCGCATACTAAAATGCTAGAAACATAATAAAGCACGATTGTGTGAATGCGCAACTGTGCAAGGATACATCTCAATTTCATTTAGTGTTGTCAAACATAGCTTAACATGATATCATTTTGTAAAAAAGACATTGATATAAATTAAGAATGCACGATGCATTAGCGACCACCGATAGTAATTATGTTCCTTTAAGCTTATGTCAAAAAAAAAAAATAGTAATTATATTTTAAGAATTTTGGCGTATATTTGATACACCCAGATACACCTTACATGTACAGGCATATATTTGTATGAACATAAATTAAAAGGTTGTTACTCGATGATAAACAGGAGGGGCGTGTGGGTACGGAAACTTGCACGACAGTGGCTACGGGTTCGAAACAGCAGCACTTAGCTCGGTGATGTTCAACAACGGGAATGCTTGTGGGTCGTGTTACGAGATCAAATGTGTCGAGTCAAAATGGTGCTTTGCTGACGCGCCTCCTATTAAGATCACGGCTACCAACCTCTGCCCTCCTAACTGGTACCAATCCAATGATGCGGGCGGGTGGTGCAACCCGCCCCGCTGCCATTTCGATTTGTCTAAGCCCATGTTCATGAAGATTGCTGAATGGACCGCCGGAATTGTCCCCGTCAGCTACAGAAAGTAAGTATTCCTCCATCATTCTACTATAATAATAATATAATAGTTTTTCTATTTGACTTGCTCAAATGTTAATATGTGTAATTAAATGATTAACAAGTTAGTTAGCGCCTCTCAAAACTTCAACCAACTAAGTTACAGACGCGTTTTTTTTTTTTTTTTTTTTTTTTTGACGGTCTAGTAAATACAGAAGAGCATCACTATAGGTGATCCTTTATTTGAGACTATATAAGCTAAGACTTCCACGTCATCTTTTTATTAATTTTTATTTATTTTTAATTAATCAGATTTTTGTTGAGACCCTTTCAGAGTTACTTAATTTTTCCACTTCACCCCTCGTACTCATTCAAGACTCCTCAAACTTATGAAAATAATAAAATAAAAAAGAAAAAATAATAATAATTAAGATTGAATGTACTGTTTAAACGTCTTAAGTAGAGTCTTGAAATTCCAAGACTCTTACTCGGACTTTTTTCATACTCTTCCACTTAAATGGAAGGTCTTAAATTAATACTCAATAAAACTATAGCTCAGACTACCGTTCATCTTGCTAAACATTTCATAGTTGCTTCTTTAGCCACTAGCGAGTCCTTACTTTTTAAAATCAAACATCCAATGATAAATCTCTTAAAATTAATTTTCATTTATTAGCAAAGGAATATATTTTTAGAATTTTTTTTTCACAAACTTTTCTTTATAGAAGATAAAAAACCCTTTGACAAAAAATGAGAATTGTTGCCGTTTTTGTTAACTCGTCCAATAACGACTCTTCTTTAATAACATTTTTTCTCCTTTTAAGCCACTATTTGGAGATGATCCAAGACCTGAAATTGAGTCACACATGAAACCGGAACCTGAACATCAGGTTCCAGTTTCATAACCACAGATTTCTAATAAGTTTCAGTTCCGATTCAGGGTACCTTTTTGCTCATCCTAAATAACTGTATACTAATCGGTACATTTTAACAATTTCGCAGGGTGCCGTGTGCAAGGCAAGGAGGGATTAGATTTCAATTCCAAGGGAACCCATACTGGCTACTAGTATCTGTCTTGAACGTAGGAGGAAGTGGAGATCTAGCCGCAATGTGGGTGAAAGGAACTGAAACTGATGAATGGTTTAGCATGAGTCGAAATTGGGGTGCTTCTTTTCAAGCATTTGCAAAATTAGGAGGCCAATGTCTCTCTTTCAAACTCCAAAATCCAGATGGGAAGATTGTTATATCTTACAATGTTGCACCCGCTTATTGGTCAACCGGTCAAACTTACCAGGCCGATAACAATTTTTATTAATTCATTAAAATGAGATACTAAAAAAAATGCGCGATTTAGGACTGTCACGTTATTTACGGGGATAGTCCTGGACAATTGTACACGTACTTGTGAGGATCGTATAGAGTTGTAACAATTGTTTGTCAATTGGTTCTTATACTAATTAATACTATGTTTTTGCATGCCCTTAATTTTGAACTGAAATTTGTTATGGTACGTGTAACTTAAGTATAGAGGAGGAGGATGTTATCAATCATCATGGAGTTGTGATTTTGACCATGATGAATGATTATGATGAATTGGGAGATGCATGATTATCCCATTCTTTCCCCTTTGTAGTTAAAAGCAAGCTACTCATAATATAATTCTTTTTTTATGGAATCCAAACAATGGAAATTTAACCCTTTTTATTCATAAATCTTTGCATTATTAATTATACAAATTATTCAATTCCCTTGTAACAATTTGATTTTCATGTTTGTCAGTGTACAACAATTTGACTTTCACGTTTGTCGATGCAGCACAACTTGATTTTCACGTTAATTTGTCGATGCAGCTCAACAATCTGATTTTCACGTTTGTCGATGCAGCTCAACAACTTGATTTTCACCTTTGTCTATGCATCACAACAACTTGATTTTCACCTTTGTCGATGCACAACAACAGTATTGGATGAATAGTGTAACTAATCATATTAGTAAGAAATCCAAAAACATTTTTTACATAATTACATTTGTGTTTGGGTGCTTTGAAGTAATCCTAGCTACGATCTACAATTTCGACCAACATTGCATTAAGATTGGACCTTCATTAGCCATAAATATTTGGTATAAGTTACTAATTAAAGTTAATTAATAATATATTAAGTTAATTAGTTGACCTACAAATTCATATACAAGTTCTAACAATTAAATATGACCTCCCTGCACGTAGAAATAAGTTGAGGTCATTGGCCTCTTCATTAGATTGGCAAACGGCCGGTTGATTGAAACTTCCCTAGAATATACTAGTAGTACATATATTTCAGACGCCCATTCGTAAATTTTCATATTGCAATAATACAAAAGGTCGAATTAAATACTAACCCAAGTACCCAACCCGTTTAATTAAACATGGTGTGTTCGAGTCGTATAAATTGGCTGGAAAATCTCAATAGTAATCCAACCTGTTTAATTAAACATGTTGTATCTTATTTACCAATTTAAATATTTAATTAAACGTATCAAAAATCCTTGACACTAATTATAATCCATTTTTTTCATGTATGGTTCATCTCGTATTTGTTCAAAATAAATTTGGTACCATTCTAAAATTTATTACCAACTACATTTAATTAATGATTGTTTTTCTTTAGTCGGGTCAAGTTGTGACAGGCTCTTGTTGGAAAAATTAACACTAACTCAATCAATTTAATTAAACGTGTCGTATCGGGAATACTAACCCGTTAAATTAAACGTGTCGTAAACCCTTAAATTTAACCCACTTTTTAATTTCCGTGTTTAATTATGTCGTGTCAGATTTTTCCAGCTCTTAACTCCTTAAGCTGGAATCATACATTTCTAGCTTTGCCAATGTAGAGTTGCAACGTGTAACTTTGTGATGACTAGCTAGAAAGAACATTAAAATTAAATTCCAAAGTTGTGAAGCTCACGTATATATAATCTCTGTCGACATTTAGGACTTGGCAAGCTCTTTACATATATGTATGTCCATGATGTTAAACATGCAATGTATAAATAATAAATTAATTACTTACAGGACCTTATTTATATAGCTAAGCTAGCACGTATTAAATTTCAGAAAAGAAGAATGAGTCGTCAAACGATGATGAGAGTAAATTTTGGAAGCTACAACCCCGTCGTGGTGGTGGTGGTGGTGGTGGTGTTATTAGCGACGATGACGGTGGTGGATGGTTATGACAACTACAACGGTCAAAGTTCATACACGCCGTCATCCTCCTACACGCCCTCGTCACCATGGCAATCAGCCCATGCTACGTTTTACGGAGATGAAACTGCCTCTGAGACCATGGGTTAGTTATATTATATATGCTTCCTCCGTTTTTATTTAGTTGTGTTATAATTTGTTGGTCTCTTTTGCTCAATCGTTGTTTTAGATTATTTATAGTGCTTCCCATTACTGGTTAGTCTGATAACTCATGTCGCCAGTAATGGGAAGCATTATAAGTAAACTATAACAACAATCGAACAAAAGTCACAAACAAGTTACAACATCTTTCTTCTCAATGCAGTATTCCAATCACTAATATCTCAAATTATCAATGAGTCGTTACAACATTACAACATTATGTTCACCATTTAACTTCAAATTTGCTTTGCCATTTTGTACCTACTATACATTGAGTTATATTCACCTTGATTAAATTCAATAAATTAATGTTAGAATATGCCTTGAATCGGTCAAGCTCTTTACTACAACGCCCTAGCACGGAGATAGATCTCCTAATTGTATTTTGTAATCTGTACTACTCAAAAATCAAAATCAATAAAACTTTCTTCTCCTTAGCCTGTAGATGTAGCTAATATATTGTTAGTGAATTGCGTTAAATATCTGTGTTCTTTATTATTTATAATTTTTCTTGATTCCGTTATAACAATTAAAACAGGGGGAGCTTGTGGGTACGGGTCCGATAGTGGGTATGGGTTCGAAACAACAGCACTTAGCACGGTGATGTTTAACAATGGGAAAGCTTGTGGTAGTTGTTATGAGATAATGTGTGTCGACTCAAAATGGTGTTATAATAATGTGCCTTCTATTAAGATCACTGTCACAAACCTCTGCCCTCCGAACTGGGAGCAGTCCGCCGATGCAGGCGGGTGGTGCAACCCGCCTCGCTCCCATTTTGACTTGTCTAAGCCCATATTCATGAAGATCGCTGATTGGACGGCTGGTATTGTCCCCGTCAACTATAGAAGGTATGTAATTAGGAGTCTGAATCTTCTGTCCCACAATTCATGTATGTCACTTTTTTATTGGATGGTAATAAGAATTTTTGATAATGAAAATAAAAGTGGCTACAAACATTAAACAATAAAAATAAGTGGTAAACAATTGTGGGATATAAAATTATACTTATTTCGTATTAGAAGTTCTTTTATACTCCCTCCGTCCCTTAATACTCGCACGGCTTTCTTTTTCGGGCCGTCGCTTAATACTTGTAGCGCTTCTATAAATGAAATTTTTTATCAATATTATATTATTTCTCACACTTACCTACTACCCCACCTACACCCCCTATTCTTTACAAAAATTATTTAAAAATTCACATCCTCCATGATTAGTTAACACCCACTCCTTGATTTCATGTTATGCTAATGTTAATTGCATTGTCATGAGAATGAAACTCGTCTATATATAAAATCGTAAACTAAATTTTCATGAGAATGAAACTCGTCTATATATAAATAAGCATCATGATAGACTGTCATGTGATTGAAAATTGCTATATATATGTGCAGGGTGTCGTGTGCGAGGACAGGAGGGATTAGATTTAAATTTGAAGGGAATCCAGACTGGTTATTGGTATCTGTGTTGAACGTGGGCGGAAACGGAGATGTATCCGAAATGTGGGTAAAAGGTACTGAAACTGATTGGATTAGTATGAGTCGGAATTGGGGAGCTTCTTTCCAAGCATTCTCCAAGTTAGGAGGGCAATGTCTCTCTTTCAAGCTCCAAAATGAAGATGGGAATGTTGTTGTTGCTTACAATGTTGCACCAGTTGATTGGTGTACTGGCCAAACTTACCAATCCGATACCAATTTTAATTGAGTAACGAACGAAGTATAAAAGTACGTACATGATTTAGGACCATCACGTTATCTACAAGAGGTAGTTCAAGTAATCCTAGACAATTGTACACTTGTGAAGATATATAGAGTTGCAACATTTATTACTGGTCAAACTTACCAATCCGAGACCAATTTTAATTAACGAATGAAAATATAAAAATACTACGTACATGATTCATGATTTAGGATCATCACATTATCTATGGGAGGTAATCATAGCTAGTACTCCTAGACAATTATTGTACACTTGTGAAGATATATAGAGTTGCAACATTTGTTAATTGCTTCTTAATGACTAACTAATACTATGGTTTTGACCTTTTGAACTAAGATTGTGGTGTAAGTATACAGGTTGAGGATGCATCAATCATCATGGAATTGTTATTTGATCATGATTGAAGATCGGTCCTATTCATTCCTCGATAGGGGAAGAGGATTTCGAACCTAATACTTATTGACACAAGTCGTTAGTGTTAAGTGTTAATCAATAGAACAAGACATCACTAGATCATTAGTAGTCTTTATCCAGTCTAAAACAGAATTAGCTCGATACTAACACGACCTAGTACCAAGCCCAAAACATAGTTGGGCTGACATTAACACAACTAATATCAAAACACAATTACTCCGATACTAAGACGGCCTATTACCAAGCCTAAAATTTCGACCTAAACCTGATCAACTTGAACACGACCCGAAAAATAGCAGGTTTTGGGCCGAATGTTTAGGCTCTTTTTCGGGGCCAGTCTAATCCGACCCGATTTCAATTTTTTGGGTGGGTTTCGAGCAACTAAAACTACAATTATAGTTACAAGATTGGGTTAGCCTAAACATATCGAAAATCCCTATATTTTTTAGCGAAATAGCGGATTTTGGGCACACAAAATCGTCCCAAAGGTGACCCAGCCCGACTCTTGTAGATATTGGTCCGGTCCAACTCGACTCGACCCGTCTTTTAATCGGGTTTATTTTGACAACAACACAACTTATGGTCCGTCCGACAACACAAAGTTGCACTCCATTACCTTGGTCCCTTGCACACGTGTGAAATTTAAAGCCAAAACGGAAAGATGACGGTTTGGCTTTGCGCCGTTTCTCCTCCTCTTAAAGCGTGCCCTGTAAGCTTAATACTCATCACTTCATAAAGCCCCATTTTCGTAAATACCTCAAATCACAGACCCCTCTAAGCAAAAAAAAAAAACAAAAAACCTCTTAACAAAATTCACTTTGGCGCTCATCGTCTCTTATATGGCGCATTTCTCCATTTCAACTTAAAAATCCCCCAAAAATTAGGGCTTCTTCCTCAAAAGCTCTTACAAATTTCCCCAATTTTCTCTCTCCTAGGGTTTCAGATCCCACTTCCCAATGGCGGTTAATCTTACCGAAGGCGCAATCGAAGCGATGTGTAATGGCGACACTGAAATTAAACCCCTGCTACAAGTCGCCGATATTCGTCTCGTAAATACTCAAAACCAGAACAGTGCTACAGAGCGGTACCGGCTTTTGTTGTCCGATGGTGTGCATTTGCAGCAAGGGATGCTCGCTACGCAGCGGAATGAACTCGTTAAAACTGGGGCGTTGCAGAAGGGTTCGGTTATTCGGCTTATGCAAGCCGTTTGTAATGTCATTCAGAATCGGACGTTAGTATTTCAGCTTTCTTTTTTTTCTGGTTCTTGATTTACAATTGATGTCGATTGCTGCTCGAATTTTGATGCTTTTTAAAGAAAATTGGTTTTGGAAGATTGATGGTTGATTAGGGTTTAAGACAGGTTTTAATGGGCGAAAGATTATAGCTTGAGTGCATGGGGTTATATAATGATTTTAATTTCTATTTTATTGATGCTTTAATTTTGGTTTTAGCAGATTCAATTGGATGGGTTCAGTGAGTATCTGTGGTTCGTATAGTAAGTGTAGATTGGGGTTGTGGGTATTAAAAATTAAGGTGAAGTTTTGAGGTTTTATAAATTTTAGGGTGTATTGTCTTTATATCAAATTGGGATTGTGAGTAATAGGAGGAGTTCTTCGAATTGGGGTTTTGTTTATGCAGGGGATTAATATTGTTAATTTATTTGTTCATCTGATTTGTGCTGTTTTCCATGAGACCATTGGTTTTTTTTTCTTTTCTTGTTTTGACGGATCTTTCTTCTTTTTGCTTAGCTTTGGGTCTTTAGTTTGTTGCTCATGGTTGAAAGATGTTTTTTTGGTGTGTTTGATGATCATTTTTTTATATTGAAGAAGATAAGAGTTTTAGTTAGGTGGAATTGCAAGAGGATATGTTTATAATAAGCAATAAACAGAATTGTCGATAGTTCTACTTCTAAACTGGCAAAGTGCTTAGGATTTAGGACTGGTTGTTCCCCTTGTAAAAAGCTAGCGCCTTCAGAGGCATGAAACTCGCTTAATCACTTCATGAGTACAAATTATACTCCGTAGTTCTATATGATAGTTTTAATTGACTTTCTCATTCGCAGTGAGCCAGTGATTACTATAAATGTGTATGCAATGTATACACACATACTATTTAGAGTGAGTGGCTGTTTCTTTCCTGTTATTGAAACCTGTGGAAGCAAAGAGGCCATGTCTTCAAACATCTATACAACTAGCCAACTACTTATATATACTTCTGATATTCTAGATTGTCAGATGGAATGTATTTAATCTTCAAGTCCAGACTTGCTGTAGTGGTATGGTTCATGCAATTTGTGATATGTGATCTGAAGGGAGAGTCTAGTATTTTAAGGAAACAGGAAATAGTAACTATGTTGTTAGTCATTTGAACTCCATGTGTTACACATCTTTTTCAGTCTTGGCACCTTGTTTATTTTAGTTTGTTGGTTGTTAGCATATACTTCCTTCCGTTCTTTATTTACATGACACAATGTCCTTTTAGGGAAATTTCTTTTTAGTTGACACAATTGTATTGTGGGAAAGTTTTAAGTGGTGAATTGTCATCTTTGCCTTCACTTTTAAAGAGGTGAAAGTGATGGTTGGTTGTTGTTGTTAAGTGCACTTTTGTCCTTTATCTTTCTCTTTTAACTCTCCTCAATATCTGTGCCAAAATCCATCGTGTCATGTAAATAAGAACGGAGGAAGTAGCATTCTTGGATGTTTGTTGTGTTTAATGCTCTTTTCTACTTGCTTGAGTTTACCTATCCTTGTTTTCTTGAAGAATGTTAAAAAGTAAGTCTTGGTTGGTATGCTGACTTGGCTCTTAAACGGTAATTTTTCATGCAGAATTATAATTATCATTGAGCTTGAAGTGATACAAGTAGTGTGCCCGGCAATTGGAGAACCAACTCATTATGTGAGTGGTGGTGCTAGACCCACTGCACAAGTGCCCTCTCCTGTGGGTGGTCAAACTGGGATGATTCCCGGGAATGTTCAGCATTCAAATCTTCATCCATCAGTCAATAGCTCCACTGCTAGACCTAATGGAGCAGGGGATGGTGTTGTACAGCAGCCGAAGCTGGAACCACGGACAGCTCAAATGCAGTCTTATGGCGGCCCTGTTAGCAGTTCTTATTCTACAAATAATGGATCTTCTTTGAACCCTAAACCAGTATTTGCTGCTGGAAATTCTACAAACACTGCCATTTCTGGTACATATGGAGCCAAAACAGAGTTCTCACGTGCTCCTCCAAATGCTGCTTATGCACGCAATCAGCAACCTGCCTTTCAGCAGCAGCAGCAGCAGGCCTCTTCAGTGTACATGAATAGGGGTCCTGTTACAAGGAATGAGGTGATCCCTAGAGTGGTTCCAATTGCTGCCTTAAATCCCTACCAAGGTCGATGGACAATCAAGGCAAGAGTAACATCAAAGGGTGAACTTCGGCACTATAACAATACGCGTGGAGATGGGAAAGTATTTTCCTTTGATCTTTTAGATTCTGAAGGTGGAGAAATTCGGGTTACTTGCTTTAATAATGTGGTTGATCAGTTCCATAACCTAATTGAGGAAGGCAAAGTATACTTGATATCAAAAGGGACGTTGAAACCTGCTCAGAAGAATTTCAATCATCTTAAAAATGATTATGAGATCTCTTTAGACATCACATCTCAAGTTCAACTTTGTGTTGAAGATGACAATAAAATTCCTAGGCAGCAGTTCCATTTCCGGCCCATCAGTGACATCGAGGGAATAGAGAGCAATGGTATTGTTGACTTGATCGGTGTTGTTTCTTCAATCAGTCCATCATCCTCAATAATGAGGAAGAATGGAACTGAAACTCTGAAAAGGAGTCTTCAATTGAAGGATATGTCTGGAAAAAGTGTTGAATTGACCTTGTGGGGTAATTTTGTTAATGCAGAAGGTCAGACCTTGCAAAATATGTGTGATTCCGGAAATAACCCTGTTGTAGCTGTCAAAACAGCTAGAGTATCCGAGTTCAATGGGAAGTGTGTTGGAACTCTTTCCTCTAGTCAGTTTTTTATAGAACCAGATTTCCCAGAGGCTCAGAAACTGAGGGAATGGTTTGATAGGGAAGGAAGGAACACGCCTTCTATTTCCATTTCAAGAGTGACTGCAAGTTTGGGTAAGACGGATGCACGCAAAACTTTGTCACAAATTAAGGATGAGAAGTTGGGGACCTCCGAAAAACCTGATTGGATTACAGTCCACGGTACCGTATCATTTGTTAAAACAGACAATTTCTGCTATACAGCATGTCCGATCCTGATTGGGGAACGTCAATGTAGCAAAAAGGTAACAAATAACGGAGATGGGAAATGGCGGTGTGATAGATGTGATCAATCTGTTGATGAATGTGAGTATAGGTATGTTCTCCAGCTTCAAATACAGGATCATACTAGCCTAACTTGGGCAACAGCATTTCAGGAAATTGGTGAAGAGATTATGGGAATCTCTGCTAAAAACTTGTACTATTTGAAAAACGAGGAACAAGATGATGATAAGTTTACAGAAATTACCCGCGCAGCTGTTTTCAATAAATACATATTTAAGTTGAAAGTAAAGGAGGAGACTTTCAGTGACGAGCAACGAGTTAAGTCAACTGTGGTGAAGGCAGAACGGGTTGACTTTGCTGCTGAATGCAGGTATCTTTTGGGATTAATGGAGAAAATCAAATTAGGTGATGCTGCTGTCAAATCTGAGAATGTCACTACTAATACTGTTTCTGGTGTGAGTTATACTAACAACAACATAAGCCAATCAGGAAACCAGTATAGTGGTGGTGGCGGCTATGGTGGTGGTGGTGGTGGTGGCTATGGTGGTGGTGTTACTGCTTCTGGAACACTTATGACCTGTAGTAGTTGTGGTGGTGTTGGTCATAATGCAGGAAATTGTCCTAGTATTATTAACAGTCAAGGAAACTTTGGAAATAATCAAACAGTAAATGCTGGTAACACTAATTCTGGACAGGTACAGTGTTACAAATGCCAAAAGTTAGGGCATTTTGCAAGGGATTGTCCTGGATTAAGTGCTGTTCCTCCAGCTTATGGTAGTAGTAATTTAGGTCCTGGTAGATTTGGTGGCGGTCAAAGACAACACGTTGGAGGTTTCTAAATTTTAAGGAATTGGAAGAAGTTTGTACATAAGTTTGGCGCCGGATTTTGTGATCTTAATAAACCCGACACTTTGCCATCCGCGCTTAAGGAGATTATCGGCACCATGCACTGGTGTTTGCTATGGCGTGGACGTGTGTTGTCAATGTTCTACCCTTTTGTAGCATAAGTAAGAGGGTTTTTTTTTTCTTTCATTAATTAGTTTGGCTTGATTTATCAATGGATTTTAGTTTATGTAAGTTAGTAGTTTCTACTTTTTCTGTGTACTATGTATGTAACTTTCCCTTGTTAGATTTGGTCGTTTATACTTTATATATTAGGGAAATTTTCATTGGTGCACTTTTCACTTGACATCCATATTTTTCTTGAAATTTCATCGATGACCATGAATTATTAACTAATTTTTGGCCCGGGCGATGCCCGGAGTTACTACTTTGAATATCATACTGTGTTGTGTAACATGTAAAATATTAGTGACAAGTCTAGTGTTAGATTTATTAGAAATGCTTTTTAATATATTAGTATAGATTTTTCAGAACAATATCTCGGTTTTGTGGGAAGGAAAAGAGTCCTTGCCCATCTCTCCCAAGAAGATTTCCGTAGGTTCCTGAATTAGCAGCAACATTAATGGATTTTATTGTATTTGATCAATAGACAGACAAAAAAAAAATCAATAAAAACGCGATAATATCCCTGAATTTTCACATGCTTAGTCACATTGTTGTTTCAAGAATATGTTGGCATAAACATACAAATTACCTCACAGATTATTACCAACATCACCTATACAGCAAACCCTAATCAGATTACTAACACAATTAGTTCACTATTGCCTTATTTCCAAATCAATATGCTCACCCAGTTTCAGAAACAAACACTAGTTCCAGATGATCCTGCATTATCACCCTTGCTGTGAAGTGTCTCTAACATCATTTTATGGTTTCCACAACAAGAGTTAGTAATACCCTCAACATGATCTGATTCTGAACTATAGCCTGCAAAATCATGGTAAACAGCTTTTTCTGGATGATAAACAGCTTTTTCTGGAGCTACAAATTGCTTTTCAGTAGCTTTTTTCAGCCGAATCCGCTCTGCTCTTGACCCAATTACCTGACCTAATATAGATGCACCAACTGTTAATGCCATGGCAGTTTTGGGCATTAAAACAGCTTTTCTAAGCATGGCTATAAAGGGTACAGCAGCATGAACTGCAATGAACCATGATAATGAGAATTTCTGAGTGTGTTCTCTCCATATACCCAGAGGTATGTTAGATGCCATGCCTAATGCAGCAATGCAAAGCATTTTTGCTGGTAGAGGTTGAGGGCGGAGGTTTTTCACAAAGGCGGTTCGAGCAAGAGCCGCCCTGGCAGCCACTATAGCAGGCGGGCAATGGAGTTTGACACCCGATGGCGGTTGAAGATGTTTGGCAACTAAGGGAAGCACATGATTTACAGCCCGATAAGACTTTGCGATTGGGCAGTTTCCGGTTTGAAGCCACTCGTTGCTGAGAGCCTCATGTCCTGATGGATTTCCTTCCTGAACATGAGAAAACCATATGTAAATTGGGTTTTCTAGGATTATCATGTACGAAGTATACATCAAAATTCAAAAGAAGTGACAAATGATTGTCACATATTTAGTTTTTCATGGTTTTCCTGAAAGGTAAAGGCTCTATTCTGTTCACCTTATTTCCACTTATTTAAGGAAAAATAAGTTCAGATACGTTCAGTTAAGTCAGATAAGATAAGTTCAGGAAAAATAAGGGTTGGCCAAGTACAATTTATCACTAAAATAAGTTCAGATAAGATAAGTTTAGGAAAAATAAGTGAAAACCAGGTGAATAGAGCACACTATAGCACACCAAAAAGTTCTCATGGAACTCATATTACACCACAACTTAATATTTCAAGAATATCATGATAACATACCTTAGCAAAATTATCCTTTTTCCCGGATGACTCTGACTTCTGCTTTTGCTTCTGCTTCTTCCACTTATCAGCAAAGAAATTGAAACCAAATGGCCCCCCGAGTCCAAATGCTGACAAACTAATTGTAGCTGCTTTTGCAGCTAACGGGTTAAACATCGGAGCAGATTGGGGTTCCAAATGATCATCATCAGCTTGAAAACTTGACTTCCTGGAAAGTGGGACAACCCCATCCTTTCCATGGAAAAGGTTAAAAGCCAAATCGAAGTTTGGACCATCTTCAAAGATTGGACCTTTGAATCCAGCAACCTACAGTGTAGTAGATGAGCCGTTATAATTTCCTGGACCAATGAAGTGAATTGACATGGCTATAAAAAATAAGCAGACTAATAACACCAAGCAGTACTTAGGGGATGTTTGGTTGCATGTAAATAGAGGGGGAAGTGTGAGTTCCTAGGAAGTGTATACCTAGCTACTTGTTTGGTTGACATCAAATGGGAGTAACGGGGAAATTAGAACTTCCTTCGGAACTTGAAATTCCTTTGAACATGGGAAGTGGCTTACCTACCCTCCCCTTGGTAAGTCATACTTCCCATGTCAATTCCCATCAATTATGAATTCTCAAGTTCAATCAAACATAATCAAACTATTTCCTAGGAAATTAACAAGGGAATTAACTTCCTATTAGGTGATGTTTGGTTGACATGAAAAACCATAGGAAGTATGAGTTCCTAGGAAGTGGAAGATTAGAGTGTTGTTTGGTTGACAAAAACATGGGAAGTCACACTTCCTAGGAAGCTCTACTTCCTACAAAATGGATGAAGTTGCTTACCTAGGTTCCCCTAGGTAAGTGGAACTTCCCATGGGAATTTACTTCCCATGTTTAACCAAACAATATCACCCACTTCCTAGGAAATACTTATACGTGGGAAAAACTTCTTCCTAGGAAGTTCTACTTCCCACGATCAACCAAATTCCATGGAAAGTTACTACCCAAGTGAACCAAACAAGCACTTAGAATTGTAAGAAGGACCTGTTAAAAGTTCCAGACCAGTAACCCATAGAAAAGAATATAAGATAGACTAGAAGAAGGCACTCACTGGAACTGGAAGACTCGCGGGTGAGAATGACAAGTTTGTGGGTTTGCTTATGTTCCTCAAGAATGGACATTGCTGAATATCTTGTTCATCAAAGGGGCATTCAGATGTGGATGCCTTCATTTTGTTAAGGAAGAAGTCCATCAAAACCTTTTGTGGCTTTAGCCTGCGAGAAGAGAGATAATTGTATGTGATTATTATTGTTCAAGTTTAGGTTTAAGGCGGTTTAACTGTCCTGCTAAAAAACGGTCAGGAATTTCAGTAAATAGATATGGAGTAGCTAAGTTGAATATCATATATTTGCAGCAACAAAAGGAAACAAGTCTGAAGAAGCCACCAAACAACAAAAAGTTTATGAAACAACGGAAAGGCCATGTCATTTGCACTGCATTAGTAATTTAGTACAGTGAACGTATCAAATTATCAGTCAAAATATAGGACATCTAGCAGGACTCTGGATAAGAGTTTGCAGAAACACAAACACAAATCCTTTGAATTATCAGTGGTTTATTGTAAAAATCAGTCCATAAGTTCTAACTACTCCACTTAAATCTCCGTAGAGTCGTAGACCAAGATGGAATCGACACAACTTCATATTCCTACACTAGGAAATTTTATCAAGCGATGAATATTTTCTGCAAGTAAATGATAAATAGCACACTTCATCAAGAGATCAAAATTTCTTCCATTAAGGATGTTAAGTGTCTCAATTATGATGGATGCTTCAACTCCCTTCCTGGTAAGAAAAGTACTCATAAGTGTCTCAATTATGAGTACTTTTCTTACCAGGAAACCAAATAACACTAAAAAATCTATCAGTATAAATACAAGGAATCAGATAACATAATTGCTATCAGCAGTAGAAAGAAGCATTGGAGACAAAGTTTCACCTATAAATAACGCTTTATTCATGCTAAAATTTCTTTAGAAAAGACAGGCAAGCAGAAGATTGTGCAAATGTATTTTCTTATTAGCCATCAACTTAGTAAGATTCTTTGCAAAAACCTTAAAGTATATAGATGTATATAACTAATACGGAGTATATTGGAAAAGCAATTTTAAATTTGAATGTTCGTCTCATAAACGGGACTCTGGGATTATGAAATGTGAGCTTTTTGAGTACTAAAACCCTTCTTTAATCTTCATTTTAAGATTATACTTTTTCATGATCGTTGTGTTCAAGCAATGTTCCAAAACCCAACATAAGCAATGTGCCTAGGGTATTAAAAACATAAAATTCCAAAATTCTCAGAAAATTTGGCAGAACCCCATTTGAAATTACCCCAAAAAATCATAAATTTCGCAGAGAAACTGAGAAATTACAGCTAATTATGATCTCAAATCAATTATGAAAGTAATCAGCAACCAATTCTCATAAACACAATAAATTACATGGAATTATGGAAACGCTAAATAATAATCAATAGAGGGAAAATAAAAGATCGAAATAGAAAACAAAACAAAGAAATTCCAGGCGAAATAAAAGGAGAGAATATCTTACAGAAGAATCGAGGAAGATGAAGAAACAACAGTAGAGAGGGGGACGTGTGGAGAGCACAAAAAACTGAGCCACGCAGAATTTTTTGATCTTCCCTACTTTTTCGGTAAATAATACTCCCTCCTTCCCTTAATACTCGCACCGGTTTGACCGGTATGGAGATTAAGACATTTAAATTGACTTATTAATTTAATGGGTGTTAGTTGATAGTGGAGTATTTTTTTACACAAATTCTTATTTACAATGGGTGTACAATAAATATTGTACATCGGAGTAAAAGTTAACTCAAAATGCTTAAAAGTTAAGCATATATGAGTGAAAGTTATCCATTTTTCAGTTATAAATTTTTTCATTTTAGTAAAACTTATTTCTTCAAAATAACTAATAATGTATAAAATTAATCATTTAACCCTTTAAAATATTTATCTATTAATTTTTTTTTTACTAATATAAAAGGTAATCAAAACTAGGTTAAAGTTACAAAAAAATTGTTAAAGTTATCTTGGTGTACAATAAATTTATTGTACACCTTGTGCGCACAAGACCTTTTGATTTTTTTAATATAGTTAGTGGGAAATGGGTAATATGTGGAGAGTGGTGAGTGGGATTGTGAATTTTTAAATGATTTTTTTGTAGGGAATATGGGTGTAGGTGGGGTTAGTAAGTAAGTGTGAGAAATAATATAATATTGGGATAAATTTCCATTTATAAAAGCGGTGCAAGTATTAAGGGACGACTCGAAAAGGAAAGCGGTGCAAGTATTAAGGGACGGAGGGAGTACTGATTTTGGTGAAGGATAAATTTTGGCTAAAAAAATTGGAAATTTTAAGGTCCAAAGAAATTTTGTGATGCAAAATGGGAAATTAGAAGTGTCACAATCTGAAAAAATAAAGATGGGTCTAGACGTCTAGGGAAAATTAGAACATTCGGTTATAAAAGTCTAACGAAAATTCAATTTCATTTCCTATTCGGTTATAACTCTTATTTTACTACGAATTCTTCCTTTTGTTGATTTGATTCCTATTGTGAGGACTTTAAGGCTGAGAATCGTCGGATTCCTTATCCATCGCTCTTCGCCACCCCGAAAACATCTACCCTGCTAATCCGACACGAATTCGACTCAAAAAATGTATTGGTCAAGATAAGCACTTTATAAGAGTAAAATCATTCCAACACGCTGCCACGAGGAAAAGTTTTTACTTTTGAAAAAGAACTTAATAATGGCGGAAAAAAAAAGGGAAAATGGTTTATTGTATCTCGATATTTATTTTGTTTTAACGTACATTTAGTTTATTGGGGGAATTCCGATAGAAGTTATCTTCTATGCGATATGCCGGTACATGGGCAACATACTACTCATACGAGGTAAACAACTAGTTATATCTAACAAAAAATACCAATAGGGTCGTGGCTTAATGGTTAAAACCGATGACATGTGTACGATAGGTCTCAGGTTCGAATTCTCCAACCCTCATTTATAATTTATATTGCCCTTATAAGTTATAACTCAATTGCAACTAAAAGAATGACAAAACTGTAACACATATACTGACCCATCTCTCATTTTCGATTGACTCATGGACTGGGCTGGTCTCATCATGGGCCAATTACTTTTTGTTAAAGTGCATCCTAACCAGCCCAGTAGCCCAGTAGGCAGTATCCCACCATTGGCCCATTGCTCATTGTGAACCAACTGGGCCATTTTGCATAAGCTATCTTCTTACAACGATCCTAAGAGTGACTACGTTAATCTTACACAAAAATTAAACCATTGAACTTAAAACAAAGGAGAGGATACTAGTGTAGTAGTGTATAAAAGCTTATAATCTTCTCGTTAAAGTTGTACTTTCTTTGTTCTCGAATATTAGTCTCATTTATAATCTTGACACTGTTCACAATTGAAAATAATCTTATAATTTGTTTTCAATACGTACTTCAAAACATATTCATGTGAGATTTTATTTTGTTCGTCTTAATGTGTAGTTTAACAATATCAAATTTTTATTTTTTTAACATACGTATTTGGAGATATTTACGCTTAAATATTGAGTTGAAAAATCAAAAAATGACTAATATTTAAGAATGGAGGGAGTACTTATCTTACGACCAAATTAAACATTTTTTGCGAGATTTAATACATTTCGTGATCGAAAAAAGGTTTCTTCTGATTTAGTTCGAATCACTAAAACTGTTATGTTCTTGTCATAAACACTCAAATGTTTAAAGCTACATAAACTTTGCTTTACGAATTATCACATATATCTAAGAGTACCTATTATAGCCGTCTTCAAGCATGACATCCTCCATGTTCTACAAATTACGCGAGTTTCCATCTTAAAAGCATTATTCTGGATAATCTCGAATGCACTCTATAGAGTATAAGATTTTCGCCTAACACTTTATTATTATTATTATTATATTTATTAATTACATATACACACTTATTTAATGTATTGTGTGATTGCGTCTAATTGAGGTCTTTCTCGATAGACAATCCACTCAACTACACAAAACTAAAAATGTAGGGGGACATTATATTGGTTGTAGCAAACAAAAAACATCAAAGGCGTCGGCAAAAATAATGCTCCAAAATTGACGGGAAAATTAATACAATAAATTGATTAAATTATTTGTCCAAAATCCAATCTTTAGTTTTTGAGTCACAAATGAACATGGATTGTTTTGGCTGTTTTATTGGTATAGTTACTATAGTACGATAAAAGTCATGTGGATTCCCTTTCCTATCCCCACTTGTTTGGTTAATCAATTTGAAAACACCGACACCATTTATTTATTTATTTTATTTTATATAAATACTCCGTAATTAAACATCACTTTCTTTACAACTACGCCTCTACTATGACGGCAACGCCATGCATTTGTCGTTTTCTCTTTCCTCCTACACTCTCTAAAGAAGTAAAGATGGTCGTGGAGGGTCGGGCTGGGCTGGGCTGGTATGAAAAAAGATCGACCCGATGTAGGCACAAAGTTGTGAGCCGTGCATGAGAAACATTTTTTGGAAAATGCACAATAAGGCACGGCAAAACCCGGGCTAGCACGACAAAGTACAAAATTAGGCTTAGGTATGATAAACCGACATAAGAGGTCAGGTCGTGCCTGGGTCACATTTTCGAAAATTTCAGCCCCGTCACGTTAGAGACGGATTTGACGTGGGGACCCTAGCCGGGCCACGACCATCTTTCCCTTTTTATACGTATTTCGTTCTGGGAGTTTATTTTTTATCTTTATGTTGGAATATTTACTTTTACCTTGTATATTTTAACATAAATGTCCTTAATATTCCTTCAAAAAAAAAAAAAAATCTTTCAAAAACCATGTTTGTTGATTATTTTTATCTATCATATTCATTGGAACATTAAATCTCACACATTTCCCATTGGATATTAAATCTCACACTTATTTAATGTTAAATTTCAGATAAATGTAAAAAATTTACGTAGTACTATTAATTAACGTAATTTATATTGTTTAAATAAAACAAAAATGCATGAATCTTTATCCAAATGATTAGTCGTTGAATCGCGTGAATAATAAAAAATGTAAAATTTAAAGGCAATATATTTTTTTTCATCGTGGATGGGAAATGATTGATAAATAGTACTCCACCTGCGATATGGATATCAACTAGCTTAATATAGTAAAGAGTAAAATAATATAGTAGAGAGTAAAATATAAATAGAATCAGAACTTATCGACATCTATGTCCTTAATCTATACATACATGATACATCCGTTATTATTATTATTTTATTATTTTTATTTTGATGGGATACATCCGTTATTATTTTTGGATTGTACGTATACTTGTTCATTAAGGACGAGTACAATGGTGGCCTGAGTAGTGAGTATGTGCCCGGTGTTCAAATTGTTTTATCTCAATTGTCTACTTGATCGAAAATTATAAAGGTCGTAACATGCGACTTTTAAGCCGTGTTGCAATGATGATGTGGCATGCTTACGTGTCATGATTTAAATTGGAAAATAAAATATTTGACTTATATAACCTATTATACATGTTTCAAAAAAAATGTAGGAAAATCTTAAAATTCTAATTTGTTTCATTCTTTGTATCGATTACCTTATTTACATATTTTCATAGTAAAAATATTGCATTGATAGTAAAAATATTCTGATGACGCATAGCATACGTGACGCCTATGTGTACCAATTAAACTCTGACACGTAAGATTGCGACAACTAAATGTTGTTGCAACTTGCTATCATCACCCCTATTTGATTATAAGATTTCCGATGCAATTATCTATACTCTAATCTCTGCTTTCTTCGACTTATTTTTATTGGTTATCAGAACACGTCAGAAAAATCATAACAGGCTAGAAAAATCAAAAAACACTAACAGAAAACATTCAAATCATATCAGGAAGAATTAAATCAGACCAAACAAAAAATAGAAAAACCAGACAGACAAAATGAAGAGAACAAGTCCCTAGGAGTCTAGCTAGTACAATTGTTATCATTGGTGGATCTCTCGATATTTTAGACCATAGACATATAGTCTATGTCTTAATTAATTATAGAAAGTGATTAGTGAATCCATTTGATTTATATGGAACGGACCTATTTGATTAATGGAATTAAGTCACATGTAGCGGGTCCTTTCCACCCTACCAAAACCAAAAGGGTATGGGATTTCCATGTGCTTTGTTATTTTATGGTGAATCGATTAATCTTATGAATTCAAACATACTAGCCTCGAGAAATTGTGAGCTGCCAAAGTTGACTTTTTTTTTTTTATAATAACAAAAACAAATGATTGATATACAAACCCATTTCTCTTGTAAGATGAACATTGTTGTTAGTTGTTACTCATTTAGGAGACGTGTTTAGGGTTTACTTTAAGATAAGTACACTCGGATGTATGATAGATAACTGGCTATTCAAAAGTAAATGAGTCAAAGATAAAAGTATATATTTTCTCCGTTCCGGAAATATCGCACCATTGTTGACTTTTACTTCTCTAACCGTTATTTTGACTGTTAATATCTCAAATCATGTGCAGGTAAAAATTATAAAAAAAATAATATTTAGAAAATATATATATCCATGCGAATCTAACATGACTCCACACGACTAAAATTTTCTTACGTACGAATCACAAAATGGAGAATGATAGAGTAACCCTAAGGGTTGGTAACCCTTTCAATATTGAGTTTTGATTGGTTACAAATGCATTGAAACTTTACATACAACACTTTCTCTCTCTAATTAATTATGTTTATGTATTATTTTATGTTATATGTATCTTAGGGGTTGCCAACCCTTAGGGTCAACAAAACATTTTCCTCACAAAATATGGCCAAAATCGTAGTTTGAATAGTGTAAATAATAAATGGTGCATGAATGATAAAATTAAGAATCAACCGAATCTAACTCGATCTTCCAACTCCTAATTAGTCAAAGCCGCTAGTCTTATGCTCCCTTGTTCCATCTATATATTGTGTGACTTAATAATTTTGTGAAATACTAATGTCAATTTGGACAACAATATTTTATATATGGATAAAGGAAGTACTCTAAAATGTGTAAATAATTAAGGATATTCACTACCACTAATTAATATATAAAGTGGTAATCATAGGACTCTTAAGGATTAAGTCATCTTGATTAATTAGCTTCAATCTATATTTTAAATATTGGGAAAGGATCTACGGAGTATTATGAGTATAATACTACCACCATAATTAATATTAGAGAAACATTATTGTGTCAATGTGTGTTGGTGACTTGGTGCACGAAATGTTTGGTGATACGTCTGTATGTAGTATTCACAAAAACAAAACCAACTCTTAATTATAGAAAGAAAAAGGAAGTCCAAGTGTCAACATACAAGACGTATAATTATAGATATGTTGATTAAGTGGTGATTGGGGCTGAACTTGGTAAGGAGGATCGCGTGTTCGATCGTTCACAACTACAATTGAGAAGGGACTGAAACCTATCCACTCAAAACTAACCCCGAATTCGGATTATCTCTAAGGATGAACCGGGTAGTAACACCAAAAAATAAAAAAATAATGATCATCATATATTTTATAACAACCGCATACAACGAAAGTAATCAAGTACGGAGTACGTAGTTACAAAGCTTGGTGCAGTGAAAATAATTTCACTTTTTAATCGAAAAGTTGGGGTTTAATCCTTCATAAGGGCGCTTTGGAGAAGGATTTCACTTATATTTCCTCGGTTTCTCCCCCTCCTCTCAAAGACTTTATCTCGCTAACTTGGATTGGGTTACCCAACAGAGGTTTCAGCTTGGTAGATTGCAACTGATAAATCCAAGGAAGAATTTCATTTCTTCCAAAGAAATCAACTTTAAAAAAATGTGGATTTCCTTGGAAGAGGTACAATTTTCCTTGGATTAATCACTTCCCCGGTAGGGTCATCCTTCATCTTACCCTTTCAAAAAAAAATGATAAAATACGTAATACTACACATTATTATTTTTTGTTTTTGTGTGAATGAGATACAAAAATGGTTAAGTGAAATTCGAACATGCAACTTATCGTACACACAAACCTTCCGGTCTAAGTTTTTAAAACACTTGATGAAGACCACATTGATACTGCGTACATAGTACAACGTTAGAATTGATGCGGTAATTAATTGATGTTTTAAGTGTTAATTATGGTTGGGAAATGAGAATTAAGTGCTTAAACTTTACGTAGTGGCAAGGTAACTTGCATTGGTAAGCAACAATGTCTTTTTCATAGGAGTAATTTTAGGTCAAAACCCATATTTAATTATTCTGTTTTATTGACTGTTTTTTTGGTCAAAAACAATCAGAATTTCCCGGCTACCCTATTTTGTACGTGTAGGGAAAATATGTGCGGTTGGAACAATTAGCACTCGCAGTTCTTTAGTCCAAAGCTACTGATGTTTTTCAACAACCCCAATAAAATTTCAATAAGTCTTCCACATATTTGGTATTATACAACAAATTTATAGGGGCTTACTATTTACCGCCCCACATTACTCAAAACCGCCCTAATATTTTACCTATATAACCCTCTTTATTTACCCCTTTATTTTTAACATTTATCATTACCATTTCTTTTTTTACCGCTTCTTCCCACATCACTGCCGGAGCACCACCGCCGGAGCACCGCTGCCGGAGCGCCGCCACCGGAGCACCACCGCCGCCGCCGGAGCACCACCGCCGGTGACTGCAGCCCGGAGCACCGCCGCCGGAACCCACTTCCAACACCACGCCGACCACCACAATGCCAACCACTTTTACATGGCCGAGACTACCGGAGGAACTTCAAATTCACAAGAGGTATTTTTTTTTTCCGGAAAAAAATTTAATGGACTTATGCAATTCTAGCTCCGACCATGGTACAGACTTATGAGTTTTAAGTCTGTACCATGGTACAGACTTATGCAATTCTAGCTCCAACTATGGTACAGACTTATGCAATTCTAGCTCCAACCATGGACTGAGCTAAAACTTCATAAGTCTATACCATGGATGGAACTAGAAATTCATATGTCCGTTAAATTCTAAGTTTTTTATTTGTTGTTTAATTTGGTTAAATTTTTCCGAAAAAAACATTAGTGACTTATGCATTTTAAGTTTGTACCATGGTACAGACTTATGAATTTTAAGCTCGTACCATGGCAGGGGCTTACAATTCATAAGTCTACACCATGGTACAGACTTATGAATTTTAAGTTTGTACCATGGGACAGACTTATGTGTTTTAAGCTCATACCATGGCAGGAGCTTAAACTGCATAAGTCTACACCATGGTGTGAGCTTAAAATGCATAAGTCCCTACCATGGTTTGAGCTTAAACTGCATAAGTTTGTGTCATAAAAATAAAATTAGTATTTTTCTTATATATTGATTATAAAAATTACTTTGTTTAAATAATTTTTTTTTATATAAAATGGGCAGGTTCCGTTGCTAGATTTTGGAAGCGATGGTATTAATTATAATCCAAAATTCGTAACTTCTGAAATATTTTCGAGTGATGATGCTGCTGTTGAGTGGGCTAGAAACATTGCTATTAGCAATGGTTTTAAGCTTGTGAAGTCCTCATGGAAACGAGGAGAATTGTACTTGAGATGTAACCGCGGTGAAAGAAATAGAGGCAAAGGAAGAAATTTGGCACAACAACATGACTTCTATTCTGGCACAACAACACTTTTCGCTCTTCCCCATCCCAAATCTGTCGGGCGACATGCCCCCCAAAACTAGGAATGACGCTACAATCAACCGGGCCACCCGAGATATGAGACCTAACTATCCAAGACTCGTTTGCCAATTGCTTCTGTCGTTTACTCATCCTCGCAGTGCTCGACTCAGATCTAACAAACTTCCCTCCTTCACCCTTCACAATCGAAACAACATCGGGTTCAGAATCATCGTCCTTAGCCACATCATCCCTAGCCACATCATCCCTATGCACATTAACATCCTCATCCTCCAAAGCCAACTCGGCCTCCAGCTCCTGCTCAAAGCCATCACCCCCATCCTCATCATCAAACGGACGAGAAGACTGACTTTCATGCACCGGTTGAATCACTCGTGCAACCTGCTTCTCTCTCCTAACTGAAGCATCAATACATCGATCTCGAGTATGTCGAGCACCAGAGTCAACATCGCTAGTGAGATACACGGAGGAAGATTCCCCAACTTTTTGCTATATATTTGAAAATCAATAATTAATTACCATCAAAATAATTTATAACTATGAGTATATTTTTTTTTAGTCTCATAACAAGTAATTTTTATTAGCATCAATGGAGCGTAATAACACTATCAATTTTGAATATTATTTCACTACTCATAACAAATGCCTAATATTTAGTAAACTCAAACTTAGGTATTTATTAATATGATTATTTCTTAACATTTTTTCTACTATTTAAGCTAGTTTTTTCATGGTACGAGCGTGCTTATAGTTATGAAAAAAATTGAATACATTTTTTCTACTATTCGGTAGCTTTTTCAATTTTGTTTCATTTAAATAAATTCTTTAGTAATTTTATTTAATATATATAGTCATCTTTAAAAATTATGTTTATAATTACTTAACAATACAAATTTAAAACGTAATAATTATAATTAATAAACATAATAATTATAATTAATAAACATGGAAAAAAAGTTGGGTTTTTCTTTCATAAAAAATAGCCTACAACTAATAAGTCTATGTCGATTTTATTTTTTAAAAAAAGTTGTTGACTTATGCATTTTAGGCTCCATCCATGGAATAGACTTATGAATTTTAAGCTTGTTCCATGGCTCGAGCTTAATATGCATAAGTCTAAACCGTGGACGAAGCGTAAATCGCATAAGTCCATGTCTATTTAATTTGTTAAAAAAAAGTTAGAGACTTATGCATTTTAGGCTCCATCCATGGAAGAGACTTATAAATTTTAAGCTCGTTCCATGGCTCGAGCTTAATCTGCATAAGTCTAAACCATGGACAAAGCTTAAATTGCATAAGTCCATGTCTATTCAATTTGTTAAAAAAAATTTAGAGACTTATGCATTTTAGGCTCCATCCATGGAAGGGACTTTTGAGTTTAAAGATCCTACCATGGATGAGGCTTAATTTGCATAAGTCTAGACCATGGACTAGGCTCAATTCGCATGAGTCTATGTTTCCTAAACTCAAATTCGATTTCTGATTGAACTTCCACACAATTCAACAAACAAATTTAATAAATAAACCACACAATTCAACCCAATCTGATTTTCTCTTCGTCATTAAAATCGAACTAATTGAACAAACGAATAAATCACAATATCATCCCAAAACAGGAAATTTAATAGAAAATTGAAAACCAAAAAAAACCAGAAAATTAAATCTAGCAAATTGGAATACATGAACTTTCATTTTAACATCTAATTGAACTCAAAAACCCAGAAAATTGGCGGCATCTAATTGACAAAAAACGTTTTCCTCGCCGGTTTTTTAACTCCCTTCGCCGCCGGTTGCTTGGCTCTCGTCGCCGACGATTCTTTTGTTACCTTCGCAGGATGATTTCGGCTACCGTCATGTGATTCCACCGGTGCTGTTGGTGCTAGATCCAAAGGAGAGGCGGCCGTAATGTACTGATTCTTGCCCCGTCGTCGTCGCTGGGCAAGGTGGCTAGGTTGTTCAACGGGAAAGTTGGTCGGGTTGTTCAACGAGCAAGGTGGCTGGGTTGTTGTGCTGTTGCGAGCCTGCGAGAAAAAGGGTAACAGGAAAGGGGAACGAGGTTCCAGCGGGAGACGGTGGTGGTTGGCAGCGCGAAACCGGAAAGGGGAACGAAGATGCAACAGAAACGGTGGTGGTCGGCGGGGCAATAAACTTGTGTCGTTTTTCCGACCACCTTCGCCGGCCACAGTGCTGCGACCCCGCCATCTGGTGGTCGGCGTTGAGTGAAGGAAAGTTTGTGGTGGTGGTTGGATTTTCTCTCTCCAAAATGGATGAGGTGAAAATTAAAAATCAGATTTGGTAAATTGGATTAAGTAAGGGTATTAAGGGGAAAAAGTGAGAAATATTGGGGCGGTTTTGAGTAATGTAGGGCGGCTTTTAGCGCTCCACAATTTATATTTTACATTGTAGTAACTTTTTACCTAAATTTTTATAGCTCTTTATTAAACACCCGTTGTAATTTAAAATTCGGAAATGATAAAGGTCGCAACATGCAACTTTTAAGTCGTGTCATAATGATGACATGACATGCTTATGTGTCATAGTTTAAATTGGAAAAATAAAATATATAACCTATTATACATGTTACAAAAAAGGTAAGAAAATCTTAATATTCTAATTTATTATATCGACTACCTTATTTACATATTTTCATAGTAAAAATATTACATCAATAGTAAAAGTATTTTGATGACGCATAGCATATGTGGCGCCTATATGTACCAATTAAACTTCGACACATAAGATTATTACAACTAAAAGTTGTTGCAACTTGCGAACTTTATCATCCCTCATTAAAATTTGTGATAAAATTCTCCCTTTACATAAGAAACTCATAAGTAAAAATTTATTCTCTTTACTTTACTCATATTGCTTATTAGACAGAAAATAAGACCAGATTATAGCAGACGTATCAGAAAAATAAAATACATTAATAGAAAACATTCATATATACCAGACTAAAAACTAAAAAAATCACACCAAATCAGATGAATAGAACAAAGCCTAAACCTTTAATAGAAACTGTCAAAAAAAAGAACCTTTAACAGAAATAATATCATTAAAATACCAACTATCTACTATTTCCTTGATTACGAAATTAAATAATATAAAGTATGACCTCTTCACTAGCTAGTATAAGTATTGTAAGAGTGTTATTATATTCTACTTCTAGGTTATTAAAAAGTGTTATTAGAGTACTAGACGTAATAGAAGTTCACCTTGTTCATACGAATAACGAAGCCTAAATAGAGCCTTAGTTTAATTTAATTTTAAAAAGAGGAATTTCTCTCGGATTTACTAAATTTAAAAGGTACATTAAATCAATAAAATCTTTTACTATTTAGGGACCATTGTTTTTCATAAATTATTAAATTTTAAAAAGGCTAGAATTTTCAATATATTTTCTCCCAAAAGCTAACCCATGTTGTCTCACATGAAGAGCAAACCCCAAATACAAAGAATAACATTCGATTGGTTTAAGAGGTGGAATGTCACTTGAGTTGTCGGTGGTAACATTTAGAACACTTGACCCATACGTAGTAATGTAGTATGAATGAATTAATGTACGTACGTGTTTTCTGCATTCGTTAAGAATGACCTCAAATCATCACCGATTTAGATTTTATTGAGTTCAACTTATTCTTATATCTTATTAGATCACAGCTGATCAAATTTGATCAAATTAGAACAGAAAAAATAAAAAACACTTTCATAAGACATTCAATCCAAACCAGATCATAACCTAGAAAAATCAGGTGAAGAGAATAAGGGTCCCGAAAAGGTTACGTGCTTGGTCTTCATTGTTTTTGTGAGCCAAAATCGACCAAATTCGATTGAAAATAGGTCATAACCTAATCCGTGGACTATGAACCTTGGTGCACATTAAACATGGTGCACCAAAAGAACATATGTGTATAAGAAAAAAAACATAACATTACATGAAAAGAACATGCGTTATAATAATTCACTTTTTTGTTATAAAGAATATTATATTATTTTCACTATTTATTAAAAATATAAATAAAAAATATATTTATATTCTTTTCACGTATCCAGATGTTCTTTTGATTATATACTGGTGTTCTTAAGGTGTACCATGCTCACTGTGTACCATGGTCCACCTTCTAAATTGCGCAGCTAATATCGGGGAAATATCTCGAAACAACCAGATAAGATAACCTACAACAAAAATAATATGCAAAAATGTAAACTCATAAAACAAGTACTACACTACTACGTATATATCATATCATGACTTTCATAAATATTTAGAAAGGGTTCACACATTCGTAGGCACCTCGATCACACTTGCAACTGACAAAATATCAATACCATTACAGAACTCCAATCAATGTGATATCGAAGGGATAGTTAAATTTTTTAATACAGTTGAATCCTAAAAATACTTCCCATTTTATTTTTGTATATTTTGCCAATACATGTTTTGTGTAGCAATATTTCTAGTTATACATTTTTCCCTTTTTATATTAATGGATACGCTTTGACTTTGGATGTTATTTATAAGTTTTAATTTGACTATTATTTGTGAATATGCGTAAGGACGGAAGAATTCCATGTAAGATCTTGTTTTAACCGTCTTGATATATTTACTTTCTGAATATCAACTTTTTTTTATAAATTTTTTTATTAATTCAAATTTAGATATATTGATATTCAAACACTTACATTGTTGACAGACTTGTTTAAGTTAAAGTGTAACCATTATATTGAAATGGAGTAAGTACCACGCTTCTTACTACATACGAGGAGTGAACACAACAAGGTATTTCAAAAATCGGAACATGTTGCAATAGGTTCTTGAAAATGGAACTGAAACCATAACTTGTTGCAACAGGTTCTTGAAAATGGGAACTGCAACCAGACCATGTTTCAACAGTTTCCTGAAAATGAGAACCAAAACCAGAACCGAAACTTGTTGCAAAGGATATCATGTCATTTTAAAATTTTAAATAAATTATTGCTAATTTATTTTTTTTAAAAAACAAATTTATGGTTTGGGCTTTGCCTTTTTATATAGTTTAAGCTTAAATTGTAATTCTGTATTTATATTTTCAAAAAATTAGCTTAGATTGTTTTATATTTTGGGCACATAGAATATTTTTATGTAGTACGGGTCCCTGATTTTGGGTACTTGTATAAGAACTGGTGTGTACAAGGTCCCCAACAACATACACGTTCCAAAAAGATGTGAACCGAACCGACCAGAACATGTTGCAACAAGTTTTCAATTATCCGGAACCGGAACACCAACATGTTTTAGTTTCGAATCAGGATACCTTGACTTTTTACTCATCCTTAACTATTATATACAGATCAAAGTACTAAAATTATAAAAGTGTACAATAATATTATTAAAATACTCATCGAAGCGCAAACAAGGCCATTTATCTTTATATTATACGAGTACTCGGTATAAAAAGGATCTGGTGGAGTACATTGATCAAAATACAGTAGTAATTAGAAAATTAACAAGAATCTTGTTAATTATGCTAAAAGTTAAGCTCTTTTTATAACTGTAAATGTAAATGATGATTCAGGACAGAGCCAAAGCAAGGAATAAAGTGAGGCTTTAAATTTACAGTGTGATTGTGAAAGTGTCGGTAACATTATTATCATTTATTCTAATTTCGTTTTTATGTATGAATACGAAATAAAGTCACAAGTGTGGAATCTAAACCTTCTTATAGAATTCTTTTTAATTTTTAGAAATTTGTAATTTTGTATCATATGATTCTTCTCTGTTTAGTTATTGTCGATAAACTAGATTCTTTGATGAAGTATATACCTAGTCGAAGGGGAATGATTTTGACACACCAAATATTTATCGGAATAATTTTTTTTTTTTTTTGTGTTCAAGGCTTCAAATAACACCTAATATCAGAGTAGTGTATTTGCGTAAACGTTTTGAGATGCTAAAACACAAAACTCGTTTTATATTTGACAATATTCATTAACTATCATATGCTCCGTTCTATTGGACTTGTGTTTTGCTGAACTTATATTATCTGAACTTATATGAACTTATCTGAACTTATTTTGTCTGAAATAAGTCAAAATAAATTGAACATAACATAACCTTAGTCGAGTAGACATAAATTATGATAGTTTTATCTCAATACTGTATCCGAATGTATCTAATTAATATAATATGACCTTATAAGTGGCAAAACATATTAGGATTCAAAATTTAAACTTGTATACAATGAGAAACTGACATAAATAATGGCCCTCACATACAAAATAGGTAAATAATGTATCTAGTACTCGAATTCAAGAGAGAGTAGATAGGAAAGGATAACATTTTGTAAACATGGATTCTTGACATGCCATGCCAATTGCAAGAGAATGAGACAAATGGATAACCAACACACCAATTAAATTAATTTGATCCAAAGGGATAACATTATTGGTTTATTACACTTTTGTCCTAATACTACACATAAACTATCAATTTTTTAATTTCTAATTGAGTTTCAACCTTTAACTAATACGAACTATTTCTTCAACAATTACTGAAATCAATTCAAGGAATAAATGAGTACGGAATATCAATTTCAGATGTAAGTATCAAATTTTAATCAATGAAAATCACTAAAATTGTAAATATTTAGAAGCGATAAAAAAAAAGGAAAAATTGATTCTAAAAATATAACCTTTAAGTGATCTGCTTAAAAATGACCGACTGTATTTTTATCTAAGAATAACTCAACCTCTTGGACCTATTTTCTTTTAAAAGGCTTCCCTATATAATAACTTGCTAAAATAGGTAATATGCTACAATATTTTTTAATCTTCTTGTTAATTATATAAAGAAAAAATGTTTAATTTGTGAGAGGTTGGTTTCATATTACCTATTATAGCAAGTCATTTTATGAGGGGAGCCCTTTAAAGTAAGACAGGTATAAAAGGTTGTATTATTCTTAGTTAAACGAAAAGTCAGCCATTTTTAAGCAGATCGCTTAAAAGTTGTATTTTTAGAATAAATTTTTCCAAAAGAAAGGGGCTTTTTTTACGTTGTATATATCCTTGTATTTATTTGATTTCTACGTTGTACACATGTATTTAAAATCTTCCACATTGTACCCATGTACTTGTAAACTATAGTCAACCTTATCATTGCTGTTGATCCAATGTTAAAAATTCCTTGACTTTTTGAACAAACTAAGGTTTTTCTATATTATAGCCAACCTTATGATTGTTGTTAAACCAACGCTAATGTAGAAAAATCTTATTTTGAAAAATACTTTTTAACATTGGGTTGGTGGTAAGGATAAAAATGAATAACTTTTGCAAATACAAGGGTACAATCTGTAAAATTTAAAACGTTTAGGTACAACGTAAAAATCAATGAATTACGGGGTACAATGTAGAAAAACCCCAAAAGAAAAGTATTGTATGTATTGATAAAGTAGTACTCCGTAAAATTTACCAATAATGTTTTGGCCTAGTGATTAAGGCTGAGGGTCTATGTACAATAGGTCTCAGATTCAAATCTTCTCGTCCCCATTTATAATTTATATATTACCCTAGTGACTCATTTAAAAAAAAAAAAAAAGTAAAATTTCCGTGTACACCTAAGAAAATGGCTAGCCAAGAGCTGGCATAACTTTATCAAATTAGCAGTAAAATCAATTGCTAATCAGTGGTGTCACACTCTTATTTTTATGGAAGTGAAAATATTTCTCTAACCTTTATTTGAAAAAAGTTATCTAAATTAGCAATTTAATATTCCCTAATAAGCATAAAAAATCTTAATAGTTATTTAATTCCTTCATTAAAGTGTGACCAGAATAGCAGTAATTAAAGTCTAACCATAATTAGATGAGCCTAATCCAGGAGACACCCCAGCAGATGGCAAGCAACTTGGGATTCTCTCTTTTTACTCCTTTTTTTTAAATAAAAAATATTTATTAAATTATAAAATGTCTTATTTCCTTTTTTATAATTTTATAATTTTATTTATTGAATTATAAATAAATCTTCCATAATCACAGGCTTCCAAATTTCTCTCCCCATATCTCTCACTCACTCTTACTCTTTCTCACTTCCATCCTCTATTTCTTTCTCTCTCTTTCTCTGATTTTTTCAGAGAGAGAAAGTTCTACACCACCCATTTTTTGGGACAAATTTTGTTTGGTGTTTGTTGCTAGATTCAGGCAACAGATTGAGAGTTACAGGAAAAATTAATAACAAAACAAGGGTATTTTCTTCTCTGCAATTGCTTCCATTTTTCATCTTGATTTCTTCAAATTTCTTGTAGTTTCCCTTCATCTCTGTAATGTATTAGCTAGATCTTTTAAAGGGTATCTTAGATTTCTTCAATTTGAGCTGCCGATTGAATTCCAATGGTGTATAATTGATGGGTATTCATCAAAATTGAATTTTAGTGGTGTATAATTGATGGGTATTAATCAAAATTGAATTTCATCGGTGTGTGGTTGAGAAATCAAATCATTCTGAAAATTGGGTAGGGGTTTTGCAATTGAAAGTTTTTTAATGCGAAATTTTTGATTTCATTGGGTTTTTATTACCTTATTTTTGTCTAATTGAATATTATTACATATTGAAATTGGTCTGTAAATTTTTTATAATTTTAATATGGGATTTGGATTGTGTATTTTCTTTTGGGTTGCCTTTTTATGATGTTTCTGTTGGAAATACATTGATTGGCGAGGAAATTAGTGCATAATTTAAGGATGAATGCTTTCCTCCTTCCTTCCTTAGATTTGAAGCAATGATCTTGTAGTATTGCATGTTTGGGTCAGCTTGCCTTTTTAGTTATAATTTAATGCATGAATTTGTCAACAAATAGGTGATGTGCTTTGTTTATATTTCATTATTTCAACACTTTTCCTAACATCAGTGGGGAGTGGGGACTGAGGTTTTCCCTTTTCTCCTTTTAGATGGAAAAGATTTGTAGATTGGTTTAGCATTTTTGGACCCCACTATCATGTGGAAATCTTGTTACTCACATTGGTGGGTTGCCATTAGATTCCAATTTACTGCTTTGACTGAATGACTAGTAGATCTCTTCCCTATTTAATCATGTTTTAGGTTCCATAGTTCATGGCACTTTCATGATTTCTATCCTTTCTCGTCAGACCGTCTTTTACAAGAATTTGTATGCATACTCGGTTATATTCGGTTCTCGTGTTTGGTGTTTCCCCATTTATGTTTGCTTGTGAAGTTTGAAGTGTGTAATCATCTAGGATTTAAGTAGTTTAGGTTAGGTTCTTCTTCATATATCATTTGGTATTTCAGGTAACTTGAAAATCTAGCAATTTGATCTGTTTTAAGATTTGGACTTATTAGCTATGCCATATTGTTTGATGGGTACATGACCATAATCTTGTGTTTTCTTTGCCAGAATGTTCATATTAATCATATTTGTGCATCTTCTTTACCAAAGTTGCCGAGTTATGCAACCATTTAGCTATGTCATATTGTTTGATGGGTTCATGACTATAATCTTGTGTTTCCTTCTTCATATCATGTTTTCTTTGCCAGAATGTTCATATTAATCATATTTGTGCATCTTCTTTACCAAAGTTGCCTGAGTTATGCAACCATTTTTGACATGTTTTTCCATGGATTTTATTGATGTAGGGTAAATAACCAAGTCCTAGAAAGATGAAATTTAAGGATGGAAAGCCGATTTCTCACCCTGATAAAGGCGTGAAGATCGTTCCTTTATCTTTCATCATTGTTCTGTTATGTGGGATATCGTTCTATCTAGGAGGGGTGTTCAACAACATTGATGCTAAAGATATCACAGATGTTGTTATGAAAACAGAACAGACACCAAAGACGAAATCAGTAGTTTCACCTCTACAGATCAAGTCTGTTTCCTTCCCTGATTGTGGTGTTGAGTATCAAGACTACACTCCCTGCACAGATCCAAGGGTATACATAATTACTGCTAATCATATCATAATTACTGCTAATCTTATCATAGATAATGTTTTTTCCTTAAGCATAGTACTTAAGTTATGGTGATTTATCTTTGTGTATCTTTTTACAGAGATGGAAGAAGTATGGTTATAAACGGCTTATTTTCTTGGAACGACATTGTCCACCGATATTTGAAAGAAAGGAGTGTTTAGTGCCTCCACCTGAGGGGTACAAATTGCCAATCAGATGGCCTAAGAGCAAGAAGGAGTGTTGGTACAGGTAATTTTCATTGTTCATATGACATTGTTTTACTAGATTGTATGATAATTTTCACTGTTCATATGCTATTGTGTTGCTAGTTTTTGATTTTGTGCGATTGTATGATAATTTTCATTGTTCATATGGCATTGTTTTACTAGATTGTATTGTTACACATGGAAAGTTTCTGATTTTGTAAGATTTTTCTTGTGAATTTGTTTATAGAAATGTGCCATATGATTGGATCAACAAGCAGAAGTCGAATCAGCATTGGTTGAGGAAAGAAGGAGAAAAATTCTTCTTCCCTGGCGGAGGCACGATGTTTCCAAAGGGTGTTAGTCATTATGTTGATCTTATGGAAGATTTGCTTCCTCAATTGAAAGACGGAACTATTCGTACTGCTATTGACACCGGCTGTGGGGTGAGTTCTTCTATACCTTTTGAGAGTAGGAGGGTTAGAATTTGTGTTGTTTTATGGGTTCTCATGGAATAATTGTTCTAAAATAAAGCAATCAAGTCATTAATGCTTCAAATTTGGTTCCGGTTTTGAGTTCAATACCTTTTGAGAATAGGATGGTTAGGATTTATGTTGTTTTAGGTTTCTCATGAATAATTGCTCTAAAAAAAGCAACCAAGTTATTTATGCTTCAAATTTAGTTCAGGGTTTGAGTTCAATACCTTTTGAGGATAGGATGGTTAGGATTTATGTTGTTTTATGGGTTCTCATGGTATAATTTTTTTAAAAACAGCAACCAAGTTATTTATGCTCCAAATTTAGTTCAGGTTTTGAGACATCCTATTATTGAATTTTGATATTATGATCTACTTATATGAAGGTTGCTAGTTGGGGAGGCGATTTGCTGGATCGAGGAATTCTTACTGTTTCTTTAGCTCCAAGGGATAACCATGAGGCACAAGTTCAATTTGCTCTAGAACGTGGTATTCCTGCAATTCTAGGAGTCATTTCAACACAACGGCTTCCTTTCCCTTCAAATTCGTTTGATATGGCTCATTGCTCAAGATGCCTTATTCCCTGGACAGAGTTTGGTATGTTCTTCAACTAATGTTTGTTTTAGCTTAAGGCTCCTTTTGGTAGGGTGTAAAACGTTTTCATTTTTCCCTTTTCAATCATTTTACGTTGTTTGGTTTGACAAGGGATGAAGAACAATTTTCCACAACTCCCTCAAGATGGAAAACCTTTTTTATTTGAAAGGGAGGGAAACCACTATTCCTCCTTTCCTCCTTACCTCCCTCTTCCTTCTTCCCTTCAATCTTCACCATCTTCTCCCATTTTCTTTTAAGGAACCAAACAAAGGAAAACTAGTTTGGAATTGTGTTATCCCTTGGAAAATATTTTTCAAAGGAAAATCATTTTGCATTGAAAATGTTTTACACCAAACCAAACGGAGCCTAAAGGTGTCTCTGTGTTGAATTTTATCACAAACTGAAATTGTGATCTTGTTTTATATATACCTGTTATCCTATGTTAATAACGAGGATCAAATTCTTTGAAATGCCATCTGTAGGTGGAGTCTATCTCATGGAAATTCACCGCATACTTCGGCCAGGAGGATTTTGGGTTCTTTCAGGACCTCCTGTGAACTACGAGAACCGTTGGAGAGGGTGGAATACCACTGTAGATGAACAAAGATCAGACTATGAGAAACTACAAGAGTTGCTTACTTCTATGTGCTTCAAACTATTCAGCAAAAAGGATGATATTGCTGTGTGGCGTAAAGCTTCTGACAATAGCTGCTACGATGATAAGCTTGCTAGTCCCGATGCTTACCCCCCTAAATGTGATGACAGTGTTGAGCCTGATTCAGCTTGGTACACCCCACTCCGCTCATGCGTGACAGTGCCGAGCCCCAAACTCAAGAAATTGAGTCTGAAATCCATTTCAAAGTGGCCACAACGTTTGAGCGTTGCACCAGATCGTCTCTCTGAAGTTCCTAGTGGAAATGCCGGTACTTTCAAGCATGATGAAGGCAAGTGGAAGGTCAGAGTTAAGCATTACAAGAAGTTGGTATCGGCTATTGGAAGTGACAAGATAAGGAATGTTATGGATATGAATACAATGTATGGGGGTTTTGCAGCTCAACTTATTGAGGATCCTGTTTGGGTTATGAATGTGGTTTCCTCTTATGGTGCGAATACATTGCCTGTGGTTTATGATCGGGGTCTCATTGGAGCTTATCATGACTGGTAAGTGGTAATTGAATGTTTCTTTTTGGAGAATGGAAATCTGAATTTACAATCAACATCTATATGTTCATCTTCATTGCGACCAATACCCAAAATTCTAATTGGTATAAGTGGCAATGGAAATGAATATGGAGAAGCAAAAAATATTGCACATGGATATGCATTACGACGGATTTTTCATATGATGTCGTGCCTTTTATTATTACCGCCTTGTTCTCTTCACCTAGTCTGGTCTGATTTATTAATTTTTTGGTCTGGTGTGGTCTAATTTATCTATTTTCTGGGCTGTGCTTTTTGTTTTTTGGGTCTGGTCTGATTGATTTATGTGAGTGCTTTTTGCTTTTTCTGGTCTGATAAGCAATAAGGTATTCCTTATTAACTTAACAATCCTTGTTTGATTCAGGTGCGAGCCATTCTCTACCTATCCAAGAACATATGATCTTCTTCACGCGGATGGCCTCTTTACTGCTGAAAGCCACAGGTAACTCCTTGGTTAAGAGAGACTCCATTCATGGAAAACAAAAAAAGGATCCTTCTATAATGTAATATTTTTCCGGGTTTGTTTCTAAATGAACAGGTGTGATATGAAGTACGTGCTCTTGGAAATGGATCGACTTCTTCGACCAAGTGGGTACGCTATCATTCGGGAAAACAGCTACTTTGTAGATTCTGTTAGTACAATTGCCAAGGGGATGAAATGGGAATGTCGCAAGGAAGAAACCGGTTATAACAGTGAAAACGAAAAGATATTAATTTGCCAGAAGAAACTCTGGTACTCCAAACAGAGTTCAAGATGACAAACTATTAATAACAGCTCCCTCGAAATCAAGAAGAAGGCTCATCGAGTTTCCAGTTCAGTGTTACTGTGATGTGAGTGATTTATAGAAATATCAAGAGCAACACAGGTAAAAGGAAAGACAAATCATATATAAGGCGATTCTTTATGCCGTTACCAGAAAGGAAACTGCACCTTCTGTCTAATTCAATTATAGAAGTAGAAGAAGAAATCAAAGGTTTATATAGAAGAAAATCAGAAGGGTGCCATACTGAAATTTCATGGAATTCTTAAGGAATAGTAGAAAACAATAAGATAATTATTTTTGTAGTTAATGAATTTTTCGATTTTTTCTTATTATCAAGTTATATACATGGTTCTTTTAAGTTTGTATTTATTAATCAATAGCCAGGACTTATGAATTTTGTGCACATGATTTATGATTATATGAAAATGTGCTGAGATTTTACACCATAATTTTGAGTATGATTCTGTTTGCCAGCTTTTATTTATGACTTATGAGGATGAACTTTACAAAAGAGTGGTGTTTATTTCATTATCAACATTACCCCATTAGTCATTAAAAAAAAAGGTACTGTCCATGGTAGGGTAAGTCAGAATTGTTGCAATCTTGTCAATCCAATTATGCAAATAGTTACTCCATACTACACTCCAATAAGGCAATAAGGCAATAATGTCCTCAAAGGGTGGAGAAACAGATAATAATACCAAAGGGATGACACAAGTAACATTCGGTTTTTTTTTTACTACTGTAACTAAAAAGATCCGCCCTCGACCCTCGGGTTTTGCTCGGATAGTAAGAACTAAGAAGTAAGAGGACGAGTAGGAGTGAAAAACCAACACAATTGGTGGAGAACTTATTTGTGACTTTGTCATAGGATCGAGTTGCCTGCGAAATGTATGGGGGTAGTTTAAGCGAAGACCTGAGCGGACTCTGTGATAAGTGTTGGTTCAATAGGGTCCTTTTTTCTTACCTTTTTGAAAAAATGTGTGAAATTCTTTTGCTACATCTGTTAAGCAAAAAGTGTGATTTTTCTAGTTTTTAGTCTGATCTGAATGTTTTATGTGATTTTTTTTTTCTGGTCTGAATTTTCTAATCTGATCTAATAAGTAATAAGAATAAAGTTCAAGGATAGTTCCGCGCTACAAGGGGTGCCTTCTTTCCAGACGTGTTGCCCTACCAAAATCATTCTCCTTTTGCAATGTTTACCAGCAAAAAGATTATACGTTTCACATAGACCAAAATTGCGGGTCAGGCCAGGTTCAAACTAGGCCGAGGCATAAAAATTATCCCCTTATGTCGGGCCAAGCCAAGATTCGGGCCAAAATATGTGTCCAAACCTGCTATTTCGGGCCTAAAATACCGGGCTTTCCAGGCCATTTTCAGGCCGGACCAAACGTATAACTAATAGTTTAATGTTTCCCAAGCCCACAACTTTTTTTAAAACTTTCAAGTTGGGCCCAAAAAATGGGCCAGAAACTGCTGCCCCAACCCGCAAAAAAATCAGGCCGGGCCGGCCTCATGTTGATCCGGTCTAATTTCACAGTATTGATAAAATAAAGCTTGGTGTAAAAAATGTGAACCAGTCTAAATTATTTGGCAGTGTACAAACAATTACACCAAAAATTATTGTATGCAAAGCTCCCAACAAATAACCGGGCTACGAATAGTATTATAAATAAAAATACATGCTTAAGAAAGCGGTGAAAATAAGTGCCGAGGAATCCTGCTCTCTAAACCCACTTCTCAAGCCTTTAAATAGTACAAGAAATTTGCGGATTAATTGTCAAAAACCACAAAAACACAGCTGCTTCTTGTTTTTTCCCTTTGACAATCTACATAGTCCCCTCACACTAAAAGAATTATCTTAAATGTACACACCAACTAACCAAAAGAAGACCGGAAAACGGGAACCTTTATTTGAAGCCATACGATTTAGTAAACAGCAATAAAGAACAAATTGAAGGTACCGGAATGAAACAACGGACGCTGGTGTACAGATTTCTCGTTCTGCTATCAATTTGAAGCATCCCGACTGTAGTATTGGTCGAGTGTCTTTGCAGGGATACGGTGGAGAAGCTCACGGGGGAAGATCCTGAGGAGTGTCCATGCTAGATCGAGTGATTGGAAGATGGTACGGGTGTCATATGCTCCTTGAGCTACAAATTTCCTCTCAAATTTGTCCAAGAATTCCAAGTATAGCTGGATGATTAAAAATGAAAGTAAATGGTCAGCTTGTGATATTTATGTTTAGAAACTGTTTATAGGTATGGAAAATTTGTTTTTTACCACCTAAAATAAATAGAAAATTTGTTTTTTACCACCTAAGAAAATCAAAACTTGTTTTTTACCACCTAAAAATGAAAAAAAAGTAGATGAAACCGTTATGGGGGGCCACAATAACGGTAATATTTATGATGTTTTTTCTTCTCCCATGTTTTCATGTATTTAACTCCATTGACATGATTTTTCCTCCCACTAATTCACAAAATAGATAAAATTCAATGGCAATAAAGATATGATGGTGAAGGATTTTAAGAAAATCGCATAAGTTTTAAATTTTTTTAAGTGGTAAAATACAAGTTTTAGTTTTTTAGGCGGTAAAAAACCATTTATCTTACATGTATTGTAAAAGAAAACAGAAAAATTACCAGATCTTCCGAAGAAAGAGCTTCCTCTCCAACCACAGCTTTCATTGCCTGTACATCCTTTCCAATGGCATAATTTGCATATAGCTGAAAATACGGAAACAAGACACAAACATATTCAGTTAAGAGGCTTGGAAACAAGTAAAATAAAAACCAAACCAAGTATATATGCTAGCAGACCTGGTTGGAGACATCGGAGTGATCCCTGCGAGTCATGCCTTCACCAATAGCACTCTGTACTCATAGACAGAAGGAAATTTAGCCAGTGTTTGAGAAAATTTGAAGTGAGTTAACAGTCACGAAGCACTTAATTTAGAGTAATATTTCAACGGGGTATACCTTCATGAGACGGGAAAGTGAGGGTAGGACATTGATTGGTGGGTATATCTGCGCATGACCAGATTAAGTCAGGGTATACATTCATTAATCTATGAACTTTAACATTCCAATTTTTTCTCAACATTTGAATGTTTGCAAGTTTCAACTATGTGCATTCGTTACAAAAGTGGCATTGAAGTCATGACACATGAAAAAGAAAAACAGTTTCATATAGTATGAGCCTAAATAGATACTTGCCTGACGATTGTGTAGCTGTCTGTCAATATAGATTTGTCCCTCAGTAATATAACCCGTAAGATCCGGAGTAGGGTGAGTAATATCTAAATGGAGAAGACAGCAAAAGGTATTAGCGAAAGGATGAACAGATAAATACTATAGGCATGAAAAACTATACTCCCTCCGTTCCTAAACAAGTGTCCTATTTGGAAGAATGTGCGGGGATTAAGAAATGAGAAGTGTGTAAGAAAAACAATGATTTGGGAGTGTTGTTTTTGGGGAAAGGATAAAGTAGATAATTGTTTATTGATAAAGTACAAATAAAAGTGGACGTGGGGATGAGTGGGAAACGTGTAGAATGTGTAAGAAAAATCAATCATGATTTATGGAGAAGTGGAAAAGTGTGTCAAAAAATGGAAAGTTGACATAGGATACTTATTTAGGAACGGAGGGAGTAATGTAGAAGAAAATTTTATTACCATCATTAGGCATAGTTAAAATTGGAATCTGAGTGATAGACCCTGTTCGCCCTTCAATTCGTCCAGCACGTTCATAGATGGTGGCAAGATCAGTGTACATATAACCAGGATAACCACGCCTTCCAGGCACTTCTTCACGGGCAGCTGATACCTAAGAAAGAATTAATCATTACTCAAAATGCTGCAACTAAACAATGCGCTAGAACTGCAGTTCAAGAAACGCCAAACATTAAGAAAGAAAATTAACTAGCTTCAAACTCTAGAGATGGTGCAAGCTCAACCCAGAAACTACAACACATTTACATCTGAAAGAGTTTTGCTGACATGTGGTAATGCGGTATAGCTGATCTTAGCTGAAAATAATCAGGTACTGCATATGAGTCTACTTCATTGATGTTCAAAATATTAATCCACAACAGGGCACTAAAGCAAATTACAGAAGTTAACTATAAAAAATCATACAAGCAAACCATTCATGAAGCAAATTGCTTAAATCAGATGGCTAAAATACAGCATAACCTATGCTACTTCGATATTCTGGTTGACCCTAGGGTGTCGGGTGTCGGATCCTCCAATCCTTCGATACGACACGACACGACACCCTAAAATATAGTGGCCTTGTAAGAAATTTATTACATCTAGAGTGTCAAAAAAGTGTCGTATCCTCCGACCCCTTGTCGGACACGACACCAAATAAGAGTCTGAGCAACATAGAGCGTAACTAATCTATTAAATGTGCTCAAATGATAACATGGTAAGTACACATTTGACAGAGGCGACTGTGGCGTAATTCATTATAGTTCCTTATCAATATATAGCTTCAATTTTAATATTATTCCAATGTGAAGAAATATGCTTTGTAGTTACCATTTAATCCATAAATGAAATAGAGTCAGAGATCTCCATAACAACCAACATCTTTATAACTTCAAGTCAAGAAGATAAGATATATTGCTCTCTTTTAAATACATAGAGAAAAATTATTTTAGAGAAGTACTCGATATTTTGGTAGCTGAAGACTTGAAAAGTACTTCCATGATTAATTTTGATACTTTTATCAACATTTTTTCCACTAACTTCCTACCTACTTCAAAAGCAATTAGGTTGCAAAAGAAGTACAAGTAACTAGATGAAGTCTCAGGCAAAGTGTCAGCTAGATGTAATTGTTGAATAGCATGAGTTGCGCAAACTAAAATCCATATATTCTGTAGCCAAACTTCAAATCTCTTCAACTACCTATAACTCTCATTACAAATCTCATCCATTTCATACTTGATACTTCCATCAAAACAAGATATTTCCTACCTTGTGCATGGGTCGAACAGCAGAGTAGCATAATTCAATCACTAAAGCATCTCAAAGAAAATCATGTAAGTATGGTGATGACAAAGTGTTACCTCACGAAGTGCATCAGCATAAGAACTCATGTCAGTCAAAATAACAAGCACATGCTTCCCACATTCATATGCCAGGTACTCTGCAGTTGTGAGGGCAATACGAGGAGTAATGATACGCTCAATAGTAGGGTCATTGGCCTGAGATGAAGACATTTGAAAACAATCAGAACCTGACAGAGAACAATTCACACTGTACGACAGTCATAGAGATAGAAATATACCAGATTCAAAAAGAGAGTAACTCTCTCCATAGACCCATTCTCTTCAAAATCACGTTTAAAGAACTGTGCAGTTTCCATATTAACTCCCATAGCTGCAAAAACAATAGCAAAGTTGTCGTCTTCACCACCCTGCATAGTGTACAGAAAAATCCTCAAATTAAAATGTGCAAGACAAGCTGGAAAGGAAAATACAGGAAACAACAAGAAAAACTTGAATCGAGATTATGAACAATGAAAATATCAATAAAGTAATACCCCCTCCCCTCTCGCCCTTACCCTCCAACACACAAAAAAAGACAGGAAAGAGGGAAAAGATCAGTACGCCCCAATCACCCAAAATAAAATATCAAAAAAATAGGGAACCACATGACTGAAAGGAGAAAAAAGACCAGTGTTTGCCAATCATGTTTGCCAGTTGTCAAATTGTGATATACAGTTGCATCTTTTTCAGGCCAATCATACCTCCAAAAGGTTGTCAGACTGCTCTAACCGCTTCACCAGACCTGCCTGGCGACAAATTTGTGCGGCAATTTCATTGTGAGGAAGACCGGCAGCAGAAAATAGAGGGATCTTTTGCCCTCTAGCGATAGAGTTCATGACATCTATTGTGGAAATGCCGGTTTGAATCATTTCTTCTGGATAAGTTCTTTCACTGGGGTTGATTGAACTCCCTGGAAGAAGGATAAAAAGGAAGGTTTTCCAAGTATATCAGATGAATCTCAATGAGATGAAGAAATTTCCTCCACAAATGAATAGGAATTGAGAGCCACGTACCAGAAATATCCAAGTAAGCCTCGGGAAGAATTGGAGGACCATTGTCAATAGGTTTACCAGATCCATTAAAAATTCGCCCAAGCATATCCTGGGAGACGGGAGTTTTCAAAACCTGCACAGGATAAAAAAGGATGTTCAGAGTGCAACAATAACCATACTTACAGATAGGTAAGTTGATGGAGTTTGAGCCTAGAAATCAAAGGATGACAAAGAGTTTAGTTCCAAACGCCTCAAAAGTTGCAAGGAAGTTAGGGTATCCGTTTAGTTTGGTCAAATAAAAACGTTCAATCCATGCAGACATCTTTAGGGGGAAATCACAAAATAAAGAGACAAAAAACTTGACATATTAACAATGAGATGGGGGGAAAAGAAAAAATGAGATTAAAATATTGAGTACGAGAGAAGCATAAATGACTAGAGCCAATGTTTCACTAACATCCTTTGGGTGCATCAGATATTTTCTTCTAAAGTTATTTCACTAGAATAGCACTTTTGCATCACAACTTCTCTATGTTACTTAATTTCAAACTTAAGCAAAAATTTAAGACCACGAATACCCAGATAAATAGTACACTAAGTTCCAAGGAAGCAAGAAAAAATTAGGAAGAAGACAATTTATGACTAGAAACTAATTAGTCATCTACCGCATTCCTTACTCGTCAAAGCCTCAAAGGTAATAGTTTTCTGGCCAGTATTTTCACAGAAAGATACACAGCCACAAAAAAATCATGTTGCATCAAGAAAAATGGAGATACGATCCTAAAGACGGTAACAAAAAACAAGATGGAAAAACTCAGTTCTAATCCTATAATATAGGAAGAAGGGAATCCAGTATCATTCAGTATTTAGGCAACTATTAATTCCAGGATACAACTTGTTTTGGTGCTCAAAGATCAACTGAAATTCTGATTCTTCTTACCTCACCAGTGAACTGCACGGTGGTGTATTTGTTATCAATTCCAGAAGTTCCTTCAAACACCTAACATAAAGGTAAATGAGACCACTTGTTTAGAATTTCTTTCATAAGATAAAGCTGTTAACATTTTTCCATTTTTGTAGAAGCATTTTCAAAAGGTATAAGCAGCAGGTCAGCTAAAACTAGTGTCACAAAATGTTCAAGATAAAAAAAATTCAATTTGAAATCCAAATTAATTACCTGTACTACAGCCTTTTCACCATCAACTTCCAACACTTGACCTCTACGGGTTGATCCGTCTCCCAAACGGATATTGACGATTTCTTGAAATTTAGGTCCCTATTGCAAACAGGCACACAATTCATAAGAAAAGTAAATAACAGCGAAGAATCAAAATTGATCTAGAAATTGATTAGCTAAGACAACAAAAGAAAGACAGTAAAGACTCAGGACCTACCTTAACCTTGTCGAGAATAACTAGTGGTCCTGCAACTCCAGAGACGGTTCTGTACTCTGCAGAAATCAAATATTTTGGTAATTTGATTAAAAAAAAATTGCAACTCTATGAACATAACACAGTTCATTATCTCCATTCTTCACGAATTACAGAAAAAGTATAAAAAATCATGCCAAAGCCTCAAACTTTTCTAATCAGATAAAAACATCATAGCACATATTAGTCATAATCACTTAACCAGCATGCTAAGCTATAACTAAAAGTCCCAAATCTTATTATAATCAGATCAATATACCCTAGCCAAAGCCTCAGATACTTAAATAGTTAAACATGATTTGAAACTTGGACATTCCACATTCGATGAAAGTATAATGTAACGCTTAAACTAGCCAAATGTGATCATCAGCCACTTCAATAAACAAGTTGAATGAAGGTTGTCTAATTCAAACAATTGATTGATATACAGAGAGCAAGTCAAATGGATTGACTGGCAATTGACGTTCCAATCATATACCTCACTTTTGAAAGTCAACTAGCTAATATATGATCAACTTTCAATTGTCATCCCAAAACGCATATTATGCACCTTTTTTGACATCCACATTGTTCCAATCATTGAACATCCATAATCACTGGTACGGAAGGGCAAGGCAACTACTAACAGACAAAAATAGTTCAATGCTAAATCACCATAACATAAATTGATATCACCTAACTCTATATCAAATCGATGAGAAACAGCAAATCCTTCTTCTCATATTATTGTCGATTCAAAGCACCCTCTTAAAACGAATTGATCTTCCTATAAGCGATACTAAAAATTATATACTTCGTAATCAAAATCAAAACTTTGATCAATGTGAACTCCTCCATAGCAATGAATCAACCAATTAAGTTACAATGAACAAACAAATAAACTTAATTAATTTTAAATTACATTGCAATTGAATACTTACCCATCCCAACCTCCAGGTTTCCATCGTCAACATCAAGATTGTCCTGAGCACCCATCCTCGATCAAATACTGAACAAAATCAAAACAAAACAAAATCAACATCCGAAATCACAATTGAAAATTCGTAAAACTCAACTGATAATCGCAACTCAAACAATAATTTAATAAAAATTAGGGCAAAATCAAAATAAAAACCAGTAACAATTGAAAACTGAAGCAATCGGAAATCGAGTAATCAATCAATCAATGTGAATTCAACAATGGTGAATCAGTCAATCAGATACGCGGAAGATAAATAAAATCGGAATCGAGAATAATGGAAATTAAAAAGATTGAGTATAGATCTGCGAAAGGAAGAAACCTGCGATCGCGAAGGTGTGATGAGAAGATGAAGAGGAGAGAGAAAGAGAGACACGAGAGGTAGGAGATGGAAAAGGTAAGAGATTATGATTATTGCGAGATCTGACACTCTACAAATAATACTGTTCCAAAAAATCAATCATGTACCAGTAGTTTTTTTTCTTATTTATATTTTTACTCGTGTTTAATTACTGTATTCTTTTTTGGGTCCAAAATTAAAATAATATCGCGGAAGGTAAATTGAAAATTATGTTAAAAAAATATATTTCTTCTGTTAATAACGATAATTTTTGTGTAAGATCATCTTATCGAAAAAATCATTTTGATTGTTTAACTAATTTGTTTCATTGTTTAACTAATTGGTTTCATTGTTTAACTAATTATCCCTTCGTCCCTTAATACTCGACCTGTTTTGACCGGACACGCTTGCCAATGTACAACTTTGACCACCAATTTCTTTAACTACATATTATAAAAATTTATAAAATATTAGTAATATTTTGAAAATATATATTAAGATGAAGTCAACAATATATTATATACTAACATTTGTTTTCATATACTATAAATAAAATAAGGTCAAAGTGAATTATGTGAATAGTGTAAAAAGTCAAACTGGGTCGAGTATTAAGGGACAGAGAGAGTAGTTTCAGTTCTTAACTAATTAATTCTAGTGTTTAACTGATTCCATGGTTAACTTATACCGGTCTTTTAGGTAAGACCGTCTTATATAAAAGTTTGTATTAAAACAGTTTAGCGCTTTATTTTTTGCACTCTTCACATAATCTACTGATTTTTTATTTTTTATTTTTAATGATCTATACTTTAGGAAAAATATATTTCTGTGTATTGGTTGGATTCGTTTAATGTATATTTTGCAAAAATTAATTTTTTTTGTAATTCTATTTGTCGATGATTAAATATATTAATTGTTCAAGTTATGCATTGTCAAACGTGAAAAATAAAGTGTTGCAACTAAAAAAACACAGAAAGTACATATTTTGTAAATTTCGTATTTTTAAAAATTATCGGTAAAAAAATTTCAACTAAAATAAGGTATTGATTAATATTGATCAGGCAAATACCAACAATGAGAGGAGAAGCAAAACTGAAGAGATCTACTACTGGTTGAAGTGTTGTCTTTATATGCTGTCTCTTGTTAGTTCTTACTTTTAATATTGATTTTTTTTTTTCTTTTTGGGATGTAAGTGGAACACCACCCTTCAATTGGTTCCATATTTAAGTTTGCAAGCTCATGTGACACACGAGTTGTTAACCCTTTAACAAGGATTGTTTTAGGTGCGCATAGGGTGACCTACAGAACAGGGTCTCAAAATTCAGATGTCCATTAACTAGTTTTTTAAACGTTAATAAAAATGCTCTCAGATAAAGTTTATACCTTTATTAAGATGCGTCTTGTTCATATAATTTTCACTTATATAAACTTATCCCATCTTATTATAACTTATTTAGTTATAGAACTTATGTAACCTTTACTTTTCCTTAAGATATTTGGTCTTACTTTTCCTGAAATAAGTGAAACAAGTTGAACAAAATGCACCCTTATTACTTATTAGACAAATCTTAGATTTATAATTAACGGAAACATAAAATCCTCACTGAATAAGGGAAATAAGACGCAACCTTATTAGTCAAATGTTAGGTTTATTATGGACACACAATGTACAACCACGACTATTTTTACTTTTTATGCATATTCGCTCATAAAATTAAAAAACATAGGGAAATAATTAACCTTATTTTAGGTTGTCCTCATGCATTAAGATAAATAAGATGCGACCTTATTAGTCAAATGCTAGGTTTATTATGGACACGCAATGTATAACCAATAATATTTTTACTTTTTAGGCACATGCGCTCACAAGATTCAATTACATAGGAAAATAATTAACCTTAATTTAGGTTGTACCATGCAACCGGTTGTTTGTATACTGCAAGAAAAGTTGGAAACATGTACTTAGATTTAACTTATTTGGTTGAAGTTTTGGGGAATTATACTGATATTCAACAGTTGAGATCGAATCTCATCTACATTATTGCGTTGTCAGAGCTCACTCTAATAAAACAAAACAAAAAATTAAAAAGTTGAAGATTATATTTGTACGAGTAACTAGTAAATTCTTGTTTCAAGTATTTATGGATCGAAATGAGATTGACAAATGACAAACACAACTATACAAGTACACATTAATTTGTCATATACTCCACGAAGTGGTCCTTTGCTCATTTGGTATCAAACACGAAACTTCAGAGGTCTTTCAAGTGGACCAATCCCTTATATACAAAAATCTTAACTTCGTAAAACTAGTTAAGTAAATGCATAAAACAAGTTTTTTTTTCCCAAAGTAAAACATACATCTTGTTTATGGAAGATTAACTCATTAACATTAACTACATGTTCCTAAATTGGTTGATTTTAATTTAATTCATTAGTATTGTCAAGTGCCATTTTAACATTGTGTTGATATAATAGAGTACCATTAATATTGCACTAATGTTGTACAAAGTAGTACAACAACTTACACAATACGGAGTATATAAATACGTTAATGTTTCCCGTCCGTTATCCTTTTTGCATTTTGTATTATTATGTATTTTAGAAAACTAAATCAAATATGACGGTAACACGTGTAGCATAATCTCTGTTTTGTGTATAAAAAGCTTCCAGTTCTTTTTTCTCAATGTTAAAAATAACATGATTATTACTAGTTTACGTGATTATCGGTCTATATATAAATGATATTGAATGATTAAGAATTTCGAGGAAATCAAATATGTTTTTAGATGAATGCCAAGAAACCTAATGACTTGTTATTAATATTATTTTATTTTTGAAGGGAAACCTAATGGCTTATAATGTATCTTGAAACAATATAATATGGATTTACAAATGACTATTTTTATTAACTAATGAAGTATTGGCTTAGTGATTAAAAACGATAACTTATGTACGTTAAGTTGCATGTTTATGTTTTCCATCGTCATTCGTAATTTATATTGTCCCGGTAAGTCAAATAAAAAAATAAAAACATTGGTTTGCTTTAACTTAGGATGGGTCAAGTAGGACAACTGGGCACATAAGGCCCAAATGAGGATGGCTTGGCCCAATTTTATAGTGGGCTTGTATACTTGAATATAGGAGTATAGGACTAACAAGGAGTGATATATTCTTGAAGGATTCAATCCAATTTATGAAGGTTTGGAAAATAGGAGGAGCTACTTCTTCTAGCAAGAGTTTGGAACCAACTACCCAAGCATATACAGTAATTTAAAATGTTTTTATACAAATTTTTGTCTAACACCGTCTGACAGTTTACTAATTGTCAGATTACATGTACAAAATTATCCTAGTTAATATGTTAAGATGAAGGACCCTACTGCACTGGTACCTCGCAAAGGTATTTTCAGCCAGCTTTGCAGGTTAGACTTATTGGAAGTGAGGGGGGTTATAGGGGAAATTCTCACCTCCAAAGAGCCCTTAGTGGGGTATAATCCCATAACATTGAGGTTATGAGACCAAGCCTTTACCAATAGGCCAAGCTTTGCTTGCTTATACTAGCTAATATATATATTTTTTTATTTTATAAACAAATTAACTCATTGATAAAAAGTCATACGACATCTACATAAAGATTTAAATCTAACAAATACATAACAATCGAATCAAATAAAAACTTCCTTTTACCGTAGCAACGATCGTAGTATATCAAACATTCTGTATACCCTATTTTATATCGTTGTGATTTACAGCCTTCATTGACGAGGGGGTCTATAGATCTGTTGTAGCCGTGACAAATATGATTTCCGTCTGATCGTCTGATTGTAGTCGAAAGATTGACATCCTCTTTAATCCCGCATAAATCTTTACCAAATTCTAGTAGAAAAAACCCTTGTTGCAGCGGGCTTTTATACCCCTGTTGTAGCGTACATCGTATGCTGCAACTGGGGGGCCTACAACAAGTCTAAACTGGGGGGCCTGCAACAAGTTTAAAGAAACAACATGAACTAAACTAAACACACAAAACTTAACTAAAAACAAACCTATCATAGGGGTACTTACTATACTGAAACAATCAAACCCATCATATATTTGTTTTAAGTTATTTAACTTATTGCAGAGAAAAAAATTCAAATAAGTTCAAGATCATGTATGCTGGACAAAATTTAAGCTAAGGTTGATCTAGTAGAAAATAAAGTATCTTCTAACCTACAAGTGGCGGGTAGAGGTCCACCTCACAGGGTTTTTTCTTTTCTCTTTCCCTTCTTTGAGTTGTAAGACAAGTATTGATAGAAATCTTATCATCTTAGTTATAAAATATCTTTTAATTATATTTAAATACTCAACTCATACTACCACCGTTTCAGAAAGTTTTTACGTTTTGGAAAATGTGTCCAAAGTATAAAACTTTGACCGTAAATTCTCACCATTATATACATCAAAATGTTACATGTAAGATCTTGTTAGATTGGTCTCGGGATGTATTTTCAGAATATCAAATTTTTATAATTTTTTCACATACGAAATTGCATATATTAGTATTTAAATATTACATTGGAGTCCGTATAAATAGTAACTGTAAAGATCTTTTTGAAACGGAGGTAGTATATATCTAACTTAGATTGAAAGATGAATTCTTCTATTGTTTGCTAACTATCATTACATAGTTCATCTTTTTGAACTCAAATAATACGATACGATATTCAAATTTCTATGTAACAAGTTGGAGCTTCGCTTATGCTGTTAGAATATGTCTTGAATCGGTCAAACTCATTATTACAACGCCCCAACTAAGGTTATATGTTTTGGGCCTATTTTATGGGTTTTTTTCGCATATCTCTAGAGACTAGAAAGTACTATATAGAATCCCTAGGTCTTAACCTAGTTGTATCCTGTAATCTGTACTCCTCAAAATCAATAAAACTTTATTCTCTTCTGTATGTGGACGTAACTAACACATTGTTAGTGAACTACGTTAAATCTTTGTGTTCTTTATTTACGTTATTTTTAATCTTTCTTACTTCTATTATAACACATGCCACACAGGTTCTACCCCAAAGTATACATGTATATTCTAAACTAGCATAGTTTTCTAAACTGTATTTACACATCTTATCGGGCTTTATATTGTTCACCTTATTTCAAACAAAATAAACAAGAAAATCATGTCAGTAAAAAACACCCTAAATAAGAATACTTAGATTCTCAAACAAAGATATTCAAATACATGCACCTAAAGATGGTCGTGGGCCGGGCCAGGCTTCTGGCCGAGCCCACTGACTGTGGGCCTAACCGGGTCGGACCCACGCCAGGCCCACGTTGTTTCGTGCCGGGCCGAAAATTTAAAAAGCAGGGTCCAGGGGCCCAAGGCCACGAGCTTTCGTTACTAAAGTTAGCATGCTTTGTCGTGTCGGATCGAGTCGTGTCGTGCCTCGATCCACCTCCACCACCACCACCACCATTATCTTTACAATCTATTGGGCCAATATTAAAATAAAATAAAAATGCTTCTACATTAACATGCATCCATCAAAGCCATAATAAGACATTATGATAAAAACTTATAAATCCTATTTATAGTAGTCATGATCAAAATCCATCTATATATAATATTTCATCCACAAATTCTCAAATATTTCATCCACAAATTCTCAAATATTTCATCCACAAATTCTCAAATATTTGTCATAACATGAGACTGATAAAGACGGGACAATGTAAATGTTGAAAGCACTTTCAGAATGAATGTCAGCAAATTACACTTATACTTACTTCTATTTGCTAGCGTTTCGCGATACGTAGTACACTAGTACGTAGTATTACTTGTGCTGTTGTGAGGAGTGAGGACTGAGGACCGCGCACATTCTGTAACAAACAAGTAATTCGTACACGTTTGAATTTATGGATTATTATTCGTACCCTCATCGCTCATACTTCCTCCGTTCTTATTTACACGACACAATTGAGCTTTTGACCCTATTCATACAAACTCCTTCGACTCCCTTTTGTGATTTATACTAATGAAAAAACATAGTCGTGTCATCGTGTGGGGTCTTATTAGATTCGTCTCAATAAATATTTTATAAAAATAGATTATAGTCGTTTTCGTTCACTTTTTACGTTCTAATGGAGGTTGACACAAAATAATGGCTCAAACCTGTTCTCATGATCTCGTAGACCACAAAAAACCTAAAATATGTGTATGATTATATCAATTTTATATTATATTGCTTAATTTTTCTACTAATCTCTCGTAAAACTGTTCAGAATTCGTCATCGACAACGATAATGTTCTTTTTAAGCACTAAGTTGGGTTAATAAATAAAATGCTAGGGACTGTGTGGATTGCGGAAAGGACAAAAGAAAAAGTTATAGTTAATTAAAGTGGATACACTTTTAAAATATGATCCATGAATGGTGATGAAGAGTTGAATTTATGCAATACGGGAGAAACCACATGTTTGAAGTGTACGTAGCATTTCAAAAGTCATATTTCAATTTACGTTAGGCATATCGCACTGCAAGAAATTGTATCATTAATGACGGAAAATTCCGTCACTAAAGACCAATAATCGTTGATTAATGACGGGATTTTCTGTCGCGAACCCGTCATAAAAGGGGGTCGACGTCGTCGTTAATATAAAATCCCGTCGTTAACCCGTCGTAAAAGACATTTGCGTCGGTTGTTCCCATCTTTGTTTGGTCGTTAGCCCCGTCGCAAAAGACTTTTGTGACGGAATTTTTGACCCGTCGTAATTAGATTATCATTAAAAATACAAATTCTTGTAGTGTCGATAAACTGATCTTTCATAATCACCTAGATATATATAGATCCTTCTTCTTGATAAAAGTCTTTCTTAATTTATGTCCATTTTTTTTCTTAAAAAGTTACATCCTTTTAAAGGAAGCAAATTTTCTTATTTGATTTCCTTAGATAAATTAGGATACAACGTTAAGAGAACAACACTATCCCAAATTCTGGTTACCGTTCCTTTTCAAAAAATATCTCAAGTGGAAGTAAATTGATTGTGTTGTTTTTAGATGGAAACAATCACTTTCCTGATGTTGATTTTTGTATAACGACATCAAAAGGTCTTGTATGTACAATACACCAATATAACTTTTACCCAGTTTTTTCTAATTTTTATCCAGTTTTCTCCAACTTTTATATTATTAAAAAAAAGTTGATAGATAAATATTTTAAAGAGTTAAATGATTAATTTTATACATTATTAGTAATTTTAAAGAAATATTTTTTATTATATTGAAAAAAAAATTCACTAAAAAATAGATAACTTTTACATATATAAGGATAATTTTTAACCATTTTACGTTAACTTTAACTTCGGTATACAATAATTATCGCACACCCTATGTAAATAAAAATTTGTGTAACCACATTAATATTAAGGAAAACTTGTTGATTAACCTGATTGTGGGCTGGATCACCTTGTCACCTGGCATCTGCACACAAAAGAAATAAGCTAAATATGAAATATTAAATTTTTCCTAGGCAAAAGTATGATTTAAGCCGGAGATTATGCAAGCATTTAGATTTCATTTGACACCCAAACAAACTAAATAATAAATTTAAAGTGATGGCTAACCTTAAAAATTAGCAATCCTAATAGACACGGTGGCAAAATCAGAATTTTAAAGTGAGAGAAAACTAGAAATAGGGCTTTGTTCTTTCGACTAAGTTTGACTTATTTCTAATAGAATAAGTTCATAGGTTTAGATAAGTTCAGAAAATTTAAAAGATGTAATTTTTTTTTCCAGATAAAATAAGTTTGGATAAGTTAAGTTAAATTTAAATAAGTTAAGACAAGTTCAGATAAAATAAGTTGAATAAAACAGGAATACAAGAATAACAAGTTTCTACGGAGTATAATTTTTGTTATGCGGTTTACCATCCATGATTCAATGTGAGACTGAGAAATGAAATTATAAGCAAATACAGTGGCGGTGCCAGTAAGGGTTCAATGGGTACAACTGAACCTTTACTCATCTGATTATTTTTGACAGAAAACCAATTTAAAAGTTAAACAGCGCAAGTTAGCTAGCTTCATATAAATGCTAAGCGCTGCAGTGGTTTAAGCTTAGGGGCTTTAATACCAAGGGCCAGAAGTTCGAATCCCGTCTTAGGCTAACTATATTTTTGTCCGAAAATTTCGAACGCTTAAATAAAGATTCCTGGTACCGCCACTGAGCAAATGTTAAATCCAAAATGAAATGAGTACTACTACGTTGTTCCAAAAATAATTAGTTAGGTGCGTTTCCATCTGTATAGCACTATCATCACTTCTAAGTTCTAAGTGCTACCTGCGTCTTCAAATCAAAGTTGACATTTTTAATTTCCACCACGCTTCCATCGATTACAAACACTTGATAATGCATTTGAGATTTGACATAGATGTGGGATTAAATCATAGTAAAATATTAATGACTATTTTCACTATTTTTTTTCACCATCCTAAAAAAAAACTACAAACTATTGAGGCTGGTGCTATATGCTATAAGTTTCTCAAACTTCAGATGAACTACTAAAATACGACTCTAAATAATACTTGAGATGGATTTGCATATGAAATTTCAAAAATTATATCTCAAATTTGTAACAGATTTCCAAAATTCCTTCTCAAAATATTTGAAACGACAATTAATAAGTCGGAAGCCATATTTTCATCTCAAATCCGTCTCTATCAACATTCTATGATGAATTTTGTAGTGAAATGTACTGATGTACGGAGTATTATATAAACATTAAATACATAGTACTTTTTCTAATTAATACTCGTGTATAAACATTAAATACTTTTTCTAATTAAGGCTCTGTTCTGTTCACCTTATTTCCACTTATTTCAGGAGAAATAAGTTCAGATAAGTTCAGTTAAGTTCAGATAAGATAAGTTCATGAAAAAATAAGGGTTGACCAAGCATAATTTATAACTAAAATAACTTTTGATAATTTCTAATAAGTTCAGATAAGTTCAGTTAAGTTCAGTAAATTCTATTCAGATAAATTCAGGAAAAATAAGTGAAAATTAGGTTAATGAAACACACCCTAATACTCATATAGTTGTATTATTAATTTTGAATTAAGTTTAGCTAAGGGTTGTAAATTCATTTTCTAAGTAAAATAGGAATATGTAGGAGCAAAACAAAGTGGTGATTTCTTGCAATAAATTCGGTTGAAATGCTAATTTTTTGTTTTTTTTGGACATAGGCTTAACCATACATAAATAAAAAATAAAATAACACGTAACTGTAGATGTCGACCAACTCGATCGTCTAACTAATTTCCCATATCAGCTAACTCTATTAAAATCGTTTAAACTTCATACTACGTACGGAGTATTACGTAACAATAATTGTAACCTACGAATGTGATTGAGATGTTCAAAGATATTATCAATTGCAAAACAATTCATCGTGAACAACATTAATGTGATGAGAGTGACATGCATCATACATGAATACATCCATTATAACTCCGACAACAAATTTTATGTAATTGATTCAATTTAACATTATGTAAAGAAAAAAAAAAAAACAATCAATAGACTTATAGAAAAAGCGTAAATAATACTCTCCTCCCTTTTTATTCTTTAAGTATTGCATTTTGAGTGTCTCATTTTAATCATTTTTTTTACGGAGTATATTGTAACATAAATGTGTTTAATATTCTTTTAAAATCATGTAAGTGATTATTTTAATCAATTTAAATCATCGTTGCCTAAATTTTTCACATTTTCCTATTAAGACATTAAAAATCTCTCATATTTCCCAATGTCATATTTTGGATAAAATTGAAAACATTATCAATAAACGTAATTTGTATTGTTTAACTAAAAAAAATGAGGAATCTTTTTCGATATTAATTAGTTGTTAAATCGCGTGAATGATACCAAATATAAAGAATAAAAAGGGATGGAGAAAAATGTATTTGACTGTTATTAACAAGTGATGACCCACGCACTCAAAAGAGTTGTAATAATTAAGAAGGTCCATGCATCAACATGAAAGTAGCTTATATATTTGGTTATATTTGATAATTAACCAAAAAGAAACTAGCTAGCTAGGCAAAGATGGATGGTGGTGGTGACTCTGGTGAGTCCGGTGACCAAGTCATTGTGTTTATGGCTGACGGCCACACGCAAGGCGGCCAATCCGTAGCCTCCGATCATTCCAACACCAACACTACCAACGTTGATCGACGAGGTGATCATTTGAAGGCGAAGCCCTTACAAAGGGTACAATCCACTAATACTCTTAGAAAGAGAGCCACCTTACGCCGTCTTAGCTTCTCCAAACCCAAATCTCGAAACCTCGAGTTCAACTTCCCTCCCAAAAAAAATGTCACGACTGGTGAGTTTGAAAGAGATCAGACGACTATTTGGGAAGAAGAGGTAAGTAACAACTGTAACGGTATTGGTAGTGACACGGACTTCTCCTCCTCTTCCTCGGAAGACGAGGAAGAGGAGGAGGAAGAAAAAAGTGGGGGTGGTAATAAACAATATCACAAGATTAAGAAAAAGAAGAGGAAGATAAAGTGGAAGAGAGTGGGAGAGTGGTCATTATTTTTAGTTATATTGACTTGCTTGATCCTTTCCTTGACGGTGGACACGCTCCGACACTACCCCGTGATGGGCCTAGTGCCGTGGCAGTGGTGTTTGTTGGCGATGGTGGTGTTTAGTGGCCGTCTTTGTTCCGGGTGGCTAGTGAGTTTCTTGGTGTTTTTGATAGAGAGGAACTTTATGTTAAGGGAGAAGGTGTTGTATTTTGTGTATGGGTTAAGGAAAAGTATTCAAAGTTGTATATGGTTAGCACTTGTGTTATTAGCTTGGACTTGTATGTTCAATGCTAAAGTGCACCAAAATAATAAGGTGGTGAAGAGGGTGTCACAATTGCTAGTAGCAATTCTAGTTGGAGCAATCATATGGTTGGTCAAGATTGTGTTGGTCAAGACTCTTGCCTCATCTTTTCATGTCCGAACTTACTTTGATCGTATGAAAGAAAGTGTCTTTCATCACTACATACTTGACACACTCTCAGGTTCGTCTTATTTCTTCATACGCTATATTTTTATGCACGCACTATCCTTTTTTCTTTTACCTAAATTAAAATTCGAATTACAGTCTCTTGCCTGTTCTGTCGCAATACTGAAGAAAACATTTAAACTTGTACGTCGCATTACCGATGTTGCACTTAAGACGTACCGACCCTAATTTTACATGTAATTAAGTTTCAATATGTGACACTTTTAGTTTGGTAAACAATCTCTTAGATCTAACAAATAACACAATCGAGAAGAATAGAAGACATATAGACAGTACAATTGCGGTTAGATTTTAGTACTAGGTTCATAAATTAGAAGAACATCGGAAAAGTGACAAATATATACGAAGTATGAGTTTATGGTTCAATTTTCTTTGTTTGTTGGGTAAAGGGGAGGAAAGTGTATTTCACCTATAAAGCAGAAATGTCACATTTTTCCCTATAGTATCGTACAATTTTCTATTAAAAATTATTTTCTACGAAAAATCATTTAACTTTTCACTAAAACAGACTTATCTTAGTTAAACACATCTCATTCTTAAATAATGAATCCTAACACTTTTTTTTTTGGTGTGACACCCGATTTAACCTTAGAGCTAATCCAGATTCGGGGTGAATTCTGAGTGGATAGGTTACCGTCCCCTCCCAATTGTTGTTGCGGGGGATCGAACACGGGGTCTTCCTTACCAAGTTCAGCCTCAATCACCACTGAACCAAATGAATCCTAACACTTTAACTACTACTACATATCAGACTATTTTCTCCTTATCTTAATGAAAGTTTAAGGGCTTTAATTTTGGAACATACTTATTTGTATAATTATTAATTAGTGTGGTTATGATGCATTGATGATCATTATGTATGAAATATGAAGAGCAAAATCCCTACTCCACTCTTGTGTTGTACGGAGTATTACAACTAAGATTCCACATATTGGCATGTTGTAGTGTCCATTATTGCAGACAGACTCATTTCACTTCACTTTCAATATCAGACAAGGATCTAATCCTATGCACAAGGGTCATGTTGCCTAGTGGTGGTTAAACCAGTAAAGCTAATACGGCCGGGTCAGGTCCATTCAATTCGTTTGGTCCGAGTAGGCCATTTAGAAATAAAGTAGGTCCTTTTAAGGTTTGTAGTTACCACTTACCGACATCCGACAAAAATTTAAGTGATCTGCAATAAAATTCACAAATTCAATCTACATGAGTATATGCTTGTTGGTTAAGTGGTGAATGGTGATTGGGGCTGAACTTGGTAGGGAGAACTCGTGTTTGATCTCCTGCAATAACGATTGGGAGGGGACTGGAACCTATCCAACCAGAATTCGCCCCGAATCCGGATTAACCCTAAAGGTGAATCTAGTGCTAACACAATAAATAAATAAATATATGCATGACCGATCAATGACCCGATTTGACAGCTCTACCTGCTCTACAACCTTAAGGTTAGTTTATTCCCCAGACTCTGATGCGTCAACTTTTCACTAACTTTTACCACCTTTTCGTTTTTTTATACGCACGCAAGACTCCCTATTTTTCCACATTATCCTCAAACTTGCATCAGACTCATCGAAACTCTTAAAAAAGTAATAATTAAGTAGGATAAAATATGATGATCCAGCATGATTTGATTTGGAATTGGAGAAAAAAGTAAAGTCTAAATAAGCCTTAAATGAGCCTCAGATTTTCAAACTCACCTCCATCCATACTTGTTGTACTACCAATTTTTTACCACGTAATCCCAAAATTTTTGCTCTAGACTCTCTTTTCAGACTAGGGATAAACCAACCCTTATATGGCTTAGATGCATGACACTCAAAGAAAACTAAAATACAGTGTACGTACTACTATAAAATTTATGGGTGGAGGATTTAGAATTTGCAAGTAAGGTGAAGTAGTAAATGTTAAATATGTATAATTATTTGATAAAATGCATTTAGGTCCGGCAATGAATGAACTACTATGGGAAGAACATAAACCAATCCTTGGATCAAAATCTCTACCTACAAACTGGAAGGATGCTAAGAACGCAATTAGATCAAAGAAATATGGATCAAGGAAATTAGACATGGACAAGCTCAAGGAACTAAGTATGGAAACTCCGGCGTCGATTTGGAGTTTGAAGAGGTTGATGAACTACATTAGATCTTCTAGTTTATCCACAATTTCAAAGAATGTTGATGAATTTGGGAAAGCTGAATCTGAGATTACAAGTGAGTGGCAAGCTAGAACTACTGCCAAACGCATCTTCAGAAACGTTGCTAAATGTGGTGCCAAGTAAGTCATCAATGTTACAATATTTGTGAAATTTGCACTTTGGTGATTTAGGCACTACAATTTAACATTTGGTAAAAGTAATGTGTTGCACGAGATCTAAACTAGTGTTGTTACTAATTGGAAGGTACGTTGAGGAGGAGGATCTATCAAGATTCTTGAAGAGGAACGAGATTCATGCTATATTCCCCCTTTTTGAAGGAGCACTGGAGACCGGAAGAATCACCAAGTCATCCTTTAGAAATTGGGTGGTAAGTTTATGCTACATGTACTTTAGAGCTGATCATCATGGGCACGGCCCGACCCAACCCGAAAATTTGCGGGTTTTGGACAGAAAATTTCGGCCCGCTTTTCGGGCCTGTCTCGGCCCGAACTTTTAAAAAAATTGCGGGCTTTGGACACGTAAGACAATAATTTTAGTTATAAATTTGACCCGACCCGAAAATGGCCCAAAAGCCCGCTAATTTTGACCCGAAATAGCGGGTTTTGGGCACCAAAAATTGACCCGAAGCTTGACCCGGCCCGACATAATGGGCAGATTTTTATTTGTCCGGCCCGGTCCGAACCCAGCCCGGCCCGCCATTTGATCTGGTCTAATGTACTTGTGAAAAATCTTATATGTATCCAGATGTAGCTTAATTATATAAATTTGAGACGACCCAAGGTTATATATTGTGTTCGTTTTTTTATGATCACCTAATAAATATGATTGAAGGTACGGGCTTATTTCGAGAGAAGGGCTCTAGCACATTCTCTCAATGACACCAAAACAGCGGTGCAACAACTACACAAGATAGCTTCAGCACTTGTGAGTGTGATAATCTTTGTGGTGTTTCTCTTGCTAATGGGATTAGCATCGCCGAGAGTGGTCGCCTTTGTCATCACACAAATGGTAGTCTTAGGCGTCATCTTTCACAACACTTGTAAAACTATCTTCGACTGCATCATTTTTGTCTTTGTCATGCACCCTTTCGACATAGGAGATCGTTGTAAAGTTGATGGTGTTCAGGTATGCTAAGTGTAAATAAGTTTCTTAAATGTTTCAAGTATTTTTCTACTTCCTCCGTCCCAAAATTATAATCTTGTTTTCTAAATCGGACGTCGCATAATTATAGTCATATTTCCTTATTTGAACATGAAATATTTTCCATGTTACCCTCACTTGGGATCACAAAACAAAAAGAAAATGTACTTTATTCTTTTCTATATGTACTATTTTCTCTTCCCCATGTACTTTATTTCTTTTTACATGCAGTATATTCTACTTTTTCAACATCAATGCACTATATTTTAATTTCCTACACACTATATTCCACTTTTTTTAAAATCCGTGTTTTTAGTCAAACATGACTATAATTTTGGGACGGAGGGAGTATGTGCTAATCTTAGTTGTTTTAGTCTATGTTACCTGGACTTGGATACTAGTGTCAAACACGGGTATGTGTCCAAGTGTCCAACTCGGCTAAATTATTGCAAAGTTTCCAGGATTTAAGTCGAAAATGTAGTGTCGGAGTGTCCGTGCCCATGTCGGAGTGTCGAGGATCCGACACGGGTACTTGAGGTAAAATGAAGAGTTGGAGTAACATAGCATTTTTATTGCAATTCATTGAATTTAAGTTAAACATTTACTTGCAGATGATTGTAGAAGAGATGAACATACTAACAACAGTTTTCCTGAGGTATGACATGGAGAAGATATACTATCCAAATTCAGCGCTATTAACAAAGCCAATCAGCAATTTCTACAGAAGTCCCGAAATGTGGGATACAATTCCTTTCACCATAGACGCTTCCACTCCGATTGAAACCATAAATGCACTCAAGAAGGCAACACAAAGGTAAAACCGCTCTTCTAAACATTTCACCTGATTGGAGGGCAGAGAGCCCAACATCTGATATGTATTTCAAGATACATATCACCCTACTAAATGACAAAATAGAGATAAGACAAAAATGAAGACATGTGCCATTTTTCAAAGAACATATGCCATTTTGGAAAAATGGATTCCATTTTTCAAAAACCAATGCCATTTTCAAAAAATGAATGCCATTTAAAAAAAAAAATGATTTTGTCCTTAAGCGTTTGTCTTATCCCTATTTTGTCGTTTAGTGGGTGATATGTATTTGTGAAATACATATCAGATATTGATTTATACTTCCTCCACCTGGTTGTAACAATTTTTGCTGATTAAGTTGGTTTGACAGTTTTTTTACTGCAAAAACTTATACTTCGTTACTAGTCTTTGAAATTTCCACTGAATTGTGGTTTGCATATGCAGCTATATTGACAGTAAGCCAAATCATTGGAATTCAAAACATAGTTTCATAGTAAAAGACATAGAAGATCTGAACAAGATGAAGATGGGGTTATCTGTGCAACACACAATCAACCACCAAAACATTGGAGAACGCAACATTCGGTTAACCGATCTCATTTTAGATCTGAAGAAAAACTTTGAGAGTCTTGGTATCAAATATCACCTTCTTCCACAAGAGGTCCATCTTACCCAGCTCAACATCAACAATTCGTCGTTGCCAACACCATCTTAATATAGGAATAAACATTGAAAATACAGAGTGTTTGCTATGGTATTCATGTCCAAATATCACACTTTAGTTGGCTATTTAAAGAAAATTTTCCATGTTTTTGGCCCAAATAGTTGCATTGTAGTACTCCGTATTGGTTTATGATTCTTCGTAGTGTCCAACTGTGGAAATTGATCGAGTCCCTTAACCTTGTTACTCTTTGTGTCGAACTTAACGAAATTACTCAATAATCCAGTCTTCAATGCTACGAAGAATCATAAACCAATTACCAATGATGTCTTGGCCTAGTGGTTAAGACTGAGGGCCTGTGTACAATAGGTCTCAGGTTCGAATCCCCCCGCCCCCATTTGTAATTTATATTGCCCTTGTGGCTCATTCGCACCAAAAAAAAAAAAAAAAGAATCATAAACCAATACGGAGTACTACAATGTACTCTGTAACTAGTTTCCAATTCCCCTGTCGATTTTTCTACCAATCATTATGGGCCGAGCCGGGCCGAGTCCCGAAAAAAGCACGGCCCAACACGAGCACTAAGTCGTGGCCTGGGCTGTACTTTTTTGGATAAAACACGAAAAGGCTTGCCATTACCCGACCCAGCACGCTAAATTTAGGCTTTGGCACGACGGCACGACCCGACAACATGTAGGCATGGGCCCTGTTTTGAACTTTTCAGCTCGACACGACGGTACGACACAACATGATACACAGTGGCCTGGCCCGTTTAGCCCCACTTGGCCCGAAGCCCGGCCGGCCCACGGCCATCTTTACAATCATAAACCAAGTGTTCAGACAGTTCTAATCGTTTACCACCGAAACCTCGTTATACCCTGAATTCCACTTAACATTTAAAGATAATTCACGATTTTAAGGTCAATAACCAAATTAGAGCAAGATCAGACAGGAATTGCGCTAATTTCTTTCTCCTATTGCCTCAATCAAATTTAGAAATGACCTAATTACACATAATGTTCGTATTAGAACAATGCAGAAGAATCAAATTTACAGTTACCAAATCAATTGCAAACCTAAGTAGAAATCATTCAAATTGGGAAATTCTGAATTCCCCTCCCACAATCATCAATTTACACATAATGTTCATACTAGAACAATACAGAATAATCAAATTTACAGTTACCCAAATCAATTGCAACTCTAAGTAGAAATCATTCAAATTGGGCATTCTGAATTCCCCTCTAACAATCATCAATTCAATCCAATTCCATTAAGGAATTCGAACCAATTGGCAATTAATAATACGGAAACTATCAGAAAAACGAGAAGCTTCCTAGTAAAATTGGTTTGAACAATACCATTAATTAGGGTTTCAAAGTGAAGTAAAAAAATTTGCAAATATCAGAAAACATGGAGAAAATTGCAAAAGAATTTCGAGAGTTTACCTTATTGTTCTTAATTAGATCAATGGTTGCAAACTTGCAAAGAATTTGTAGACCGATTCAATTTGCCTACCTCCGAATTTGTACATAACTATCGCTCCGATTGATGATGTGAATTATGGTGTACTCCCTCCATTTTTATCTCTTTCGCTTTAACTAACTCCCTCTGTTCTTAGATACTGTAGATGTGGACTTGAAGTCAGTGTTCAAATGCAGTCTTTAACTCCAATTTCCTGATTTTCATCTTTTTCCCCCTTCTAATCTTATCTTTAATTGAATTATTAAAACTTATTAAATTTTAGTTACTCCGAACTCCGTGTATAAATGGTTCTTGATTCATCCTTAATTCCTTATTTTTACCTAACTTATCTGAATTCAATTGAACTTGCATGGAGTTACTTTTCCTTAAACGAATGGAAATAACGGAACAGAACCAAACCTTAATTACTCCACGCCACAACACTTGTCCACTAGTTAGCCAAAAGTCCGCCGTCCAAATTGCCTCCTAAAAGTATTAGTGAGAAGAGATTGACTCAAACTTTGAAATATCCTTCAAAATATCTACAATAATGATGTTGTGAAAATTGTTCAAGTGGTCTTCCAATTCCGCTTGATTGCGGTAACGGCGCATATATTATCACCTTCAACAATAAAATGATTGATGTTGAGATAGATCAATCTTTTGATACCTCCCCAAAGGATCAAATTAAGCTATGGTAGCAATATTCTCTAGTTGGTTCTAATAAATTTGACGCTTGCAAGACTAACGTTACCAAGATGGTCGATCTCTAAATCCAAAGTTGCATGAAATATGACTAGGAATAATTTTTATTAACTCGAGACATGAGTTCTTATAATTTAAGCATCAAACAAGCAATTATTAGCCTAGAGCTATCCAAATCCACACATTTTATGGAGGATCAATCTTTGTAAATTCTTTCAATTAATTAGTTCCACCCCTTGTTAAGAATGAAACTTCTATTTATAACATTAACACTATTACTATACAAAATACACAATGGCAAGGGAATTTAAAGGTAATAAGGAGTATATCTTTACCAAGAAATTGTGTAAAGTCATTGATTCTTGTATAGTTTTACAGCTTTCCTTCAATTAGTTTTTATTAAAATCCACTCCAAATTTTTAGTGGGTTATTGACAATTTAGCATAGTACAAGATTCCACAGTCACTGAACACTAAAGTAGGATTCATGACTTTATTAATTAAATCATTTATGATTCTTGATTATGTTTGGCCGGTCTAATAGGATAAAAGGGTGGGATGAAGATATGAAACCGGTGGCAGGATAAAAGTAAATTTCCAAATTTGATCCAAAGTATACCGATCTAAAATTTCCAAAAACAAAATCTATTTTCTTAGATCGAATTAGCCGGATTACAGATCGGATCAATCGGGTCGAAATTTTTCCCCTACCCTTACAAAGAGTGAAAAGGAACAAAAACAAAAAGAGAGACGAGAAAAGAATTATCTAGTTTTATTTGTAGATATATGTATGGTTTCTTAGGTATGAACTTTAATCTAGGGGAATATGCCAAATCGTGATATAGGTACATAGTATTACCCCATTTTGTCAAGTTTTTGGATACGATGGGGAAGGAAGTATAGAATTAGGATTGACTTTTGTTCGGTTTTGGACAATTTTCCTCACTTAGTGAGGATTTCGGTTTGGTTTTTGCACCTCCCTAATTAATTAATATATATCGTCGGTTTGGGTTAAAAAAAGACGAGAATAGAAAGATCAGAAAAGTGGAGAGAAGAATAAAAGAGGAAATAAGAGAGAGGAAGGTCTTTCCATAAGTTGACACGTGTAACAGTGAGTCACACAATAAAAAAAAATGTAATCTCGTTTCTTTGTTAAGTTTGTGCTCACTTAAATAAATGTAACTAAGGAAATACTCTTTGTTAAGCAAAGACAAAAGGTGGATTATGACTCCCACTCTCATTCCTTTAACTCTCTTATTTAAACTACAAGCACTTGCTATATATATCCATCTATCTTAATATAGAAATATTTGTTATATTTAGGGTATCTAAAATTAATTTAAAATATAAATTGTTGGTTTTCTTTGGAAAATACAATTATGAATAAAGTTGACAAAAGGGGGTAACAATTGGAATATATACGACCTTAGTTTCATAAGAATTGATTCTGTCACTAATAGCATTAAAATCACCACAAATAAGAAAGAGGATCACTAGAGGCACTAGCAAAGTAGCAAGTCAGAAAGAAATAGCGTAGCTTATTTAGTTTTTTGATGTAGGGGTCACAATGATAATTGCAAATTATAAACGGAGGAGAGGATTTGAACCTGACACCTAAAATACATATGTCCTCAACCTTAACCAAACTAAATATAACTGTGGGCCGGGCCGGGTCACACATTGGGCCAAGCCCACATGCCACATGGATAGAACGGGGCAAGCCCACAGTAAGCCCACTCTGCATTAGGTCGGGCTAAAAAATTCAAAACATGATCCAGGGCCGTCATGACTAAGTCTAATTTTACTAAATTTAGCGTGCTTTGTCGTATCGGGTCGGGTCGAACCGTGCCGTACCTTCTCGTACTTTTCCAGAAAAACGTGGCCCACGACACCAGTGCAGAGTAATACTTTTTTCATGTTTGTGCTGGGTCGGGTCGGGCCGACCCGGCCCACATACATCTTTACTTTTGTACTACACTAGCTAGTTAGTGAGTAAACCACAAGCGATAATATGGCGATACCACCCATAAACCACACCAATTAGGATCGAACACCTGAAATCAGAGTTGTCATTTTTTGGTCTTTCTATTGTGTGAAATCTTGCTATGAATTCAGGATGGATGTGGCGGGTATTTCATTTGGATTTCTAGTTACGAAAATGATAAAGGTCGCAACATGTGACCTTTAAGTCGTATACCAGCTAATTGACAAGTGGTATTGTCATGTTGTGGCCTCTACCAGCTAATTTAAAATCAATATCATTCAACAGTTTAATAATTTCATTGGGTAGTCAGTAGTGTAATGATACTTTTGATGTGGTATAATGAATTTTACTTTATTTTTATTTTTATGATTACAATAATGGTATATATTGACGTATTGTAGTCTTAATTAGCTTAATATACTACGTATACATTACATGCATGTCAATTTCATTTTCTTTTAATTACATAGCAGCTATTGATTAAGACTTCCCCGAAAGTTAGATGCGTCGGTTAATTCAAACTTTCCACATCAACTAGCTAGATTATAGTACTACGTATAATGCATGTACGTACAAAGTGAATGACCCATTTACGTACGTAACCACTCAAAAGCAATTCGTGGACTATGGACCGTGGTGCACATAAAGCTACGTGCACCAAAAGAACATGTGTGCATAAGTAAAAGAACACGACACTACGGCAAAAGAACACGCGATATAATATTTCACTTTTTTATTATAAAAATAAATTATTATTTTACTATTTATTAAAACCTAAATAAAAAAAAATACTCATGTTCTTTTCTCGTAATCAGATGTTCTTTCAATTATATACTGTGTTCTTTTGGTGCACGTAGCTCTATGTGCACCATGGTCCACCTTCTAAATTACGACTCAAAAGAGTGGTAATTACTAATTAAGTAATTAACAAGTTAGGAGGTCCATTAATTAATACTACTTTGAAAGTACTTAGCTTTATATAAGTGGGTTGGATTATTAACCAAAAAGAAGGTGAAAGATGAATGGTGATCAAGTTATTGTGTACATGGCTGAGGATCTTACGCAAGGCGACTTAACCTTGCCCTCAGTTCGTACAACTTCCGGCACCATCAACGTTGAGTTACTAGGTGATCAAATAAACAAACCCTTACAACCAACTAATAGTACTCTTAGAAAAAGAGCCACCTTACACCGTCTTAGCTTCTCCAAACCCAAATCTCGAAACACTGAGTTAAATTATCTCCTTCCCAAAAAAAATGTCACTGCTGATCAGTTTCATACTGTTGATCAGTTTGAAACTGATCAGACGAGCAAAACTGCGACTTGGGAAGAAGAATCAAGTAACCATTGTAATAATGGTGGTGATCTTAGTAGTTCCGACTCCTCCTCAAATTCTTCGTCTGAGGAGGAGAAGGGAAAAGATGATGTGGAAGAAGAAGAAGAAAAGAGTGAGGGTAGTAATAATAAGCAATATCACAAAACAAACAAAAAGGTAAGGAAGATTAAGTGGAAGAGAGTAGGAGAGTGGTCATTATTCTTTGCTATATTGACTTGCTCAATCCTCTCCGTCACCGTCACCGCCTTCCGGGACAACAATGTGATGGGCTTACTTCCGTGGCGGTGGTGCTTGTTGGCGATGGTGGTGTTTAGCGGCCGTCTTTGCTCAGGGTGGCTAGTGAGCTTCTTGGTGTTTCTACTAGAGAGAAACTTCATGTTAAGGGAGAAAGTGTTGTATTTTGTGTATGGGTTAAGGAAGATCATACAAAGTTGTGTTTGGTTAGCACTTGTGTTGTTAGCTTGGACTTGTATGTTCAATTCTAAAGTACACCATAATAATGAGATGGTGAAGAGGGTGTCTCAATTGCTAGTAGCTATCCTTGTTGGAGCAATCATATGGTTGGTCAAGATTGTTATGGTTAAGAGTCTTGCTTCCTCTTTCCATGTCCGGACTTACTTTGATCGTATGAAGGAAAGTGTCTTTCATCACTACATACTCGACACACTCTCAGGTTCGCCACTTTTTTTTCATATATTGTTAATACTTCCTCCGTTACATAATTATGTTCCGATTTATACTTTTTATGCTTGCAAGTGCACATTTTGTATGATTTATATCTTTAATTATTCATTAGGAAAAATTATAAAATTGATATTATTAAAATATTAATTGAGTCTAATCAAACAAGACCTTACATGAATATATTTTTTCTTATGCATGTATTGAAAATAATTTAGAAAATTATCATCAATTGTAAATAATGTCAAAATTCTAAATTGAAACATCATTATGAAACAAAGGGAGTACGTAATATATATTGCATACAGTCAGACCTTTAAAATTTGTGTCTAAAGTTAGAAAACGTTGACTATAAATTGTCAATATTGTATAAGATTTTTTGTCATTTACTCCCTCCGTCCCTTAATACTCACACCGGTTTTACCGGTGCGGAGTTTAAGACATTTAAATTGACTTATTAATTTAATGGGTGTTAGTTGATAGTGGGGTATTTTTTTAATATAGTTAGTGGGAAATGTGTAAGAGATGGAGAGTGGTGAGTGGGGGTGTGAATTTTAAAAATGATTTTTTGTAGGGAATAGGGTGTAGGTGGGGTTAGTACGTAAGTGTGAGAAATAATATAATATTAGTATAAATTTCCATTTATAGAAGCGGTACAAGTATTAAGGGACGGCCCGAAAAGGAAAGCGGTGCGAGTATTAAGGGACGGTGGAAGTAACACCTTAAAAAAAATCAGTTTTTGTTATTTAAACCTTAATTTATTTTTATAGTTAAACACCTTAAAAAACGAAAAAATTTAAAAATTGACACCACTTTAGCAAAAACGTTGGTTTTTAAGTCTATGCTATAGTTCCAAACAACAAGAAGGAATTGTCTACCATTAAAGCATGTCTTGAGAACTATAGTAACTGTAAAGATCATTTTGAAACATAGGTCCACCGGTTAATGAGCTAGTGTGGGAAGAACATAAACCAATGCTAGGGTCAAAACCTCATCCTACAAAATGGAAGGTTGCTAAGAACTCAATTAGATCAAAGAAATATGGATCAAGAAAATTGGACATGGAGAAGCTTAAGGAACTAAGTATGGAAACTCCAGCATCGATTTGGAGTTTGAAGAGGTTGATGAAGCACATTAGATCTTCTGGTTTGTCCACAATTTCAAAGAGTGTTGATGAATTTGGGAAAGCTGAATCTCAGATTACAAGTGAGTGGCAAGCTAGAACTACTGCTAAGCGCATCTTCAAGAACGTTGCAAAATGTGGTGTCAAGTAAGTAAATAATTATTATTTTAAATGATTTTTATTTATCGATAGTTGAAGATACTAATATTACTCGTAATAGTTAATGCATGTTATGCATTTGAAAAAGTTGACTTATTTCAACTAAAAATAAACGTTAAAACGATTAAGAAATGAAATAGAGATCTTAATTTTAAAATGAGGAAACTGTAAAGATGTAGTGAATAACAGAAAACCATACGTCTAAGTTAGTTAAAAACAAATAGTTTTCCATAAGGTATCAGGGTAGTAAATTATTGAATCAAAAGCGCGGTGGCAATGGGGTGTAAAAATCTCTTTATTGAAGGGGATAACTTGGTGGTGATCAATTCAATTAACAAGATTTGACAGGTCCCGTGGGAGATTAGTGGGTTCGTTGTGGATGCTAGTCGGGATTTATTAAATTTAGATTCATTTTTGGTCATTCATTGTTCTTATGATTTTCGTCTTTTGATCATTCTCTTTCCCTCATCATCCGAAAGGATGAGTTAGTTTTTCTATCTCAAGGGGATTAACCTGGTTTTTTTTTACCTTATAAAATAATAAAGTAAATAAATTAGGGTAGTAAATTACAAAAACGTTTTTCATAAGGTAGTAAATAGTAAAGAGGTGTACTTTAAGGTACCGGACAATACAAAAGATTAATGATATAAAGTTGTTACTATATTTGAAGGTACGTTGAGGAGGAGGATCTATCAAGGTTCTTGAAGAAGAATGAGATTCATGCTATATTTCCTCATTTTGAAGGAGCACTAGAGACCGGAAGAGTCACCAAGTCCTCCTTTAAAAATTGGGTGGTAAGTTTATGCTAGCTAGAGCTGATCAATGGTGGCCCGGCCCGAAAATACCGGGTTTTGGTCAGCCTTTTTCGGCCTGGTTTTGGGCCCGAACTTTTTAAAAATTTGCGGGCTTTGGGCAACATAAAACAACAATTTTTGTTATAAATCCGAAAAAAACCGGGTTCTGGGCAGCCTTTTCGGCCCGGTTTTGGGCCCGAACTTTTTAAAATTTTGCGGGCTTTGGACAACGTAAAACAACAATTTTAGTTATAAATTTGGCCCGACCTGAAAAATGGCCCGAAAAGCCCGCCATTTTGGCCCGAAATAGCGGGTTTTGGGCACAAAAATCAGCCCGAAGTTTGACCCGGCCCGACATAACAGACAAATTTTTATGCACTGGGCCCGATCCGAACCCGGCCCGGCCCGAATTTTGATCAGGTCTAACTAGCTAACTCGATCTTAATTATGTGGTATGTGAAAGATAATTAGTTTGTATCTAATTGTTTACGATAACACAAATCTACATGTGATTTAAGGTACGGGCTTATTTCGAAAGGAAGGCACTAGCACATTCTCTAAAAGACACTAAAACAGCAGTCCAACAACTTCACAAGATAGCTTCAGCAGTTGTCAGTGTGGTAATCTTTGTGGTTTTCCTCTTGTTGATGGGATTAGCAACACCCAGTATAGTCGCGTTTGTCATCACACAAATGGTAATCGTAGGCGTCATCTTTCACAACACTTGCAAAATCATTTGCGACTGTATAATTTTCGTATTTGTCATGCACCCTTTCGACATAGGAGATCGTTGTAGAGTTGATGGTGTTCAGGTATATTCCTTTCGTTTCTTTTTATTCATTACGTTTTAGGTTTTGGGTGTCTTAAAATGTTCTTTACATCTCCTTTTATATTGTCACATAATTTATTTATTTTTGGTGCGTATGAGCCACAAAGGCAATATAAATTACAAATGGGGGTAGGGGAATTCGAACTTGAGACCTATTGTACACAGGCCTTCAGCCTTAACCACTAGGCCAAGACATCAATGGTAACATAGTCACATAAATGCTTTAATATATATTATTAAATTGTCACATTGTCACATAAATGCTTTAATATATTATCAAATTGTCACATTGTACCATAAATGCTTTAATATATTATCAAATTTTGTGTAAATGATTATTTTAACCAATTAATTAAATTTATTGGGTCATTTAATTTCTCACACTTTTCTATTGAGACATCAAATTTTTCTCATTTTTCCAATATCAGAATTTTGATAAGAGTGAAAACATTTTAAATAAAAGTAATTTTCCTTATAGAGGAATCTCAATGCACATTAATTAGTCATTAATAAACATGGAAATGACCAAACGTAAAGAACAAAAAGAAGCAGAGGGGTACTAAATATCGATATTCTTGATTGCTAGTCTTGTTTTATGTGATAATTATGTGTGTTTTAGTTGCAATTTATCGAGTTAAATTCGTTCCTAATTGCAGATGATTGTAGAAGAGATGAATATACTAACAACAGTTTTCCTGAGGTATGACATGGAGAAAATCTACTATCCAAATTCAGCTCTTTTAAACATGCCAATTAGTAACTTCTACAGAAGCCCGGACATGTGGGATACAATTCATATCACCATAGATGCCTCCACTCCGATTGAAACCATAAATGCACTCAAGAAGGCAACACAAAGGTAAGATTTATATTGTTTTTATTAAATCGAATACAATTCAATATTACAAAAGCACTTTTCTGTTTTTGGTAATATAAGTAGGGGAAGATCATTCACCAGGATCATTCGTGGCTTGACCCCTCAATTTCTTTTTAAATTGTTAGTTTTATAATCTTGTATATACGTTAAAATCTATCTATCTATTACTATATACTAAAAGAGACATCAGGAATGACACGTGTCAATTCCTGGTGCGATTTTTTTTTCCCGCCAAAAACCACTTTCCCAAAATAGTGTATCTGTTTTATTTTATTTTTATTCTCTACCTTTTTTTTATAAACAATTTATATATGGAAACAAAATTTAGTTTATAAATTATGGCAAAAATAGATACGACGTAATAATAATTATTCTATATTAATAATATTTTAGTCAAATCGCTATATTAATAATGAAAAATACATCACTCAATATTTTGGTCAAATTACCTTATTAGCATTTTAAATATGCATATTAGATCAATAAATTTAAACGAGTATGTTAAAAGTGTTATAACTATGCAGTCGTTTGGGAGATATCCAGTTAAATATTTTGTGAAAAGAATGATCAAAATCCGTGCGTGCACGGGATCTAATATAGTGTTGTGATATATTGGTTGAATGCACTTTTAAAACAAGATCGAGGTATAAGTTTCAGAGTCTGACCACTCTTACTTTTTGGCCAAGATCCGTCACTGAATATACTAACTACGTGTTTTTGTGTGTGCAGCTATATTGACAGCAAACCAAATCATTGGAATTCAAAACATAGCTTCGTAGTCAAAGACATTGAAGACTTGAACCAAATGAAGATGGCCTTATCGGTGCAACACACAATCAACCACCAAAATATTACTGAACGAAACATACGGCTAAGTGATCTTATTTTGGATTTGAAGAAAAGTTTTGAGACACTTTGTATCAAATATCACCTTCTTGCACAAGACGTCCATGTAACTCAATTTGACATGAACAATCCATCAATGCTAACACCATCTTGAATTTCTTGATATTCCATAGTGTTTTGTAATGGAAGTGTGTTAACTAATTTGTGATTATCCATCAATTTAACTATAATGAAGGTGATTAAGCAAGAATCGAGCATGTATGAAAATAAACAAAGACGGAGAAAGGTTTATTGTGGAAACTTGAGTGTCAGACAGCGGCAGAGCCACGGTGATAATAGAGGGGTCCTTAATTGACCAACCTTGAAAAACAAAAGAACTTTATTATAATTATATTTTCATTATAATGTATATAACTTTAGTTATTTTTTTTTTAATTTTTAAATAGTGACACTCTTACTTATAATTTCCGGATCTGATACTGGTGTTAGGTAAAAATTCAAAAATCCACTAAAAAGTACAGTTATACTTAATTCATTGATGGATGATAAAGATTACCAGCTTTCAAAACACTTTGAAAGCTCCCACCTCAAAACCCTCCTTTTTTAAGCCATAAAACCAAACTAATCAGGCTCTCTAGCAAAATTTGCCAGAGAAAGTCCATCTTGAACTGCATTCAATTCCTTGCACGATCATGCGCCTCGTTCATCTGTTCTCGATTAACCTTATAGATAACACACCTGCAGAAAAACCTACTCCATTTTCGTATCCTGTCAATCGTCCACTGCATGCTCATGAATATCATGTGTTTGATGCTTTTGTAAAGACGAGACTAGGATAGAAGAGTTAGTTAAAATTATGACTGAGTCAATTGAGTAAGAGATAATTCATTGCATTCCATTTATACACGCGGTAGATTCAGCCTGGGCCACAGAATGTGACATGCCCCAGGCACAAGATCAAGTGTGGGCTATTGTATACTCTGTAGCAGATGCTAAAGACCACTCTGTTCCAGTATGGTGATTGTCTTTATTCCAGGATGCATCCACCTATAACTGAAAAAGGGGTATGACCATCCACATGTCGCCTATTTCAACATTCCAAAAACCTGGTGGCTGAACAGGGGCTACTTCAGTAAGACCGGGATGCAAACTTAACCATATCATTGTCTAAACTTGAGAAGGGTTCCCAACTGCTGCAGACCATCCTGAATATAGGCGATCACAATGCTTATACTTCCCATTGAATTTCAGAATACTCTTTTATTCCGAGTAATCCAAATAGTCCACAAAATACAAATGAAGTAGGACACTCTATCCTGAAAGATGGCCTTATCGGTGCAACACACCATCAAGGATTCAAGGCATCAATCAACAAAACACTATTGAACGCAGCATATACGTACGGTATCAAATACTCCCTCCCGTCCCTTAATACTCGCACCGTTTTGACTTTTTGTACTATTCACAAAATTCACTTTGACCCTATTTTATTTCTAGTATATGAAAACAAATATTAGTATATAATATATTGTTGGCTTCATCTTAATATATACTTTCAAAATATTAATATTTTCATAAGTTTTTATAATATGTAGTTAAAGATATTAGTGGTCAAAGTTGTGCATTGGCAAGCGTGTCCAGTCGAAACGGTGCGAGTATTAAGGGGCAGAGGGAGTATGGAGTATCATATTCTCCTACGTACAACTCTACAAGGGGTCCATCTTTTACCCATTTCACTATCGAACAACTTGTAAATGCAAACACCATCTTGATATTCCATATTATATCCCCTTCAAAAAAAAAAAAAAAAAACAAATCCTATATCCACAATGTGGATTTTCTACCCTTTTGGTGCTACAAGTTGCTCAATGTTCACTGGGTGATCATGGAGAAGTATCTAAATGTACGTGTACATAAGTGAAACATTTTACTTTTTTCATGTTATTTGGGTTTAAAATATATGTTTGTTTAAAAATTGGATGTATAATAAGAATTGTGCATCCGAATATATAAACCATATATTGTATAAAGATAGTGTTATGTAAACTCGTTTCCTTGTTAGGAATAAATTTTGACAAAATGCTTTAATAGGATAATTGTTATGATACTCCGTACTCAACAACTCGTGTCAGCGACTATTCTCCAAGACTCCAATAGATAGATGTATCATATATTCATATGGTACGAAAATCAAGCAGAGGTTGTTACATTCTGATCGAGCAATTTCTAGCTAAAACTCTCTAGGTGGCCTTGTTCTCTTCACCTAATGTGGTCGATCTTTATAGTTTCCGGTCTAGTTTGGTTTGATCATGTCTGGTCATAATGTTTTTCTTTGAGTGTTTTGATTTAATAAACAATAAGAATAAGGTGAATAGAACAAAAATTAAGTGGAAAATATTTGCGAGGAAAAAAAGAGAGTTAAAGGTACTTTACTTGTATCCTTTCTGTACTTTATTCTCCCCACCACATCTTTGCATGCAGTTGGACATAAAAAAGGAACTCTTAACTCACTCTATCAGGCTCGTTAAAGGATTTTATCGGGTCAGAACTTCTCTCGGATTAACCCTCTTTAAATTAGCGGGGTCATGCACTTTAGTAATTAATGGGGAAAGGCCGGGTTAGTAATCCCCTCCCCCCCCTCACCCAGTCACCCCTAAACACTAGTCAATAATGTTTTAATTGGAGGACCACGAGTACTACGTTGTAATAATTGTTGTCAAATAATTATAGTTTGGTGTTTTTCCACCACACATTATCGGATCAGCCAATCAAAAGAGAAGTGCACAAGCTACCTGCGTCTTGTTACTGCAGTTGACAATGCTGTGAACCAAGTAATAATAGGAGGTCAAGTTGTGAGATTCATACCCCGTTTCTCACAATTCGTAACAATATATTATAGTGGTGAGATCAAACCCTATTAGAGGCCAATTTGATGGGATCTTAACAATTCCACCCACTTTTAAGGGGCACGAACGGGTTTGGACTCGATAGGACATCTTCTCCTTTCAGACAATAAAGGCACGTTATGTTTTATGGTCTAATCAAATATCATGGTCATACTGTATTTTATCTTACAATACAATACATCTAAGGTCATACTGTATCAATGGATACTACTCTGTATCAGCTTAAAGCTAACAACTTACCGCTAATTAATTACCAAACATAAGCTACAAAATAATTCTTAGGTGCACCCGCCACCCGGTACACTGCACATCCAAGGGTATTTTTAAGCACATTGGGTGATCACTCTCACATGATATGCACATACAGGAAGAAAATGCAAGAGGGTGCAATGTGCATCAGGATCATCAGGATACACCTTAGATGTATTGTATTGTAAGCTACTTGATCCATGACGGCGATGAAGAGTGGATTTATGCAGTTGGGCATTTATTAATTGGTAATTGATTCATAACTAACTGGTGCATTCTTTCTTTAAATTTAGGAACAGTATTGCAATAGACGTGTTTATTGAATAAGGTAATCAAATGGGGTGTAGGATTAAGGTTAACTAGCTTTGGAGCCCGTTCAAAGAACGGGCAATTATATAGTGTTTGTTAAGCTGTTTTTCAAAGTGTTAATTTTATTGAGGGATTGTGATTTTAGTTAGGGTATATGATCGATTTATATAAAGGTGACCAAATTTCTAAGTTGAAAAAAATATATAAATTATATGGTGAATTAATATTAAGTGTTAAACAGGGAGATGAAGTAGTAGAGGTTGAATATGAATTCAATGGTGAATTGATGTTGGATGAGAAAGATGTGTTGAAGTTGTGATATGCTCCGTATAACAAACAACAACATGAAAAATTTTAAAAAATTAAAAAATACAAAATACATAGCTGAAAGAATGAGGTAACACATGTCATCTAAGCTTACACGTGTCATCTAATCATGTATGGTTATCCTAGGTATAGACTAGGTATAGATTTAAAGGGCTATTGTTACACATGGTCAAACTAATAGCCCAATTATACCGACACTAAAATAATAATGAAATACTCCGTAGTTGTATAGCTTTGTCTCTTCCTTAATTAAATTTTATTTGCTCCCTTATTGACATATCCCGTAGCTACCGACCTGTATATTCACCACGACCCGTCTAATATTGACATATTCAAGTGAACATTTTCATAACCTGACCCGCTTTTGACGCGCACGGACTCTGCTCTAAGCAGCCAATAGGGCAATAACCTATCTACTCTATCGTATTAAACACAGGGATTTCAGTTTGGAGATCCTACAATAGAAAAGTGTGAAAAGGGAGATTGGGAAATCGATCAATGCATGAACTTAATGCAAAAGGGAAAAGGCACGTAGATGTCGGCCAATTCAAACTTTCCACGTCAGCTTTTTCATACACGTAACAATAATTGTAACCCACGGGCCACGGGGTCCAAAAGGCCAAAACTTGTGATTAAGATAGTTATATAATTATAAACCACAAAAAAAACAGTTCATAGTAAGCATATTGGTTGTTTTCACTTGGTATAATTTTGCGAAAGTGATTCATCATAAACCCGACAACAAATCGCACAATATATGTCCTAAGAAATGACCCACACTCAAAGGGACCTCTAACAAGTTGGTCCGTCTATATGAAATTTAACGTGTAAGGCCATGATTTTGTTGTCATCGTTATATAATTGGTTTGATTTTTGTCAATGGATAATTAACCCAAAATTTAAGTGAGGATGGATGCCCGTCGAAAATCTAGCGATGATCAAGTTGTTATTAACTTGCCTGAGGTTACGCTAAAATCCAACCCGTCCTTACCCACAAATTATTCCAATGCCAATACCATCAACGCTGAGTTACAGGGTGATCAGTTAAAGAAGCATCCCCAATCAATTAGTACTCTTAGAAAGAGAGCCACTCTACGCCGTCTTAGCTTCTCAAAACCTCAATCTAGAAACACTGAGTTCAACTACACCCATCCCAAAAAAAGGGTCTCTAAAGAGTTTGAGATTGATCGGACGGGTTCAGGTTCAACTATTTGGGAAGAAGAGACGAGTAAAAGTTGTAATGGTGTTGATCGTAGTAGTACGGACTCCTCCTCTGATTCTTCGTCAGAGGAGGATTCGGAAGAAGAAGAGGAGGAAGAAAAGAGTGAGGGTCAACAATATAATAACATTAACAAAAAGAAATGGAAGATCCATTGGAAGAGAGTAATAGAGTGGTCAATATTTTTTGTTATATTGACTTGCTCCATACTTTCCGTCACTTTGCACACCCTTCGTAACCACCATGTGAAGGGCCTATTTCCGTGGTGGTGGTGCTTGTTGGCGATGGTGGTGTTTAGTGGCCGCCTTTGCGCCGGGTGGCTTGTGAGTTTCTTGGTGTTTGTGATAGAGAGGAACTTGATGTTAAGGGAGAAAGTATTGTACTTTGTGTATGGGTTAAGGAAGAGCCTTCAAAATTGTATATGGTTAGCACTTGTGTTGATAGCATGGACATTTATGTTCGATGCCAAAGTGCACCATAGTAATAGGGTGGTCAAGAAAGTGTCTCAATTGCTTGTAGCCGTTCTGGTTGGAGCAATCATATGGTTGGTTAAGATTGTGATGGTCAAGAGCCTTGCTTCGTCTTTCCATGTTAGGACTTATTTTGATCGTATGAAGGAAAGTGTCTTTCATCACTGCATACTAGACCGGCTTTCAGGTTCGTTTTTCATAAGCTACTCCCTAATACTTATGTCCCCATTTGTTTGCTCTTATTATCATTTTAATTCGTCCCCAGAAAATTGCTCCATTACTAAAAATGATTCAGAGATCACAATTTTATTTTCACATAAAATACATTTGGCCCTTCACTTTTATGTTTTCTCAATTCCATCCACCTCTCTTAATAAGCACATTTGTTGGATATGGCAAACAATAAGGGACAGAGGAAGTATCTATTACGTTTACATTAAAACAACCTAGGTTGTACATATATACTTCGTATATACCAAAGGTACAAGTATACTTCCTCTGTTCTCTAATAATTGCAAAGTTTTTACTTTTAAGTTTGCTAGCACACATCTTTGATCATTAATATCTTGAATTGTAGATAAATTAAAAATTATAAATTTTTTATTGTACAGATGAATCTAATAAGATCACACATTACTTTGTTTTATAGAAGGTAAAAGGAGAGTATATGAATAGCGTAAAATTCAAAATGTTCCAACTACGAAAATGATAAAGGTCGCAACATGCGACCTTTAAGCCGTGTCACAATGATGACATGACGTGTTTATGTGTCATGATTTAAATTGGAAACTAAAATATTTAACATATATATCCTATTATACATGTTTCAAAAAATGGTAGAAAATCTTAATATTCTAATTTGTTTCTTTTCTTATATCGACTACTGTATTTACATATTTTCATAGTAAAAATATTGCATTGATAGTAAAAATATGATGATGACTCATAGCCTACGTGTCGCCTATATGTACCAATTAAATTTTGATACGTAATATTGCGACAACTAAATGTTGTCGCAACTTGCGACCTTTATCATCACTCTTCCAACTATTATAGAATGGATGAAGTAACAGAAGTTGCCTTATTTTTACACGTAACATGAATATATGTTAGTTAGTGAAGTAATTCTGTAATTGATGTGGATTTATTGATATGATGAACCTAGGTCCGCCCCTCAATGAACTAGTATGTGAAGAACATAAACCAATCTTAGGAGCAAACTCTCTGCCTACAAAATGGAAGCATGCTAAGAACGCAATTAGATCAAAGAGATATGGAGCAAAGAAGGTGGATATGGAAAAGCTCAACGATCTAAGTAAGGAAACTCCGGCGTCGATTTGGAGTTTGAAGAGGTTGATGAAGCACATTAGATCTTCTGGTTTGTCCACACTTTCACAGAATGTTTATGAATTTGGGACAGCTGAAACTGAGATTACAAGTGAGTGGCAAGCTAGAAGTTCTGCCAAACGCATCTTCAAGAATGTTGCAAAAAGTGGTGCCAAGTAAGTCAATATCATTTGTGTTATGATTTTGATTGGGTAGTCTCAGATCGATACAGTTCAGCTTAAAAGAACAAGGCCTAAAAATAGTATACAACTCATTTGTGTTTTGATTTTGGTAGTAATGTAGCATACAATAGAGTCATAAAGGTCAGTGATATAGACGAAATTCAGTGTAGAATAAATCTAAATGTGTCATGTTGTTACTATTTCGGAAGGTACATTGAGGAGGATGATCTATCAAAGTTCTTGAAGAGGAACGAGATTCATGAAATATTCCCTCTTTTCGAAGGAGCATTAGAGACCGGAAAAATCACCAGGTCCTCGTTTAGAAATTGGGTGGTAAGCACACTTTCTTTATGTGTTACTTTTTTGGTGTTACATTCGGTTCATCCTTAGGGCTAATCCAGATTCGGAGCGAATTCTGGGTGAATAACTTCTAGTCCCCTTCCAATTGTTGTTGCGGTGGATCGAACACACGGTCCGCCCAACCAAATTCAGCCTTAATCACCCACTAAACCAATAGACAATTGGTACTCTGTATGTGTTATGTGAAAGATTAGATTGTATCCATTTCTCACGATAACATAACTTACGTTTATATGATTGAAGGTAAGGACTTATTTCGAAAGAAAGGCTCTGGCACATTCATTGAACGACACAAAATCAGCAGTGAAACAACTTCACAAGATAGCTTCAGCAATTGTCAGTGTGATAATCTTTGTGGTGTTTCTTTTGCTGATGGGATTAGCATCAACACAAGTAGTCGCATTTGTCATCACACAAATGGTTGTACTAGGAGTCATCTTTCACAACAGCTGCAAGATCATTTTCGACTGTATAATTTTTGTGTTTGTCATGCATCCTTTCGACATAGGAGATCGTTGTAAAGTTGATGGTGTTCAGGTATGCTAACTATTTCTCTAATGTGCTAATATTGCTTGTTTTAGTTGCAATTCATTTAGATTTGAGCTGCGTTTTATTCACCTGATTTCCACTTATTTTTATGAACTTATCTTATCTGAACTTATCTGAACTTAACTGGACTTATCTGAACTTATTCGAACTTATCAAAACTTATTTTAGTTATAAATTGTTCTTGACCAACCCTTATTTTTCCTGAACTTATCTTATCTGAACTTATCTGAACTTATTTTTCCTGAAATAAGTGAAAATAAGGTGAACAGAACACGGTCTAACTTGACACATCTTGCAGATGATTGTAGAAGAGATGAATATACTAACAACAGTGTTCCTGAGGTATGACATGGAGAAGATCTACTATCCAAATTCCTCTTTACTAACAAAGTCAATCAGTAATTTCTACAGAAGTCCGGACATGTGGGACACAATTCCTATCACCATTGATATGTCCACTCCTCTTGTAACTATAAACGCGCTCAAGAAGGCAACACAAAGGTAAAGATGCTCTTCTAAACATTAAACGCGAGCCAATACTCGTGACTATCTTCTATTTACATTATACTAAAACATACCCTAAAAGTGACACGTGTTATTTTCTGGTGCAAAATTTTCAATAAACTAAATGTGTCATGCTAAAACTAATAGTACTAGTGTTTTGAAATTGATGTTATTGGTAATACACTAACATATATTTTTGTATATGCAATTATGCAGCTACATTGATAGCAAGCCAAATCATTGGAACTCAAAACATAGTTTCGTAGTTACTGACCTTGAAGACTTGAACAAGATGAAGATGGGCTTATCAGTGCAACATACCATCAACCACCAAAACATTATCGAACGCAACGTTCGATTAGGTGAACTTATGTTGGATTTGAAGAAAATTTTTGAGATACTTGGTATCAAATATCACCTTCTTCCACAAGAGGTCCACCTAACTCAACTCAATATCGATAAACCGTTGCCAACAGTAGGCGTAAACAAAACTATCTGAAAATCAGGATATTATATTGGATATCGAAAAATTTATGCTATATATGGATTAACGGATGTGTCCGATAATCCCTAATCCGAAAATTTTGTATATAGTGAAATAATACAGATATCATTTTTTATTACGGAGTATTATTTTGGATCAGATATTTGACCCGTGCTAGGCTTTAGAGTTTAGCCAACAGGGTCAATTACCATCTTGATATCCCATGTAATAAAGATAGTGTTTTGTAAATCCATTAGTATGAAATTATCATATTAGGCTATGATTTTGTTGTTGTTGTTGTTATTCGGAGTATATAATTGGTTGATGGTTTCATTTGATCTATAATTAGTAATTAACCAAAATGAGGTGAAGATGGTTCAACTTGACAAAAGGCCTTAGATATGATATTCGAGCTCAAGTACGTACTCATGTCAAGTATAGATATTTGCTACCGAGCACTACGTATTAAATTCCCATATGGTATGACATTTATCTTCAACGTGAGACGGATTACTAAAATTTTGTCTATAATTAATATTTGAGATGGAATTGTATATTGAGTTTTAAAATTCCGTCTCAGTTTTGTATCGGATTTTCCAAAAAATTTGCTTCGGAAATTTTGAGACTGATTATATATATATATATATATATATATAGAGGAAGGCTCATGTGAGAACACCCCTTCTATGTGAGAACACAATCTTATGTGAGAATAAATCTTGGCCTCTGGATCGTTTCTAATCTAACAGCTGAAATAAGGAATTACTAATGGCATTTTCGTAAATTTGTTAAACAATAACCCAACCACCTCCTTCCTTTCACGCCTAACCGCTTCTCTCCCTAAAATTGCCAAACCTTTGTTTCCCCCTCTATTTTGTCTCTCTTCAATGTGCAACCATTAGAAAGCCTCAATCAAGCTCGAATTTCTCTTGAATCTCGGTTTAATTGCTGCGATTTCTATCCACAATCTCGAATATATTCATCGAACTTCCAGATTTCCTCCATTAAAGGTAAGATATTAAACTTTATTTTCATGATTATGTGATTATTCATGTGATTTTGGGCAGATTTTGTTGAATTTAATTATATTTTGGAGCGATTATTTGTGTTTAGATTCAATTTCGTTCTTAATTTGTGTTTATATTCGAATTCTATCATGTTTTGTGAAATTCTATTGTTTCAAATTCATATTTGTGCAAATTGAATTGTTCGACGTTCGATCTGTAATAATTTGATTCGACTCCATATGTTGAACATTGTTGTGTTTTCTTATTTTTTCAATTTCAGATTGATCATTCCATCTGTTTGAGCTATGGGATTAGAATTTCATCATACTCCGGTATCATCATTCGCCGAATCCGGTCAGTTTTCTTATAAATATGTCTGATGCTTAATGTTTTTGAATAACTGGCCCTTGTGTTCGAACAATTGTTTTAAATGTTCTGAATAATTGTTCTTTTTGTTCTGGATAGTGGTTCCTGATGTTCTGAATAATGGTTTCTGATGTTCTGAATAATGGTGTATGATGTTCTGAATAATGGTTTCTGATGTTCTAAATAATTGTTTTTCATGTTCTGAACCTTTACTCATATGTTCTATGTTAGTATTATACATGTTCTGAACTGTTTTTTCTCATTCTTTTGTAGATTCTGTTGTGAATAATTAACAACTTGCAAGTTGTTTTAATTCAAATGTGGTTGTTACTCTTGAATTCATTCCTATATTAACTCATGGAGGAACAAGAGAATGGATTACATATTGTTCCGATGAGTCAAAACAAGTTGTTAATCATGTATATATTGTGTGAAATTCAATCATGTATTTGCGAATTTCATTATTTATTTATGTTGTTTTTTGATCCGAGTCTACATATTGTTTGACCTTGTTGTGTCTTTCATTCTTTTTAATTTCAGGTTTCTATCTGCTTGAGCTAAGGAATTAACAGTTCTTTATAGGCTGCTATCATCAATCACTGAATTGAATCTGGTGAGTTTTCTTATTAACATGTTTTGTATAATTGCTCTTCATGTTCTGAACTTTTATTCACATGTTCTATTTTATTGTTTTACATGTTCTGACCTGTTTTTTCTCTCTCCAAAATGTAGCAGCAACTCTCTTTTCTCTCTCCCTCTCTCTAAATACTTAAAACTTCAATGATCGTCACCAAAATTGTGAATTCCTTTACATTCTTTGTACTTTTATTATATATTTACTGCATATCTTTACCAAATACCTAGAATTTTATCTTATTTACGTTAAATTGAAAGGTACAAATTCAAAATTGGGGCTACTTTTCAATTATGTAATGTTAATTTCTTTATTTTTAGATTCATGTTTTCGATCTGTTTATCGTTCGATAATTTCCAGAAATAGTTTGACTCGAATATTGAATATTGGAATTTGATTGATTTATAGCAATCATGTATGTTCATACTTTTTTTTGTGTTGGAGACTTGGAGTATTAGTTTTTCCAATTTTAGTTTTCTTGCAGATAATTAGGAAGAAAAAAAACAAAGGCAATGGACAATTGGTGATAATTTGACTAGCATTATAAAATAATAGTACAAGGCCTAAGGAGAAGCAATGTGAGGATTTAAGCCTTGAACCTGAATATCACGGTCCCTCATCCTAGTGTCCAGTATCTTTAATAATAGCCTAGTGTTTATTTTTTCCTTCAATTATTACGTCTTTTGAATACATGTATGATCTGCAGAATTTGCAAACAATAAAACTAGAGATTGGTTCTTAATTTTTTGATTATGTTGCAGCTTAGAACTTCTATGGAGAATAGTACTTCTACCTTTGACAAAGAGAAGGCACAAGAACGGTTATAAAAGCTCTCTAGTGGTGTTGCTGTTTTCAAGGTCCTCCATTTGTTCCTGAAATATGATCCCTTACCGGACCAAGTTGAGTGGCATGGGGTGGATAAAGAAACTGAAGATTCTAAGACCCCTTTTATAGCAAGGGTTTTTGCTAGCATCTCGAGTCTCTCGAGTTTGCCTGATCTTGATCCCAAAGATGGAGCAATCGTAAGAGGCGATACTCCTATGTCAGTCACATGTTTTGCTGCTCCTAGTTGATCGATGATGTATGTGGTCTCCCTAATTATAATCTTTTAATGATTGCAGGGGTAAATGATGAATCTGGTTGATCCCATTTTGTTTGGCAGGATAACCAGTTTCGTGTGTTCTAATTATTGTTGCATATGTTGTAATTATTTTTGTATATGTTCTAATTGTTGTATTTGCTATAAACAGTACTACATCCATTGTTTTCTTGAATATTTTGTTAAAACCTATTAGCTCAAATGGTAGAGCAATGTGCCATTGCACATGGATGTAGGTTCAAATCCTACATAGGTTGTTGACAACACACAACTTAGCTCCAATGTGTTTATATGGATAGGTCCTACAAGAGAGTTACCCTCTGGAATATATCGACACCAACTGGTTAATTTGCTGTTAAATGCTACGCATAAAGGTCCCTGTTGCGGATTTCCCGCAGTAGTTACCCTGTGCTTTCTTATCAGACTCCTCCAATGAGGAATTATGTTGGTTATACATCTTGGACATCTCATTCGTGCTTCCCTGCTCCCTTGCTAGTTTCTCCACAAATTATTGCCTTCCGTTCAAGTGTTAGATTTCATGTTCTAAAAATTAAGGCTAGCGTTCTACAAATTTATACATATATTCCAAAGTAAGTTGAACAGATTCAAAAGTAAATAGAAGTGATTTATAAGTAAAGAATCATAAAATAGGAGAATTGATATCATAAATGGAATGCAAAGAGTTGCCTATGTAGGATTCGAACCTACATCATTGTGCAATCGCACAAAGCTCTACCAATTGAGCTAATAGGCATTGTCCCAAAACATAAGCATTTACGACCATTACTTGTATTAACACCACACACACAAAACTTCTAGCAGCAACCAAACACAGCAGAACGACTTCCCACCCCAGACTGACCCGCAACAACCCTCCCCACAAAAGAAATAGCGTGTACAAGCAGCTATGCAACCACTTAAGACCAAAACCAATATCTACAACAACTATACTACCCCATAATGTTGCCCATGAAAACACATCATAGCTAACCTGGCCCGAATTGTCATAAAAACAAGCCAAAAATCAGACCCAAAACACATTCAGGAACATATTAGATACAAAAAGAGAACATTGGAACATACCTTTCTAGTTTCAGAACATCTTGTTATGAAATTTAGAACATAAAATATCCATAAACAATAGCTTCTCTACATGAAGAGAACAATATAAAATTATAGCTTCTTAAAAGTGAGGCTTCATGTTCTAAAGAATTGAGATGATGAAATATTACCCAATATTTGAAAGGATGTCACCTAAAAGTGTATTTTCGACAATTGGACTACAAATGGACTCCGGCACTGATGTTTAATCGCTTTATAAACTAGCAATACGTATTAAAAAATTATGTTCTAAAAGGTGAAACTTGATGTTCTAACAAGAGAAATTATATGTTCTAACAAGAGAAATTATATGTTCTAACAAGCGAAGCTATATGTTCTATACATTATTCCTATATGTTCTAAGAATTTAAGCTACATGTTCTAAGCATTTAAGCTACATGTTCTAAGCAGTTAAGCTATATATTCTACAAAGCAATGTACACACCAGTAAGAAAGGCAATAGACTAAAAAAATTTATCCTTCTACTCTACCCAATATATATTTTGATGCACCTTCTCTGTATTCTACCGTGCTTTAAAATATGGCATGTTGAAAACTCTTCACATAGTTTATGAACAAACTAAATAACGAAACTAAGATCCGTATATATTTTTTATATAAAACATCGAGTCTCTTTTCATTCTTCCCAACCCCTACTCCTATCCCAACCCTACCCTCAAAAACCCCCATGCTCTACCATATGGTACGTGTAGTAAAAAAAGATATCAAATATTTTATTTGAATGATTCGCATACAAGTGGAGAGAGGAACGAGAGCTTACACATATCTCATAAGTGGACCACATTGAATTGATGGTTAGTAAAGTCAGAACATGAGCCACAACTAGCATTAACCATTGCCAAGATCCAAAAAATCGATAGACGCTATGAGCCACTAAATATATTTGTTCTAAATCGTGAACTTTCATGATCTTAATTTTAACTTTCATGTTCTAAATTCATTATGCCATATAATGGTAAGTGTAGTCCAGACGTCCAGTCACCCCAGTCCATTCACTCTAGCCCGAACCTTCCCTGATGTAGTAAATGGTAAGTGTAGTCAAATAACATCTAGTTTCTACCAATATTTTTTATGTTCTATACATTAAACAATTTTGTTCTAAACAATGAGTTTTCATGTTCTACATTCTTAACCTTCACATTCTAAAGTATTGAAAGCATAAATATTACCCAATATTGCTCATGATATCTTTCATAGTTGTTTGGCGCATTTATTCTCACGTTCTCTGTTCAAAAATGCAAAACATATAACTATTACTTTTAGAACATCATAAGATGTCGAAATTACCATCACTATCCCTAATTTTTGATGTTTTAAAAAGTAACTTCTATGTTCTAAATATTAAACAATTTTGTTCTAAACAATGAACCTTTATGTTCTAAATGTTGAACCTTCATGTTCTAAAGAATTAAGATTATAAAATATTACCAACATTTTTCAATGATGTCCTTCAGATTTCTTCTTCGACAATTGTACTATCAACGCGCTCGATTTAGCTCTGAATTTTTGGCATGTTTAATCTCATTTACGTCCTTTGAATTTTCTCTGTTTCAAATTTCAGAACATGTAACTATAAGTTTTAGATCATGGTTTATTTCATAAATCAGTAAATATAGAAAACAAATTAATTTAAAGATTAGAAAAATCAGAAATTAATAACCTAAAATTCAAAAATTCAAAAACTGATCACAAATAAAGTAAAATAAAAACATGAACAATTAATTAAAAAATTAATCACAAAAGTTCAGAACAAACTGATTCTGGATTCAGAAATCGATCAAAAAAAATCCAGAACAAACTGATTCTAAATTCAAAAAAAATAAAACAACAAATAGAACATCAAATACTACAATCAGAACATTCAATCTACTCAATTACTTACGAATTTTCTATATTTTTACCTTACAATCAAAACTTATCATAAATTAACTAAAATAATGTTTAAAAACAAGGAAAATAGTTTGAATTTTGTGTATTTCATTTACCTTCTTCGTTCGTATTTTTTTTTCCAGGTTGATTTGTTGAATATTCACCTTCGTTCATCTTCAACTGACAAAATTATGTTAAAATTAGCGGTAATTGTAGTAGAAGAGAAGAAATATAGAACAATGAAGCGAGACTTTACCTTAAATCAGTAAGTAATCGGCGATTTTGGAGCTTGATCGCCGTTCTCTAGAGCTTTAATGGTTGTTTCTGGAGGAGAGAGAAAATGGTGAGAGAGAGGGTGGAGGATAATCGTTTGTAGAGAGAGAGCGTGAATACTGAGATTAGTTTGAGAGAGAAAGGGGCGTGGGTTTTATTATGTTAGTAGTTGGAAGGTTATTTACATATTGCCATTAATTGGTTTTAATCCTAGCCCTTAGATTGAATCTAATCCTACGGATTAGATTCATTCTCATATATACTAGTATACTCACATAGGGACCTATTTTCACCGGATCCCTCCCCTATATATATATATATATATAGAGGAGGGCTCATATGAGAACACCTCCTTTATGTGAGAACACATCCTATGTGAGAATAGATCTTAACCCTTGAATCATCTCTAATCTAACAGCCTGAAATGAAGGATTATTAATGGCAATTTGGTAAATTCTTTTAAGTATAATCAGCCCATAAAATTCAGTTTTCACGTAATTAGTTTCTCTCTCTAATCTCTGCTTTCTCTCTCTGTTTTCTCGCCTTTCTCTTTGATGTTGCTGCCGCCATTAGAGCACCTTAATCAAGGTCCAATTCGTCTCCAAATTCGCTTCAGAATTCAATTCAATTCTCGAATACATTCATCTACTTGATTATTTCAAGGTATTTTTTTATCAATTTTCGCAATTTTGATTTGTGTATTTTGCTTGATAATTTTCCAATTTCTGACCTAGTTTTGATTATCGATTCCAATTCTATTAGTATTGAATTGAAATTATTAATTGTTGATTATCGAATTGTTTATTTGCTGAATTTCGTGAGCTTCTTTTATAATTTGAATTGCCGAATTGCACTCATATTTGGTGAGTTGTTTTTGTTTTGTTTTTTATTTTCTGATTTGTTTTTTATTTTGATTTTTGATTTGTATTTGTTATATATTTTAGATTTTTGATTATCTATTTGTTCCTTTGAATTTTGTTTTTAATTTATGTGTTCAAATTTGTATTCAATCATGTATGTGTTTCATGTTTTTGATTTACAGATCAGTATTCTTTCGAGCAATGGCATCAGAATTTCATCATAGTTCGTCCTCATCATTGACGGAATCAAGTGAGTTTTCTTATTATTGTGTCTAATTTGTTAACGTTCTGAATAATCGCTATAAATGTTCTGAATTTGTAACCCAATGTTCTATGTACATATTATACACGTTCTGAATTGTTTTTAAATTCGTTTTTTGATCATGTTGTGAATAATGATCACCTCTAATGAACTCCAAGTTGTAAATTATTTTTGATGATGTGAATGATTGCATTATATCTTCGGCATAGTCGTTTAAAATGTTTTGAGTAATACTTGCTTCTAGGATTTTGTATAGTTCTCTATTTTCCTGTCTCATTCTTTCTGATGTTCTGAATTATTCTTACATTGTTCTCCACTTTTAACCCAATGTTCTATGTAAACTTTATACATGTTCTGAATTATTTTTTTGTTATTTTTTTCTAGATTCTGTTGTGGATAATGAACAATATGCAAGTTGTTCTAATTCAAATGTGGCTGTTACTCCTGAAGTAATTCCTATATTAAGTCCAGGGGGAACGAGAGAATGGATTCCATGTTGTTCTGATGAGTTAAAACCTGTTGTAGGGATGAAATTTATGAGTGTCGAAGAGGGTATTTCATTTTATAAAGCATATTCAAAAGCTGCTGGTTTTGTGATGAGGAAATCTACTGCTACAAAAAGGAAGGCACTAGACGTTATTGCTTTTCAGTATTGTTTATGCAACAAGGCTGGTTTCAAAGAAAAAGCAATAGTTAAGGTTGGAGGCATGCCAAATGTTAAAAAAGGGGAAGGTAATGAAGATAAAGTACCTATACCTCGAAGAAGGCTAGTTACTCGTGTTGGTTGCAAGGCTCGGATGGTTATGAAGTATAAAAATGAAGGTTTTTATGTGGTGACTGAATTCCGAGAGCCACATGTTCATGCTCTTTACACCCCGGGTTGTCTAAAATTTCAGAAAGCGGGTAGGAAAATGAATATTCTTCATAAGAAGATGATTATTGATAATTCGAAGGTGAACATTGGTCCGGTTAAGACTTTTAGATTGATGAAGGAGTTAGTTGGATCGTATGATAACGTTGGTGCATCCAAGCAAGATTTCAAAAATTTTCATAGAGATTTGAAGGCTTACATTGAAGGATCGGATGCCCAAATGTTTGTGAATAACTTTCAGAACAAGAAGTTGTTATGGAGTGCATTTTTCTTTGACTATGAGGTGGATGAAGACGAGCAACTTTGTAAAGCTTTTTGGGCAGATCCAATATGTAGAAAGAATTATGCACTCTTTGGTGATATGGTTTCTTTTGACACCACATTTCAAACAAATAGGTAATTTCTTGTCATGTTCTGAATTCATCTAAATTTTGTTCTACATAATATTCATGATGTTCTAAGTTAAAATCTGCATGTTTTAAACATTACTCATCAAGTTCTGAATGCATGGTTATCTTGTTCTAATAACTGTACATATGTTCTAAATATTATTCAGCATGTTCTATATAACTATTCATATGTTCTAAACATTATACTGAATGTTCTGAAATTTGTTTTTAGGTATAATATGATATTTGGCCCATTTACTGGAGTTGATCACCACAAGAAGTGTGTTACTTTTGGTGCTGCTTTAATAGCCCATGAGGACATCGTGTCTTTTGAGTGGGTTTTTAGAACTTTCCTCAAGGCAATGGGAGGTAATGAGCCAGCTTGTTTGATTACGGATGAAGATCCGGCAATGAAAATAGCTATTCCTAAAGTGTTTCAGACCGCTGAGCATAGGTTTTGTATGTGGCATATAATGAAAAAAATGCCTGAGAAAGTCGGCCGTCAGATTACGCAAGATACCCTGTTTCTTAATAAAATTTGCAAATGTGTTTGGAGTGAAGAGATTGAGCCAACAGAATTTGAAGAGAAATGGGGAAAGGTTCTTGCTGAGTTCAAGCTTCAAGACCATGAGTGGTTGAAGCAGTTGTATGAGAAGCGTCAAATGTGGATCCCAGCATACTTTAGAGATTCGTTTCTATGTGGTATCATGAGGACTACATCAAGGTCAGAGAGTGAGAACAATTTTTATACAAAGTTTACCAATCCCCATCTCACTCTAGTAGAGTTTTACATGAGATTTGAGAGTGCATTGGATGCTCAAAGACATACTCAAGGTCAATTTGACAATGATTCTAAACACAAGCATCCAGAATGTAAGACTTCCTTTGCATTAGAGAAACATGCTTCTAAAATCTACACTGTTTCAGTCTTTTATGATTTTCAAGAGGAGCTCGAGATTGGTTGCTTTCACTGTGGACTTGAGGAGTACAAGAAAGAAAATGGGTTTGAAATCTTTACCATTAGAGAAGGATGTAGAATAAGAAAGTTTGATGTTAGTTTTAACCCGGCTAACCTAGATAGTAAGTGTATGTGCAAGATGTTTGAGAGGTTAGGGATTCCTTGTAGGCACATGATTTGGGTGTGGAAGGCAAAGATGATTGAGTATATTCCTGATGCTTATGTGCTAAATAGGTGGACTAGTTTGGCAACTAAAACGCCAATTTTTGATTTAGAAGGAAATATCTTGGAGGCATGTGTTAACTTTGTTGATTGTAAAAGAATGTTAAATGAGTTATGGTCAGAAATTCACACATGTGTGAGTTTGGCTCAGGGTAATGAAGAAGATCTTACTGATCTTGTGAAGAATTTAAAAGGTTTAAGGTTAAACTTGGAAGCTAAGAAGAGTTCTAACAATCATGAAAACAATGGTTCTCCTAGCAAAGCAACAGACATCGAGCTACTGATTGGAGCTACCCTTCCTACTGAAATTGTGGTTAAGCCGCCTAAAATTTCAAAGAACAAAGGCACGGGGGTTCATGTTCCAGGTACAGGTAGTGACAAACGATTGAAAGGTGACAAGGAAAAGGCAATTGAGCAAAGCCAAAAGAAGAAAAGGTTATGTAGAGGTTGTGGAGAGCTTGGTTACCATGATATCCGGAATTGCCCACATAAAGTGAAAGAAAATTGTAAGTTATAAGTTTTTATAACATGGTTTGGATGTAAAAAATTCTATTACCTTGATGTTCTGAATAAATTATCATATATTCTAATTAATATACATGATGTTCTAAACTTATCACTATATGTTTTAGGGAATTCTGCATTCTGTTCTACACAATATTCATATTGTTCTAACCAATCTATATCATGTACTACACTTAAAACTGCATGTTCCAGGAAACTGTGCACTATGTTCTACACAATATACATAATGTTCTAAACTATAGAATTATAATGTTTTAATTTCAATGATGCTTTTTATTCATTATTTAGTTCCCTTGACACAATTTGTTTTGTTTTTTTTTTTCAGAATTGTCATTAAAAGCTTCTCGCCAAAGAATACACAATTTCATCATTCACCATCGCCACATAGATCCTCTCACTTTTTGAAGTGTTATTTTTTTATAGTTTTTTTTTTTGTGTTACGTTTTTGGACATTGTCATATTTTCCATGAACAATGTATATCTATATAGTTTTTTCATGGCTCTGAAAAATATACTTTATGTTCCTTTTGCTTAACTATTATTTTCAACAATTAAAAGGTATCCCCATGCATATTGTTGATATTATTATTTTCGCCCGCATGACTTCTCATTTTAGCTTATCGTTGTACAAAAGTTCACTTCATTCATCTACAATACAAACACTAAACCAAATTTTAAGAAATAAAGTTAAAAGTTCGATGTTATGAGTAAGTAAAGTAATTGTTCTAATTCAACTAAGTAAATGTTCTGAATTCAAAGAGACAAAGTTCTTAATTTAAAAAGTTCTTAGTTCTTAAAAAAGTTAAAAGTTAGTGCACAAAATGTAAATGCTCTAAGTCAACTTACCATACGTTTTGAAATAACATAGTATTTGTTCCGAATCACGTTCAACAAGAAATGATTACAAATTATTGGAATATATTTTATTTGTTTAATAGACTTGTTTCTATTTGCATTAATTAAATCAAGGATAACAACAAATTATGAAACAAAGTCATTGCATTGAATATTTAGTTTGACAATACTAAATATCAATAATACTAAATTTTGATAATGCTAATTCTCACATTTTTCAACTAATTATGCTAATACTCATAGTATTTATAATACTAACAAGAAATTCACATAAATGTTCTAACCACTTCAGAAATATGTTCTAACAAGAAAGCCAAAAATTCTAAGCATTTAAGCTACATCTTCAACACAACCTATTTATAACAAGTACGAAATTTGATGCTACATGTAAGCTACATGTTTCTAGCATTGATCTACAACTAGCTATTACAATTTCCTCAAATTTTGTTTTCTAGTGCCCATGTTCTTGATTTTGAAATCATTGTATGATGTTCATCATTCTCTTTGTGCGCCAATAACTTTCCACAATATTCAACTCTCAATCTCTTCATTTGCTCAAACTGCAATGACATCAATTTGAAGGTTAGAACAAAAAAATAGATGTTAAATACACTTTGTTTTAAGCATTTAATCCAATTGTTCTAATAACTAACCCTATATGTTCTAACAAATTCAACAATATGTTCTAAATATTTTCTGAACTCATTTAATATAAGTTCTAACAATCAATACACTTTGTTCTAAGCATTTCATCTAATTGTTCTAATAATTAATTCTACATGTTCTAACCTGTTACGGTATATGTTCTAACAAGTTGAACATGTTCTGTATCAACAAGTATATGTTTTAACTAGTTAAGGAACATGTTCTGTATAACCAAGTATATGTTTTGAGTGTATTCCAATGTTCTAAACTCATGAGGCTTATCATTAAATTTAAATTTTAAACACTTACGTTGTCTTTTTCCAGTCCCGGATTCCATTCCTTTGCACTCTCTCCATAATAAGTTTCCATGTGCTTCAGCAAAAACACTCCACAATCATCATAATTGGCGTTGCTTTTCCATTTCATATTCAGGTTTCTTGTTTTGAAATCAGTTACAGAACTTTTGTTTCCTCCATTGTGTCTTGCAAAATAATATTCTGCGAAGCCTTTCAACTGTGAAATTGTCAAAGTGAGAAACATTATTTTTTCTGAAGTTTAGGAATATGTTCTGTATTTGTAGCACAATGTTCTAAATATTCTTTCTATATGTTCTGAATTTGGAAAATTTTGTTCTGACAATAATTAGTTAGTTAAAATCTATGTCATCACTTTAACACAGATTTAGATAGAAAGCGTACCATATTTCTTGGTTCATTCTTGTATTTTCCCAAATACGTCATAGGGGGTGTAATGCATTGGTTGTCAATCACGTCCAAACTGCCATTCATGAAGTTAATGCACAATAGATAGTAATGACCACCATTAACTATCGGAAAAAACACCTGAAAATTTAATGTTTAGAGTTATGTTGCTGTTTGTGAAAGTAGTATAATATTACGTCAACAAGTCACACATAATTAGAATCATACCAATTGAACTCTTTGCAAGCTTGTTACTTTAGCATGTGCTAGTTCTTCATCCATTCTTTTAAACAAAGCAGGATATCTTTCATTGAACTTGATACTCGAAAGAAAGTACTTATCTTTGCATAAGATGTCCTGAAAATGTTTAAATATTTGTCAAAAAAAAGTGCTACTCGAATTTTAATTTAGACATCATTTTATATGTATTAACTTACATATGGCTTTGTGCTGAAGAAAAATCTACTTTCTGTTCCTACACCTCGCCTTCTGTTTTCAACATTTAAAAGGTATGCCCATGCATCAGCTATATTGTTGAGCATATGATTTTCGCCCGCAAGACTTTTCATTTCTTCTCTTGTGATTTTGTTTAGCTTATCGTTGTACAAAAGCTCACTTCATTCAACAAAAACACAAATATTATATCAATTTTTGAGAAATAAAATTAAAAGTTAGATGTTCTAAATCAGGAAAGTAATTTTTCTAATTCAACTAGGTAAATGTTTTGAATTCACAAAGATAAAGTTCTGAATTCAAAAACTATGGATTGCACAAAATGTGAATGTTCTGACTTAACTTAGTAATTGTTCTAATTCAACTAGGTAAATGTTCTGAATTCCTAAAGATAAAGTTCTGAATTCACAAAGATAAAGTTCTGAATTCAAAAACTATGGAATGCACAAAATGTCAATGTTCTGACTTAACTTAGTAATTGTTCTAATTCAACTAGGTAAATGTTCTGAATTCACAAAGATAAAGTTCTGAATTCACAAAGATAAAGTTCTGAATTCAAAAACTATGGAATGCACAAAATGTCAATGTTCTGACTTAACTTAGTAATTGTTAAAATTCAACTAGGTAAATGTTCTGAATTCACAAAGATAAAGTTCTGAATTCACAAAGATAAAGTTCTGAATTCAAAAACTATGGAATGCACAAAATGTCAATGTTCTGACTTAACATAGTAATTGTTCTAATTCAACTAGGTAAATGTTCTGAATTCACAAAGATAAAGTTCTGACTTCACACATATAAAGTTCTGAATTCACAAAGATAAACTTCTGAATTCAAATAATATATAAAATCTTAATAATGAAAGTGAAAATTTATAACTTACTCAATTGGTCCTTCAGCAAATGCATAATCAGCCATCCTTCTTTTAGCAACATCTACTCTCTTGAACGCTGCATCATGTTTGACCATGAAAGGCGATCTTAAATATTGCGGGAGCTTCTCAATGCATCTTTGACTCTTTCTACTTTCATCATTTCCCCTGTACATAAAATCAAAGTTCTAAATCATAACACTTTGTGTTCTAAAAAACATTAAGCATTCGAATCTTTAAACAATTCTGAAAATAATAATTGTTCTAATCCATCAAAATACCAAAATACAATTATTTCATTGTTTCACGGTTTTTCCAAAATAGGAATTACAATAAATTATGTGTAATTACCCTTCCTGCTCATCTATTTTCTGTTTTGGCTCCTCATATTTTGGCGAACCAGCTTGCTTTCCATCAATATCTAAACCAGTTGGTGTTTTAGTAGTTTCTGTTCCCATTTGCTGATCATTGTTACCCAAAGTAGCCTCTGTTGGAACAACATCAGACGCTCTTTCCTTAGGGTCATCATCTTTACCCGAACTTGGCTTGTTTGTTGCATTTTCTGTGTCTGTTTGTTCTTGGCTTTTGACATTGTTTGCTGCATTTTCCAAGGATTTTTGAACTCCAAGTGCCAGATCCAAGTCCAAATCCAAATCCATATTTTCAAACGATTCAGCACTGTCGAGAGAAATCACTTCTGTTGGCTTTAATGCAGATGAAGATGGAATATCCCTAAGGATCACTGGTGATTCTGATTCTGGAACAAAGATGTGTGTCGTTGTTGTAGCAAATGGGAGGGGTTGCTCTTCTTCTTCATCGGTTTGGCTTTGGGTCAACAATTTGAAGCCTAATATATCAGATTCATCTCTTGCCTTCTTTTTCTTTTTTGTTGGACGTGGCTTGACAAATTTCTTACTCATACCTATTCTCTCTTGGTAATCTTCCCATGCCTTAGCCATTACCACGTCCAATTCCTCAATGAATCCAGGTTCATCAAACATTTGTTTGTCTTGGCTAAGAACTGAAGGACTCTTGACTTTTTCTTGTGCTTCGGGCAGAATTGGCTCAGTTGGCTTATTTGTGTACTTGCTCCAAATATTATCGACCAGCCTTTTCAGTTCCTCTGCTGTATCGCCTTCTTTGAAAAGGTCAGATGCTTTATCTACCATAACATACATCTCGTTGATATTTGAAGCCAGTGCCTTAGCCAAATCCCCAAATTTGTCCAGAAAGCCCTTCATTCAAGTAAAACAGATTCATCAATTAGATATATGTTCTAAGAATTAAGTCTATTTGTTCTAAATATTCTATAATATGTTCTAAGGAATGTATTCAATGTTCGGAACTGTGCTAAAACTATTTTTTGAATTCATTTAATATAAGTTCCAACAACCAATACACTTTGTTCTAAGTATTTCATCTAATTGTTCTAATAATTAAACCTACATGTTCTAATCTGTTATTGTATATGTTCTAACTAGTTAAGTAATATGTTGTAAGTATTTAATCCAAATGTTCTATTAATTACTTCATATGTTCTAACATGTTACTGTATATGTTCTAAATTACCAATTACCATCAATCAAGGGTGAGAAAAATGGAAAATACAAAATCTCATAGACGGCAATGCATTCTAGAATCATAACCAGAGACTATCTTGTTCTATGGTAAAACAATTATGTTGGAATCACCAAACAATATGTTCTAACTAGTTAAGTAATATGTTCTGAATATTCTAACCATGTGTACTAACTTGCATGGTAAGTATTTAAATTCTATGTTTCCAGTTACTTACCATAATGTTGTAGGATGAAGTTGATGAGCCTGCTTGCAAGTCAGGATCTTTCTGGTATATGTGTTCTTCAACTTGTTCTTCTAGTAATCCTTCATAAGCTATTCTTTTGAGCACAACCCCCTTTCCAAAGCCCCTCTTGTTTTCAATCTTCATTCTTTCTTCTATCCTCTCACTGTTCCAGACTGAAAGGAGAGGGAACTCTCTTGGTTGCACAATCTTCTCCCTTTGCAACCGGTCAAAATATGTAATCTGTATAGAGTTTGAATATTTATAAATATTTTGCTTCAAGTAATTAAGACATACGCAATGACAAAACTCTTTGCTAAAAGCAGAGCGACTTTCAAAACAAAGAAGGGCAACTTTTAATCCTAATCTGTAATAATCAAGCAAGTTTAAGACTTTAAGATCAAACTAGCAAATTCATAGGCTATTTCAATTAAGTAAATGTTTCATTGTAGATTGATATTCTACCAATTAAAATTATATGTTCTAACAACTTTATCAATATGTTCTAACAACTTAATCAATATGTTCTAACAAAATTATTTAACATGTTCTAACCTATTGAGGAATATGTTCTGCAACTTAAGATATATATTCTAAGCAGAAAAAGAATATGTTCTAAACATTTAAGTATGTGTTCTAACCAGTTAACATAATTGTTCTATACTTTTAAACTATATGTTATGGGCAGTGTACATACCAGTAAGAAAGGCAATGGTCCAGTGAAATAAGCATTTCCTCCTTTCCATTTTTCAGCAGCTATCTTCATATTTACAAAAGTGTAATGGCACCAGTCTAATTCATGAATTTTCTGTATGTCCATGCAGCTATACAGAAACTTGTATGCCACTTCCGGTCTTGATGTTGAGCATATACAAGTATTCACTACACACACCACGAAATGCCATAAAAATTCATCACACAAGTCTTTTTCACATAACTCATTCAACCTATCTAATACTTTTGACAGGTATGGACTTCCACTTTCCATGTTAAAGAATCCCCTCCATGTTCTCAGAAATGAAACCCATTCTTCATCTTCTTCCTTCTTCGGTTCCACTATTTTCCTTCCTCCTATTGGAAGCCCGTACACAAGGTGTATGTCTTTCAACTGAATATCTATTTCTTCTTTGTTATCCATCACCAAATTAACTCTGTTGGCGTCTAAGCTTGTTACAAGTTCAGCAGAAAACGCAGACTTATGGGCACCAATATCTAAATCAAGGAAGGCACCAAAGCCTATTTTCCTAATGGCAGCTCTGTGTTGTCTCGGAATTTTAGGAATAAGTGCCATGAACCAATTTGGTGGTATTCTTTGGACCAAAAGTCTAGCCTTTTTCTTCTCCACCGGTTTTGATTTGTTATCCACTTCTACACAGTCTTTTGATCTCGAGTGCACAACAACTGCAGACTTGTGCTTCTTGACATCTCTAACAACAATTTCATTCCCTTGTTTCCTTTTTGCAATATGTTTCCTTCTTTTGTCATTCTTCTGATTCACTTCCTCTTGTTCTTTGTTTACATTGGCATTGGTTTCTTCATTGATGATAGGTTCAGTTTCTGCATTGGTTTGAGTTTCGGTTTCCCTGCAACACATGAAACAAATTAACTTAATGTTATAAATATGTTTATATGTTCTAACAATTGAATTTATATGTTCTAACAAGTGAATCTATATGTTCTAATCAGTTAAGCTACATGTTCTAAGCAATTAAGCTATATGTTCTAGCACAATGAGAGGTGATGTTTAGATAGATTAGAAAGATTTTATTTTGGATTAAACCTTGCAAACTACTTAAGTCATAGAACTAAAAACCAAAACAACAATATAGGAACATCATAACAGCAACACAGATTATAACTATTATTAGAATCTTAAAAACCATTTTGGGAATAGGTATGGTACAAATTATATATAGAAACATAGAAAAGTTTAGTAGGTCCCAACTTGTTGCATATTGATACACATGAATACTAATCTTGGGGCAGAAATCAGATACATTCTAACATACATGTTGGTGATTTCAAGTCTAATTAATCTACTAGTTTTCTATTTGAAATATTATGTTTTGTCTTAAACCTGACAGTCTCTTCCCGTCCTTTAGTGAGATCAGGCTCTTGTTCTTGGTTTCCATTATCAATGCTTTCTTCATTGATTTTAACTTCAGTTTCTTGATTGGTGTGATCTTCGGGTTCCCTGCAACACATGAAACAAAATTAGTTCTTTTTTAAATAGGTATAAATATTTTAACAATTTAATTTATATGTTCTAATAAGTGAACCTATATGTTCTGTAAATTGTTCTATATGTTCTAATCAATTATGCTACGTGTTCTAAGAAGCTAAACTATATGTTCTGTAGATATGGAAGGCTTTAGAATGAAACCTAATCATATATCTAACACAGTAACACCCAAAATGGAAGATTAGCAATTTCCATTCAATGTTGAAGGTAGCGGTAACAATTAGGAATAATGTAACTTCACTTGTGCAGAGAAAATGTTGTAATTCTCAAGAAAATGTGCATGACAAAAAAGACTTTAAGTCAGCTAAACTTAGAAACAAACTTAAGCCATGTTACTCTTCTGAAGGTAGCGGTTTCACACAACAGTGAACGACATTATCACTGGTCTTTTTGCAACCAAATAAGCTATTTATTATATTCTCTTGCAGCATTTGAATTCCACCAAACATGAAAATGATATTTAAGTACATAACCATCATGCCAAATCGATCCCATGTCTTGTCACAGTTTCAAAATACTCTACAAGCATCAAACTGATTAGAAATCCACATGAAACATCAAGCACAAAAGTAATCTTGCTACACAACTAATCTTGCATGCGGCAGAAAGTGACTAACCTAAGTTCTGAATTTACAGTATGCTAAAAGTTACTACAAATGGCTAATCAGGTAATACAGCAAAGGCAATCCAAATTAAAGTTTGATGTTACTTGGACTAGAGATAAGGAACTGGATAGTACTTTGGTTCAATACAAGTAATTGGTTTAGATTGAAGTGCCCAAAGGTCAAACACAGATGCATGAACATATCCAACTACTATCCAAGGTTGGCGTTTTCTGATCGTCACATTTAAAAGTCATAATTCTTATTAGAACATGCCGCCAGACAATAAAGTTTAAACTAAGACACCATACATGCCTCAAGCTTGGTTGAATCGACACGCGTTTTGTTTCATAAGATGAAAGTAAATTTTATGCTAGTCACACCAGCAACTTCATCAAACATTGTTAACTTTGCAGAGAAATCTTGGAAATAGGGTTCAAACTTTACAAAGTTATCACCAAAAGAAGTACTACAAGAAATCATCTGCACTATGGATACATTTTAAATATTAACAACGTAACTGACACATAAAAAAGTTAACAACAACACAGGAACAAACCATCAGGGAAACTCAAACACCAAAACTAATAGATGGAAAGAGATAATGGCATCTAGTAAAACTGTCAAACGGCAGATAACACAACATATAATTAATTTCACCAGCTAGCTTTCAAATCCAGAACATGTGCACTTATATTTAGAACATATGCAATTATGATGTTCTACAAAGTGATCTATGATGTTCTACATAGTGATTTATGATGTTCTAAAGTATTGAGAGTATAAAGTATTACTCTAAATCGTTCATGATGTCGTTCAAAAGTGATGACGGGACAATTGGCTCCGTTTCTTTGGCGCGTTCATTCTTATTTCCTCTGTTTAAAATTTCAAAACAAAAATATCAATTAATGTCGAAAATATCTTAAAACTATCAATTCTGAAAATAATTCAAAAAATCACAAATTAAATTCTTTTAAAAAATTCTGAAAATTCATAAAAGTTCATAAAAATTCTCAAAATCGCTAGAAACATACAAATATTAGCAGAATAAATAATTACAAAAATAATTTCGAAAAATTACGAAAAAATTACAAAAATTACGGAATTAATAAATAAATTTCTCTACAATTAAAGCACTGAATTCTTACTCTTCAGTATTGTCTGGATTTGTTGCTTGTTTGTCATGTTTGTGTTTGCTGAAAATCAAAATTCAATAAAAAATATCTTCAATTAATGTATATACAACGAACGAAGTTCGAAATTAGGTTACAAATTCGCTTACCTTCGTCGTTCGTATTGTTTTTGTACTCCAGTCATCTTCAATTGAAAAAATTAGGTTAAAATTTGAAAAAATTGTAGAAGGAGAGAAGAAATGTATAACAATTGAACTCGAATTTACCTTAAATCTTCAATACACCGGCGGCGAACAGAGAGTCTTGAACGGAGAGAGAAAATCGGAGCTGCGATGGTGGTTTTCGCGAGAGGAGAGAGAAAATCGCTGAGGTTTCTGCGAGAGGAGGGAGAACAGGAGTCTTGAACGGGAGAGAGAAAGAAGAGGAAAGGTTTTAGAGAGAGAAAGTGGTGGGGTTTATTGATAGAGACGTGGCTTAATGGGGAAGGTGGATGGGTTTGCTCAAATTAATCCTAGCCATTAGATTGAATCTAATCCTACGGATTAGATTCATTCTCATATATACTAGTATACTCACATAAGGATGTATTTTCACATGATCTCTTCCCTATATATATATATATATATATATATATATATATATATATATATATATATATATATATATATATATATATTCTGGTGAATAGAGGGAAATTTGCATAATTAACACCATCTACTACGGAAAAAGAAGTTTAAAGCCGGTACTAAGCTTGTATCCTTTCTCTACAACGAATGATCCTCCAAGGGGTATTATCGGTCCAAAACGCCTCTCGGATTAACCCGCTCCGAACTAGCAGGTTAGGCATTTTAGTAACTGTCAAATCGGTAACGTTAGTTGTCCCACATTGGAGAAAGATGAGTGAAAATACCATCTTATAAGTTTATGGAGTTACTCCATCTTTAGCGTGGAATTTTCATTGGGCATATAAGTAGTGGCGGAGGTAGGGGGGAAAGCAGGCCGCCCCCCTCAACATTTAAAAAAATAAAAAGAATTAATAGAGAGATGAGTAATAATTAATACAAAAATATATCATTAAATGTTCCATGTCAAGGGTTCAAACTAAACTATCCTCTACCTTATTGGGTTGCCCAGACATCTAATGAGGGAAGCGTAATCCCAAAGCCCCTAAAATACTAGCCAATGTTAATTTAAGCCTTCCTAAATCAGTGGACGAAATTGTGTATTGACGGATATGCAAACTAATTTATTTATTTTTGGTACAAAAATATTGTACTGTGGAACGGGAGAAGTAATGTGTCTTTCGAATGGGACCTAACTCCGTACTCATTTTTTTGTACTGCATGCACGTATGAGTAAACCGCAAGCGATATATCCCCACAAAGGCACAAACCAAACCTAATAGATAGGGACCGAACACATGATTGGGGTTAAGCTAAATTTCTTACCGATAACATCAATTACTACCTGACACTCTGTTGGATCGGAGCTAGATGTCGGCCAATTCCAACTAATCTTTTGGGTGTATAACAAAGTTATCCACCGTCAACAACAATGACTAACTCTCTCGCCCCGCCTACTCCAACTAAGGTTATGTTCGGTAAAATTAGGTGTAGCGGTTATCGGTTGAGTAGCGGATAGTAGTTAGAGTAGCAGAGAGTGCTTAGAGTAACGGATAACGGTTAGCGCGCTGTCAAAGTAGTGGGTAACTAATGTGAATGTTCGATAAAGGTAGCTGTTGTTACCGTAAATTAAAATAAAAGATAGAATATTGTTTAAATTTTACTTTAAATTTGTCAAACACTACCCATACGTTATATTAAATGCTACTAATTTTATATTTGACAAAAGCTACCCAACTGCTACAATGTTAGTATTTTACAAGTAGAGTTTTAACTATGTCAAAACGTTACCTGCTACCTCAAACGCTACCACAGAACACGCCCTAAAATTAAAGGATTGGTCAATGATTTATTTTCATTCTCAAATGTTGAATTTCGAACCCCTAATATGTTCGTTAAGAGATAAAATGAGCAACTATTATTCCAAACCCACAAGTGATTATCAACCACAAAACAAGTTCATCGTGATTGGTGACTGGTGACTATGGTGAGCATATTGGTTGTTTGCACTATGATTTTGCGTGAGTGATTCATCATAACCCGGCCCGACAACAAATAATATTTGTACTAAGTAATAACCCACCCATAAGAGCTGTAACAAGGAGGTCCGTTAACATGAAATCATGAATTTAGACGTGTAAGGCCATGATTTTATTGTCCTCTTTATATAATTGGTTAATTATTAGTGATTTGAGATAATAAGAGATAGGAAAAATATCTTACACTGAAGATGGCAGGCCGCCGTAAGTCTATTGATCAAGTTGTAGTGAACTTGCCTGACACTACACTACAATCTAACCCATCCTTACCCTCGAATTATTCCAATGCCAATACCATCAACGTTGAGTTACAAGGTGATCAGCTAAAGAAACACCCACAATCAATTAGCAGTCTTAGAAAAAGAGCCACCCTAAGACGTCATCTTAGCTTTTCAAAACCCCAATCCCGAAATACTGAGTTCAACTACATCTATCCCAAAAAAAAGGTCACTAAAGACCACCTTAAAAGTAATGAGACGGGTTCTGGTACAACTATTTGGGAAGAAGAGAAAAGTAAAAGTTGTAATGGTGTTGATTGTAGTAGTACGGACTCCTCCTTAGACGAGGAGTCTGAGGAGGAGGATACGAGAATAGAAGAGGAAGAAAAACTTGAGGGTCAACTATATCACAATATCAAAAAGAAGAAAAGGAAGATCCATTGGAAGAGAGTGGTAGAGTTGTCAATATTCTTTGTTATATTGACTTGCTCCATCTTTTCTGTCACTATGCACACCCTTCGTAACCACCATGTGAAGGGCCTATTTCCGTGGTGGTGGTGCTTGTTGGCGATGGTGGTGTTTAGTGGCCGCCTTTGCGCCGGTTGGCTAGTGAGCTTCTTGGTGTTTTTGATAGAGAGGAACTTTATGTTAAGGGAGAAAGTGTTGTACTTTGTGTATGGGTTAAGGACGAGCATACAAAGTTGTATATGGCTAGCACTTGTGTTAGTAGCATGGACTTTTATGTTCGATGCTAAAGTGCACCATGATAATAGAGTGGTAAAGAGGGTGTCTCAGTTGCTAGTAGCAATTCTTGTTGCAGCAATCATATGGCTAGTCAAGATTGTGATGGTCAAGAGTCTTGCTTCCTCTTTCCATGTCAGGACTTACTTTGATCGTATGAAAGAAAGTGTCTTTCACCACTGTATACTTGACAGACTTTCAGGTTCGTCTTATTTTTTCACATGCTATCCTTTTGTCATACACTAGCTCTGCCGGGCAACCAATTTTAGCCACCTTAAATAATTGATAGCGTATAACACTAATCTTAAGCTTAAACCATTAGCTTAAGTTTTTTTTGTTGAATTTGTCATTTGATATGGTATCGGAGCTAGCGTGACACAAATGCCACGGGTTCAAATCTCAGCCATCCCTCATTTCTAAAGTGAAATATTTAGCGCTGAGTATGAGAAGGCTCTGGATCCAAGCCCAAAGAAAATAGATAGAGTATAAAAACTAATGTTGGGATTTCAAACATAAGCTTAACCTTTTGATTCAATTGGCCCTCTGACAATAAGGACGTGCTAAACTGCTAACAATTTAAGTCACCTTACATGATTATGGGAATATGGGTAGAGCTCAAATAATATTTAAGGTAGGTTGGGTGACTTGAAAGGGTTGTTTATTTAAAAATACTGTCATTTTCATCTCTTGTGCTTTACACCTTGAGTTTCACCATTCATATTATTATTTTCGTTTTAAAATATCTTTACAAAATAAAAAAAATTGTATAAAAATGTGGGTCGATATAATAAAATATGCATAAAGTTAAATAGATGGGTAATGAATGAAATAGAAGGTGAGTAAGAAATTGTAAAGGTTGTTTTGTGGCATGTGGGGGTAAAAAGGGTAAAGTAATAACTTTTAATATCACAAAAAACAATAAAGTATAATGTAAAGAGCATTATGAAACAGATTAAAACTAAAAATGTAAAGATCATTTTGAAATGGAGGTACATAGTACTTTATTAACTTAGTTTTGGCCAATATCTTTTTAATTTAACTTATGTTATCAGTTTCAACTCTATTTCAGTTATTGTCTTATTTTTACACATAACGTGAATTTCTACTACTTAGCGAAGTAATTGATGGGGATATATTGATATGATGAACCTAGGTCCACCCTTCAATGAACTAGTCCATGAAGAACATAAACCAATCTTAGGGTCAACATCTCTGCCTACAAAATGGAAGCATGCTAAGAATGCAATTAGATCAAAGAAATATGGAGCGAATAATGTGGACATGGAGAAGCTCCAGGACCTAAGTAAGGAAACTTCGGCTTCGATTTGGAGTTTGAAGAGGTTGATGAAGCACATTAGATCTTCTGGTTTGTCCCCACTTTCGAAGAATGTTTATGAATTTGGAACAGCTGAAGCTGAGATTACAAGTGAGTGGCAAGCTAGAAGTACTGCCAAACGCATCTTCAAGAACGTAGCAAAATGTGGTGCCAAGTAAGTCAAATTCATTTGTATTGTGATTTTGGGAATTCTCTTTCATTTAAAAATGATACTATTAGAATCAGCATACAAAGGAGTCACAAAGGTCGACGATATAGACAGAATTCAATCAGATTTTACCAACTAAACTAGCATTGACAATACCTTCTATAGGAATTCTATGGTAGAATAAATCTGAATGTGTCATCTTGTTACTATTTTGGAAGGTACATTGAGGAGGACGATTTATCAAGGTTCTTGAAGAGGAACGAAATTCATGAAATATTCCCTCTTTTTGAAGGAGCATTAGAGACCGGAAAAATTACCAAGTCCTCCTTTAGAAATTGGGTGGTACGTTATGTTTTACTCTCAATGTGTGATGTGAAAGATTAGATTGTATCCATGATAACAAAACTTACATTCGTGTGATTGAAGGTACGGACTTATTTCGAAAGAAAGGCTCTATCACATTCTCTGAACGACACTAAATCAGCAGTGAAACAGCTTCACAAGATAGCTTCAGCTATTGTTAGTGTGATAATCTTTGTGGTGTTTCTCTTGCTGATGGGATTAGCATCAACGAAAGTAGTCGCGTTTGTCGTCACACAAATGGTAGTCCTAGGAGTCATATTTCACAACAGCTGCAAAATCATTTTCGACTGCATAATTTTCGTCTTTGTCATGCACCCTTTTGACATAGGAGATCGTTGTAAAGTTGATGGTGTTCAGGTATGCTAACTAATTTATTTAGTGTTGCTAATCTTCCTTGCTTAAGTTGCAATTAATTAAGATTAAGTTCACGTGTCTTGCAGATGATTGTAGAAGAGATGAATATACTAACAACAGTTTTCCTGAGGTATGACATGGAGAAGATCTACTATCCAAATTCAGCTCTTCTAGACAAGCCAATTAGTAATTTCTACCGAAGTCCAGACATGTGGGATACAATTCCTATCACCATTGATATGTCCACTCCTCTTGTAACTATAAATGCACTCAAGAAGGCGACACAGAGGTAAGACATAAATATTGAACGTGGTCAATACTAGTGACTTTTAGGCCCTGCGCACTTCACCTGATTATCACTTAATTGGATTTTTTGGCTAAAACTAATTGTACTTGTACTAGTGTTTTGAAATTTCTGGTGTTGGTAATACACTAACATGAATTTCTGCATATGCAGCTACATTGATAGCAAGCCAAATTATTGGAATTCGAAACACAGTTTTGTAGTTACTGACATTGAAGACCTCAACAAGATGAAGATGGGCTTATCAGTGCAACATACCATCAACCACCAAAACATTATTGAACGCAATGTTAGGTTACATGATCTTATTTTGGATTTGAAGAAAAATTTTGAGATACTTGGTATCAAATATCACCTTCTTCCACAAGAGGTTCATCTTACCCAACTCAACATTGACAATCCGTCGCCAACAGTAGAGATGAACAACTCTATCTAAAAATCAAATACCTGATGCGTATCTGATCCAAAAAGTCGGATATCCTAAATGGTGGGCTGCTTTAGGACAATATGAAAACATCATGTTTTATTCTTCATTGGCCCATTAGCCCATCATTTTTACAATTTTCGGATATTCGACCCGTGTTCAGCCCTAGCAAACACCATCTTGATATCCCATATTATAAAGATAGTGTTTTGTAAATTAATTCCCCTTTTAGGAATAATTCTTGACAAAGTGAGTAACACGGAGTACTTGTTGTGATACTCGGAACTCAATTGCTCATGTTAAGAATGGGTACGTGTCCAAATATGGCCACTTGGATATTTACGAAAACTTTCCATGTTTATGGCCGGGATAGTGTCAATTCAAGTGTAAATAGTAAATACCACTAGTTAAAGCGTCCAATATCATCTAACTAACAATCTTGTGAAATGAATAGATTGAGTTATAAACTACATCCATGTAATTTAGTAAGAATTGTGATTTAAGATGCTATGAATTTATCAAAAATCAATAAAAAGTCATAATTGAGCAGAATCGACAAAATGGGGAAAAAAGAATGAAAGAATATTTAGAAGAGGAAGGTGTGTGTATTACAAATGATAATGGATTAGAAAAGATCACAATATCCCCAGTTACTTGCATGTTGCCCCCAGCAACTGGATATTACTACTTTTTGGATTTTAAAAATGGAAAAGTGTGCTCAAAATCTGTCTGCCAGGTTTTCCAAAACCGGCAAGTTTATTAAAACCCGCCTGTTAGGTTTTTCAAAACCGGCAGGTTTCGAGCGTGAGTTGAAAAACGGACTTAAAAGGCATTTCTTGAAGTGCACCGAAAATCGGCCAGTTTTGGAAAACCGGCAGGTTTTGAGATCAGTTCTTTGTGTTGTCCGGTTTTTTATCTTCTCTATGGATTCCTCTTTTAGGATAGCTTTTTGAGTATGATTTATGGACAATTATCATTCTGATTATGGTGATTAAGTTGGTCTAATATTTCTCATGTTTATGGGAGTTATGAACCCTTCATTATCATGGGATTAATTGATGATGTTGGGGTAAGAAGCGCAAGCGGAAGCAAATAAAGAGATTGAAAAAATAGGCAAAAGATGGACAAGATAAAGAAAAAGAGGTACACACAAATTAACGTGGGGAAAAACCCTCAAAAGAGGTAAACAACCCACAAACGACGAACACTAATTATCCAATATATAAAAAGTGTATGAGAGTACAACCCCGAAGGGTACAAGAATATGGTATGACTCTCGAAGTTATATTATGGAGTATGGTGATGTGTTGTGTATTTATTTGATATTGTGTGTTAGTGATACAAGAGGAGCATAAGGGGTATTTATACTACAAGAGATAGCCTTGGCCTTGGAGCCCAAGTATTACAACCTTGGAAGCCAAGGGTCTTCAAGCCTTGGAGACCAAGTATTACATACTTGGAGGCCAAGGGTTTTCAATCCTTGGAGACCAAGTAAATAATTACGTATTACTTGTAGTAATTAAAATTTGTGACATATACCCAACAGATAATTCCTTTGAGTCATTTGATTTTTTGGGTTGTTTTATATCCTCCTCTAATCCTTTATATATATTTCTTCATTTTCTGAGTTAGTGACATACATATATTGATCTCTTCCTCTCCTCCTCCTTTTCTCTTTGTTTGGATGGAAAAAATTTGGTTCATGATTAAGTCATGATTATTCGTATCTATTCAAACTTTTTCCTTCTTATTCTTTTAGGCATAAGTTTGTATGGCTCCATCTCATCACCCAAAAGTGTCTTTGTGTGTTGAGAGTTGTGTAAACCTCAGGGAACGAATCGGTGAATACAATTATGCACCCCGGTTGCACCGAATCTCGTTTTCAAGGCAGTGGTTTGGTTACCACGGCGCAACAATTTCCTAAACTCATTCTTATTCTTATTCTAGTATTTGCCTTGAAAATCCAATTATTACAACACTACTTATATGTCACGTCAAACAAACTTTAATTAGTGTCCTAAGAACCCAATATAGTTTAGCAAGTATACATTAAAGGATATTAATTCAACAATTTTTTTTAAAAAAAAATATACATGGGTCTATGGGATCTGGGTCTGAAATTCTTAGACCGGACTCAGGCCCACCTCATTGAACATAGACTTAGATCTCCCTTGAGTCTATTGAATCTAATATTTTTACACCCAAACCCTTAAAAGTGATTTAGTTTCAACCGGATCTAGATCAGGTCTTGGACCCATTATCATCCCTACCTATCAAGCCTCTACCAAAGCCCCTAAAAACTAGTCAATATTGCTAATTTAGGCCTTCAACTTCCCTATACATGGGGTAGGTTTGACCTCCTAGCTGAAAATTTTCGTAATGTAATTTTAGTTCCGGCTTTCTTACAATTTAAGTTTAAGTGTATATATCTTATATTTCATTGCTTAAATTTCGTTTACCAATCCCCTAAATAAATTGTTCAACATCCGCCTCTGCTGGTTCCTGCCGAAGACCACGAGTGGGTTTCAGAGTGCTACGTATGTTGCTATTGATGTCAATAATAATTAATTAGTTTGGTGCTTCTACTCTAGAAGTGCACTACCCGCGTCTTCAATGTTGAAGTTAACAATTAATCTTCCACCACGCATGACGCATCCATCCATTAGAAAATCTATTAGAAAATCTTGATAGTGCACTTCGCCACTATCAATGCTGTTGTAGTTGTAAGATTCATTCTCCGCCTTTTGGTACAATCCGTAACACTAAGGACATGTTTGAATTGAAAATAATATATTAACGTATAATAAAGTCAAAATATTAAAAAAAAAAAAAAAAAAAAAAAAGAATAAATAACTAAATAAATAAAAGGTAATTGAAGGTGATGACGAGAGAATAAAATGGTGGCAAAGAGAATAAACTAGTGATAGTAAGAAAAAAAAACCAAAAGGAAATGGACTCTACCGCATCAATCAATAAGGAGAAAACACCAATCAATCGACTTACAAAGCCTTTTCAATTCCCTTAGCTCTAGCGTAATCTCTAGAATTAGTAGCCTGGATTATAGTAGTTGTATGTATTTAGCTTGGATTACACTAATTTTTAGCCTGGATAATATGTGAGATGAGACTAATTATCCCTTTTAAAAAACAGATAAGTAGAATCATTGACGGAGACGAGGGCAAGTGGAGGGTTGTCGCCTCTCCAATTATTTAAAAAAAAAAAAACTGATACTACATTCGTTTCAAAATCACCTTTAATTACACTTTCCGTTTTAGTCTGTTTCACAATGTTCTTTACATTGTGATTTATGGACATGAATTTTAATGTCTACCCTTCCTACCCCCCACAATATTTAACAATTTCAATCTATTTCTCTTACTTTATTCATTGTTTTCCTTACACTCGTCCATTATTTTACAAATATCTTTAACTTTATCCGTAGTTTATTATAGTCACCCACATTTTTACACACACTTTCATTTTTGTCTTAATATTTGTGTTGTAATTATATCATTTTAAAACAGAGACAATATATAGAAATAAATACATAAATACACAACTAATACTCTTTATTTCAGTAGTTATTTCTAGTTTAAAAGTAATGTGAACTCTTCGTTCTAAGGGGTTCAAATACTTTGCACTGCAATATAACGTCCAAAATCAATGAAATTCCTTATGAGGTACTTCATGCAAAAGTGATGTTAGTTGTCGGCCAATACCAACTTTACACATTAGCTTCTTCATACTTGTAACAATAATTGTAAGATAGCTTTGTCACTTTGTGATTATCAACCACAAAACCAGTTCCATTAAGCCATTATGGTGATCGAGAATATTGCTTGTTTTCACATACTATAATTTTGCGAGCTGAGAGTGATTCATCATAACCCCCACACAACATATCGCATAATATTTGACCTCTAACAAATCAAGAGACCTGTAACAAGGAGGTCCATTAGTATGAAATTTTGCGTGTTAGGTCATGATTTTGTTGTCGTCCTTATATAAGTACATTGGTTGCATTAATCGATAATTAACCCAATTGAAGGTGAACATGGATCGCCGCCGTACATCTAGTGATCAAGTTATTATTAACTTGCCTGAGGTCACGCTTCAATCCAACCCGTCCTTACCCAACAATTACTCCAACGCCAACACCATCAATGTTGAGTTACAAGGTGATCAGTTAAAGAAGCACCCACACTCAATCAATAGTCTTAGAAGGAGAGCCACCATACGTCGTCTTAGCTTCTCTAAACCTCAATCTCGTAACACTGAGTTCAACTATACTCATCCCAAAAAAAATGTCACTAAAGAGTTTAGTGAGAGAGATAAGACAGGTACCGCTGTTTGGGATGAAGAGATAAATAACAACATTTTTAATGGTGTTGATCGTAGTAGTACAGACTCCTCCTCTGATTCTTCGTCAGAGGAGGAGGATGAAGGAGAAGAGGAAGAAAAGATTGAGGGTCAACAATATAACAAAATCAACAAAAAGAAAAGGAAGATCCATTGGAAGAGAGTGGTAGAGTTGTCAATATTCTTTGTTATATTGACTTGTTCGATCCTTTCCATCACTATGCACACCCTTCGTAACCACCATGTGAAGGGCCTATTTCCGTGGTGGTGGTGCTTTTTGGCGATGGTGGTGTTTAGCGGCCGCCTTTGCTCCGGGTGGCTAGTGAGTTTGTTGGTGTTTTTGATAGAGAGGAACTTCATGTTAAGGGAGAAAGTGTTGTACTTTGTGTATGGGTTAAGGAAGAGCATACAAAGTTGTATATGGTTAGCACTAGTGTTATTCGCATGGACTTGTATGTTCGATGCTAAAGTGCACCATAATAATAAGGAGGTGAAGAGGGTGTCTCGATTGCTAGTAGCCATTCTAGTCGGGGCGATCATATGGTTGGTCAAGATTGCGATGGTCAAGAGCCTCGCTTCCTCTTTTCATGTGAGGACTTACTTTGATCGTATGAAGGAAAGTGTCTTTCACCACTGCATACTTGACAGGCTTTCAGGTTCGACTTTTTTTTTTCATACACTATTTTTTTATGCATACACTAAAATGACCTTGGTCGTACCTCATAAGGTACAAGTATAATAGAAGTTGCCTTATTTTGCATTTTGTTAATTTGTGAAGTGCACTAGATCAACTTGAGTCCGACGCTTAAAATAGCGAGTGTTGACCTGATTTTCAAATTTTATAGGCGGGTTTTCACAACTTAAAACTACAATTTTAGTTATAAAATTAAGATGACCTTAAAATGACCAGAAAAGCAGGTACTTTTAGCCTTACATAGCGGGTTCTAAGTAAGGGTGAACACGGTCTAGTTGGGACAAAACCCAAACCAAACCAACCGGCCGTATTAGTCTCTAAACCGAAAATTTTGGTTTATGGTTTGGGTTTATGATTTCAAGTTTTAATTTGCGATTTTGCGGTGTACATAGTACAAATCAGGAGTTGGTCGGTTGGAAGAGGAAAGTTTAAACTTTAAGTAAGAGAAGAAAAAAATGAGTATATTAATTTTCCAAAATACAAAAAGTATGTTTTATGTTATATTTTAATATATTGAACAACGTTATACTACCTCAGTACTTCCATTTCATAAAGTTCTTTACAGTTATTATTTGCACGAATTTCAATGCAATATTTAACTACTAATATATCTAATATGGTATGTGGAAAATTATAAAAAGTTGATATTCTGAAAATACATACCGAAACCAATCTAATAAGATCTTACATGTAACGTTTTGATGTATATAATAGTGAGAATTTACGGTTAAAGTTTTCATATTTTGGACACGTATTCCAAAGCGTAAAAAACTTTCAGAAATGGAAGGAGTATCATACAATAAAAGTTTAAACCGTATGTTATATTTTAGTGTGGTTTGGTTTCCAGGTAAAGATTGTTTTATTTTTTTTCAAACCAAATCCAACCCGTATTTAGCTGGAAGAAAAAAAAAAAAAAAAAAAAAAAAAAAAAAAAAAAAAAAAAAAAAAAAAAAAAAAACCAAACCAAACCGTGAAAATACGGTTTGGTCTATCTGAACAACTCTAGTTATAGGCACTCAAAATTAGCTCAAAGTTTGACCCGGGCCAGCACTATTGGCTAATTTTTATATCCCATCCCGCCTTTTGATAGGTCTGTTGTAAAGTAATAGATGTGAATTTGTTGATGTAACGACTAACGAACCTAGACACAGTAGACAACTAGACACTAAGACACTCATCAAGTCATCAGCAAATAGCCAAACAAGCACAAGTGGGAATCACAATTAGCAAAGTTGACAAGTTTTTCTAAAGCATATAAGAAGCCAGTAACATACCTCGAGCAGCAATGGTTTGTGCATCCACCATGAACTCGGAATAAAAAACCTGTTGGTAAACATTATTCAGGTAACTTCAGTCCAACAAACATCTTTAAAAAAATTAGCAACAATTGCTGCATAAAACAATAATGTAATACCTTCATTGCTTCACAGCTTTCAGCTACCCTTTCAGACATCTTCTTAACTTCCTTGTCTGTCCCATCCATTAGGTTCTGACATGCTTGAGCCTGAATCTGTTGAAACAATAAACAACACAATATTTTGAAATAAGCTTATAAATCCTCAAGGTCTCAAATAGTTCATGCTCTTTGATTCTAGATGCAGTATATTTAGTCTAACTCCATGCCAACCTTCTGTTTGGCAGCACACTTTTGCACTGAGATATGGATTTTGTGACAACAGATCAAAGTCTTTGTTTATAATCTTAAAATATAAAAATAAAATCTATGAAGAACCTCTGTCACATATCATGTTCTATTATGGTGCATAAGACCATTAGCTAACATGAGTGAAATTTTATTGTATAACTATTAAGCTACAAGGAAATAAGGAATAATGTGATTGAGAAACCACGTTTGAGTCGGAGATGTGAGAAAAATTGCATTTAGTGCAGTCTGCACACACATATAAAAGCATATATGTTTCTTGAAAAATTAAGTCCTGGCTAGAAAAGATAAATAATCATATTACTTGTCTGAGTTAACTATAACGAAATCTTAACTGATGCTAAGCTGTTAATTGCAAACCTATAGCAAGTTAACTATAAGCTGAAAGTGCAGAATTCAATCATTTCAAATTGAATTAACAATTTAACATAGCACTTTACTGTCCGAGAAAACTAATTCTCATGCAAGCTAACTATAAGCTGTAAGTGCAGAATTCAATCATGCCAAACTGAATCAACATAGCATTTTACTGTCCGAGAAAACTATTTATCATGCAAGCTAACTATAAGCTGTAAGTGCAGAATTCAATAATTTCAAACTGAATCAACATAGCATTTTACTGTCCGAGAAAAAACTAATTTCCATGCTCTCACCAATTAGGACTTTGCATCTACAAGGAGATAAGCATGGATTTGGCATTTTTCTTTCAAGAGCCTTCAAATAAAACCTAGAATTTAATCCAGATCAATAGGCATAAAATGTGTCCATCCAAAACTTAAATAAGCCCTACTAGTTCAAAAGCTTAACAACTTCCCTGGTAACACAAACTTCAAACACTAGTAACAAGTCTAACAACAAATGCAGGTAGAACTATCAGCTATCAACTTAATTGCTTGGTCGCACAAATCACAGAATTCCGGCATCTCATAGAAATCAGCAACTGATAGTTTGAATTTGCATCAAAGACTTTTCTAATACTACTAATTATTTCACATCTAGGTCCATCCTCAATTATTCATAACGAATTCACACAAAATTCATACATTACTAACCTAATCGGCTATTCGCTTTCAGAAACACAGATATTCATTGCAATCAACATCTCTTACCATTGAAAATTCAGCAAAATATCAGCGAAAACCTAGACATTATTTCCGAGACGAAGTAACCGAATTACTTAAACAAATCACACAATTCTAGAATTTCGTTGAAATTAAAAAATCATTTTAATTCAAAATTCAACAAAATATCAACGGAAACGTCTAGAAAAAGAACCAGAGAGGAGAGAGAGAGATAGACCTTCAAGCGCTTAGAATCGACCTCCTTGAGAATGTCAGAGTGAGATCGCTCAACCTGCCGCTTAATCGAGTCCAAATGAGACGACACTGCGTCTTTCAGCTCAGTTATTGAAGACGACACCTCTTTTTGCGCAGCGGCGAAGATTCCATCGGTGATTTCCGGCGATTTGCAGCATTTGAGGTCGGAGAATTGAGCGTGAATTCGAAGGATTTCGGCGATGACACGGTAGAATTCTTGCGAGTGTTCACCGTCTTTGCTTCTGGTGGCGGTGTTAGGAAATCAGCTGCCGATGTCTTCTTCGTCGCTGCTCTTCCTCTTGTTTTCATCTCTCTCTCTAACTTTCTCTCTGTTCTGCGTGTGAGTGGTGAATATATGGCGGGAGTACGACTACGAAGTAACGTTTTTATAGGGGGTGACTCATATCAGGGGGTACGAAGTAACGTTTTTGAAACGTGATTGGAGACTCTAAAGTTCTGGGCTGTTGGAAATATGAACCGGGAATATTGTGTGCTTGGGCTTTTAGGTTTGAGTTGTTTTCAAAATGGGCCTTCACAGTTCGTTGGCCAAAACTATGCACAAATGAAGGACTTTTTAAGGGGTCGTTTGGTTCACTGAATTGGAATTTTCTTGTCACTTGTGAATAGGGGTGTTCATCGGTCTAAACCCAGACCGGATTGAAGATTAGAATTTTGATAATTCAAGATCCGGAGACCGGACAGATTATACTTGGACTGGATTGGAAAAATCGGTCCAAATCTCAGACCGGACCCAGACCTCATCGGAAAAAGTCGGTCCAAAACACGGACCGGAACGGTTCCGATATGTTAAAAACATATTTCTATATATTTTTTTATTTTAAAAAAATCTTATGGTAAAAAAGAAAAATTATATATATATATATAAAGGAACTAATTGTTGAAGGCCTTTTTTTGCAAGCTAAAATAAAATATATCACAATATGGTACAATATAATAAAGGAGAGAATTAGATTTTTGTATATTATACTCCACTTTATTAAAAAAAATCAGTAGGTCCATAACCGGGTTTTGGACAGGACAGGACCAAAAACCGTAAAATGATATTTCTCGACCCAGAGACCGGTCTGATCCAGTCTAATCAGCGTCGGTCCGATCCGGTCCATTTTTTCAGTCGAACCAATTTTAACACACCCCTACTGGTGAGTTAGTAATAGACAAATTGTACTAAAATGTTATGAGTACTAATCATGTCTAAAACACGTTTCAATATTCACTTCTATGTTGTAAATTCTGATTTGTGATTCCCATCTATGATTCTAGGTCCGCCCTTTAGTGAACTAGTCCATGAAGAGCATAAACCAATCATAGGAGCAAAATCTTTGCCTACAAAATGGAAACATGCTAAGAACGCAATTAGATCAAAGAAATATGGAGCAAAGAGTTTAAGCATGGAGAAGCTCAATGAGCTAAATATGGAAACTCCGGGTTCAATTTGGAGTTTGAAGAGGTTGATGAAGCACATTAGATCTTCTGGTTTGTCCCCACTTTCGAAGAATGTTTATGAATTTGGAACAGCTGAAGCTGAGATTACAAGTGAGTGGCAAGCTAGAAGTACTGCCAAACGCATCTTCAAGAACGTAGCAAAATGTGGTGCCAAGTAAGTCAATATCATTTACTCCCTCGGTCTTTTTTTTTTCTTTACGTTTGATATATTTCACGCGTTTTAACGATTAATTAATGTGTGTTGAGATTCTTTTATTTTTTTTATTTAAACAAGACAAATTATGTTTATTTATAATGTTTTCACTTTTATCAAAATTCTGATATTGGAAATATGAGAAACATTTAATGCCCCAATGAAAAAGTGTGAGAGATTAAATACTCAATGAATTTAACTGGTTAAAATAATTATTGAACACAGATTTTGATAGAATTATTAGGGTATTTATGTGATAATATAAAAGAAAATGTAAAGCACATTTTGAAATACCAAAAAGGAAAATGTAAAAAACAAAAAGAGACGGAGGGAGTATGTTTTAAGAATTCAGGATATATACAATCGCGATTTTGATAACCTTGACTGGTAATATTTTGGAAGGTATATTGAGGAGGAGGATCTATCAAGGTTCTTGAAGAGGAACGAAATTCATGAAATATTCCCTCTTTTCGAAGGAGCATTAGAGACCGGAAGAATCACCAGATCCTCTTTTAGAAATTGGGTGGTAAGTTTTATGCTATACCTTCTTTATGTGAAAGATTATATTGTATCCCTATTTCATGACAAAGAAATTAAACTTCCATTTACCGACTTACGGTGATTGAAGGTAAGGACTTATTTCGAAAGAAAGGCTCTAGCACATTCTCTAAACGATACTAAATCAGCAGTGAAACAACTTCACAAGATAGCTTCAGCAATTGTCAGTGTGATAATCTTTGTGGTGTTTCTTTTGCTGATGGGATTAGCATCAACGAAAGTAGTCGCGTTTGTCATCACACAGATGATAGTGCTAGGAGTCATCTTTAACAACAGTTGCAAAATCATTTTCGACTGTATAATGTTTGTCTTTGTCATGCACCCTTTTGATATTGGAGATCGTTGTAAAGTTGATGGTGTTCAGGTACGCTAACTAGTTTCTTTGATGTTGGTAATCTTGCTTGTTTTAGGGCCCTGTTCTGTTCACCTTATTTTCACTTATTTCAGGAAAAATAAGTTCAGATAAGTTCAGTTTAGTTCAGATAAGTTCAGATAAGATAAGTTCAGTTAAGTTCAGATAAGTTCATATAAGATAAATTCAGGAAAAATAAGGGTTAGTCAAAGTACAATTTATAACTAAAATAAGTTTTGATAAGTTCAAATAAGTTCAGTTAAGTTCAGATAAGTTCAGGAAAAATAAATGGAAATCAGGTGAATAGAACGCAGCCTTAGTTGCAATTAATTCAGATTTAGTTGTTGCGTACTTGCAGATGATTGTAGAAGAGATGAATATACTAACAACAGTTTTTCTGAGGTATGACATGGAGAAGATATACTATCCGAATTCAGCTTTATTAACAAAGGCAATAAGTAATTTTTACAGAAGTCCAGACATGTGGGATACAATTCCTATCACCATAGATATGTCCACTCCGCTTGTAACTATAAACGCGCTTAAGAAGGCGACACAAAGGTAAGACTGCTAATCTATATCTATACTAATATATTAAAAGGCGTTTTAAAAAACGTATACGTGTCACGTACAACTCTCCTTGTTACGCAAGGATCGAACACCAAACCTCTTTGTTAAAAGTTACACGTATTACCATCTTAACCAACTACAACTTATGTCATATCTTCCCATATAAGCCTATATATTCTTTTTACCATAAACAATACATTGAATAAAAGTGAATGCAAAAAAAGAAATGAGTACTTAATTCATAAATGTACAATTATTATTTTGAAGAAAAGTATCCGACTTTGTTTAGATTTTTGGATGTGGGGTTTAATCGGGGAGTTTGTTGATCGACCACTAATCTTATGTCACCACCATAATTTGATGATGACACCATCTCTACGTGCACATATTTAAAAGTCAAAACCCGAATAAAAGTCAAAACCCAGGCCAACGTCCGGGTTACATACTAATTATCACATAATCCATGTAGGATTGTGACACGTATTAATTATCACAACACTAATATGTGCGTATTTTTCCAAATGCAGCTATATTGATAGCAAGCCAAATCATTGGAACTCAAAACATAGTTTCGTAGTCACTGAGATTGAAGACCTCAACAAGATGAAGATGAGATTATCAGTGCAACATACCATCAACCACCAAAACATTATTGAACGCAACGTTCGATTAGGTGATCTCATTTTGGATTTGAAGAAAAATTTGGAGACCCTTGGTATCAAATATCATCTTCTTCCACAAGAGGTTCACCTTACCCATCTCAACATCGACAATCCGTCCCCAACACTAGGGACGAACAAAAGTATTTGAACATTTGAATTTCCCATCCTTGCCTGACCCGAAAATATCATTTTTTACATTTTCGTATCAGATATCCGACCCATGCTCAGCCCTACCATCTTGATATCCAATAGTGTTTTGTAAATGTGTTACTCTCTCACGAATAAATCTTGAATAGGTATGTGTCCAAATATAACACGTGGCTATTCAAGAAAATTCTCTATGTTTTACAGCCCAAAATAGTGTCAAAGTGTCCAAGATCATCCAATGTAGACAGGTACTTGAGTGAAATGAAGAGACAGAATTTCAAACTACATTTGTGTAATCTATTAAGAAAACTTTCATGCTTTTCTGCTCAATGTATTTCTCAAAGAAACAATAAAAAGAACGGTTTTTTCATGAAATGCCCCTGAGGTTTCACGAAATTCACCAAATACCCCTGCGTGTTTCAAAATACATAATATACCCCTATTTTTCCGTACAGTTCATAAAATACACTTGGATTTAACGTCCGTTAGTCTTCCGTTAGCAGGATTTTACGTTTTTGCCCTTATATGGCTTTCTTCCCCATTCATCTGCAAACGTTCTCTCTCCTCCCACTCAACCCACCTACCAAAACTCTCTCTCTCCTCCCACTGAACCAACACCACTCCTCACCTCACCGCCGTCACCATCTTCAACCCCGCTTCTGTCGCCTACCACTCCTCACGGCCTTTGCCTACCTCGCCGGAGCTAATGAGAGAGAAGTAGAACAAATTGGGTAACGTAGAAAGAGGAGTGACCGTCGTTGGGCGGAGATGACGGAGGAGGGACAACACCCGAAACTTCCGTTGTTGACGCGGGCAGAGGTCATGGTGGGCGAATTCGACGGCGATTTCGGAGGGAGAAATTAGGGCTTTGAGAGCGGTTTGATCTTGTTGTGGTTGTTGGTGGAGGGGGAGGTGATTGGACTGATTGAGCTCATATATCAATTGCTACATCCCTTGATATAATTACTTTAATTCACTATGAAGTGAGGAACTGCTAGAATTACTTGTAAAACAATCTCGGAAATCGAAGATTGAGGTCAGCTTGAATGACCAATGTGCCATGGAGAGGGTGATTTTGATCTTAAACCAATTTGAGAACGAGTTTGAGCCCGAAAAGGGACTGATAAAACGCGTTCTTGATTATGTGTTAAAAATTTAACAATTTTGGTTGCTAACATTAGGACTTGCGATTTTGTGCGTTTATTTTTTAAAAAAAATTCCTGATTTTGCTTGAATTTTTTGCGTTTTATTTTGTATGTTAAAGGAGTGAAATTCTTTATTTGTTTAATTTTGTCGATTGAAGTATATCCAGCTTATTCAATTTTTCGAATTGATTTAGCTCAAATTGATTTTGTACATAATCTTCAATGTGTATAATGAATTTGATTTATTTTTCGTTAGTTCTTTTGGTCTGACTGGTTTTTCTGGAGGAAACTTTCTGACATAAACAATTAAGCTCGAAGTGTTTAGAAGACAGTGGTTTGGCTTTGAATTATCACTCCGTACTCGATAAACTACAATAGTTTCCTTCAATGTTGATTGGCTGTAAATAAAAAATAACACTGTTTCTTTCATTCTGATCATTTTGTAAAAGAAAAAGTCTGTAATTGGGCCTATTCATCACATTGGCCACGAGCCTTCAATAAAAATGCAGCCAAACTTATCAAAAAAAATTCACTTAGGAAATGGGGAATGAGTGTTAGACTATTAGTTGCAGGAGTGAGAAGAAATAGACCTAGATATGACGCATAGGAAAGGCGATGCGAAGGCCTTGGGTTTAGAATTTTGTTGTCGGAATCATTGTTGAAGGATTCAAGTTTTTGATTCGGTTTGGGATGACAATAGATATGACTCTTACATATGATCAATTAGGGATGAAAGATGATTCGTTTTTTGAATTAGAACTCATGTCTAATTAGGAAATGAAAGGGTAAACATGCAGCAATTCGAGTGAACACTAGCCTTACTTATAAGCAGCAAGAACATAACGGCTATATTGTAATAAAACTAGCCGTTAGATTCAAATTCTGCAGTTTAATAGGAGTTTGGGTATTTGGTGCAATTTTTTTTATAAATAGATGTATAATATGCAAAAATTTTATATATAGGTGTATTTGGTGAATTATAAACATGACTTAACGGAGGACTAACGGAAAACCATAATAGGGGTATTTGGTGAACAGTACGGAAAAAATAGGGGTATTCTATGAATTTTGAAACGCGCAGGGGTATTTGGTGCATTATTGCAAACCTCAGGGGCATTTCATGAAAAAACCGTAAAAAGAAAGACATAATTCCCCTGTGTGTTCCATTGTTTGTATAACAACCTAGTTAAGAATTGCAGCTTCCATTAAGATAATTGTGCAAAATCGCGAAAATAGGGTATAAAAAAGAATGAAAGAATATTCAGAAAGAAATACAAATGATAAAAGGATTAGAAAAGATGATAAATAGCCCCCAGTTACTTGCATCTTGCCCCAACAAACTGGGAGTGAAACTACAGAGAAGATATATATCAAGTTCAACTGCTGTAAAATATGTAATATGAACATGCTTCTCTGAGTTCTTTCTTGTGCAGAACATCCATATTCTGGTAAGACTTTTCTCTGATAAATATCATATGGTGCATTAGCCAAAATCAGAAGCCTTCTTTGAGTTAACTCTCTAAGGGGAAAAATAAATTAGGTTAAAGGTACTGAGTTTGTATCCTCTCTCTATTCTGCTCCCACCACATCTTTGCATGCACTTCACCAAATTTTTCGCGGCTGCATAAGCATACGTCAAAGTTAGAGATCTACCAGAGTGAAGCAACTGAATAACAAGTGTTTATGGTAGGAGTTTGGTTTATTTTCCTGTGTTGTTGCTGATGAAACTTACCATATTTTAGTCTCTAGTCTACTATATTAATCAACTTAATGGTTACATTAGTTTATGGTAACAACTTCTTGGTTATATTAATCAACTGAATGGTGTGTTTTTCTCTGTTGTTGCTGATGAATTTTTCCATATTTTGGTCTCTAGTCTACTGTATTAATCAACTTAATGGTCACATTAGTTTCTGGCCAAATCTGGTTTGGGTTTTATCAATTTTAATCAGGTATTAATCATACAGCAAGAGAACATTTATACTGAAGTTGACTGCAGGACTTCAGGGAATATGAAATAAAGAACTGAAAAATTCTATAGGGTGGAAGTATGGTATATTTTTCTTTGTTGTTGCTAATGAAAACTTACCATATTTTGGTCTGTAGTTTACTATATTAATCAACTTAAGGGTCACATTGGTTTCTGGACGAATCTGGTTTGGGTTGGATCATTTTAATTAGGTATTAGTCATACAGCAAGAGAACTTTTATACTGCAGTTGACTGTAGGGTTTCAGAGACAACTGAATAACAAGTCATTATGGTAGAAGTGTGGTGTATTTTCCTGTGTTGTGGCTGATGAAATTTACCATATTTTGATCTGTAGTTTACTATAGTAATCAACTTAATGGTCACATCAGTTTCTGGTTTGGGTTGAATCGTTTTAATTAGGTATTAGTCATACAGCAAGAGAACTTTCATACTGAAGTTGAATGCAGAGCTTCAGGAAACATGAAAGCAAGTGAATAACAAGTCATTATGGTAGAAATATGGTGTATCTTCCTGTGTTGTTGCTAGTGAAATTTACCATATTTTAGTCTCTAGTCTACTGCATTAATCAACTTTGGTTACATTAGTTTCTAGACGAATCTGGTTTGAGTTGGATCGTTTTAATCAGGTAGTCTTATCCTCATTGTTTATTAGATCATACCAGAAAAGTCAGACCAAATAAGACCAGAAAAAAAAAACACACACACAAAAATCAATCGGACAATACCAGATCAGACCAGAAATTAGATTAATCAGGCCACACCAGGTGAAGAGAACAAGGTGTCATACAGAAAGAGAACTTTCATACTGAAGTTGAATGCAAAGCTTTCAAGAAACATGAAAATTCAATAGTGGAAGGTTAAGGATCATGCTTAGTAGTTACCTGAATCTCACACGACGTAATTCTCTAGTCCCATCAGCAAGCTGTCTAATGGTAATATACACCCCTGGTTCATCTTGTTCAACCCACTCCGTTTCAAGCTCACTTGCATTACTAACCGACACATCATCCCTAGACGAGGTGGTTGTCCGTGATGGTTCCATATTCTGACCGCCCATACCATAAGCACTCGACCCTGCATTGTAACCTTGTTCTGATGGTTCAGGTGGGAAGAATGATTTACTGGAAGGTTGGTAGTAATTTCTTGGTATCCACTCTTTGTTAGTCATAGGACTCTCCATTACTGATCCAACTCTAGTGTAAGTTGAATCTCTTGCCTGTGATATCAATGAAAAAGTACACCTCATCATCATCTGATTTTGAAGAACAAATCAAATTATGAATATCAATGGAAAAGTAAGTAAGTACCTCATCATCTGATCTTGCTGGTGTCTGAAGTGCTTGTCTGTTGAATCTTTGAACGTTGTAAAGCTCCATGATTCTGTCGTAGTTTTCACCCCACCATCTTTGAGCTTGCCATTTGTTAAACATGTCTCGGCTTTAACAGGAAAATACACAATGTTAGTTCACACTGTTGGTAGCCACACCTAGACCCATCAAAAATCGGACGGACCCGAACCCGACCCAATAATACGAGGTCGTGAACAAGATCTGGTGATCCGTAACCCGAGCAACCAAAACCCGTTTTTGACCCGACCAATTGAAAATCATTGTATTTGTAGCAATAAATGAGATTATGAGGAATTTTAAACATAGTAAACACGTTGTTACTACTTACTATTGTTGGATGTAACATGAATTTAATTTGAATTATACGCCATCTTATGGTTGAATTTGACTAAGTATAAAGCTTGTGTAGAAAATTTTGTTAACTTGTGCTTATATTTTGTATATATTTATAACTGAAAATATAACATGTGTTTTAAAATATCTCAACCCATTGGGTTGACCGAACCCATCAGTTTGGGTCTTAAACAAGCATTTGTAAACACGAACCCAAAGTGACCAACCCGAATTAACCCAAACCCGATAATAATTTTGTACAACCCGACCCGACCAACCCCATTTGACAGGTCTCCACACCCTATGCTCATCAGATAGCTGATCTGCAACATGATTATTTTCTTTTCCTTTAACCATCATTAATTTTAAACAAGACTGATTTAGTGATTTCATGGACTGATCAACCTGAGAAATTCATGAAATTCAAGACGGATTTAGTGAATTCATACCTGAATCGAATCCTCTTCAAATCATTCCCTCCATTAGGAAGAGAAACAAAAGTAATATGCACACCAGGTTCAACCTGTGCCATCCATTCTTTAGGTTCATCTTCATCTTCTATAACCAAATCACTAGCAGCAATTGAATCTCTTCCTCCAATAGGAGTCCTTTCACCACCATACCCACCACCAGCAAACCTCGACGATGATCTTATACCGCGATTATGATGATGTGTGCTGCTGTTGAAATCCCAAGCAGGTGTTGAGCTTGAACTTCCAGGTTGCATGTAAGAGTATCGACCCCCTTCTGATGCACTATCATATTCCACATATGACCTCTCTCCTTTCTTGAAATCACCTGAGCTTGTGCAGGGTTTGCACTGTTTGTATGCACCAGAGAATTTCAATGCCATATCCTTTATCTGCAAGTTATTTTACACAATATTAGAGTAGGAAATTCTAGGAGAAAGCACATGTTATAGTAAAAAATTCTAACAACATGGCATTGATGTTCATATGAAATCGTTTTTAGGCTCCGTTTGGTTTGGTGTAAAATGATTTCAACGCAGGAAAACACAATTCCAAACTATTTTCCTTTGCCAAACCAAACGACCTAAAATAATTGACAAGGGAAAAATCGGTTTCCTTAAAAACAATCCTTTATCTGCAAGTCATTTCAAAACAATATTAGAGTCGAAAATTCTAGCAGAAGACACATGTTGCAGTCGAAAATTCTAACAGTTGATTAAGGCTATGTTTGGCAAAATTAATTGAAATAGAGCTGAACCTGATGAGTTTAGCTGAAACAAAAAAAGGTTGTAGCTGAAACTGATAAGGTGATGAACTAATAAGATACCTGAGCAGATGAGTTTTTTTGTAGAATTAATGCTTTAAAGAGCTGAAATTTATAAAACAATTGTTCTACGTCTCAATTTAATTAAATTTCAAGACCTTATATTCTATTTAAGGTGTTTGACAAACCGCTATAATCATTTAAGGTGACTTAAAATTTCAACACCTTATTATTTAAGACGTCTGAAATGGCTTCCCAAACAGAGCCTACAAATATGGCATTGAAGTTCATTGAAATCACTTTTACATACACAAATAAAACAACACAGAGACAGCAATCATGCTACAGACAAGGAAGCTGAAGACAAACCTTGTACAATTTGTATTCCTAGAAGCCAACATCAGCAGCATAAGTAATAAGGAGTAAAACTTTGAACAGAACATAATCCAAACATAGTCTTAGTTTGACCAGGAAATACCAATAGATTTCTATAACATGATCTGAATTTCAATCTTGATAATTTTTCTCCATTTTTCATGTAGTTCATAGATAGTTATTACTTAGGATAATCATGCACCATTTTATGGAATACCACGGCACAAATTTCAATCTTTCTAGCTTACGCATCAAGTTTTGGTAGCTTAAAGGTAAACTAGAAGCAAAGTGATAAAGATTGCAACTTGTGACAAGTTATTCATCATTCTAGATCACCCCATTGAAAATAACACTGACTACTGAACAATAGAAAAGGGTATGCTTGGCAGGAACATTACCCAATATTTCTAACTTGGAATAGTACATAAATATCACTCCTAAAGAATTGAGCTAATCTATTTAAGAAACGGAAACAATCAAGAGCACCCAGCGAGTAGATTACTCATTTGTTACGACATATTTTACTATATAAAAATGGTACTTGGGGTTTGCTGGATGATACAACTCAGACATACTCAAGTGGATAGATTACCCATCGGCTAAATTTACCAGAGAATGTGATTCAGGGGCCTACTCAGCATTGTTAACGATCATTTTCCTTGTTTTTACTAGTTGGTACACAAGGAGGCAAAAAGACCAGCATACATATGTAGAGGGAATTTGACCAAAGGTAACTTGTACAATCTCTTAAGACTTTTACCAGCTACTAGTAATTTACCATCAAGTCATCAACCATTGATTCAGTAAATTAACAAAGAAAAGTTACAGAGTGCACTGTATAGGTATTAGAGCCTAGCAAACTGTGCTCTTCTAGCTGCAATGTCAACTCAGAACTATTCATTTCATGATTAAGGCTGCAATGCTGATGGCTCACGGTTTTAGATAAAAATGTATTATTATTTTTAATATTATTGTAAATTAAAGTATTTTTTAACCAACTACTACAGTTTTATAAAAAGGGAGAAAATTTTGTTGAAGAAATTTAGTTGTGCTTTATTTTCTTTTCCAGGAAGAATAAAAATTAATGTAAATGTGACCATACCAAGTTTTTTTTCCTTTCCCTTTATTGCAAATATATACTCAAAACTCAATAGTATTATAGATAATTTGTTACATAAATTGAGGACAAGAATTCAATTGTGGGTCATATTCAACACACTTGCAAATCTTTAATCGATTTGATCTTACTTTTCTAAGGTTTTTACAGCTATGTTTGGTACAAGAACACCTACTATATTTTCTTAGACAATACAGCAAGAATTTCAACTGATATTCAAATATTTTATCAAACAATCCACAAGTTGTATACTCATAGTGCAATTAGAATGCTTTAGGTTGGTCCTTCCAGAGCGTTTATCATCCGCAAAGATGCTTTAGGTTGGTCCTTCCATAGTGTTTATCATCGGTAGAAATGCCTTAGACTGGTTCTAGATCTAATTTGGTTTTTCTTTTCATATAAAAAAAATGCAATTCAAGGAGAAAAAGAGAGATAGCTACTTTAAATAGTTGCAAGTTTTAGTTTGCCTCATTTCATTTCATTGTCCTCTTTAGACTTGAATTGATAGATACACTATGGAAAGGATTCGAACCTCAAGTTCTTATGCATAAATGATGAGTCATTATTAATGTAATTGTCACGTAACGCCCATGTTTGATAACTCGGTTTATTTTAGGTGATTTAATTTAGTTTTCGGAGTATCAATTACTGGGATCTTGCCTAGTGGTTAAAACTGATGGTCTATGTACACTAGATCATAAGTTCGAATATCCTCACCCGCATTCATAATCTATTTGAGTTAGTGGCTCATTTGCACCATAAACAAAAAAAAAATCCAAGAAAAAACAAAAATAACAAAGGGTCAACTATTTACAATACATGTAACTAAATTGTAATTGAAAATGACTAGACCACCTTTTCAAAGATTAATGGAGGTCCAATCTAACTGATAGTAGGCCAGAAAGGGCTAAGCTAAGATCTAAGCTACATAATTTAAGTCCTTATTGTCTCTCCATCAATAAGGCTGAATTGCTGATATGTTATTACAGATTTACAGTCACCTATGAGTCTATGACTCTAGGTCTTTTTAGGCAGTATTTTATGCTCACCCTTTTTTAAGGCAACTAATTAACTGAGTGCCTTAATTTGATCACGTTCCTACTTATGCTCTCTCATTCCTTTAGCTTAAAGTCAACTCTTGCTAAAAACTTGAAAAGCTAAATAAATTTCTTAGAATTACTAGCTAGATGCCTAATTAGTAAGACTAAATATTTTATTTATTTAATAGCCATGAGATCAATCTCCACTGGAAGCACTTTGAGAATGAGATTCCCTCTTTTAACGACTCCTAATAGTTCAAACACTTTTAAAGGTCTTGTCCGTTAACATAGGTCAGTTGACTCTCCCGATTGGATCTCTTCTCCATATAAAGTACCCTAGTAAAAATGTTATGCAGCTATTTTATTTTTTGAATTTTCATAAGATATTTTGTAAAAAATTATTAAGGAGTATTTAGTATAAAAATTAATAAAATTTAAACTTTTTTAAAAATAAAATAATTGTATAATACTCCCTCCGTATTTATTTAAGGGATACACTTGGTCGGACACGGATATTAAGAAGAAAAATTGAATAAAATAAAGTAATAAAACAAGTGGGGTTGGGTAAATATTTTAATAAGTAAAACAAATGGGGACCATGTCATTTTAGAGGAGTGGGGGTGGAGTGTAGTTATGGAATTATTTGTTTAATAGGGTGATGAGATATATTAGATAGATTATTTAATTAGATGGTGGAGTTGATAAGTTACTAAAAATGGCAGTGTATCTCTTAAATAAATACGGTCGGAAAAGGCAAGTGTATCCCTTAAATAAATACGGAGGGAGTACGTAGTATATATATTATTTTTTTCTATGTTTAGTATTATTTTATTAATAGAAACAAATTTTATCAATTTAAATCTTATTACAGCCGAGCAATCATATTATCAACTTATAATCATACACTTTGTAAGTTTGCACTCTTTGCAGGAATATAAAAATTAAAATATATATATACGGAATAAAGGAGTATTTAATTATTTAATTAATGGTAGTATTTCAACTTTTTTGTTTTATCCCCTGCAACATTCCTTGGTCCCCCACATCTCCAGAATCCTGATGCCCCAAATAGCACGTGACAGTACAAACTAGGGAAACGTGCCTTTAAATGGTTTCACAAACAAAGAAAAAAGAAGCTGCCAAAAGGCAAAGTATACATGAATTTTGATCAAGTACTCCAACAACATTATAATCCAAGGCAGCATAGTAACAACACTAACATTTAACATTACGTACCTGTGCTGTGATGCCTTTAACAGATTCCTTTGTATTTGGAGTCCCACTCCCACTTCCACTTCCACGCCCTCCTCCTCCTCCTCCTTCTTCCCCTCTCTCGTCCGTCTTTGCACATGTTATGCACGTGAGCATCGTTACGTTACTCTCGAAAACTCGAAACTCCCTCCCCTACTTTCCTGTCACCTCTTGTCCGGGGTTGTTGTTATCGATTGATTACTGTTGTTGTCGGGTTTTACACCTGCATTGTGATCATGTTAATAATGATTGTCTTTTAAAAACGAATACCTTTGTGTTACTATATTAATAACAATAACAATAACAATAACAATGCGATAGGTAGAATTTCAAACATAGCTCAAATATCAAGGAATTTGTTACTTTGGCATAAGTGTTAAACACTATAGGAATATTATTATTATGGGCTTTTTGCCAAATTGATTAAAATCATTGCATTATGAACAAGGCAAGCAAGGGTTCAAACTTGCCAAAAGAGAAAGAAAGGAATCTTTCATGTCAAAATGGAAATAATTATTGGTAGTCAAATAAGCACTAATTAATACACCAACACAAAGATAGAAGTTTTATAGGAGTAGTACTTTACATAATAATACTTTCTCCGTCTTTTTTTGTTCTTCTTAACTGAAATCTCTTCGCAAGACAAAACAAGCTAAACTAAAAAGAATAAATAGAGAAGAAATAGAGATGGAAGGGAGGGAGAAGGAGTATCATTCTAGATGTTGATGCAAACTTTAATCCAAATTAAAGAAAAAACAATGTGAGTGAAATCAGTAAAGATTTCCCAAATGCCTAATTTAGGCACAAAATCTTGGTCAATTAAGAAAAGAAAAGAAACATGGGAAAAGCCATTTCTTCAATCTAAACTACTCCCAATGGAAAAAGAACCTTGTAAAACATAATTTTCTGGGTCCAAAGGTTTAAGTAAGTATCATTATCATTAAGGTGGGTCCAATTTTAATAAATCAAAATTAAATAAATAGGTGGACAAGTAAATTAAATATTTTGAGCTTCCCACTAATAAATTACAAACACAAAAATGGATGAATTGCCCAGGCATTGTTTGGCCCATTTCAAGGTACTCCAAATGGTAATGATCCAGCTCATATCTACGCAGACAAATTTCACAATTTGCAACTACTTCTATTATAATGTTGGGACCGTTTTTAGTACGTTCTTTCAATTCAATTTTTTCATCAACTACTAAAACAAAAATATAAACCCTACCATATTGACAAATACGGAGTACTACGTTTGAGTTTTATCAAATACCACGTACGTAGTATGTAGTGACAATGTGGCATACTTTGTATGTCACTTTCGCTCTTAGTTTATTATGTAAGCTAGAGTCCTAAGGCCTTGTTCTATTCGACTTATCCTGACTTATTTCAGACAAAATAAGTTCAGATAAGTTCAGATAAATTTAGATAAGTTCAGATAAATTTAGATAAGTTCAGATAAATTCAGATAAGTTCAGATAATATAAGTTCAGCAAAAATAAGTTTTTATCACATATTTTCACACACAAATAAGTCTATTTCAGACAAAATAAGTTTTTTTCAGACAAAATAAAATGAGTTCAGATAATTTTAGTTAAGTTCAGATAAGTTCAGTTAAGTTCAGATAAGTTCAGATAATATAAGTTCAGTCAAAATAAGTCTAATAGAACGGAGTCTAATTAGAAATGACTTGAACAATACCATTGGACACTTAGATCACTCAAAGATCTTATTAGTTTCGTTTCAATATATATTTTCAGAATAATAATTTTGTACTCCCTCCGTTTCTTTTTGTTGTATCCGTTTCCATTTTAAGCGTTTCATATTGTTGTATCCATTTAGAATCTATTCTATTTTTGGACATACATTTTATCCTAAAATACCCATACATTTCTATCTAATGACCAAAATACCTAAAGATTCTACCCATATTCCCACCTAATTTTCCCCACCCATAATATTTAATTCTTTTCCCTTCCCCATATACTCACTCTCTCACCTCCTTTATCACCCATCATTATCACTCCTCTCTCTTACCTTATTTCTTTATTATTTTCTCACTCCTTTATTTATTATAATCTCTTACACCCAATCATTACACTTATACCCATACAAACCAAGATTCCAATTTTCTTAAAAACCACACCAGATTCCAAATGGATACATCAAAAAGAAATGGAGGGAGTACAATTTTTACGGGTATACAATTAGAAATGTTTACGTTTTAAATCGTGTTTTGAATACCGTTAAAAAATAAGGTACTCTTTTTTAAGGACGGAAAGAGTACAGAGTATGAAACTCGCTACCAAGTAATCTATAGATTTAGTTGGGGCAGCTTTCAAACTAATACGAAATGCTTAATTTACTAAAAGAAGAAAAACTAATCTCACAAACAAACCCGACCAACCGATTGACAAATCAACTTCAGAGCTTTCAACGAGATTCTTTCGTTTTAGTCTCAAATAAGACAAAATTAAGTACGAATAAAATCAATATTATTTGAAATAAGATGAAAATCAAAGCAACTTAAAATTAAAGCGACTCGAGTTACCTATTTACGAGGGAATTAAAACTCCCAAATGAAATTGGACGTACAATTTCTTCCCATTTATTTACGGATAACCAAATGAACCACTAACAAGAAATTGATGTTCTAGTTCTTAGAATAGTGAGTTATTTTTTGCTTTTGTTTTAAAAAAAAATCCCAAGAATGAGTCAGAAAGATGATGAGTAGGATAACAAAAAAAGATAAAGGGAAAAAGAGCATTCTCGGGATCCGAGAGAGATTATTTGTAGGGGTTGGGGAAAGCTCAAATAAGAAAAATTAAAATAAAAATAAAAATAAAAATGAAGATCCAATAATTGAAAGAAAGAATGGAAAATTTAAAGGTGTGCTTTGAAAGTGGTCCGTAGTCCGTTTCTCAGTTCTATGTGCATGCTTTAGCCTACACCTTCCCATTTAAAGAATTTTCACATCCTTTTTATTTTCCCTAAGTTTTTTACCTCACTTTAAAAAGGAAAAAAAAAAAAAAAACCCAAAAATAAATTAGAAGTTTTGGTGTTAACACCCGGTTCACACTTAGGGCTAATCCTAATTCGGGGCGAGTTCTGGGCGGATAGGTTCCAGTCCCTTCCCAATTGTAGTTGCGGGGATCGAACATGAGTTCTCTCTACTAAGTTCAACCTCAATCACCAGTAAACCAACAGACAATTGATTTATTTTTATTTTTTAAAACAAAATAAATTAGAAGTTGAACAGACATTGTTTTATTTTTATTTTTTTAAAAAAAATCATAAATTCTTTTATGTAATGCACTTTACCCTGTTCTATTGAACAGTACTAATCAAACTAACAAGGATAGAGAGACATTTAGAATCTCCTTTAACTTGTGTTGTAAACCATCACTTACTTTTTTAGAAAATCCAGTTATTATAATAGAATATTATTACATGACACTTCTCAATCGTCTAACTGTTAAACAATTAGCCGGATTCCGGTACGAAGTTATATATTCCGGCATTATGTCTCATTGCTTTATTTCACAGTTTTTATAAACACAGACAAAACCCAGAAAAAACAAAAAACAACATTATTACTTCATAACAATATGACATAACATAATAATAAAACAAAAATAAAAAAAAAACACCAAAACAAACTTACCAACAGCAACAGTAACTGCACACACGCCTGCCTTCTATTCAAAAACTTCTTCAATCCTTTTCCCCTTAAAATTCGAAGCAATAATTAAATCAACAAAAACTGAATAACTGTTGAAGGACGAAAATGACTTTGCACACGCTATACTCTTCTTCTTCTTCTTTATTTTGTCTTCTCTGAAAATGACGTCAGGGTTAATTTGGTGCTTTTGATCACAGCTCAAGCATTCAACCCTCAAAAAAAAATATGAATTGAAATAAATAGAATAATATTGAGGATGATTTTTTGTGATTGAGAAAACCGAATGAAAATCCGGAAACAAAATAATTTGATTTGTTTTTGTTATCTTGGGAATTGAGCTGCCGGAAATCTCGGTCGAAAAATATTCTCTACAAAACAGGAAGGATTTTATGATATTATGCGAGGAGTGAGAAAATGGAGAAGGAGGAGCGAAGAAAGAAGAAGAAGAAGAGTAGAAATGAGTTGAAACGAAGGTATTTAAATAGAGAGGGATAACGGCGTTGATTTAACGGAGATGTGGGCGTTACTTCTTTAAATTGAAGAGGGTTTGACGGTAGCCGTTAAAGTTAAAGGGGGTAAATTGTAATTTAAAAAGAAATTGTTTATGGGAATGAAGACAGATGGGCCAGGCCCAGGTTATAAAAGGGAACAAAATGGGCCCAGATTTGTCGCTCTGAAGTAGCAGGAGGACTAATATTAACTAGCGTGTAGGGTGAGTTTCCACGTGGCATTGTTTGATTTGCTGTGATCACCCCTGATCAAATTCTGAAATGATCAGAATTAGGCCTTTTTTAAAAATCTTGATTAGTTATTTTTGTTATTTGACAGATGATGGAATAAGAACAATCCCATCATTTTTATTTTATAAAATCCAATTTCCTTCCTTTTTTTATTTAAGTGTGATTAAAATAATGAAGAATAATCATTTGGGAAGAAAGAGAAATCATGTTATCATGATAAATGATGGTATTTGCAAAGGTATTATCATTAGCGATTACTTCCTCCATTTCTTTTTAGTTGCAATATTTTGTTTTTTTATCGATTATCCAAGTACAATTTGATCAATTAATATTTTTAATTTTCTACAAGTTAAAAAAAATTGATATTCAAAAAATATATATTATATATCATAAAAAAATAAAAATAAAGTGGAGTATGGGATATGAATAATGCAAATAAAAAATAGGGTTGCGACTGGAAAAATAATGGAGAAAATACATTTTTTGGTTTATGGGATATAGCAAATTAATTCATACATGGACCACCATGTTTCGATATGCTTGAGATCAATGAGAATTAATGGTTATTGGAATTAATAAAAATTAATTAGGAATTAGGTGGGAGACATTATGATATATGGGTATATTGATTAACTATGTGTAGTTAACATGATTAGTTTAAGTGTGCAATATAGGACACTCAATTATTAAGATAACATATGAACTGATTTTTGTAATTTGGTTGAGGTAATACAACTACTAATACTAGCTAGCTACATCATCAAATTGATCTAGAAAATTCCTCATCTAAATTCTCTAGCTATCTCATGTGATTGTATTCTAGTTGCGATTTGAATAACATTGACCTAAGTCACCTAACACAATAAAACATGATATGGAGTTGGTACAAGTTAGACTTCTTCATAAAATTAGTGCATGCTAATCGATAAAAACAAGTGTTTGAATCAACTAGCACCCTTGCATGTGACTCAAGGCTGAATTAGTACGCATTGGATTACCACGTGAAACATCCTAAATTAATATTAAATTATCATTACGAACAAATCATAACCGTATTGTTGGTTACCATATCCATAGGGAGTTCCAAAGAGATATAAACAAGTGTTTGAATCAACTAGCAAGGGAGTTAATTTCTCTGAATTCTCAAGGTCACCCTTGCATGTGATTCAAGACTAAATTAGTACGAATAGGATTAACACGTGAAACATCTCAATTTAAAATTAAATTATCATTACGAACAAATCATAACCGTATTGTTGGTTACCATGTCCTTAGAGAGTTCCAAAGTGAAGTTTGAATTTTCAAAATGTTAGTACAATAAATGTTGTTCAATCATGTTCGTATATGCTTAAAAAATGGGTGAATACTCGAATTTAACACAGGTTAACACGTATAAGTCAAGGTGTCGTTTGATTAATCATAAGATCGAATTAGAACTTCATAGGAAAAGAAGTTTTTCCCGTGCATGTATAAGCATTTTTTTAAGAAGTGGAAGATGTTGCATGTTTGATTAAACATAAGAAATATATTTCCATGGAATGTTTCGTTTATCTAGGGTGAGACGTATATAGGCAACTTCCTCCGTTCTATAAGTAGTGAAACATCATAGGAAGTGTAACTTAATTAATTTTCATGTGTTTTCTTTCCCTTTTTACGCATAGCATACACCAGTTCACAAAACTTTAGCTCCGACTACATCCGGATCCGACTCGTGTGACATAAATTGTTTATGTTGGCGCGTTCTCATGCCAATAAGAGGTTTTGCATCATGTGAGTCCCGAACTCGAGACTTTTCTTAAGCGTCATCAAGTTGCTTTAACCAACTATATATTGGGTTTTTTTTTATAGTTTTTCATGTCAACTAAATATCACCTATTTCGAAATCGGACAGAAGTATACTTGCATTAGATATCCCATGGGAAATAAGGAGATGCAATAAGTAGAAATAATTAAGCATATCAATCAAAGTCAAATCAAAACTTATGTCAAAATGTCAAGGCACCATGTCCTGTGATGATTTACCTAGCTATCACTAGGAATTAGACGACGCTACTGCATCAAATCATATAGTTACAACATGTCAAAATCCTAATTGAAAGGTCTGATTTTCATAATCCGTTGGATAAAAGATTCGATCTGTTGAACAAGTTAATTTACCAGTAAATAAACCAACCTCGTTTGTTACGTGAGCTTGTCCTGCATGCATAAATATAGTTCGTACCATTATTGTTACTCCATAAACATAGTAAATGTAATACGGTAAATCCCAAAATAGTGATCTTATTATTGTAAGGTTAATAATTTTATTTTACTGACGGCTGTGACCGGTGACTTAACATTGCCAAACTGTAGACAACTCACACAGGGTTCAGGAATATGTAATGTGTTACTGTAACTGGTCGGTATATATATTTGGAAGTTTTTATACTTTGTTCTTCCGGAAATATCGCATCATTTTCGTTCATGGGTGATGATAAATGTCGCAAGTTGCGACAACATTTAGTTGTCACAATCTTGCGTATTGCAGTTTAATTGGTACGTATAGGCGCCACGTAGACAATGTGTCGTTTGAATATTTTTACTATCAATTCAATATTTTTACTATGAAAATATGTAAACAAGGTAGTCGATATATAGAAGGAAACAGATTAGAATATTAAGATTTTCATACCTTTTTTGAAACATGTATAATAGATTATATAAGTTAAATATTTTAGTTTCCAATTTAAATCATGACACATAACCATGTCATTTTATCATTGTGACACGACTTAAAGGTTTCATGTTGCTAGGGGTGAAAGTTCGATAGAAAAAAACCGAACCAAACCAAACCGAATAAGAAATTCGGTTCGGTTTTTTTCCCTATTTGGTTCGGTTTGGACTGAGATTTTACAAATTTTTGGTTTTATGGTTTGGATTGGAATCAAAAGTCTGAAACCGAATAAACCAAACTAAAACCGAATAAACCGAACTTGGCTAAAAAGTATAATAAGGACCCGCAAATTGGCTAAAAACAGGTATAATATAAGCCCAAAAAACATGCCCAAATGAAAGGCCCATGAAAATTCGGTGCTATAGTTTGGATTGGACTGAAAATTAAAAATCCGGTTTTGGTTTGGTTTGGTTTGGATTAAAAGGTTATTTGGTTTCGATTCGGTTTCAAAAAATGAAAACCGAATTAGTTCGTTTTGGATTCGGTTTGGGCCTTAATCCAAACCGAAAACCGAACTTTCACTCCTACACGTTGCGACTTTTATCATTTTCGTTTATTTTTTACACTACTTACACTACGGCTTTTGCCATTTTTTTGTGATTCGTAGGTAAGAAAATTGTAGTCGTGTGGGGTCGTGTTAGATTCTTATCGATATATATTTTCTAAATATTATTTTTTTTGTAATTTTAATTGAACACGATTTGAGATATTAAGAGTCAAAGTAATGTGTTAGCAAAGTAAAAGTCAATCATGATGCGATATTTCCGGAACAGATAAAGTAAATAAAACAAAAATAAATGTTACTCCCTCCGTCCCGGAATACTCGACCCGGTTTGACCGGCACAGAGTTTAAGGAACTTGAATTGACTTATTTAAATTAATAGGTAGTAGTTGATAGTGGAGTATTATTTTAATGTAGTTAGTGGGAGGTGGGTTAAGAGGTGGGGTTGGGGGAGAGTAGGGGTTGAATTTTTAATTATTTTTTGTATGGAGTAGGGGGTAGGCGCAAATATGATGGTGCAGGGGTGTGCACAGTGCTCTTGGTGCACTGGTGTCCAAACGACATGCAATAAATATAAAACGCGGATATCTTGTTGAATCCGGAGAAGAAAAGAACAAACGTTGTTTTTTGATAAAAAAAAAGAACAAACGTTGTTCTTTTGTTAAAAAAAAGAACAATGACTGCTCTGTCCCTTTTTTTTCGTTCTTTTGTTTTTCCCTCCATTTTTCTGGTATATATACCTTCTTTTTTATAATTTTCGAATCAGAATTTGTGAAGAGGAGAGAGAAAAATTATGGAAAGGAGAGAGAAACTGTGAAGAGGAGAGAGAAAGTAATGGAAAATTCTCAGATATTGGTTGATTTTTCTACTTCAATATCAAATTCTATTGATTCTTCTTCTTCAAATTTGAATTCCTCTGCTGATAATCCGATTTGTGAAGGTATTTTTTCAATTTTTTAAAACGAATTACTTATTTATGATGATTTTGATTTCCATGTTCATTATTTTCATCATTTCAATTTATTTTGATTTTTTTGATCATTTCGATTTCTGCATTTCTCAATAACCTTGATTAATGTATTTTGATTCTATATTTTGATAATTTTGATGATTAATGTATCTTGATTATATATATATTTCTGATGGTTTTGATTTCTGTTCTTTTTTCGATTTTATATGTTCTTTTAGTCTTATCTTTTGTTCTTTTATATATTGGTTCTCATATATGTATTAAGAGATTGTAATAATACAGAAAATAATTATTGAACATGTTGTTCTTTTTTGCTTTAGCTTGTTGTTCTTTGTTCTTTTTTGCTTTAGCTTGTTGTTCTTTTGATATTACACACTTCAGATCAAATTGTTCTTTTACCATTTTTGTTGTTCTTTTATCTTTTTTGTTGTTCTTTTTTCACATGGTTAAAATAAGTGTTCTACATGATATGTTCTTTTCTGCTATTTTTAATGTTCTTTTTCTTTACTTTATTATGTTCTTTTATGCTCTATTGTTGTTCGTTTTTTTATTGGTAATGTTGTTTTACATGGTTAAAATAAGTGTTCTACAATATGTTCTTTTCTGTATTTATAATGTTCCTTTTCTTTATTTATAATGTTCTTTTAGGTTCATCCTCTTTTTGTTCTTTTGTGGAATTGCTCTGTTTATTCAGCCTCTCTTCTTGTTCTTTCAGCTGTTTTTGAAGATTTAACATCATTTGTTGCTGGTCAAGTAAAAGCTTCCTTTGCTCTCCAATACTGTACTTTTTGAAAAAAGAACAAACATAAAAGAACATTAAGATTTATATCTAATAAACATAAAAGAACATAACAACAAAACCCCCCCCCCCCCCCCCCCCCCCCCCAAAAAAAAAAAACAAGTGCACCGTTCTTATCATGAACATGGCTTGTATTTCTTCTCCTTCCCCCTCTTTTTTTTTTCTTTTCATTTTCTATATTATATAATATTTCTCCTATTGGATTAATAACTTCTCATTTTAGAAACAAATTCTTGAGAGAGAAAGATGAGAGCTTTTAGTTTCTCCCAACAAAAGAGAGATTTTATGAGAGAGAAAGTTCAAAACAAATTTTCTCCTCCTTCTTTCTCTGAAATGTGATTTTAATTGAATTACGTTTACAAAAAAACTAGTTTATTAAGCGAAATACTATTTCAATTTCGCTATTTTTTGAATTTTTTTATTCATTCAAAGAGGTTTATGCTGTTGATGAAGGTGCATCGGGTGATTAAGGTAAATTTTCTCGTTCTTAATTCTATGTTCTTTTTAAATTTTAATGTTCTTTTCTTATAACTTTCTATTTCTGTGGCATCAAAACAGTGTGTTCTTTTTTAGAATCAGCAATTGTTCTTTTTACATATTTATAGTGTTGTTTTCAGATATCTTTTGATAAATAAAATAACGGAATTAGAACATAAATTGGTTGAAAAAGAACATTTCTAGAACTTAAAAGAACAAGAAAAAATATAGATCTGTTTTTAACGTTCATCAAAGGTTCGTCGTTTTATTTTTTAATTAGAACATAAATTGGTTGGAAAAGAACATTTCCAGAACTTAAAAGAACAAGAAAAATTATAAATCTGGTTTTAAAGTTCATCAAAGGTTCGTCGTTTTATTTTTTAATTAGAACATACTGTAAATTGGTTGGAAAAGAACATTTCCAGAACTTAAAAGAACAAGAAAAAATATAACTGCTTTTTATATTTGTACCTTTTGTCTGATTTGTCAATATTAGTGTTCTTTTTGTTAGTGTTCTTTTTGTTAATGTTCTTTTTTTTTTGCGGTTTTTATTTTTATTGCGTTTTATTGTTATTTATGTGCGTTTTGGGACAGGTGCACCAAGAGCACCATGCACACCCCTGCACAATCTGACCGTTGGGGGGTAGGTGGGTTAATAGGGGTGGAGTGAGAAATAATATAATATTGTTATAATATTTCCATTTTTAGAAACAGGTCAAGTATTAAGGGACGACCTGATAAGAAAAACAGGTCAAGTATTCCGGGACGGAGGGAGTAATGTTGATTTCTTTGATCATACATTCATACTTTATCTGGGCATTTTTTGAACAGAGAAATATACTGCACCTGGATCGGAGCTGGACCCATACATCACCGGAGCTGGGACGTTACATGCAACCATTTGTACTGCCACATCATCTACCATCAACGTCACTTCTCTTGTTTTCTAGCTCCGTACTACTCCAAAACCTTGTTCCGTTCGACTTATTTTAATTTATTTTGGATAAAATAAGTTAAATTAAGTTCAGATAATCAGTTAATTTCATATATTATACGTCTATAAATAATAAGTTTATTTCACACAAAATAAGTTTTTTTCGGATAAAATAAATTCGATAAGTTCATATAAGTCCAGTTAAGTTTAAGTACTCCGTAATATAAGTTCAGTCAAAATAAGTCGAATATAACATAGGGTGCGTTCTATTCACCTGATTTTCACTTATTTTTCCTGAACTTATCTGAACTGGCCTTATCTGAAATTAACTGAACTTATTAGAACTTACCAAAACTTATTTTAGTTATAAATTATACTTGGTCAACCCTTATTTTTCTCGAACTTATCTTATCTAAACTTATCTGAACTGAAATAAGTGAAAATAATTAAGGTGAACAGAACATAGACATAGTCTAAGTATAAATGTTGAAACTCAATTTTACCCACATGTGAGTTGTCTCACATTCGACAAAGAGAGGAGAAAATACCAACTTACGAAATATAAACTTGTGGAGTTATTCCCATTATATCCAATTAGTTTAGCGTGAAACCTCTATTTGCAATGGACTTAACTCTCATAATTGGGCAATTATAAGCCACTAGTTAAGGAATATATTTCGGATGTTCCTAATAATGGCTATAAATTTTCTGGATCTAAGCTTATGGAGTTACTCTACAATCCCCACTATAGAAAATTAATTTTTGTGTAGAATTTCAATTGAGCTAAACTCGACAAGGTTCAATCAACTTACACATGTTGGTCATTCATTCTCGTTTCTTGTATTTAATGTGCGGTAAGATAACTAATCCCAACTCACATGTGAATCTTTCTTAACAATATTCCTAAAATGTGAACCATCTTTTAACTTGCAATTTTGAAAGGTCACAACTCACAACTCACAAGGACCCCTCTTTCGGGTTTCTAATTTCATGCCAATAAAAATAGCCCTATTGACAATTAATTATGTTGGACTACTTTTTTTTTTTTTTTTTTTTTTTTTTTTAATAGGTAAGAAGAAGGGACCCTAACTGAACCAGCACCTAGCACAGGTGAACCAGCCCAGCTCCGCAGGTCATCGCTTGAGCGACTCCCAAGCATTTCGCAGTTGATGGGGCTCGAACTTGTGACCTCCAAGTCACAATGTGAGTTCCCCACCAACTCCACCAACTTATGTTGGACTACTTGCTCCATACATACCTACAATAGTACAATTCTACAAATGTTGTCATCTTGCATCATCGTAATGGGCTCTTCATTTATGGACCAGTAAATGCCAAGATCACAACTTACTCTTTGAGCAACTTCAATGGTTATAATATAGGGACTTGAGATAGTTCCTCCGTTTAAGCCGTTAACATGACATAGTAGAGTTTGACACACATTATTAAAAAAAACGGAGGAAGTAATACCACTGTCAGTTTCCAGTTTTTTGTTTTGGTTATAAAAGTCATACTCCCTCTGTATTTTTTTAAGGGATACACTTGTCTTTTCCTGCCGTATTTATTTAAGAGATACACTTGCCATTTTTAGTAATTTATCAACCCCACAATCTAATTAAATAATACATCTAATATACTCTATCACCCACCATCCTATTAAACAAATATTTTCATAAACTCACCCCACCCTCCACCCACCAAAATGACATGGTCCCCACATATTTAATTATTAAAATATCTATCTAACCCCACTTGCTTTATTATTTTATTTCATTCAATTATTCTTCTTAATACCCGTGGCCGGCCAAGTGTATCTCTTAAAAAAATACGGAGGGAGTATGATTTAGAATGAATCATGAACTAAAAATTAATGATACTTATAATAATCATATTGTTTCTGAAAACTGACAACAAAAAACTAAAAACTACTTTTTGTGATGTTCATATTTTGGTTTTTAATTTTGTAAAAACAAAAAAACTGAAAGAAAAAAATCATGATACTGAATGGGGCCTTAGATAATTTTTATGAAGTAGATTAATTAAGCCTTTAACATGATTCAAAAGGCTTTAATTTATTCCTCTGATCTCCTGCCTCATGGGGCTTTACCTATGTCTGCCTTAAAGCATCTTCTTCCTCTCTCCCTCCAAAATCCAAATGCCAAAGCCAGTTGTAGAAAAAGTGTGCTTTTTTAACCCCTTAATTAAAGAGGCCCCCCCTCTCTTGTTAACAAGAAAAGCATAGTCTTGGTCCAACTTATGAACCATTTGAACACCCCTACACAACAGTTTCATTGCTAAGGTTTTTGAACCACAATTTATTTTTAACTTGATGATTAGCTTTTCTTCTTTTTTGGCCCCTTCTCTAATCTCCATGTTGATTTGTTTATGACTTAAAGGGCCTATATAATCATCACCAACTTATATTTCTATAATATTCTCTTTTAACTCATTTTAAACCCATGTAAAGCATGTGTGTACAATTGTATTTTGTCATTACTTCATAGTTCGAACCTAGGTTGAGTTTATCCCTCAAACTCAAATTCAACCGCAAACTACAGGCTTTGTCATATCATTTTTACACTAATTTTTACTTATTTTTGCATTATTCAGATTCACACAAGACTCTCTATACTTTTACACATTATCTATAGACTCACTTCAGACTCACCTAAACTTCTAAAACACGATAATTAAGTAGAAATGTAGGATAAACCGGCAAATTCTGATGATGTGCATGATTTGATTTGGTTGGAGAAAAAGAAGTAGAGTTTTAAGTGAGTCTTTTGTGAATATTTTGATTTTTAAACTCACCTTCAAACTTGTTGTAGTTTTTTTTATCACGATATCCCAAGAGTCTGACTTCAGTCTCCCACTCTCCCTTCCATACTCTCCTGCAAACTATTGATAAACTTACTCTTATAGGGTACGAGAAAATAGAAATATTAGATAGGAGACGATAGGTATGATAATGTAGTATTTGAGCAATGAGGAGAATAAATGTACTATGTATTTTAGAACTTACTTAGTTACTAGTGTAAGTAATTTTGTGTCTAGACTGGTTTCAATTTTCTTAATTTATTGCAATTATTATCGAATAACTTTATTGTCACTCTATAAAATTCGATTTGATATTAATTGTAGTTACTATTACTATAACCCGAAAATGATTGATCCATATATAGATATGTTATGAACTTAAAAGACGGTATATAAACCCATACTAATAAAAATATAAGCTAGAGAATAGTTTTCATTTCAAAGTGGTGTATCAATTAGTTAGAAGTCTATTACTACGTACTACGTATTTGTCCATCTATTATCCTTATTCCTAACTAAACTTTTACTAAAGTTGTTCTTTTTAGTGCTTAAGAGTTAAGAAGGCGAAAAGACCACTCCTTAATTTTTCTTTGCTAGATAACTTTGACTAAACTTAATTTCTTCTTTCCTTTTACTTTTAAGTAGACCTGGTTATTGGACAGGGTAGTCCAATGGATATAGGGTTAGGGTCAAGTTAATAGGGCTTTTATTGGGCAGGGCTCTTATTGGACAGGGCCTCTATTGGACAGGGTCATTATAGGGTCAAACTTATACTACAATTATTTTGAAAATTAAAATAGTAATGATACAAAAAATTACGTGTATAGCTTCGTATTTACTTGTACTTGCACATGGCTCTTTTGTTTTTCATTTTTCATTGCTCGTTTATTGACCCGCCCACTAATGACCCGCTAATGACCCGCGACCCGCTTTTGACCCGCCCATCATCGACCCGCTAAAACTGACCCTTTCAATACCCGACCCTCTTTTGACCCGCACCGACCCTGACCCGCCCCGCCCGATAACCAGGTCTACTTTTAAATGCCTAGTTTGTTTTATATCAACTAATATGGGATTAATTATCTGATCTTAGGACTATTCTCGATAAATTTCTTAATAATATATACATCCTTCTCTCTAAATACCCCTATAACTTCAAATATTTCGAAGGATTTACAAAAGCATATCTCAAAATAATTAAAGTTCCTTTAATGATTACTCCCTCTGTCCCTTAATACTCGGCCGGTTTTGACTTTTTGCACTATTCACATAATTCACTTTGACCCTATTTTAGTATATGAAAACAAATGTTAGTATATAATATATTGTTGGCTTCATCTTAATATACACTTTCAAAATATTAATATTTTTATAAGTTTTTATAATATGTAGTTAAAGAAATTGGTGGTCACAGTTGTGCATTGGCAAGCGTGTCCGGTCAAAACAGGTCGAATATTAAGGGACAGAGGGAGTATATCGTCATATCTTAAGGAGTTTTAGGAAATGTACGTAAGTAGGAGTATGACGATATAATCATTAAAGGAAACGTAATACGGAGTTGTATGTTACAACATGAAATGCAAATTATCTCCCCCTATCCAAAGTACACATTATTAAGCAAAAGGGTATATCCGTATATATATTCAACATATTGTCAAAAACTACTTTGAGAACTTTAACTTAACGTTAGGAATGTTTGGCTTTCACGGGGAGTACAATAAATAACTTTAAAAAGGTATAATTTGCCAAAAGGACATTGAGTGATCATATATGTCTTAAAGTAGAAATAAATAATTATTAATTTAGTACTGTATAAGTCTATAAGAACATCAAAATCTCAATCCCCAAGTTAGGACTAATTTATTTCCTAGTTCCCAATGGAGGAAATCCAAATACATGCCTGGCATGTATTTGCAAAAACATGTCAACCCCAAATAAAAAGGTAAATGTAAATGTTAAATATTTTTTGGAGGAAATGTATAACGGAATTGTAAATTTGTAAAACGGGGTGGTGATTTGGCATTGCTGAGTTGGTATTGGTATTACAAAAATGGTATTGGTATTACAAAAATGGTACTAAACTTTTTTTAAATGAAATTCATTTTCCTTAAATGGTACTCATTTTGTACTAAATTTTATAAAGTGGTATTAATATCACAAAAATGGTGCTAAATATTTTAAAATGGTATTCATATTACAAACGGGATCCAAGTTGGCAAACGGGGTTGACTATTCAACAATTTCAAAATGGCTGGGAAATTACAAACAAGCCCATGACATGTATTTCATAATACATGCCTGGCTGCGATTTTGACGCCCTCCAATCGTTCCCAATGTTTCAATTCGCTTTGCTTCTTCTATGTGTTTTGCGCTTTGTCTTTGGGCAAGCCTAAAAGTATCATTATAAATTTTAAATGATCTATTCAACTTATTTGGGTTTATTTTAGACAAACAAATTTAGATAAAATCAAACAAAATATATTTAAATAAATAAGTTACAAAAGGTCTTGCGCGCACAAGGTATACAATAAATTTATTGTATACCAAGATAACTTTAACCATTTTTTTTGTAACTTTAACTTAGTTTTGATTAACTTTTATATTAGTAAAAAAAAATTTGATAGATAAATATTTTAAAGGGTTAAATTATTAATTTTATACATTATTAGTGATTTTGAAGAAATAAGTTTTATTAAAATGAAAAAATTTATCACTTAAAAATAGATAACTTTTACATATATATGCTTAACTTTTAAGCATTTTGAGTTAACTTTTACTCCGGTGTACAATATTTATTGTACAACCATTGTAAATAAGAATTTGTGAATAAGTTATGATATAGAGAAAATAAGTTTACGCATATTTACACATAACTATATAAGTTTATCCACAATAAAAATAAAAATAAGGCATGTTTGTAAATTACGAATATAACATTTAATTATGCTTTTATAAATATACCAATTCAAATAAGAAGATACTCCAATAGTGTAAATAAATTACCTACTTGCAAATTAATTTTAATTCCAAGAAATTAGTTTACCGTTGGAGCACTCTCTCAAACCAGCTACATTTCAGTCAAAATCCTGATTAATGAATAAAAGCTTTTGGAGAAATAAATTCAAGTTGGATTAAATAAAGGATTGTATATTTGTATATAAGCTAAAAACAACTGTAACCAACCCAATTGAAAAACTTTGTGGCTTGAAAGCGTTATAGCTGGAAATCTGATGTGTGCCATGTGGCAAGCCAAGATTCAATATCTTGTATTCGCTCTGTCTTTTTTGTTTGCCATATTTTCTTATTTGGATGTCTTTTTACGATTGATCCATAATTTAAATGAATTCTTTTTTCACTTGCTCTCTCTTTATCTCTCTTTATATGGACCCATTTTTACTAATGATATGCACATTCTACACACAATTTTTTATAAATCGGATTTTTTCACGTGGACAACAAAAAGGGACAGAGGGGGTAGCTTCTTATTGTAGATTCTCTAAAACATCTCATAAGAAGAGATCTATACATACGAGAGGAAGTTAGCTTGACATAGACTGTGGTTAAGATATCGGTTTTTTCATGAAATGTCCCTCAGGTTTGCAATAATGCACCAAATACCCTCGCGTCTTTTGAATCACATAATATACCCCTATTTTTGCATAAGTTTGCACCAAATACCCCTAATTTGACATTCCGTTAGTCCTCCGTTAAGTCATGTTTATAATTCACAAAATGCCCCTATTTATAAACTTATTGCACAATATACACCTATTTGTAAAGTTATTTGCACCAAATACTCAAATTGCATGAATTGAATCTAACGGCTAGTTTGAATCTAGTCACATTGCCTCCTCATAATTCATCGGTTTCAATTTTCAGAAGAGCAACTCAAGGTAGTTTGAACCTTCTAACTCTATCATGAAATGACTAAATTAGGCTACCTCAACAACTTGGTTGTTCTGAAGAAAAAAAACCCAAATATCATGAAACTAAATTAGGCAGAGGCAACGAATTTCACTGCTAATAACAGGTTTCCTTGCGTTATTGAAATACTCATTGTCAGAGAAACATTATGAACAACTCTAATAACATCTACAAAATAAAATACAAGTGATTGGTTGTAACACCCCGACAATTCCCTTTTTCTAAAACAACCCTTTTATAAATATAACTATAGAGAATTATCAAGGCATTATCGCCCGTGTGAAAACGTACGGCTTATTCAGAATTTTGCAGCGGAAAACATAAAACTAACTTTTAGGTTCATAAATAATCGATTACATACTAAGTCCAAAACCAATTAACGGAAATAAGGAAATACGAATAGTACGACAACTTCCAAATATAAGTTAACAACCCAAATCACTTAATAAAACAAATATAACTACGAGCTCTCTAATCCCGATCCCAATGATGCATCATCTTCAAACCTGTAGATGGGCAACGCTTATTGATCCTTAGAGACTGCTCACCAAAGTTGGGTCATCACAGGATCAATAAGGCATAGCCATGATCAACATGCACAAGCAAAAGCACGTAATCAGCAAAGCTGAGTACTACATACTGAATCAATAATAATCCTAACATGATTCTATTAAACGAACAACCCTAACATGATACTAATGAACACAAACAAGGGCAGACAAAACATGATAGTTTGACGACCATACTTGACCAGACTAGACTAGGCTAGACTTTTAGCAATAATATTATTTTAGTTGAAATAGACAATGGACCGAGTTGACCATCCAGAAGTCTTCACTAAGGAAGACGAGGTACGGGCGCGACTCCGTAACCTCAGTGACCTGCGATATCGAGGAACGTTTAAATAAAAATAGGACACGGTGATCAATCCGGTCCCAGAAAAGGCCATGGGCTACCACCATGAACCCCAACTCCTGTTTGTCCGTCACTTCAGACGTGCACAGTCTAAAGCTATTGCTATTCAGTTTCACTTTACATGATTTACAAATTGAGATTTCGTTATGACTCAACCATTACATAAGACAGACAATTCACATTTGTTCACAACTGTTTTTATCTTGGAATTAAGTAAGTGATCATAAAAGCATCAATCAAGACTCATTCCAACTTAACCAACCTTTCCTTTAACCATGAGCGACCCTGTATATGGGCATAAAGTTTCAACTTACTAAACAAGGTCCTCCGCCCTTATAAAGTAGTGAAAAGATAGAAAGGGAACAACAACCAATTGATCCAACCCAATCATATAGAATAATCTAGTGTTCCCAACCAACATGTTTGTATCAAACATCCATACTAACATGTTACAGTTCTTATAGTGCAAAATAAGTTCAATAAGTTTGTCCAACAGTATTAAACATGCACATTCCATATAACCAAGTTTGTCTATAATATCAACATCACCAAGTTCAACAATAATATCAACATGATTTCAACAATTAGCACACATTCCAAGCACGCAGGTATGTACGTACCTTGTGTAAACAAACTGATAGACCACTTTAACACTTTCAAAAGTCGCCTAAAGAGAATTCTTCGCCTAACACAACCAACACATATTCCCAATCAATTTTCGCAACCATAATAAAGCATTCTAAATACATCCTAAACATATTCAGAACCTTCCCTAACGTTAAACTTGAACATCTGATTTCCTAGCATCATAATTATTGAATTAGTGATTGAAATTCGTTGAAAACTCTTTACAAACATCATACTTTAATTTCCGGCAATATAAACTAATTCCAAACTACTCTAAAGCATAATCAATGTTCTTAAAATCATAAAAATAATAGCTTTAATAATATATAACCATTCTATTATGATTTAAATCATTAAAAACCTTAAAAATTCACACTTTAATAATTAAAATCATTATTTCATTTCAATTACCTAATCTGAAAATTAATAATTTAATTATGCAAACCTAAAATTCTGAAATCCACAATTAAATCATAAAGCCTATAATTTAAATTCAAGAAACGCAATTTAAATTATTAAAACGTTATTAAATTCATTATTTAAACATAATATGTAAATCTGAAAATTCTAGTTAAATCATAAAAACATATAATTTAGATTCAAGAACATAATTTAAATTCAAGAACATAAATTCAAATTAATAAACTTAATTAAAATATTTAAATAACTTAGGGTTTAAGAAATAACCAAAAGGAGAGGAAGGAGAGTGCTGGCCGGCGGTGGTGCAGGCACGGCAGTGGTGGCGAGCTAGGAGACGCGGCTGGGCGCGGTGGAGGTTGCGGTTGGGCTGGTTGCCGAAGGTGGTGATGGCCCGCGTGGAGTAGTGACGAAACAGAGTGGAGAGAGAACGTGCTGGTCGGCGATAGGGTTGCGCGGCGGCGAGCAGGGGTGGCGGAAAGAGGTTAGCGACGAGCCGACGGTGACTGCGGTGGTGCTGGGCTGGTGGTTGCTGGTTCGAACACAGAGCAGCAAGTGAGAAAGAGGGGAAGAGTAAGAACGAAGGAGAAGCAAGAAGAAGAGGGAGAGGGAGGAAGACGAAATTACCGAACGGAAGAGGAAGCTGGCGGTGGTCCGGCGGTTGTAGGTGGCCGGCAGCTGGCGGCGTGAGTTGTAGCAGTAAGGGGAAGCAATGTGAGAAAGGAGGAGGGTTTGCAATTTACGTGAATGGTGGTTGAGAGGGAAGGGTTTGTTTTTCTTTTGTTTTCACGTGGAATAGGAGTATAGGAAGGTTATGGGTTCATTGTATTGGGCTTTGCCAATTTGGGCTAGGATTAGATTTAAGTTTGCATTTAAACTTCCAAAACCGGTTATGATTATTTTCCAAATTCCAATGTATTTCGTAATTCAAATTCTTTTCAACATAAAATTCTAAAATTATTCTTGATTGCGCAAACCGTTAAAATATTTAGGATATATTTAAATAAAATTAAATATACATTAAATATATAATAAAGTTCTCAAATCGTTAAATATTTAGAACGTAATTAAATAAAATAAATATACGTTAATTATATATTTATTACTTAAAATTCATAAATTCTATTTAAATATAAATAATGTACGTTAATATATATTAATAAAATTTATAAATTTACGGGGGATTACAATCTACCCCTCTTAAAAGAAGTTTCGTCCCGAAACTTGACAGGGAAATTCACACCTTTTTCAAAAGTTTTCAACTTATTCATACTAAAGAAGTATTTGTGCCACCTAAGTGCACTATTTTGCCAACTCAAAGCTGTTTGTGTTACTCATGAACACCTTTTCTTATGCGGAGAATCTATTTGCTTTGCATCAACTTGTAAAGGTTGCTAAAAATAAGCATAAAATGCATAAAAATACCATAAAAATAGGTAAAAAGCGCGAATTTCTATCGCATTCTACCCCCTTAAAGAAAACGAGTTACGCCCTCGTAACTCACCCCAGGGAATGACTTTGGATATTTCTACTTCAACGAATCATGTCCCCAAAGCTATATTTCCACTAAAATCATAGCAAGTGGGATTTCTACACTTCTTTCCACACAATGCCTCAACAGGTGACATCGTAATGCTTGCATGGTAACTATTGATGCACGAAAATTCAATCGAACCTGGGTGGCTTTCCCAATTACCCTTAGAGTCAATAACACAGGTTTTCAACATAAATTCCGTTAGTAATCTCAATCTGTCTATTGGTTGCAGGGCGGAAAGAAATATTCATTTTCAATGTTGTCCCCAAGATTCACCTGGACCTTATTGCCAAAATTTCAGACTTTTGTTCTCGGTAAGGATCTTATATGTTGCCCTATAAGGGTAATGTCTCCAAATATTCGTAGATAACACCATAACAGCTAACTCTAGGTCATGGGTTTGGTAATTAGCCTTATAAGGTTTCAATTGACGCGACAACAGCTAAATCTAGAAAGTTTCCTCACATTTCTCACTTCACTTGAATTTCGATTCCTTTTTCAACAAGTTGGTCATTGGTTTTGCTTTCTTCCAAAAGTCTTTCACAACCTCCTATAATGGTCATCTAGGCCTATAAAACTTCAAGTATCGGACACGTTCTTTGGAGTAGGTCACTCACTCACAGCTTGAATCTTAGCATGATCTACAGAAACTCCTTCTGTTCAACTTTTCCTTGATACCGAACCTCATTACACTTTTCATGGGTGTATAACTTTTGGGCTTAACTCTTAGCTCTTGCACCAATTCATGTATTTCTTTTCATCTTTTCCAGCCAACAATGATTTCCAACGATCCTGGACCACTCAAATCTTCTCTTAAATTTATTCCCTTACGTAACATAGTTCTCAATTAATTTAGTCCTTCACTTTTCTGTCGGTGTCACTTATACACATATGACTTCAAGATTTGTATACTTCATTTAATAAAACTAGATTCTTTCTAAGCGTCTCCAAATAATCCTCAGGTGTTTGTCATGATTTTTCTCATTCCTTGAATAAATCAGGATATCATCAATAACATAATAATGAACTTAATTCGGAATTCATGGAAAATCTTATCCATCAAATACATACTTATGGCAGGTGCATGGGTTAACCCAAAATATATTACTCTAAACCCATAATGACAATGACGAATGCTAATGAGGTCTTAGGCCCTTATCAGCTATTCTCAATGGGTGGTACTTCAAACACAAATCAGTTTTCGAGAACACACTCGCCCAATTCAATTGATCCAATATGTCATCTATCTTAGGTACATGATATTTATTCTTGACGGTGTTTAGTTCCCTAAAATCGATGCATAATTCCATACTCTTATGTTTCTACTTAATAAATATATTCCTTGACCAAACAACTCTTGCAATAGTGTCTTAATTCCCTCATTTCGGGAGGTGTCATTCTACATGGTGCTTTAGGTATAGGCGTCGTTTCAGGAACTAAGTCTATAGTGAACTCAAGGCTCTAACAGGTAACATACTTGCAATTTCACTCGGAAACACATCAATGAATCCGCTCATAATGGCAACATCCTCGGTTTTCACTCCAACTTCTTTACTCACCTCTAACACACTACGGAAAAATAGTTCACACTCCCTATTCATCAATTTTCTCACTTGCATTTCCGAAATAACTAAAGGTTCTTGGTCTTCTCAAAACATCTATATGAGGTCAATCTTCCAATATGGTTCCTTAATTTTACTTTCTGAATTTCACAGTACGTCTATCTTAGCGTTGTACAAACTTAGCCAATCCCATCCTAAGGTTTATGAATTCTTGTGCCTTTTGTTTTCTCATAAAAAGAGGATAAAACTTTTTCCTTAAGACGGTAACAAATGAATCCCAATTGAATCTCTCAACAACGCTAAGTCTAACCCCATTTTCTCTCCACTGTAAATCGGCTTCATCTTTCAAATACATGACAACTTGACCCACTCTCATATTCTCAAGACAATTCAAATCCCCAAACAATTTCTCAAACTCTCCAATCTGGTTTTCTAAAAAGGTGGGGTCATCTTTTCCGCCAAGAGGCGAATAGCAACAACTAAGTCATTATTGTTGGCCATTCTAGAACGCGGCCTGCAATTAGTATACTCTACTTTAGGTTTGAAACATCACCTATACGTTATCCCATACAATTTAATACTTGAATTGACCATAAAGTTCGCCTCAACCAACAATGTTCACATTAATACACATCATTTATGAAGGCACGACAATCGTTTATGAAGGTGCAACGATCGTCTACAAGATGCAATAATCATTGAAAAATAATCATCCTCGATAATTCACGAAAGACATTCACACACTGCACATATGGCATAACCTTTTGAATCATATTGGTCATGAGGGTCTAGATTGGCCCTCACTTTCTTTATGTACTCAAATCATTTAATATTATTGTGGCAATTAAATTGATCCACAATTCACACTGAGTATGCAACCAATGGAAAATTAATCCATGACGTGTTACCTAAAGGTTGGGGTATTATGGAATCCTCAAAATAGAATAAAGAACAATTCCTTGAAAACTTTAACTTTTATTGCTAACTCCATAAATATTTATTACATCCTTCAAAATAATAAAGAACATTTCAAACTTCAATAAACTTTAACTTTAAACTATTGTAGCTTCGCTACTTATTCTCTAAAACATAAAAGAGTTAAATTAACTATTTATGACTTCAAAATATTTGTGGCCTCTTGCCTATCCATTGCTCCTGAAACTTGCGAAGTGAAATTTAGATCTCAAGATTATCGAACTCTTCTTCAGGGTCTTCATCGGGGTCTTCCTCAGGGTTTGCATCTTCACCCATGTCTTCATCTTGATTAGGCTCACTTGCCATCTCCTGTTCACTTTCGAGCTCTGCATCCAAATCACTAGAGATCTCAATGGTTGGCTCATGAGCCGCTGGGTTAGGATACTCTGCCTCAACACCTACATTCTCATTCTCCACAGCTACATCATTTTCCTCTAGGTCATTATTTACACTAATTCCCATAGGTTCTTCTGTAACTGAATCCCCAACATGACTCCCTACGATTTTACCGTCTCTAAACCCACTTTCTGCCGCTTCAATAATGGTGGTCAGAATTTCTGAATCATATTTCCATCTACCATCCCAAGTTCCATACTTAGTCAAGTTTGGAGTCCCATTATCAGAATGCATGTCTTTAAACTTTTCCTTGAGTTCTAGGTATGGAAATTTGTTAGGTAAGCAATTAATGATTGTGGCTGCTATGATATCCTTTCTCATTAAGATAGGTTGCCCTTGAACTTTAGCATAATATTCACATCCAAACACAATTTTCTTCACGTAAATATCAGGGGTTTCTATATCAAGTTTCTCGAAGGATCCTATGTTAGTATACTTGGAAAGAAACATTTTATTCCTGGAATAAACAATTCAAAGTCTCACTAACGATTTTCCAGCCAAATCATAAACAAAGTTCAATAATGCAATAAGTTTGGTGGAAGCAAACAATTCTTTATGCACATTTAAATGTAACATTAAACAATTAGCATACGCACGTACATAACAATCAATTTCTTATGCTAGCATTGACTAGCTGCTAATGCACATATAATTCTATCTTATATGCCTTTCTTATACTACCCATCTCTCATAAACTAAAGCATTGAAATAGTTTAAATAACAAATTAAAAGGACGATAATATAATTAAATTATAACATAGAATAAAAATATAAAATAAATAAAGTAAAATAAATTAAGGAAATGCGTAGCGAATAAATTCGAAAATAAAGTTATTAATTCGAAGAAGATTTATATATATATATATATTTTTTTTTTTTTTTTTTTTTTTTAAATAACGAATTCTAACTCTTGAAACAATTTTAAAAAAAAAATTGAACTTCTAAAAAAAAATTGTACTCCTTTTTTTTGAATAATAATTAATAAGAAAAAGAATAAAAATTTCGAAAGTCAATTTAATTCGAATAAATAATTTGATTTCGAACTTAAATAAGAAATATTATATACTTTCAAACAAGATAAAAGGAGATCTTCCCCCCCAAAAAAAGTACCAATTTTTGAACACTATAATACGTAGAATCTCGATTTTTAAGAAATTTATTTTAAATAACTAGATAGTTAGGCGCCTAAAAATTTATTAAAGTAAAACCTTAGCTCTGATACCACTTTGTAACACCCCGACAATTCCCTTTTTCTAAAACAACCCTTTTATAAATATAACTATAGAGAATTATCAAGGCATTATCGCCCGTGTGAAAACGTACGGCTTATTCAGAATTTTGCAGCGGAAAACATAAAACTAACTTTTAGGTTCATAAATAATCGATTACATACTAAGTCCAAAACCAATTAACGGAAATAAGGAAATACGAATAGTACGACAACTTCCAAATATAAGTTAACAACCCAAATCACTTAATAAAACAAATATAACTACGAGCTCTCTAATCCCGATCCCAATGATGCATCATCTTCAAACCTGTAGATGGGCAACGCTTATTGATCCTTAGAGACTGCTCACCAAAGTTGGGTCATCACAGGATCAATAAGGCATAGCCATGATCAACATGCACAAGCAAAAGCACGTAATCAGCAAAGCTGAGTACTACATACTGAATCAATAATAATCCTAACATGATTCTATTAAACGAACAACCCTAACATGATACTAATGAACACAAACAAGGGCAGACAAAACATGATAGTTTGACGACCATACTTGACCAGACTAGACTAGGCTAGACTTTTAGCAATAATATTATTTTAGTTGAAATAGACAATGGACCGAGTTGACCATCCAGAAGTCTTCACTAAGGAAGACGAGGTACGGGCGCGACTCCGTAACCTCAGTGACCTGCGATATCGAGGAACGTTTAAATAAAAATAGGACACGGTGATCAATCCGGTCCCAGAAAAGGCCATGGGCTACCACCATGAACCCCAACTCCTGTTTGTCCGTCACTTCAGACGTGCACAGTCTAAAGCTATTGCTATTCAGTTTCACTTTACATGATTTACAAATTGAGATTTCGTTATGACTCAACCATTACATAAGACAGACAATTCACATTTGTTCACAACTGTTTTTATCTTGGAATTAAGTAAGTGATCATAAAAGCATCAATCAAGACTCATTCCAACTTAACCAACCTTTCCTTTAACCATGAGCGACCCTGTATATGGGCATAAAGTTTCAACTTACTAAACAAGGTCCTCCGCCCTTATAAAGTAGTGAAAAGATAGAAAGGGAACAACAACCAATTGATCCAACCCAATCATATAGAATAATCTAGTGTTCCCAACCAACATGTTTGTATCAAACATCCATACTAACATGTTACAGTTCTTATAGTGCAAAATAAGTTCAATAAGTTTGTCCAACAGTATTAAACATGCACATTCCATATAACCAAGTTTGTCTATAATATCAACATCACCAAGTTCAACAATAATATCAACATGATTTCAACAATTAGCACACATTCCAAGCACGCAGGTATGTACGTACCTTGTGTAAACAAACTGATAGACCACTTTAACACTTTCAAAAGTCGCCTAAAGAGAATTCTTCGCCTAACACAACCAACACATATTCCCAATCAATTTTCGCAACCATAATAAAGCATTCTAAATACATCCTAAACATATTCAGAACCTTCCCTAACGTTAAACTTGAACATCTGATTTCCTAGCATCATAATTATTGAATTAGTGATTGAAATTCGTTGAAAACTCTTTACAAACATCATACTTTAATTTCCGGCAATATAAACTAATTCCAAACTACTCTAAAGCATAATCAATGTTCTTAAAATCATAAAAATAATAGCTTTAATAATATATAACCATTCTATTATGATTTAAATCATTAAAAACCTTAAAAATTCACACTTTAATAATTAAAATCATTATTTCATTTCAATTACCTAATCTGAAAATTAATAATTTAATTATGCAAACCTAAAATTCTGAAATCCACAATTAAATCATAAAGCCTATAATTTAAATTCAAGAAACGCAATTTAAATTATTAAAACGTTATTAAATTCATTATTTAAACATAATATGTAAATCTGAAAATTCTAGTTAAATCATAAAAACATATAATTTAGATTCAAGAACATAATTTAAATTCAAGAACATAAATTCAAATTAATAAACTTAATTAAAATATTTAAATAACTTAGGGTTTAAGAAATAACCAAAAGGAGAGGAAGGAGAGTGCTGGCCGGCGGTGGTGCAGGCACGGCAGTGGTGGCGAGCTAGGAGACGCGGCTGGGCGCGGTGGAGGTTGCGGTTGGGCTGGTTGCCGAAGGTGGTGATGGCCCGCGTGGAGTAGTGACGAAACAGAGTGGAGAGAGAACGTGCTGGTCGGCGATAGGGTTGCGCGGCGGCGAGCAGGGGTGGCGGAAAGAGGTTAGCGACGAGCCGACGGTGACTGCGGTGGTGCTGGGCTGGTGGTTGCTGGTTCGAACACAGAGCAGCAAGTGAGAAAGAGGGGAAGAGTAAGAACGAAGGAGAAGCAAGAAGAAGAGGGAGAGGGAGGAAGACGAAATTACCGAACGGAAGAGGAAGCTGGCGGTGGTCCGGCGGTTGTAGGTGGCCGGCAGCTGGCGGCGTGAGTTGTAGCAGTAAGGGGAAGCAATGTGAGAAAGGAGGAGGGTTTGCAATTTACGTGAATGGTGGTTGAGAGGGAAGGGTTTGTTTTTCTTTTGTTTTCACGTGGAATAGGAGTATAGGAAGGTTATGGGTTCATTGTATTGGGCTTTGCCAATTTGGGCTAGGATTAGATTTAAGTTTGCATTTAAACTTCCAAAACCGGTTATGATTATTTTCCAAATTCCAATGTATTTCGTAATTCAAATTCTTTTCAACATAAAATTCTAAAATTATTCTTGATTGCGCAAACCGTTAAAATATTTAGGATATATTTAAATAAAATTAAATATACATTAAATATATAATAAAGTTCTCAAATCGTTAAATATTTAGAACGTAATTAAATAAAATAAATATACGTTAATTATATATTTATTACTTAAAATTCATAAATTCTATTTAAATATAAATAATGTACGTTAATATATATTAATAAAATTTATAAATTTACGGGGGATTACATTGGTATTGTGAGAAACAAGTGTTGTTGTTAAAGGCTGCATTTCTTGCCTACAAGATCCTTTCCATCAACATGTATACCCAACTGATCAATAGGAACAAAGTTGAACTTTGTTTCAGGGATATATACCCTTTCAACACTGGCTACCTCAACAACTGAGTTCTCATTGATGGTCATCTCGTAGTCATTTTTAGTCGTGTTGAACCTCTTATTAGCAACTTCAACAGATCCCTTTGAGATGTATTAAACCTTCCCTGCTTCAAAGGTGTCAAAGAACTTCTTCTCTATCGCATTGAACATCGTTGCTTGTATTTGAGTACCCTACATTCATGAACTACTATATGAACAACTCTCAATTCAAACATGAAAGTGTAAAACATAGAGTTTGACTCATTCTAGATTATGCTTACATATTCATTAGTTAGCTCAACATTGAAGACATTCCCTTCTCCTCTCTCATTATAGAAGGTTTGTAGTGTCCCCTTGCTGGTAACTCGGACTTTGATGGTCCAGTTCCCTTGGTAAGGGTTCAAAGAACCAAGAGGGTACACTCTTCTAGTCATACCCATTCTTGCAGCAGGTGCAGCACTGCAACACACATAAAAGCACCATAAACACTAACCAAAACACACACACTAAAAAAAACCATATATAGACACTAAAACAACCAATTTATAGCAAAGCAAATTGAGAAATAAGCACAAGTAACTGGAATCAGTTTGATAACTAATGATTTCTTCATTAATTAAGAAGCAGATAAAGAATAAGAATTAATCTGAAGTTCAAACATAAACAAATCTTAGGAATTAATGGTACTTTACTGAATTGATAAAGACAAATCAGGATTATGAAATTACTAGAGTCGGGATTGATCGTTTCCAGGCACCCTCAAAATCAAATCTAAAACTCTCTGGGCAGCGAATCAAACCAAAGCAAAAACGCCCAGAAATTCACCAACATTCATCTCAGTCAACGAAATCAAACCCAGCAGAAACGCCTAGAAATCAAAAGAACTAAGAATTAATTTGAAGAAATCAAACCTAGCAGAAGAAATTGCAAGAACGGTCAAAACAACGAACCAAGAATCTCAGTCAAACAGTTAGGCTCGCCGGCGACCATATATCGGAGATCGGCCTCCGCCGGCGAACAGAGAGGGGAGATCGGCCGCTACCGGCGACTAGAGAGCAGGATGAAGAACAGGGGAGAGGAGAGAGAAAGAGAAGAAGTTGAGATTTTTTTAATTTTTTGGAATTTATGCCAAAGAACATGCATTAAGGGCAAAATGGTAAACTATAGCTAACGGAGGACTAACGTCCGTTAACTGCAAGTGCATTTCATGAACAATACGAAAAAATAGGGGTATATTATGTGATTCGAAAGACGCGAGGGTATTTGGTGCATTATTGAAAACCTCAGGGGCATTTCATGAAAAACCCGTTAAGATATTGTTGCACGCAAATAAAGCCTAGACAGCACATCCGTACGTGTAGTATTTCATTTGCAAGAAATTGAACTTAAAAAAGCTGCTGATACGACACAGTTGTCTGCTAACTTCTGGAAAGTGGAAACCCCCTCATACAATACACTCTTTTAAAACTAAGGGAGGTGTGGAAGACTGATACGGTTTAGGCGTTTAGCTCGTTGTTAATCAGCTTTTGAAATCTTGTTAGTTTCCACCGCTAATTGGGTCGGAAGATGAGTTTTCCACCAACTTGTGCATGTGGTGTTGTTATTTGGTTTATTCTCTTATCTCTATTGTCTATGTATAATTAAAGATGTTTATGACCGGCCAGAGGCCCACTCGGCCAGAAAAAAGTCGGCCCCGGCACAGATACAAAAAAAGAACAGACTGGAACAAGCACAAAGTTTTGAGCTGAGCTTGGACTGCAATTTTTTTTGGGAAAAGTACAACAAGAAACAACCCGGCCTGGTACAACAGCCCGCGCCCCTGACCAAATTTTGAACTTTTCAGCCCAGCACGGCACGATTCAGAAATTGCGGAGTAGGCTTGGGGTGATACTGGCCCATTTAGGCCCACAACCTGTTGGCTCAGCCCGAAGACCGGCCCAGCCCACGACCATCTTTATTTTACACGCTGAAGGTAACTCTGATCATTTTGTGACTCACTAACACTGGCTTCATTCCCGGGTGTCTGCAAGATCCTAGATCGAACACAAGGTAGACAATTGTATAACATTTAAAAAGTAGATGAGTTATTCTGAACAAAATCCTTCACTTCCTCTAAATAAAAACACAAGAATTCTTTCGTTTCTGCACAATTTTGCTCAATGTCTACAGTACTGTTTCTACCTGAAGGCACAATGTTAAAATCACCTGAAACCTAAAAGCCAAAGCGAGATAACAAGCAAAACCGTAACAGACAGGACTTAGTAACCGCCCTTGAGGTCGTTGGTAACATCATAGGGAATAGGGGTAACAGTCTCAATGGTCTGACCCTCGACCAAAAACCCGGGCTTGGGACCCTGGGGCTGTCTCTTGGTGCTGATAATTTCACCTCTGGCCTTTGCAGCGGCTTTGAGCTCATCGTTCTTCTTTATCCTATTTTTGAGTTCCTCTTGGCAGCGTGAACTCTGGATGTGCTCAATACGTGCGTGAATCCTCTTGGCGATGATTCTGTTGCCCACCTAAAGAAAGAGCAACCACCATACGGTAAGATATCACACATTTGGTAAAGGATAATCAAACATTCAACAAACAAGAAGGTTGGGTTGATGCCTAGAACATGGATTCGATTTTATGGGAAGAAGGTTTTCCCATGTAAAAGCATTTCCTAGGAATTGGGTGATGTTGTTTAGTTAAACATGAGAATTTACTTCCCATGGGAAGTTTAACTTGCCCACGGGAACCTAGGTAAACAACTTCCACTATTTTGTAGGGAGTGGAAATTCCTAGGAAGTAAGACTTCCCATATTTTTGTCATCAACCAAACAATCCTACAATCTTCCAATTCCTAGGAAATCATACTTCCCGTGGTTTTTCATGTTAACCAAAATCACCTTTAACATATTCACTTCCAGACGGGCACAGAACATATAGATTCAATTTTGACAAATTGACCTTACAACTACAAATTTGGTTTCATATATTGGAAGCTCAAATGCACTACTCTTGCAGCGATGGGTATGTTCAACAACCAAAATCACCAAATATCAATATATCTTGAAATTGGCGACCAACAGGCGATACACAATGACAGAGATAACCAACCAATCCCCCTCACCAGAACACGGATTGCAATCATTGAATGATGAAACAAGACAACTTAGGTACCACCTCCACAACCCTAACACCCTAAATATTTCATCACATTCGATATGCACTAAACCCACACAAAATGCAAATAAAATTAAGGGAAACGAGCCATTTCACTATCGCCTCGAACCAGTCTAAGGGGTTTAGATTCATATCAAAATCCCTATTGGAGTTCATGAGTTGCTAACAAGGAAAGTGGATAGGGGGAAATTGCTAGTCATTTTGGTATTCACAAGACACTTGACATCTCAACGAAAACTTCTACTGGCCAAAGATGTTCAAGGCGTTATATCTCGGTGAGCAACTTGTCAAAAGACTGAGAGTAAGCATGGATTTTATAGTCAGTTTTCCTAGAACTTATCATACCCAAATTCAGAAGATAGCTCACTCAAACAAAACCCAGCAAGCAAAATCAACATTATTATTATTCAAGTTCGTATAACTTCCAAGCCAAAACACCACAAGATTTCACCATTAGAAATATAACCGTCATGATATCCATAACATATTGAATCCAACAGACCCTAAAATCCAACCAAAAATTCTTATGAAAGCCATTATTACTAATTTTTTTGGTAATTAAGTAATATTATTGCCAAAACAATCATCCACTCATACAAACATGGTTCGTCCACGAGAGGGACAAACCTTCTAAGAAGGACACCTATCTCCGGGACCTGCCAACAGCAGCAGTAGGACTAAACCACTGTTACAACCGATTACAAGTTTACAACTCCCAAACTAACTTTTTATCCCAAGGATACAAGCCAAGCTCTATCTCCTTCACTACTGTAGTAACAGAACGGATTAAAACATTCCATATAGCTTCATTTCTAACATCCCAGATTTATTCCGTATAGCTTCATTTCTATCTCCTTTTCTAACAAAGTTGCAGTTTTCTCCAGAATTGATTCGAAACCATAGTTATTACTCGATAGCATTCATTATCATTTTGGATGCCAAAAAATCAAAATCCAAAAATAATTTCACAACAAAACATGCATTAATGTTTGTCCTTTACGTAAATTTGGTTTAGGCATGCTCACAATATGCACAACTCTTGATACAACTCTTCACTTAACCATTCAATTTCGTACAACCACCAAACCACCCTTTTGAAACATTTCACATAAAATGATTCAAATTTCACATAGAATCGTACCAAACACCACAAATTTAAATTATAGGCAGAGGAAAGTACCAATTGGATTTAAATTTATGGTGTGCGGAGTACAGTTCAATGTGGAATTTGAATCATTTTATGTGAAATGGTTAGCTTTTAGCGAGTTGGTACCCCAATGATTAGCTAATAGCTATTAGCTTGATATTAATATAGTCATATTTGTCACTCGATATTTTAAATAAAATTTTATTTAATATTATTTCATTGGCCAATTTAAGCTAATTTGCTTGGCCAAGCTAATTTATCGTTTGAACAACAATGATCAAGCTAATAGCTTGAAGTTTCTAAAAATTGTAAGCTAGTCACTAGCTACAACAATTAGAGATGCTCTTATCATTTTGGATGCCAAAAAATCAAAATCCAATACAATAATTTCAAAACCCTAAATTAAAACAAACTAATATGCTCCTTTCCGAACACTCATATCAAACATAACCAAACAAACAAATCACAGTTTAACCTAGAAATTTTCAGCATTTCTAATTTTCTACAACAAAATCAAACCATAATTCCTCCATTTACAATACAAAATAAACCCAAAATAACCTAAATCATCGCCAACATCAACCACATGAAACCCATAAATAAAACCGCAATTATACAGCAAAATCAGGCGAAAACAAATTAAAAAAAGGGGAAATGAAAGATGATATACCTGTTTGTTGACCTCAACACCAATAGCACGCTTAGTGATGTTCCAGACACGGCCAGTACGACCATGGTAGAACTTGTGGGGCATACCCTTGTGAATGGCGCCATTAACCTTGATATCAACGTACTCACCGATATGGAAAGTACGAAGGTAAGTAGAGATTGGAATCACACCCTTTCGCCTGAATGGCCGTGCGAACAGATCCCTGGTTCTTGCCCTAGCACCATGACCGGCCGGCATTGTGTTCTCTCTCCTCTCCCTTTCTCTCTCTTCTTTACTCTGTTACGGCGGCGAGAACACTGAGAGCTGAGAAGTGAAATGAGCGCTAGGGGTTTATTAATGGGTTGAAAACTTGAAATGGACAATTTTGGATTGGGCCGAATTGTGCTAGCTTGTTGTTAGTAAAGTAGTCATGTATAATCGTGATCCATTTATTTTAACCGAAACAACAACAAAAAAGTAGGGGTCTAACACTTTATTTTATTTACCAGAATCTTATTGCTTATTAGGAGTAAATCTGACTAAAAATAGCCAAAAGAAAACACATAAAGAAATTAGAACATATCAGATCAGATCAGATCAGATCAGATCAGATCAATCAGATAAGACCAGGTGAATAGAACAAGGCCTATGTGTCCAACTACAGGTGGTGATGGGGTCGTTCCAGGTTAGTCAATACAGTTGATTAAAGTTCTGATGAAGAATAGTTCGAGTTGATTTCAGCTCAGGGTTTGTTTGATTAATGTGAAAGTATATGTATTGGTGAAGTCATATTCGGTTAACATAGGGTTATTTTTTTAAGTAGTAAAGTTGAAATAAAGATATATTTTTAGTACTGAAAAAAGATATGGGTTTTTCTCTATCACTTACTGGCGTTTTCTCCACCTTAAAAAATAAGTTTTTGGTGTGATAGGTTTACCGGTAACTTTTGTGTAAGACCGCCTTACCTGTAAGACCACTTTAATTGGTTAACTAATTGGTTCTACTGCTTAACTAATTGTTCCATTGTTTAACTTACTAGTTCTAGTGTTTAACTAATTAGTTTCATTGTTTAACTAATTGGTTTTCAGTATTTAACTAATTATTTTCAGTGATTAACTAATTAGTTCTAGTGATTAACTTATATGACACAAATGTGGTCTTTTGTGTAAGATCGCCTTATATAAAAGTTTGTATAGGTTTATAAAAGTTTCAATCAAATCAATTAGGTCCAATTAGTTACAGTTTTGCAATCAAGTGCAATTAGATCCAATAGGTTACCATTAGGTCCAATATGTTTCAATCAAGTATAATAAGTTCACAAATGTCCATGCATAATAAGTTACAAGAAACACACTTTGTAACATGCTCTAACAATGAAATGACATTCGGTGGTTGATGACATAGTTTTAGTTAATTTACAAAGAGTCTTTAAGACTGTTTATGCAAACAAGATTGGATGTCAAATTTATGATATCACACCTAAAGTTTTATCAACTGACCTATTTTTGTATATATTGGTTGGTTTGTATTTCGTCTTAACGTCTTATTTTGGACATAATTAGTACTCAAAACGTTCTTGTATATAAGCACGAGGTATATAATTTGTCTATTAGTAACTCACGAGTGACAAGAGAAGAAGTAATTATACTCTCACTCTCTTGAATTAGTTATCACGAATTAATTGTTACATTATAAGTTCGTAGCACTGTTTGTTGTCACGAATTAGTTGTCACATTGTAAGTTCTTTAATTTAGGCACAGTTTCAGCCAATGAACTGTGAAGGCCCAATTTATAATCTTCCCAAACCTAAAAGCCCATGCACACAATATTCCCATTTCGTATTCACAAATTCTTATTTACAATGAGTGTACAATAAATATTGTACACCGGAATAAAAGTTAACTCAAAATGCTTAAAAGTTAAGCATATAAATGTAAAAGTTATTTATTTTTCAGTAATAAATTTTTTCATTTTAGTAAAACTTATTTTTTCAAACTAACTAATAATGTATAAAATTAATCATTTAACCCTTTAAAATATTTATCTATTAATTTTTTTTACTAATATAAAAGTTAATCAAAACTAGGTTAAAGTTACACAAAAAGGTTAAAGTTATCTTGGTGTACAATAAATTTATTGTACACCTTGTGCGCAGAAGACCTTTTGTTTCATATTTCAAACAACCCACAATTTTAGAGTTTCCATTCTCCAACACGTTTCAAAAACTTTCCATTAACCCCCCTATAAAAACGTTACTCGTATTCCCGCCATTCATTTCACTATTCACACACAGAGAGGAAAGCGAGAGAGAGAGATGAAGAAGAGAGGAAGAGCAACGACGAAGAAGACATCGGCAGCTGATTTCCTAACACCGCCACAAGAAGCAAAGACAGTGAACACTCGCAAGAAGTCTACCGTGTCATCGCCGAAATCCTTCGAATTCACGCTCAATTCTCCGTCCTCAAATGCTGCAAATCGCCGGAAATCACCGATGAAATCTTCGCCGCTGCGCAAAACGGAGGTGTCGTCTTCAATAACTGAGCTGAAAGAAGCCTTGTCGTCTCATATTGACTCGATTAAGCGGCAGGTTGAGCGCTCTCACTCTGACATTCTCAAGGAGGTCGATTCTTCTAATTCTCGCCTACACAAGCGCTTGAAGGTCTATTTCTCTTCTCTCTGATTATTTTTCTAGAAATTTCCGTTGATATTCTGTTGAATTTTGAAAAACGATGTATTAATTTCAATGTAACTCTAGAATTGTGTGATTTGTGCAAGTAATTAGGTTACTTCGTCTCGGAAATAATGTTTAGGTTTTCGGATATTTTGCTGAATTTTCAATGGTAAGAGATGTTGATTGCAATGAATATCTGTATTTCTGAAAGCGATTAGGTTAGTAATGTATGAATTTTGTGTGAATTCGTTGTTATGAATAACCGAGGATAACCTAGATGTGAAATAATTAGTAGTATTAGGAAAGGCTTTGATGCAAATTCAAACTATCAGTTGCTGATCTCTATGAGATGCCGGAATTCTGTGATTTGTGCGAGCAAACAATTAGGTTGATAGCTGATAGTTCTATCTGCATTTGTTATTAGACTTGTTACCAGTGTTTGAAGTTTGTGTTACCAGGGAAGTTGTTAAGCGAGGCTTCCGTGTGTTTTTGAACTAGTAAGGCTCATTTAAGTTTTGGATGGACAAATTTTATGCCTATTGATCTGGATTAGATTATAGGTGCTATTTGAAGGCTCTTGAAAGAAAATGCCAAATCCTTGCTTATCTCCTTGTAGATGCAATGTCCTAATTGGTGAGAGCATGAGAATTAATTTTCTCGGACAGTAAAATGATATGTTAATTCTATTTGAAATGATTGAATTCTGCACTTACAGCTTATTGTTAGCTTGCATGAGAATTAGTTTTCTCGGACAGTAAAATGCTATGTTAATTCAATTTGAAATGAATGAATTCTGCACTTTCAGCTTATAGTTAGCTTGCTATAGGTTTGTAATTAACAGCTTAGCATCAGTTAAGATTTCTTTTGGAAATGTTTATTGTACTTGAGCGGTTGAGCCACTTTGTAATTTATATCCCGATTTATGTTGAGACAAGTAATGTGGTTATCATTCAGACAAGTAATGTGGTTATCTATCTTTTCTAGAGAAGACTTAAATTTTTCAAGAAACATATGCTTTTGTATTGTGTGCAGACTGCACTAAATGCATTTTTTCTCATATCTCCGACTCAAACGTGGTTTCTCAATCACATTATTCCTTATTTCCTTGAAGCTCAATAGTTATTCAATAAAATTTCACTCTTGTTAGCTAATGGTCTTATGCACCATGTTCAACATGATATGTGATGAAGGTTCTTCATAGATTTTATTTTTATTTTCTAAGATTATAAACAAAGACTTTGATCTGTTGTCTCAAAATCCATATTTCAGTGCAAATGTGTGCTGCCAAACGGAAGGTTGCATGGAGTTAGACTAAATATACTGCATATAGAATCAAAGAGCAAGAACTGTTTGAGACCTTGAGGATTTATAAGCTTATTTCAAATTATTGTATTGTTTATTGTTTCAACAGATTCAGGCTCAAGCATGTCAGAACCTAATGGATGAGACAGACAAGGAAGTCAAGAAGATGTCTGAAAGGGTAGCTGAAAGCTGTGAAGCAATGAAGGTATTTGTGTATTACATTATCGTTTTACGCAGCAAGTGCTGCTGATTTTTTTGCAGATGTTTGTTCGACTGAATTTCACTGAAATGTGTTAACTAACAGGCTTCATATTCCGAGTTCATGGTGGATGCACAAACCACTGCTGCTCGTGGTATGTTACTGGCTTCTGATATGCTTTAGAAAAACTTGTCAACTTTGTGAATTGTGATTTGAATGCCTAGTTGTCTACTGTGTTCCATTAGCAGCATAGAAGTGAATTTTGCCTTATGTAACGCAACCACTTTCTCAAGTTTTGTTACTTGGTGTTTGGGGATAATTTTTTGATACCTATTTCTTGTAGTATGTTCTTTTCTTTAAGACATTCTTTCGAACTGAAAAACTGAAAATATTTTTCATCAAAAGTGTTTTTAATCCACATTTTTCTTCTGTTTGAGGGGTCCTATCTCTGCCTGAAGAAAGTACTACTTTATATGGTTCTAGTCTATGGGATGGTTTCTGTTACTTCGCTTATACTAGAAGTTTAGAACTTGGTATTTCGGATGCAGTTTAAATCTTCAACTAGGGCCATCCATTTTAGTCCAGAGTTCTTTATTAGTAGAGTTCTTCATTATTGGTGCTCTACTGCTCTATATGAGGTGTTTGTGCAATCCAGCCCTCTCTCAATGGAAAAATTAAAGTGCAGTGATGCTAGCTTTAAACCAGGCCACAAATAATGATATCTCGAGTTTCAAGCACTGATAGAAAGTCATTCTTTTGTGGCAAAATTCACTTCTCCTTCATGGAGGAGAGTGAGCGAAAAATACTGTTGAAAAATATGTCCTCTTAACCAAATAGAGACTTATTTGCCCCCCTCTTTCCTCTGCTTCATGTGCTTGAGACAGTAGAATTTGATAACTTAATTCAAACAGACAGTATTTGAATGAGACCTATTGGCAATAGATATTGGTGTAGTTTGTCAGAGGGAATAACTTTCAGTTCAAAGCGTTGTTACCTGTTACACTAGTATGAGTTTTTAATTTTCTACCTAATTTGCTAAATTAGACAAAAAATGTACCATTTTCATATTGTAATTCGCATTTTCGGTTCATAAGCTGTGCTGAGAGTGCAGTAGGTTTAATTTTATTTTCTGTGAGCTGATAAATGTTCATCATACCTATTTTTTAATTGTATGCAGTGTGTAAGACAACCATCCCAGAGAAAGTGCAGTCTCTTGAGAAAGCTATTGATTCTCTTCGCAACCGATATGGGATCTTTTCACCAGCTTAAGTTGCTTTATTCTGTTTCCTGGTAAGTAGATACTGCTGTTGCCTAAGTTTCTCGCTGCTTATAATATGGAAAACTTATGTTTGAATAGTTAGCATTTACATGACTAAGTGGTTCATTGATCACCTTGTTAATTCCATATTTCTGTTTTCTGTGCTGCATTCTTAGCCTTGTATAGTCATATTTCTAAATTTTGAAAAATACCAATGTTTCATAAAGCTTTTTAAACCGTTGTCTTTCTCATAAACACAGTGTTGTGTGCCGCCAATTGTAGGCTGTTTCCTCTGCACATTTCTTCTTGAGTCTGTTTTTCCTTCTCTCACACCTCAAAGCTTTTCTTAAAACGGTATTTCCGGTGGAATTTCAGGGACAACTTGCTGCAATTCAGATATTTTGGTGTCAGAAAGATCGAGTGAGAGAGACACTTGTCGTCTTGTAGATGCCCCTACTTAGTATTCGTCTTAGAAAGAGTACATAGAGAACATTCCAATTTAGCAAGCAATAGGTAAAAGCCATAGTAGCGCAGTGGGTTGTGAAAGTGAAAAAGGATTCATGTGAAAGAGTTGTAAGAACTAACACAAAACGAGCTACTCTTACTTTTCTGGAGTTCGGTGTAAACTGTAAAGTCAAGTGTTCTACAGATTACTCGATATATACATAGTATATTCTAATTCTTGCTTTATTTCTGCATTAAGCTTTTGCGCATAAGGTCAGTTAAGAGTTCAGAGTGTATAAGATGGCTTGTTATGCTGGAATTTTGGCTAGGACTCCTAGGGACTTCGCAAGCCACCCACAGAAATAGGTAGTCATCTTTCACATGATATTCAGACATTTTAACACGAACCAAAGTCTGACAAGTTTTTGTTAGAAACATGACCTCAAGCCCTTGCCCCAGCACATGCACAATTAGTTCAAAATCAACACAATTAAATCTATCACATTATATGATCATGCTATAGAGCTGATCGGATTAGACAGTAACTTTAAAACGTCAGCCAAAATGAATGACACAAACTTGGTATAATCAATGGGACTGAGCTCGACCCTAACAGAAACCAATTTCGACCGAGCTGGTTAGACTTGGTCACCTCAATCTTAGTTCTATGCTACGAACAAAAATGAAACAACCTATTTTCCGAAATGCCAAAATCAAGCTCCTAGTCTTTGTTAGATTTTCTAAAGATCTTGAATACACCAAACTTCTTGTTATGCATTTAAGGTGTTACAATGAGCCCATCCTTAATAATTGAAGATTATGAAAATGGAGGGTGACAATAGGTGTAACGTGTAATCTGACTACATGATCCTGTTGTGATTTCTAAAAAAATATATATGGTCAATAAGTTCGAACTAGTATATGTTTAGAAGGCTAACTTTTAATAATAACAAAAAATAATAATTGGTTTTCTACATAATTTAGTACTCTGAAAGCTTCTGGTGTAAATTGCCAAAAAAAAAAAAAAGCTTCTGGTGTAACATTCTTATAGAATGTTCAGCGATGAACTTAGCAACATATGTAGTACAGACTACAGAGTACTTCATACCGATGGTTTCACTGCTTGTATGGTGTGACAGTCTCAACTCTCAAGCAGTTTTATAATTTTATCAAAGACTCAGAGGATCTTAGAGCTGTACTAAATTACTGATCCCATAAAATCTGGAATCAAAATTCACAAGTGGGAATGAAACTTCAACTTCAATCATAACTTCTTTTTGTCCTTTCGTTGACTTTTCATGTTTAACAAAATGTGCTTAAAATAGGAATGACCGTAATTTCTAGGCAAGGCCAGCTACTATAGAAATACTCTGATTGTTTTAACTCTCGAGTGGACATGAAACTTCAACTTCAATTTTCTATTTGGTTCTTGCATCATCGACTTCTCAAGTATGAAAATGCTATGATGCATGTATAATGTATTTTTGTTTAATATTCCTCGAAAAGAGATCCTTAATATTTATGACTTCCACGTTGCATTCGTAGCAACTCGGCAATTCTTTTGGCATTTTCAGCATTCTTTTTTCTTTTTAAGAGTATATCCTGGAAACTAGTCATCATTTTTGTTGTATTTTTAGAACTAGCATCAGTTTATTCACCTAATTATTTATAGAGGGCCTAGACCTGGTATTAGGTGCAAGTCATTTCCATACACTTTAGTCACTTAACCATTATACATAATCAATATACTCGAAATTCATTCACATTGATTTTGGAAGAGGAACACATGTTCATTGGGAACACATAATCTTGTTCTTCGTTTCACACTAATCTGCAGAGTTGCAACATCACACATTCCCACATGGCAAGATTGGCAACTACTAGTAATCTAATCTATTGTTATTTTTCCTAAACTCATTTCTTTTTTGTAAATATAATTCTACATTGTAGGGGGGTTTAGCTACACAAACAGGCAGATAAGAGAGGACTAAACTCCAGCTGATTTTAAAAAATAAAAAATTCCAAGTGAAACTAATTTCTGATCTACCTCTTTTTTTTAACCACACTTAAAATGAGTTCAGTAACAGGTTTTTGTGTTACCATGAACAACGACCATATCAAAACTCAAAAATAGCCAAATGATGATGCGTCAAGACCTCAACAATATTAAGCTACCAAATTATTTATTAACAATCAAATAATGATGCCAATTTTTTATTTGTCTGTTTAGGAAGAACATCAATTGCTGATTTCAAGAAAATTCGTACATCACGTTTAGGTGATTTAATATACACACCAAGAAAATACTCCGTATCAAAAATCAAATAATAACAGATATACTAATTTAGTAATTTACACCTTAGACAGATAATTTCACAAGAATGACAGCTACTCCTTGAATAAACTATCACCCTAATAAGTATGCACTTGCAAATATAAATATAACTCATCTTCCCCATAAACTGGAGACAGAACCCAATCTAAACCATTCCCACTTCCTCTTCTATCACTAAACCAAAAAACAGAGCTTCACACAACAAAAAGTAAATCATAGTAAAAATGTCCACTGATAATTCCAATGGTGGTGGCGCGACTGCTAGGAGCTTCACAGTACAGCTCCTAGCAGGGCGCTTCTTCGTTGTTTTTTCTACCCTCATGATCCTCGGCTTTATTGGTGCTGCCTACATATTTGGTTTATACTCGGGTGAAATAAAAACAACACTTGGGTATGACCAAACCACCCTTAATCTCCTTAGTTTCTTCAAAGACCTTGGAACTTATGTCAGTGTCCATGCCGGTCTTCTAATGGAGGTGGCCCCACCATGGGTGGTCCTCTCACTTGGAGGTGTGGTTAACTTTTTCGGCTACTTCATGATCTGGCTTGCAGTCACCAAAAGAATCTCCCAACCCCCAGTTTGGCTAATGTGTCTCTACATCACCATTGGTGCTAACTCATTAGGGTTCGCCAACTCTGGTGCGCTCGTCCCCTGTGTTCAAAACTTCCCCGAGAATCGAGGGGTTGTGATTGGGATATTAAAGTCATATCTTGGTATAGGTGGGGCTATAATGACTCAATTCTACCATGCCTTGTACGGTGATGACAGCAGTTCTAGTGGTGTAATCTTGATCATTGCTTGGTTACCAGCAGCTGTTTCGTTGCTCTTTGCATTCAGTGTCAGAGTCCTCGATATAACAAAAAGACAAATCAAAAGAGATAAGAAGTTCTTTAACGATGTCCTTTGCATGTCTCTTGGTCTAGCAGGGTTCATCATGATAATGATCATAGTACAAAGACAGGTTGCGTTCAGCAAAGCTGGTTATAGTGGAACTTTTGCTGTCATTATCTGCCTCCTAGTATTACCTATCTTTCTAGTCTTCAGAGAAGAGATTCATATTTGGAAAACCAAGCTTTTTAATTCTTCCAATAGTACCCTCTCCGAACTAAAAATCGTGCCTCAGAACGACATATCTCCGGTAAAACATCAACCTCTAGTAGTAGGAGCTAATACCCCTTCTGATGAACACACTTCTGAAAATATAGACCCACCTTGTTTCCAACATGTGTTCAATCCTCCAGCAAAGGGGGAAAACCACTCCATCCTACAAGCCACCTTCAGCATCGACATGCAAATCCTGTTCCTCGCTACAATTTGTGGCATTGGAGGAAATCTAACCACAATAGACAACTTAGGTCAAATTGGTACATCATTAGGCTACCCCAAAAAAAGCATTAGTGCATTCGTGTCATTAGTCTCTATATGGCAGTTTCTCGGCCGTGTATTAGGAGGACTAATCTCAGAACGGTTGTTAGACAAATACAAATGGCCTAGACCTGCTTGCCTTACAATAGTCCTCCTCATATCATGCATCCCTCACCTTCTCATAGCCTTCAATGTCCCGTACGGCCTATACGTAGCCTCGGTTATCATGGGGTTCTGTTTCGGTGCTGAGTGGACATACCTCTTTACTATCATATCCGAACTTTTTGGTCTCAAGCATTATGGTACGTTGTACAACTATGGGTCATTAGCCGCTCCTTTAGGGTCCTTCATATTCAATGTCCGAATTGCCGGACGTTTGTATGACAGGGAGGGGTTAAGACAACTTAAGGCATCGGGGATTATAAGGAAGCATGGTGAGGAGTTGCATTGTTATGGAGTTAAGTGCTACCAGTTGGCTTACTTGATTATCACGGCGGCTACGTTTGTTACTGCGCTTGTGTCTTTGATTCTTGTGGTTAGAACCAGGAAGTTTTATAAGGGGGATATTTATAAGAGGTATGAGAAGAAGGATTCTTCCTCAACTAATGTGACGTTGAGAGGGTATTCAGGGAAGGAAGAAGAGATGGATTAATTTTGTTTACTTTTTCTTTTTTCACTGCTTTTTTATTTGTTCAGTTGTTGTTCTTCCATACATATTACGCACATAATAGATTAATTGGTATGTATAAGTGTATGCTATTAGCTAGTAAGCTATAGGAAAACTTTGTTCATCCAAAGTCATTTTTAGCATCTTATATTATACGAGTAAAAGTACTACGTATTATATATTGATTTTTGTTTAACTGAATTCTTAAATACTCGTAGTGAAAGTGGTTGGATTCATGGGGGCGTTTGTTTAACTGAATTCTTAAATACTCGTAGTGAAAGTGGTTGGATTCAATGGGACGTTCTTATTAAACGTGAATCAAAGGTTGAAGTGAGGTTTAAGTAGAAAGAAAAAGAAAACCTTGAATGTTAACTATTTTATTTGATCAGTGTTGGTTATGCTAACTTGTTCGTCATATAACCTTACTCGTTCTTAGCAATTTCTTTAGCATCATCTTCATTCACATTCATTATGATAGGAAACTTGAATTTAGTTTACTAGTTGGTTGAATTGAGCAAAAGGGAAGAGTGAACTTGTGTACCTTAGACTTGCAAAGTTGCAAGATCCAACCTTGGTAGAATAGTCCTACTTGCTGTACTTGTATCATGGATTGACTTTTCACCAACAAAAAGACAAGATTAGAACGTGGATTAACAGCTTGATGACTTATATTTAGTTGACTATTAGTCTATTACATTTTTGTTTATTTAAATCCTTAAGCAAGAATTAGTTGATTATTATGCGGGTTAAACAATGACCATTATGGCAAGTGATCATAGAACTGGAAATATGCCTTGGAAAATGAAGTCGAATGCCACCTTAATTGGTAATTAATGTTGATAATGCAAACAAATCAACTACTAGTATAAAATATTCTTTTGACAACATGTTCAGGGATGGACGTTTTTGTATTACCAGCTGCATAATTCTATTGAAGAAATCTTTATCATTCTTATTGGATTATTAGTTTATTACTGGTGTTAATTAAGTCTTAATCATTAATTACGAGTATTTTATATGGAATACTTTCGTAAGCAGAGTATTTGTATTGCAATGTGCACGAGACATACATTTTGCTGTAGCTTATGAGTAGGAATATTTACTGGTCAATGCAAAAGTTATGCTAATAAAAATCTATACAGTGTGTATTTTAAGTACAGTTTGAGATCGAACTTTGACTACTCCGTATTATCTATTGTGAGCTGATATATAATGTTCATACATCCTCCTTTTTTTTTCTTTCCTAATTGTATGCAGTGTACAGACATCTCTTCAAAACCGTTATTCAATCTTACTACACCGGCTTATGTTGCCTTATGTTGTTTCCTGCCTTTCTGGTAAGTAAAAGCTGATATCACGAAAGTAGTATGCTTCATAGTTTGTTATACATAATGTGGTAAAGCATGAGTAAATGAGGCTTTGTCGCTTTGATCACCAACATGATTATGTTTTCTGTGTGCGTTTTCTAAGCTGGTTACACCATATTACCAAAATTGAAGGATAACCCTTTTTAATTCGTTAAATACTTATATGAGATTGAAAAAGTAGCAATTGTCGCGAAAATAAGCAACTAAGTTGTGTACCACTAGACTCGAACATGCAATCATGATTTAATGTATTTTAAAAGGAAGGAACTTTCAAAATTCGATCTCAAATATCATTGTCGAATCATATAGTTGAAATAAAGACTATATTGGTGAAGCCATTAATGATTTGATTGTTATAGGATCGGAATATGCAAAGCTGTATCAATCCCAAAAAATCAGGAATCATAATTGAGCATGAATCTTCAACTTGAATATTCTTGTGGTTTATACATCGACTTTTCAAGAATGATGATATAAGACACCATATTATTTTGTTTTGGCTGAAAAGATTCGTTGAAATGGAAACATTTCATGGTTATGGGAGTTGCCGTAGTCAGCAAAACACCATATTCTAAGTAGAAAAATCTTCATCTTTCAAGTTGCATACGTAGATTGATAGGCACTCGATCTTTGATAGAGGCATAGAGTTGACACATTCAACTAGCTAGTTACTACCTCCGTTCGTGAAAGTTCTTTATGTTTTGAAATATGTGTCGAAAATATTGACCGTAAATTTACACTATTATACTCCGCATACATCAAACATAACATGTGATATCTTATTAGATTTGTTTCAATATGTATATTAAAAATACCAACTTTTTATAATTTTATTTTGTAAGGAATTGGAAATAGTAATGGTTAAATATTAAATTGGAAGCACATGTAAACAGGGGCAGATCTTGGTTGTGGCTGGGGTGGGCCTGGCCCTCCCGGCCGGAAAATTTTGTAGTGTATTTTTAGTTACGGTCCCCCTAAAATTTGTATATAATAGTATAATTACATACTCCCTCCATTCCTAATCTTTATTTGTATTGGGATATGAGTAATGATTGGGTGTAAGAATAATGATTATGTGTAAGAGATTATATATTTAAAATAAAGGAAGGAGAGAGAAAATATTAAAGAAATAAGATAAATAGGAGATATTTTATTATTAACAACAAAAAAAAAAAACCAGTTTAATTCAAACCAAAAAAATCAAGAAAAATCAAACCAAAACATTCAAAAAACAATCAATAATTCGACCAAATCAACAATCAAGATTTCGAACTAAAAAACCAAGATTAAATTTGAACAAAAAACCCAAATTAAATTCGAACAAAAAAATCAGATTTGAAATCAACAAATCAACAAACAAAACAAACAATCAAGAAAATTTGACATAAATAAACCCAAAATTTCGGTACAATGAACCCAGAAGTTCGACCAAATATAACCCAGAAGTTCAACCCAGAAATTCTAGATTTATTCTTGACAAAATATAACCCAGAAATTTGACCAAAACAACCCAAAAAATCGAGAAAATCAACCCAAAATTTCGCCCAAATCAACCCAAAAATTCGAATGAATCAACCTAGAAATTCGACAAGCAATTCAACCAAAATTAACCCAGAAATTCGACAACAACCAGCCCAAAAATTCGACCAAAATCAACCCAAAAATCCAACTACAATCAACCCACAAAATTCGACCACAATCAACCAAAAAAATTTGACAAAAATCCGACCACAATCAACCCAAAAAATCAACAAAATTCGACCAAAATCAACCAAAAAAATTCGACATAAATCAACCAAAAAACCCGACCAAAATCAACCCCAAAAATTCAATAAAAATTAACCAAGAAATTCGTCAAAATATCGAAATCAGCCATCTCAAAATTAATTCGAGAAAATTAAACCCAGACATTCGACTAAAAAACAGAAAATTAAACCTTGAAATTCGAGAAAATTATACCCAAAATCAACCACCAAATTTAACCCAAAAAATCAGCCAAAATAACGACCAAAATCAATCCAAATTTTCGACAAAAATCACCCAAAAATTCGACAAAAACACACACAAAAATAAATTAATACTCACTTGATCCTTAGTATCACTCACGATTTTGAGGATTTAGAGGTCAAATTCGGCCATGAAAACTCTAGATCTAGAGTTTTTATGGTCGAATTTCACGATCTAAAGCCATAATACATGCGGCGGAGGTTTGGTTGCAATGGTGGCGGTGATCTCGTTTTTAGATCTGAAGAATGGAGAGTTGTTTTGGAGGAGAGAGAGTGAAAAGTTGAGAGGAGGAGAGAAACGGATGAAGAGAGAATGAAGAGAGAGACTAAGAGATAAGAAAATGAAGAGAGAGTGAAGAGAGAGAGTAAGAAAATGAAGAGAGAGAGAGACATCCGGGTAATTGAGAGAGTGAAAGGGAGTGAAAGGGACGGGGAGTGGGTTTGGGTTATGGGGAGTGATTAAATAATTAAATAAGGTTGGTGGGGAAAAAGAGGGTGGAAAAAGGGTAGAATCTTAGGGTTTTTTGGTAAATAGTGGGGAATCTTAGGGTAAATTGGTAAAAAAATTATGGCCAAAAATAGTAAAGATTCAGTAGGGGAACAACAAAAAGAAACGCCAAAAAAGGAAATGGGAACAACAAAACGGAATGGAGGGAGTAGTATATTGCTTAACTTTTTTCTATCGACCCCCCTCGTAAAACCGTTCAAGGTCCGCCACTGCATGTAAAAAACTTTCAGAAATGGAGGTAGTACAAAATTCAAGGTAAACTAATTTCATTACCACCATTTGTTATTTACTCGAATCAAATTTAAACAATGTAATAACCGATGTTTTCGCTTGAAAAATATTTCAAAGTAGCTACTCCGATATTTCAAAGTCTTTGTGTTCCCTTGAACAAGGTTATAATACGATTATGATGAATTGATTATCAGCATAAGCATCACGATCCACGGTCATAATAATAATAAAGTACTCCGTACCAAAATATGTTGTTATTATTCAATTAGTGATGCCAACTTGACAAATGCAGGAGATCTACTAGTCTAGCAAAAGGTCTTGTGCGCATAAGGTGTACAATAAATTTATTGTACACCAAGATAACTTTAACCTTTTTTTTTTGTAACTTTAACCTAGTTTTGATTAACTTTTATATTAGTAAAAAAAATTTGATAGATAAATATTTTAAAGGGTTAAATGATTAATTTTATACATTATTAGTTATTTTAAAGAAATAAATTTTACTAAAATGAAAAAATTTATCACTGAAAAATAGATAATTTTTACCTATATATACTTAACTTTTAAGCATTTTAAGTTAACTTTTATTCCGGTGTACGATATTTATTGTACATCCATTGTAAATAAGAATTTGTGACTAGTCTAGTACTGATCTATTGCTGGGTTGTAACTTGTAAGAAGATATGTACATCACGTTTACTCGTTTAGACTATTTCATACGCAAATGCCAAGAAAATAAATAAAAAATAAAAACTAACACTTGGTTATGACCAAATCACTTTTAAGGTGCGTACTTTTCCTCTTAGAAAAAATAGGTTCAATAAATTTAGATATGCTTCGAAAAGGTTCAATCGTTTCTGTTACATAAGGCAACATTTGCCTTCGATTTCTTTTGGTTTTGGATCCTCTAGAGTTCTAAAATAACTCTACGCGGTATAGTTGAGCAATATCAACCATTGAATGGAAAATCAATGGCTCATATATTTACTTTTCAAAATCTCCCTTATTTTTTCTCATAAATATCCACCTCCTAATTTCCCCTTCCCATTAATACGAGCCATTGATTTTAAAATGTATGGTTTAGATACAACTCTATTTTATAGAGTTTTATTAAAACTCTAGAGGATCCTACTCATTTCTTTTATATACTGATCTAAAATTTATATTTTCAGTGTTAGCACATAAGACTATAATGAGTTATCGTACATTCTAAGCATGCAATGCGTGCGTCGTAATGTCTGATAAATTTACGCTCTTACATTCAAGTTTAATAAGTTACAATCAAATTTAAAACATGAATCATGTACCATTTTATTAATTATCTATCGAGATTGTTCGGTTTGGATAAAATTGAATTCCGAGTTGAATAAACAAGGGAGAGGGAAAATAAAGTGGGCCAAAGAGAGGTCCATTAGACCATTACTAGTAATGAACGCCCAATTAAGAGCCCGCTTATTAGGTCAACCCAGCCCATACTTGTGGCCATAAGGCCTATAAGGCCCATAACTCTCGTAACTTTAATCTTCTAACTGTCCCCGTTTCATCCAAACTCCAGTTTCTTCAACTCCCGCTTTCCACCACACAAAACCCAGGTGAACAAAAAGGGAAGAACTGGAGAAAGTAGAACAAGTAAGCTTCCAATATTCATCTGCAATTTTAATGCTATATTACTTTCGAACTTGTACTTTCATGCCGTTTTTCCTGTTGTTTTCTTTTCCTTATCCTGTACTTGTTAACTAAGTATCATTGCCACTATTGCAAATTGTTAATTGTATGATTGAAGTTCATTTTACACTTGCTTTATCCGGGATTGATTTAGGATAACAAAGAGATTTCTGGGTATTTATTTGATTTTAGTTTCACACCCCCATTGTTGTAATCTGGATTATTCAAGCATAATTTTGTTACAATGAACATTTATTCAAATTTATCAGTTTGTTAGGTTTCAAACTTTCAATTCGACCTTTATTTTGAAGGATAACCCTCTTTTTTATAAATTAAAGGTGGGTGATAATCGAACTCAGATTTGACTATTTGAGGTTCTATTGTTTGAATTCAGACATTTAAGATGGATATAGAAGGTGTGTTTCACCCCCACATTCATCCAATATCAGCTGTATGGGATTTATGACTTGTGAATGTATTGAAATCATGAGTTTTGAAGTGTGCTAAGACTGCTAACTATGTCAACAAGAGATCTTCCTTTTCTTGCCTAAATGTGGACAAAGGGAAAATTATCTAAGTGTATAACTAGCCAATCTTCCTTGTTAGAGGCACTAGGACGATGACACATTATGATCGTTTGTGTACATCAGGCGTTTTAATCGTGAATGAACCCTATTAGCGTTTGCAAGTAACTAAGTGGACGATGTCTCAATTTAATATGCTTTAGAAAAAATATTTTGAATCCAGCTTCCTAGTTCCTAATATGTAGAGTTTAGCTAATTGGGTGGATTGTAGAGTGAGCTGCCTTCTGTGGCTGAGAACTTCTCTTGGGAAGAAACCTAAATGATGTGATTTAGAAAAAATATGAACTTCCTGTGGATGACTTCATGTATGACTTATCATGCAATGGCATTATGGAAACGGCTATAGAACCAATATTATGGTCGCTACAATTCATTGTATCAATTGGTTCAAGCTTAATGTTTGCTCTCTGATTCCCCCCGGATTTTCTTCCATTACAGACATTCTGTTTGGACATTTAAATGATGAGAGATAAAATTCTCTACCTATATGTTTGCAATGAGATTTTGAGATTCTTCACCCCAACCCCCTGCTATGGTCAAGGTCTAACAAACTGCCTATGTTATTCTTCAAGCTACTAACAAGTTAACTATGATTCTACTACCCAAAGTGCCCCTCTCCTTAGATATTGATGATTGATCCCCCCCCCTCCCTTTCTGTTGCTTTTAAATGTCAGCATTTGGTAAAGTGACGTCGACATTTACATTATTGTTTATCTACATTCTCAGGTCCAAATGATAATAAAAGGGTTGTTCAGGAGGTATGAGAGATGGAATCCTGTGCACCCAACCCACGGAGCCTTTTGGGGAATGGGAGTGGGGATTGGTTGTGGTGTTGGTTGGGGGCCTGGTTTTGGACCTGAGGTGATTGGATATGTTGGTGCCGGATGTGGTATTGGATTTAGTGTTGGTGTTACTCTAGCTGGTTTTGGCATTGGCCTTCCTGTATATACTCTCAATGATGTCCCTAAAGGTAAACTTCATTGTGGATTGCTTAATTGTTCTGTACATTAGAATTAACCATCCCACTACTCATAATCAATTTGTATTTACTTGATTTGTTGAGCAACATTGGATTTATTCAACTTGTGGATAGATAATGACCATGTGAGTGTGAAGTCACTACAGTTTCAAAGAGTCGGCAAGGGAGTTGATGTACATGTAAACTGTAAACACCCATCTGGGTTCTTTGATTGCCGAATTTAAGTTGTAGATAGCTTTTATAATTTTAACTTGTCTTGAAGATTACAACATGTTGCCTCACCATTGAAACCACTTTCGAATGGTACAAGTGTACAACTAGTCCATGGATCTGGAGGGTGATGTGGGACAGGTTGACTGAGGATGGAAGTGTACAAATATGATGAGATTAGCATGAAATACACACAGATAGAGGTTAAAAGATTATGAATAGTAAAGATTGTTGGGATTGTCTCATGTTCATTCATTATCATGTCCATTTTGTCCATGAATTAATACACTAGTGAATTTCAATGGAGCAGCACTCGCATTTTCTAGTAAGTCTTATCACAATCTCATTTTAATAAAATATCCCTCATCCCTCGTTGTTGAGAACATCTACTATGCTCTACCTCAAATGTATTTTTGGTGGCTGAAGATTAAAAAATGTAATATTCATTGGCAATTCTTTGGCCGGTCATTTCCCTTTTTTTCCTGGACAGTAGCATATTGCTGCTTCCTGCATCACCAATATGCTTTCTCTTATAACAAGATTTATTTGATTGCTAAATTATACAAAGTCTTTACTTCATTAGTTCATCCTAATTTGCTGAAAGGCTGATTTTTAGTTGTAACTTGTAAGGAGCTTATGATTTTTTTTTTTTCACTGTCTTAGCTAGCCCCACTATTAAAGATCTGATACTCTCAACTGCCCTTTCTTTTCCTCGCATGTTTGCTGATTACTGGAGCTTAACTTCTCAGTTTGTAGCTTGAAATTCTGATAGGGTGGTTATATTTTCAGTTTTAATAGCCCCCAAAGGAAATGCTTGGGACATTCAATCGCAGTTTTGGAGTTTGCAACAGAAGGCAAATGACAGCTTTTCGTATTTGAAGGACCTAGATATGTTCAAAGGGACCGAAAAGTTTGATGTAAAAAGTGCAATATCTTCAAAGAGAAGGGCTATTTCTGAAAGTTCCAGAGTATTGAAGAAAAATATTTCCGAATCTGGTAAAGGTAAGGATTTTGAATTTTTGATTATGCGTATTGATTAATGAAAGATTGTTGTTTACATTGTGTTATAGATTTTCTTTGAATATATTATGCTATCCTTATCTGGATTAATCATTCCCATTATTAGTGTATACCACTCACATTCATCTTTATTCTAGTCTTGGTTTCTTTTCTCGGAAAACCCACAGTTTAGGTTCTTTCTTCAGTTTCTTGCCTAAATTTTACATGCTGCTTTGCTGGTGAAGAATCTAAGTCTATCAGGAAAAGATCTGAGTTTATGTTGTCAGTATAGAACTCTTACATTGTGGAAGCTGATGCTTGAGATAGAAGCAGTAAATTTGATGGTTATGGCTTATTGTTATGACATGCAGATATCAAAGACTGATCCTTTTGAGGCTGAACCATGGCAAGCAAAATCTGCATATGAAGAGCATATTGCGCTTTTGACATCAAGTTCAAAGGTTTGTGTATGGCGAAGCTACATTGTAAATCATACCTGTCAGATAAAACATTCTGGTATTAAGGAAGGATCCTTATAAGGCTGAGCGGTGGGCCCAGTGTTACCTAATTCCCTAATCACCCCACAAACCGAGAACCGAAAAAGCGAATTAAAACATGAAAATGGTATGCTTTTGGTTTAATTTAGCAAATTAGGTAGCGAATTGAGAACCCATAACCAATCTCATACTAGCGAATCAGGTAACAGTGGCGTGGGGCTGTGGGCCTATGGTAAAGAAAAAACTACATATGAAGAGTGTGCCGAGCTTTTGGAATCAGCTACACAAGTTATAGTATGACAAAGCTACATTGTGAATGCCTATCAGATCATCTCCAAATCCAGTAATCACAATATTCAGAATTCGTGCCTGATAAGGTAGTGCAGAAGTTTCAGTTTGACTGTTTTTTTTTTTTTTTTTTTTTTTTTGTAAATTACGAGTATCGCTGTTGCTGAAATGGAGAGTAAGACTTTAAAAATGTTTTGGTTATTTTGATAAACAAAACATTAGTATCCACCAAAGTGTATAAGGGATCTGGCATTTTCTGAAGCTCTTGAATTTATACAGTACAGCTGAAAAGAACTGAAGAACATTTGATCAGTCTGGTAGCAAGCAGCAGCTTCAGAAGTTTAAGGAACATAATTTGGAGAAAGTGGGTGTGATCATAGCCAGCAGTATCATTAGATGACCTGTTATTTCTGATATCAAGTGATGTGAAAAAGGAAAATCATGACTCTTGAGAATTAAGAAGACTGAAACTCTTGGAGGGCTGGCCCGGCCCATGGCCCGGTAGTGGTGGTGTCATCTGTCATGGGAAGCAGTTATTATAGGTAAATTGGGTTATAGTCTGTAGCTTTCGAGAAACTCGCCTCAAAGACGCCATAGCTTCACTGTGCAGTTGAGGGAAAATTAAAGATGGCGACCCGACCCGGCACTAAAAAAGCACGGCCTGGCACGAGCACAAAGTCTTGGGCCGGGCCTGGGCGGCAGTTTTTTTGAAAAAGCACGACAAGACAAAGCACACTAAAAATCAGGCGTAGTCACCACGGCCCGGCGTGGCCCGACCCGACCCGACAACCCGTAGGCATGGGCCCTGTTTTGAACTTTTCAGCCTGGTTCACCCTGTCACGGTGGAGAGTGGGCCTAACACGGGCCCAGTTCAATTAGGCCCACATCCAGTGGGCTTGGCCCGAAGCCCAACACGGCCATCTTTAGTTGAGGCTAGCTATGCTCAAGGATTTTCTGGGTATAGAAGGCAACGGAAGGTGGGTGTTGGATACGGGAAAAATCATTGTGCAGTTTTGACAACTGATGGAATTGTGACAACAATATCACCAAGGAGAAAAGGCCATAACTGGTGAAAAGTTGTGTGTTGATGTGGCAAACGTAGTGTCTTTCTTCAACATTCAGTGGTCACCACCTGAATCTGACTACTGTTGTTGCCTGTTGGCGCTAGTAAATACTCTGTGGTACGACCGTACGAGTTATAATACAAGTTGGTAAACCAACATGGCTGCATTTAGGATTTTAGGGTCATTTCCTCTGTTACATGGACTCTTTTTATTTTACTTGAAATACTGAGTCAGATTCTCGACACTTTGACACCTAATTTTGGACCAAAATTATGCAATTTTTTTCGCGGGCTTGTTGGACACTTAAACACCAATTTTTTCGCGGGCTTGTTGGACACTTAAACACCAATTCGTGAGTCTGTGACTGATATGGATGTCCGAGTCTGCGTAACATAGGTCATTTCTCAATATGACCCTAAAAATATTCCGAGAAATTCTAATGATACTATTTTCCAAAACCTTATGGGAGTGAAGTTGATATGATTTCATAAAATTAAAGTAAGTATTGGCATTTTCGTTGCTTATTATTGTGAGATACCCTTATTACTTTGAAGTATGAACACCTCAATATTACTTGATTATGATACTTCTGTGTCTTCTTCTTTGAAGGTTGAGCACTTCTATATAGGTGAATAATGTGATAGATGAAATTTTTTTAATTGTAGTAATATCTTTCGAGTTTGCGTTCAATGTCCAAATCTTTACAAATTATTCCAAATATATCATATATCGATGGATACAAGAATACAACTCATTTACTTATTGTTGTTACCCTTATCAAAAGGTCTTGCGTGCACAAGGTGTACAATAAATTTATTGTGCACCAATATAACTTTTACCCAGTTTTCTCTAACTTTAAATCAGTTTTCTCTAACTTTAATCAGTTTTCTCTAACTTTTATATTATTAAAACAAAATTTAATAAATAAATATTTTAAAGTGTTAAATGATTTAATTTTATGATTATTAGTGATTTTGAATAAATATTTATTTATTAAGATGAATTTTTTTATTACTAAAAGTAGATAACTTTTATATATATAAGGGTAACTTTTAAGCATTTTAAATCAACTTTAACTTTGGTGTACAATATTTATCGTACACCCCACGTAAATAAGAATTTGTGTACCCTTATTAGCTCTTGTAATTAAAAATGGAATTCTTTTTTCCACCTTAATATAAGGGTAATATTTGTTCGAGTAACTCTCGCTTGTATTGATGAATAATTTATGCCATTCGATAATGCACTAACCTTTACTCTTGACTACTTGAGCACTTCAAAGAACTTTGTTAACGAAGTATCAAAGGACGGAGATTCCAACATAATACCTAAAACCCGAGCTCGAATCTTGTCGAAATCATCACCCTTGTCTACCCGTTTGACTTTTGACTTGCACAACAAAAGGGCAAAAAAAAAGGTTGAAAAAAGTACCGTACTTGACTAAAAGCTTCCATTTACGTGATGTTTCAGAGGGACCAAAACCTGCATCAATTGCATAATGGCGTAGAAACCCAGCATTGATCTCTGTGAATCTGAGCCCATATGTTCTTCCCATTTTGTAAGAAAAAAACAATTCAAGAACAAAAAACCAAAATTTTTAAAAATTTCCCCAAAATAAGCCAAAGAAAAAGGTGGCTTTCTTTTTCGAATTCCTCCCCTTTTCTCAATTTTCAAACCCAGAAAAATCCATCACTTACTCTCTAACTGCACTCTCATTCACACTTTTCCCCTTTCATGTCTTTCTAATTTACGCCCGATAATAAGATTAAGCCATGAGTCTCTTCGGCCTCGGCAGGTTAGTTTCAATTTTTTCATCTTTTTACTTTGAATTAGTTTCTTAATTGGGTTGTTTGATCATATTTGAGTGATTTATGAACTGGGTTTATTTTAATTTCTTGTGGGATGTGATTTTATTGATTTAGAAATGTTTTAAGATCTGTTTTTGTTGGGGTTGATTCTGGGGTTTTGAACGAGTGAATCGGTTACATATTGAATTTGGTGGAATTGGTCATCTGGGTGTTTTATGTTGAATTTGGTGGAATTGGTCATCTGGGTGTTTTATGTTGAAATTGGTGGAGTTAATCATCTGGGTATCTGGCAAAACATGACTGAAGTTGTAAAAATTTCATTGTTAGTTGCATGCATATTACAGAATTTTGTATGGAAGTGCAGTATTTTGAATATTGGAATGCTTTTATGATATACAGACATACAGTAGTATGTTTTGTGTATGTTTTGTAACAAATGGTGTGTTTTGATGGTAACAATTGTAGCAATTTGTGCAATCATTTGTTAGAAATAAGATTAGCTTATGGAAGATGGTAACATTAACAATAACACAACAGCCAGTGTGAATTTTCTTATTGGTGGGTTAAGGTGTACCTAGCATGGTCTTAACATTAGGTAGTGGGGGACTTTGTTGGGTGGAGAATAGACACTTTAACTTCTTTCAAGAGTATGGTACCTACCAAATCCAAGAACAAATTAGAGAAAACTCATGAGCTGCAACTTGTGGAAATATGTCGATTTAGAGCTTGTGTGATTCAATGTGTGTTGTTTGACTAATAGGATTGTTTGCTGTTTTTTTCCCTGCATTACAATATCCTAGTGGGGAGGACCGGAATATACTTTGATGTGGGAGCATCCTTCCCTAGTTATGGTCTTGCAACATTTTGATTCCATTAGTGTTCGAGGTTTTAATAGCTTGTTTGCTATGGTTGGTTCCTTTTTCACGGCTTCTCTCACATGTTTTAAGTTCAGTTCTAGCAGTTTGAATAAGTTCTTGGAGAATTTAGAGGTTTGTCGGGCTTAGGAGCTGACAAGGGCTAAACTAGAAGAAAACTTGCATGGTTTGTTGTGTTATTGTTAAGGTGTAAAGGCATTGTGGAAGGGTTGTTGTGTTATTGTTCAAGTGCTAAGGCATTATGGAAAGAAGCAAAACCAAGGCTGCTCATGGGCATATGTGCTTCTGTCCATAGCGTATATTGTGTTAGGATCCAAGCAACACAAATTAATAAATTATAGCTTGTTATGGAAACTCCGTAAAAAGGGTTGGTTCCTTTTCCTGGAAAGTTTTTGTACTTGGTCCATTATAAAATTAGCCATATCTGTCTTATAACCCCTTTTGTTTCCCACGAAAATCAAACTCAGAATCTCTAAAAGTCTAACTTATTTTTGGAGTCATTGGTACAAAAGTGTTGGATATTTCTAAGGGCTCTAAGATGCATTTAATAACGAAATGGAAATAATTATATCATTAAAATGATAATTCCTCTCGCACATGCTGACGCGCACTGATCTTGTGCAATCCCCCCTGTGCACTGTGTGCCTGTGATGTTTTCTTTTTTCTAATATATATAATGTATTAGTTTCACTTTTTTTTTCGCTATTTATATACCCTATTATGGACTAAAATCAGGAGAGTATCAGTTTGAGATATGTTTCTTGATCAATTAGAAACATTTCCATGTAACTAAAATATTACAGCATTGTTCTTCGCTGGCAGGAACCAGAGAACTTTTCGGCCAAAGAAGAGTGCTCCTTCTGGAAGTAAGGTTGGTTTTTTAATATAAATATGCGTGCATATTCATATTCTGGTTATTGCAAGACTTCCCCAATCCTTGTGAAGGAGTTTCTATTGAAGGGGAAATTCAAGATTTCAAGTAGCAGGACTGCAGGATACTTGTTACAGTAGTTTAAACATTATTTGTCGATTCTAGGCTTTAACTATGTATGAGTACGATGAAGACTATGAGGTCATTGCCCCCTCCCCTGTTGACCCCCTCCTCTTATTGTTCTTCAATGTAGCAACAAGTATAACCTTTTAATAGTTCTATTATATCATTTGTCGGTAGTCTTGACCACTAGTTTCAACCATTTTGCTGTGATTTATGATTATTGTCAAAAGTCTGACTCGGTTCATCATGTTTTAAGTTTTAAGGCATATTGAATAACTGGATAAATGTTGCTATTACCAATAAAGTGAATCTTTTACACATTATTTGATTGCAGGGGGCTCAGCTGAGGCAGCTTATTGATGCGACCCTAGGCAGTGGAAACCTGAGGGAAGCAGTGAGACTTCCACCAGGGGAGGATTTGAATGAATGGCTTGCTGTGAACAGTATATCTTTTGTCTCTTTCTATCCCCTTTCCCTTATATCCTGTACAATTTGAGATCAAACCCCTCTCCCTGGTAGTCTAATATCTGATTTTGATGTATTCTTGCCTCTTTGCCAAGGTCAGATTATGAAACTGTTCTGATTTAAATTACTATTGCACCATTATTTCATATTCTAATCCTACAGGACCTCTTGTGTCTGAATATTATTGAGATTTGTTTTTTTTTTCAGCTGTGGATTTCTTCAACCAGGTGAACCTGCTCTATGGCACTCTAACAGAGTTCTGTACATCAGAGAGCTGTCCTACCATGACTGCAGGACCCAAGTAATTCCTTTTAGATCTATATTTCCCTTATTTATTTACTTCATGCAGTAGCATTCATAGATTTCGAGATAGATTTTTCTAGAGATTGTTTTCAGACATTCATATATTGCACCCACTGTATTCATTAGTGATATCAAACGCTGTTTCTTTGCTTGAATTGCATGGTCCTTGGAGAGTTAGTTTCAGGTGAAAATAACCGGAAAACGTATCATGCTTTTTTTATTATTATTATTTTATGACCTGCTTCATTAGATTTTGGAAAGAAATACCGGTCATATCAAGTGTTTGTTCAACGATTGTTTTTTCCTGTGAAATTTTCCTTGCTACCTTATTCAACACAATTTGTTCAAAAATTCTTGTGATGGAAAAACAACAGGGATCCCATAAAAATTATCCTAGTTTTCTTGAGAGATGACAAATGCAATAATGCATCACCTTAATTGGAAAACATGTTATGTTCTAGATTTAGGAAAGAAATCATCAATTTAGTGGTAAAATCAAGTGTTTGTTCAACGGTGAATTTTTCTTGTGTGGTATTCTCCTTACTACCTTATTTAACACAGTTAATGCAATAATAATAATAATAAATAAATAAAAAGGGATCCCGTTAAAGTCTATAAAATATTCTTAATTAGTCTTTTTTTTTGGGTATTTGGGACGTTTGGTGGTAAATATACATTTATGTGCCCCATTTTTTATGCAACACAGGTTTTAATTTCAGTTTATGTCTAACGTATATCATGAAGTAATCCATGCTTAAAGGGTAAAATTGAAACTGAGGTGAATTTAGCTTCATTGCCCGAAGTTGATTGGTCGTAGGTAAAAGTAAGTGAAGGAGTCGTGTTAGGGGGTGCTTCCATAGATAGGTGCTAGTAAGGATATTTTCCTTTTGTGGTTTTATATCCGAATTCATGTCCTGTCTTTGGTGGTTTATAGTAAGTGGCATATATCTTCACCTCCCCAGGCCTGCTAGTGTATGGACCAAAGCCCCTATTGGGTGTGGTGGTGTCAGAGTGTCTATTGTGTTTTGTCCTTGAATATGCTGGTGTATGATGTGAGAAGTGGTCACAAATAGCAGTATTTTGTGAATATTTATTTGGTGGAGTTAGACTAAGCCTTATTTTAAGGTGGAACATCTGAAGGTGATTAAGACTGCATCAACGACAGTAGTCTAATTTGATATTTTATAGATTATGAATGACTAAAAGCCTAGAAGGTCAACAGTGGTACAAGACTTTTAGAACTTTAACATGCTGAAGGTGTGAAAAGAGGAAGATTGCTTGATGTATTTATGTTATTTTGGATCTGAAATATTGATATGGAGGGATTGATAAGCTCGTCTATTTCTGCTTACATCTCCAAACAGATGCAAATAAGGTGATTGGTTCCAGTGCTTTTAAACCAAAAAAAAAAGATTATAGAGTAAATAGTTCCAGTGCTACGTCAGTCCAAAAAGATGGTTTCACTTTGGTTTGAGAACTGGCCTTTAGAAATGGTATTGGAGCATCTTCTGTAGGGAATATCTAGGTCTTTTTTCGATCAATTGGTTTTTATAGGTTAGGAGCAAGAAAAATAGATAGTTCACACTGTAGGATGGTGGAAGGAAAGAGAATTTGAAAATTGAAGTCAGCAAATCTAGAAGTCAAAGAAATTGGATCTTAGATGTTTTCTGAAAACACCTTTTAAACCTAAACCAACTTAAGGCTTTGTACACTAGCAATCAAACATGAAAATCCATTCTGATGTAGCTTTATAATTGGTGCTAGTTGCATAAACAATTATCCGCCATTTGCCATTTTAGTCGGTCCCTAAAAGATTGCTCCTTTACCATAAATGTTCATGGGACCATAACTTTACTCTCATATACAATACATTTGGCCCACCACGTTTGTCTCTTCTCAATTCCACACACCCATTTCTTAATAAAGCACATTTGCTTCTTGGGGCAAACACTAAGGGACAGAGGGAGTGTTAATAAGTAATCCAACATACAAAAAAACACATACAAGAGTGTTTATGGCTTCAGTTTGTAGGGTTTGGTAAGGTGAAGGTGAAGAATCTGCTTAGGTGAAATGAAGTATGCTGTGGAGTGTTTTGGATGGAAAGGAATGGCTGTATTTTAATAGTTTTCCACATGATTTACTGTGGGATAAATCATAAATTAACCTTGCCAGGGTCTCTGTTAATGTTGAAATATTTTAGTATGTATTTTCCCGTATAGGGGTATATCATATCTAACCTGTAAGATAATTGATAATCAAACTTTAGATACAATTATTGATGTCATACATCATGTTTGTGTATCACTTTGATGCTGCGACAGATACGAGTATCGGTGGGCCGATGGAGTTCAGATCAAAAAGCCTATTGAGGTTTCTGCTCCAAAATATGTTGAGTACTTGATGGACTGGGTTGAATCTCAACTGGATGATGAATCCCTCTTCCCACAGAAGATTGGTAATCCTTTTTGATATTTTAAGTCCTTTCATGTGTTATTATTTAGGCTCTGTTTGGTAGGGTGTATAACGTTTTCATGGAAAACGGTTTTTCCATTGTCAACACTTTACTTTGTTTGGTTTGGCATGGGATGAAAAATAATTTTCCGTAACTTCCTAAAAGAGTCAAAGGTGGAAAAACCTTTTCCATTTGATAGGGAGAGAAACCACTTTTCCACATTTCATCCTTTCCTCTTTACCTCCCTCTCCCTTCTTCCCCTCAATTTTCTCTCGTTTTCTTTTGAGGAACCAAACAACAGAAAACTAGTCCGGAATTGTGTTTTCCCTTGAAAAATGTTTTACATGGAAAATCATTTGGCAATGAAAACGTTTTACACCAAACCAAACGGAGTCTTAGTAGAAACAACATGCCATCCCCTAGAAGAAAACAAATGATTGTTTTTTAGAAACCCTGTTTTGGTGGAAAAGTTGGGCAGGCTTATGTGAACCCTATTTGTACTTTAACAGACACTTCTTCTTTTTACTTTCTTATTTTGTAGGGACACCATTTCCTTCGAATTTCAGGGATGTCGTCAAAACAATCTTCAAGCGACTTTTTAGGGTGTATGCTCATATTTATCATTCACACTTCCAGAAGATAGTGAGTCTCAAGGAGGAGGCTCACTTGAATACTTGTTTCAAGCATTTCATACTTTTCACATTTGTAAGTCTCTGATTTTATTACTCCGTATAGTTTTTATTTAATGAATGGTAGCAGTGGCTCTCAAAAAAAAAAAAAAAAAAAAAAGAAACTAGAAATGAATGGTAGCAGTGTTGAATAACACCAACACATGACTGATAGATATTCCTAGTATTAGACATCCATGGGTCGGATGTCTAAGGCATTCACCTCTTGGAAGTTCATGTTTTGTTGCCATTTCAGATTTCCAGTGAAAATGAATCATGATGGACTAAACTAGGGAATGAAATATGCCTTTATTTGTAACTCACCAGAAAATCTTTCTCTTTTATTACGCCGAATCGCCGATTGAGGGGCTGGGAGTCCAAAGGCTGGTTTAGTTTTCATTTCTTTCATATCTTGAAATAAGGAAGACTAGTAAGAATGTCAAAGTATTTCAAACATTTAACTTTTCAAACTAGCTATTTACTACCCACTTAAATTTTATTTTATTTGGAGCGAATGAGCCAAAAAGGTTTTTTTTTTTGGAGCGAATGAGCCAAAAAGGCAATATAGGTTACAAAATGGGGGGCGGGGGGGGGGGGGGGGGGGGGGGGGGTAATCGAACATGTGACCTATTGTACACAGGCCCTCAGTCTTAACCACTAGGCCAAGACCTCATTGGTACTACCCACTTAAATAACTTTTCAAGTTGAAACCCTGAAACTCTCAAGCATTCCTTTACGACTAAGAAATTAGGAAGAACATCAAATATGTATATAGTATTTGTCTTGCTGATTTTTTTCAAATGACACTAATTGTATGTGGAAGTTCCCAAGGGAAAAACTTGATTCGATTAGTTCAACCTCTGTAGCTGACAATATACTCGTGATTGTGTGGATCAAGTGACAATATATTCACGATTTTTGTGGTCAACGTTTTATGCTAGATTTTTTCACTTGTGGAGTTGTCATCATGTTTTTGAATTTTGTACTGGTTTAACAACATTTCATGATTTTACTGGTTTAAACTATATAATCTGCAATTTTGTACTGGTGTAACAACATTTCAGAATCTGATGTTGCTGTCATTGTCTCACTGTTTGCAGGAATTTGGGCTGATTGAGAAGAAGGAGCTGGCTCCACTTCAAGAACTTATAGAATCTATTGTTCCGTACTGAAATAACACCTTTTAGTTACATATATCCTGGATTGATGGTTTAGTCACATAGTTGAATCGAATAAAGGAATCATAGGAACTGGTCACAGTTATTAGACATCGTGTGCCTTGATTTTATCATATGTATATGCTTCAGTTCCCATATACAAATGCATTTTCATATCATATGATATAAAGGAAATGTTGTTATTGATATATGCAAGTTTCCTAAATACCTCTCCTTTCTGAATTCTGATACCAAAATGCTTAGCAGATAAATTTTGTTTGGTGGAGTAGAACATGTTTTAGTAGCTAATCATTTCTTGAAGAATTTATTTCTGGAAATTGTGTGCTGTGAATGAGGTCCTGATCTAGCAATAGGCAATGCCCATGCCCATGAGGAAATTGGCAACATTTCCGTTCTTGTAAACATTTCTCGTAAAAGTTAAGTCAAAACATGTTAAAAGTGACCAAAATCTGGGTAAAAATTACTCTGTGTTTATTTGTTCAATAACTTTATTGTACACCTAGTGCATGCAAGACCTTTTATTCTCACGAAGGTACTTGTAAATAATTAGGGTAAACAAAGTGCGATTACAATACGCGTTAGTCAGTAGTAACTTACATTTGTAGCCCCAAAAACAAACAAAAAAGAAGAATTCTTAACATATCAACAGACTTGTAGTAAAACATGTGGAACACAAAAATAAGATGTCATTGCTAACCCTAAAAAAAGGTAGCACTCAAATGACCCCCTAAGCAACTCTTAAGGATCAAAAGAGCATTACATGTATATAAATCAATGGAATGCTGCACAATAAGAAAATCCAACTCCACAGATGGTCACCTCGTGTTTTCAAGGTCTCGGTTAACTCAACACTACCCTTGCCATAATTCCTGCCTTCAACTTTTTACGAATATCTCTGCTGCATCACAAGAAACATATACTTCTTATAAGATACAATGAATGAAAATGTTAAATAATGAGTTAGTATCTCAGTTCGGATTTAGTTGTCACGCTAGTGACTTAAATTATTAATCAAAGTGACAACTAGGCTCTGTTTTGTTCACCTCATTTCCACTGATTTCAGGAAAAATAAGTTCAAATAAGTTCAAGAAAAATAAGGGTTGGCAAAGTACAATTTATAAATAAAATAAGTTTTGTTAAGTACTAATAAGTTCATATAAATTCAGTTATGTTCAGATAAGTTCAGATAAGATAAGTTCGAGAAAAATAAGTAAAATCAGATGAATAGAACGCTCCCTTACATAGGTTGTAATTTTACTGTAATTTTACCTGAAATAAACTCATAACGCTAATGTTATTACGTACTTCGTGTATAATAATATCCAACAAAAATTGCTTGTAGTATTAAACTTTCAGGAAAGACGGAAAAAAAAAGAGCAGTCAAAACCAGCAAAATCTTCTAATGCATCTGTAACTGCCTACAGAAAGACAAAATCAACAAGGAGTGTAGAAGGGAAAATGGCATTACCTACTTTAATATCTACAAATCACCATCAGCTTCCTGCAACCTCTCCTGACTAGAATGGCCAAATCTCGAAGTGGCAAAACTGTAAAATACAGAGATTACAGCAAAAACACCAACAACCATTGAAAATAGCTGGAAATTTGCAAGCAACTCTCCTCTTATTTGACTATCAGCTGAATGACAAACAATGTCATCTCCTTTAAGTTGGCACCCGTGTGGCATCATGGGGCCGTAAAGTGTGAACGCAGTCTGGTAAAACCAAAGGCCTTGTAGAGTTATGGCAATACTATTTGATAAATCAAGCGGGAAATTTGATGGTACAAGTGTGCCAACAACGCTAGTTAGAACACACAAGCCTATCAGGAGAACTAGGATGTAGTGATAGTAGCCTTCTAGGCCTTTGTGATTTGTTGAGTGGAAGTAAAACAGTAGGTACTCTGATGAGAACGCTGTTGCACCGATCAAAGTAAGTGCTCCGTCTGGTAAGGGAAGAATGCTGAAGAACGGAAAACATTACGTGGTTAGCTATATTTTCAGAAATAAGTGTCACTGAGACTGTCAGATGTTCAACTAGAATTAGTAATTCAGAGGTAATGTATTATTCAGATAGTTGTGAGCATTTTTCTCATTTATTACTTCCTTTGTCTCATTTATTGGTTAAAGGCTCTGTTCTGTTCATCTTATTTACACTTATTTCGGGGAAAATAAGTTCAATTAAGTTTAGAAAAAATCAGATAAGATAAATTCAGGAAAAATAAGGGATACTTAAGTCCAACTTATAACTAAAATAAATTTTGATAAGTTCTAATAAGTTCAGAAAAAATATGTGAAAATCGGGTGAATAGAACGCACCCTAAGTTAACATCTTATTTCCGCAAGTAGAACACTGTGATCCAGAAAACGAAGCCCAAAGTTCCAGCCAATAGTTAAAAAATGAGCATGAGAATGTTCTCTATGGCTATGGCTATGGCTACGGCTACGGCTAATAAACAGATCATATACACCAGTTCAAAAGTAGTACAAAGGCGAACTAGTCATTGTAGCTTGTAACTCAGGTTGCTACTCATGAGTCATGAGTCAAGACATGAAAACTATCCTCTGTTGACACAAATTGCTTTCCCTTCTTTTTGCTGAATTCCATCAGAATATTGAATAACTGACGCAACAGAAGTATTAACTTCTCTTTCAAAAAAGAAGTACTACCTTCAAGTTTAAGGATACCCAGTAAGAAGACATAAGCTAGAGTTTGATTGGCTAAGACGAAAACATAATATTTCATACTACTATGAAACAATATGCATAAACCATGACACTGCAGACAATCCTTCAAATATCTTGAATATTTTGAATCCTATTTTGGGATGTCCTATTCTAAATTTCACTTTCCTCTTTAGTACGAGTAACATTTACATAGAATTTTGTCAACTTATCAGAAAAAAAGAAGCTCAGAGCTTCCAACATAAAAGGGATCCATCTAAAGTGGGAGTCTGACGAAGTAATGCACTTCAGATTCAGATATATTACGGTCGTTCAGTCTCTAATAACCTAACATGAACTTTCTAACTAAAAAAAACATTCAAACCGTATAACTTTCTTCCTTTTAAGCACCTTTATTAAAAGAAATACTTATAGTGTTGACAAACATAAACCATTTCAAGAGGTTGATTTTGTCATTATTTCCATTATAGCCTCTCAAGCAGATTTAAGTATTTCACTAACAGGCTGTTAAGTGAACACTATCAAGAACCAGCAAACTTAGAATTATGAAGCAAACCGTTTACCAAGGGTAAACCTGGTCTATATACCGCCTTTCCTTCTTGCGCATGTGGCTTAGCACTTACTACAGAGTACAGATTAGTAAAGAAATAAAATTCACCAAATTACTACTCAACTCAAAAAGTAAGAAGTGGCAAAACTAACATCAACTGATCAATAAATGCTACTGTTGTTTCAACCTTTTGGGGGGGGAAATGAGGAAAGACTTCTTTTTTTGACATCAGAGAAATCAAGCAGAAAAACTACAATGACACTTTATAGAGCTATGATGTTCAACAACTACTAAATTAAGTTTTAATTCAAAAACTATCGTGATTGTCCCTACCAAAACAATTTCATTTGATGCTAGAAAAAGTTGTAAAATAAAGAAAATAAAGCTCCAAAAATATTTTAAGGGCACTACACATAAAGTAAACTAGTTTTAAGATTTTGACATGCCATAATCAACCCCAACAAATAGATTATATAATTCCCAATTCCCACTATTTTTTTCTGAAAATATAAAACAATTACAGGATGCAATATTTGATTCAAAAGGCAAGAAAGAAAGAGAAACAGACCTTGTCTTTACTGATAAAAGACCGACGAGGCCGAAGATGAAGAACATGATAAGCATCCCAGAGTGCTCAAAATTATTCATATGAGAAGGATTCAAAACCCCATTTACAAAGTACTTGAGATGAGGTGAATACACAAGTTCTATGCACAAATCAATAAAAGAACCAATCACAACCACATACAATTCCAAGTACTTGATCCTCCCATCAAAACCCGGCACCGGATTCCATACCCGGATCCGGAATGTATTCGGACTTCTCACATATCTGTACACACTGCACCACATATGCCATAAACCCACCAGCAAAAACAGTGTTCCTGGAACTACATGACCTTTAAATGACCCCATCTTCTTCAACTAGCAGAAATTTTCACCCAATTCTTTCATCAACTCCTTCTATGACACTTGCCAACCTAGAAAGAACAGACCATTTATGTCAAGTTTTTCTATCTTTTCAGAATCATATTCCACAACCCTTTTAAACATAAAGTTCTTGGAAAAAATTGATAAAGACCCAAAAAAACACAGTTTCAAGAACCTTCATACCATCTTCAATCAATAAAATTTCCTCTTTTTGCAAAATTACAAGTCAAAAGTGGATGATACAACTAAAAGTCAAACTTGGTGGGTTTGGAAAGGGATTTCAGATTCCAAATTTCTTAACTTGGAAAAAAAATACAAATTATTTAGATCCTTTGATCTTAAATTCTTCATTATTATTCATAGCTATAAATAGGTAAATATGACAATGCGTTGGTACCAAAATAACCCACAAATTCTAAATATTATTACCCCATATAAATAAATCAGTAAATAAACCAATAAAGTATGAAAAGAAAGAACATACTATCAAGAAATGGATGAACTTACATAGAAAGAGTTGATACTGTAGAACCTTGGAAAAAGAACGATAATTAGTGAATGATTAGGATCGAAAAGGTAAGATTATGACCCACTAACCTAAAAAGAACAAAGGAAATCCAAGAATCACTAATTAAACTGTGTCTATGTTGTTAGAGATTGCGAGAAGGAAGAAAGTGTACATCTGGAAAAGGAAGATGACAAAAGGGACCGCTTTTAATTATAGAGAAATCATTTACCCTTTCGTAAATATTTCATGGCCCGATTGGACTTTGGACCCATGATTTGGCAATCAAACGTTGACTTCATCATGATCGTATTTTTTTTAAATTGACTACAAAATTTTGGTGGTGGCATTTTGGAGAGAACGATGTGATTGAATTAGGGCCCAAATCCATAAATTTGGCACGGGATTTTCGGATCAAACGGGTTTTGCACGGGAGTTCGGATTTTGATCTAAAAATGCATATTTGAGGTTGTCTAAAGTCTAAAGTCTAAAGTCTAAACCCACACTTTTTGGGACGGGCTTAATCAAATTTAGTTGATCAGGTTTACGATGATGTCCCAAGTCTCTTAACTACTGATAATTCGTAAATATCAAATGAATCGTGTTTGATGTGTTAGAACTTTGATGTTGAGAATCGTCAAATTACCGAATTTTATATTATTTGAACTATGATTGAGCGTATGCTTATGTTCTTGAGTTCTAATAAGTCGTGAACATGAATCGAATCACATTTGATGTGTTAAAATATAGAAAGTGTTGAGTTAGTCAAGTTATCGTGTTTTATATCATTTGAAACTAGGTTGAGCATATACTTATGCTCTGACTTCTGACAAATCGTGAACATTGATCGAAACGTGCTTGAAATGTTAGAACATAGAAGATGTTTACTGTTGAGGCTGCCAAGATATTGCATATATATTTTGAACTCAGTTTGAATATGTGTTTTTTGTGTGACATCTGATAATTCGCAAACATAAATCGAATCACATTTGATGTGTTAAAACTTAGAAAATGTTAGCTTTGCCAAATGATTACATCCTATATCATCTGAATTTGGTCCATTAAAAAATAGAATATTTTATATACTTACGACCTTATTATGTTTATCGAATTTTGAAATTTAACACGTTACAAATAAAATGAGTTTTTATCCACCTTAATTATATCTCATGTTCAAAAATTATCCCCTTAACAAATTTCATCAAACTTTCCGTTATTGTGAAGTACACTAACCTAGTTCTTTTATTTCCCTCCCTTTTTACTTCCCTAACCACGATTCTTCATTTCATCTCATACCCTTTTCTCTACGGAGTATTCAATTTTTTGATTCTAAATTCTTCAAAGCTAATCAAAATTGATTTAGGGTTTTTATCTAAGTGGTATGTCCGTGCCGATTGGCGTTGATATGAGCATAAAATACTCAGTAATCAGGTATCAATTCCTCACTTGTAACTAGAATCTAGGGTTCATATGTAAATTGGGAAGTTTCAGTTAATTGTTGAATTTGTAACTAGAATCTAGGATTGGCATGCTAGTTTTCTGTTTGCCTTGACAATCATTTATACAGAAGTATATTGATTTCCTATTTTTGAAAACTTAATTTTATTATTAATCTGATTTTCTGATTCAATTGTTAAATTGGCTTTTTTTTTGTTTAAATTTCCCTGCTAATCTATTATTTCAGTGACTATGTTTTCAAAATTATCTGGCTTTTCCACTAGTTGAACTTCTTGTTAATTTAATTTCTTAATTTGCCCAGGTTGATCACCATTTGAGTAGCATGACAAACCACAGATAATTTGGAGTTTATAAGAAGTGGGTTTTCAAGAATGGTGACGACTATCCCACATTGTAATGTATTCACTCCTCAATTTCACCATTACAGCTTTAATCGGCATCAGTTTTTACTTGAGCAGTGTAGGTTTTTCTCTTACCACAACACTAGTCCTACTTATATCTCTTGCACTTCTAAGTGCAACCATACTACTACTACAATCACACAGAAAAATCAGTATAGCTCTTCTGACAATTCCGTTTTTAAACGCGATTTTACTCACACGAGCTTGGTTACTGAACCGTCTGTTGATGAGCTAATTAAAGAGCTTACTAAAGATGGATTTTATGGTGATGCTGTTAGACTTTATATAGGCATGTTGGATGATGGTTTCATCCCAAATGTGTTTCATTCTTTTCCTATTCTGATTAAGGCTATTGGTGGTCTTTCTGATATAAGCTTGACTAGACAAGTTCATGGCCATGTGCTGAAGTTAGGTGTGATGAAGTATATATCTGTTGCAAATTCTCTTTTAAGCACTTTTTGGAAAAGTGGTGCAAGTGATGATGCAATAAGGTTGTTTAAGACAATGCAAGAGAAGGATTCAGTTTCACATAGCACTATGATATCTGGATTTTATCAATCCAGGCTGTATATGAGGTCACTGGAATGGTTTACACGCATGGTTTGTGAATTCGGTACACATCCCAATAGGGTAGCTTGCATTTCAGCTCTTTCTTCATGTGCTTCAGTTAAGTCTTTGATACATGGGAAAGAAATACATGCTTTTGTGATAAAAAGTGGGTTGGATATTGATGAGTTTGTGCTAAATGGGTTGCTTGAGTTTTATATGAAATGTTGTTTTGTAGGGTATGCAGAACAGCTTTTTAGGAGCTTTGTTGGGAGTGCAAGAGAAAATACCGTGTTATGGAACGTTATGATTTTGGGGTATGTCGAGAATAGCTATTACTCACAGGCACTATTTTCTTTCATTGAAATGATGGTTTTAGGTGTTAAGCCTGATTCTTCTACCATGGTTGCTGTTCTTGTCTTGTGCGTAGAGTCCTTAAATTTAGCTGTTGGAAAGCAAATTCACGCCCTAATAATCAAATTTGGTTTGGACCTAGATGTTAGAGTTGGTACCTCACTAATAGACATGTACTTTAACTGTGTTAATCCCGATTCTGGTTTACAATTATTTGACAGTTTCCATACTCATAATTTAGTAATGTGGGGAACGGTAATCACAAACTGTGCTCGATCTGGATATTCTAGGAAAGCATTAGATCGGTTTGCTGCTGGATTGGAGCATGGTTATCGGGATTCCGTTATATTATTAGCTGCATTACGAGCATGTTCATCTCTAACAGTCAAGCTTATAGGCATGCTGATTCATGGGATGGCAGTTAAATTAGGGTTGGAAACTGATACATATATTGGAAGTGCCTTAATTGATATGTACATGAAATGCCAAGATGTACCGTGTGCTCAAAAAGTCTTTTTGATGTTACCTATAAAAGATGAGGTAGTTTGGAGTTGTCTGATATCCGGATATACTCACAATGAATACTTTGATGATGCTGTGAGAGCGTTTTACAAGATGCACGAGCATCAAATTCGACCTAATGCGGTGATTATTTCATGTCTACTATCAATTTGTGCACATTTATATTCAAATTTACAGTGTAAAGAAATTCATGGTTATATGACACGAAAAGGATTATTACATACCAATATTCTTGTGAACAATTCTCTTGTAGTTTCCTATGCAAGATGTGGAAACTTGGAAGGCTCAAGGAGAGTTTTTCAGGGGATGAAGGAAAGAGATGAAGTTTCATGGAATTCAATGATGTTAGGGTTAAGCCTACACGGTCATGTAGATGAAATGCTTGTTTTATTTACCGAGATGGTAAAAAATGGGTTGAACCCTGACCATCAAACATTTACTGCAATTCTTTCTGCATGTAGTTATACAGGAAGAGTTGCAGAGGGATTGAAGTTTTTTAAAAGCATTACAGAAGAACATATGCTTGAACCTAAACTCGAGCAGTATACTTGTTTGGTTGACCTTTTAGGTCGTGCTGGGTATGTAAACCAAGCATATGAGTTAATTACAACTATGCCACTCACCCCGGATGATCGGATTTGGGGTTCGTTGCTTGGATCTTGTAAAATCCACGGTGATGAGAGGTTAGCGGAGATAGTAGCTAATCACATATTCGAGTTGAACCCTGATAGTATTGGGTACCGTGTATTGCTCGCGAATTTGTATGAAGATTCAAATAAATGGAATGAAGTTACGGAACAGAGATCGAAGATTAAAGATATGGGACTGAAGAAAAGTCCTGGTTGTAGCTGGATTGATGTTAATAATCAGATTCATGTATTTACTGCAAATGATCAAAGACATGATCAAGTTCAAGATGTTTATGCTATGCTTAAAAGATTGACTATGGAGATTGTAAGGGATGGATATATCCCTCAATTGTAATTTCATGTAAATGTTTTTGGTGTTTTGTCCATTTCCAAAATGGTGGGATAAAGTATCAATTTTTGGGTGTAAAGTAAATAAACTTGTTTTGTAGATCATCATCCATGATAGTGAAAATTGCAACAATATAGTTCATACGTTATTTGTGTTAAAATCTTAGTCCTTTAAGTATTATAATGCTATTGCTACATGTAATAAAAAAGCATATTCCATGAGTAGTTTGTTAATAAAAGTTACCCTATAAATATAATGAATGAGATTGATGAACATTCTTACCATACAATTTTCTTACAGAAGAAGTAACAATAAAACTAGAATTGACAAGAATGTTGATAATTCTTGTTCAATTTTGGATCCAAAATGCCTTCGTGCCATAACTAGGCGAGCACATACTTATGCAGAGTGAGTTCAGTTAAAACTAACTCCAAATAAGATGAGTACTTTAGTAATAACTTTAACAACTTTTCTTTTCCATTAAAGTATGAATATGTTCTAACTACAAGGATATTTTTGTTTTTTCTAGTTTTGGTGTTGGCCTTTTTGCAATGTGACCTCCACAAGTATTGCTCACAAGGGAAATACTAGTATTCCTCTGAACAAATCTATTTTAGTCATTATTACATTATTTGGTTTCACTTAATTTAATTTCGAAAACTAACACAACCAGTGTATGGTAGAAAGAACAAAACTACTCGATTTTTCGCGTTCTTTATACAAAATATCAATCTTGCTTATAATCGAGGCTAGAGTACTGGGGTAATTGATGCGTTCTATTAGCTCCAAGAAAATAAGTTTTATGTCCATTAATTTCAGATAAGTTCAGATAAGTTCCTATCAGGTCTATAAATTTCAATCATACCTAGTAAATACAACAGGTCCTATAATTTTACTATCTTGAAATCATCTGATTATATCCATTATATTCCAATTAGGCCTGTACTTTGTATAGAGGGAACATAATTGTACTTTGTCTTTCTTTAGGATGTCTTTCTATTTTCATTTTGTGAGGATTATACTTTCTATTTTCCCTTTAATCTCATTTCCCACATATGGCACGATGCGATGTTCCTAGACATCAATCAATTCACACACACACAAAGGACAAAAAGCTACATTTTTTCAAAACGCTATTTTTTTCACTTTCATTTTTTATTTTTTATTTTTTATTTTTAATTTCCTTTTTTTTAAAGCAGAAAAAAAATTAAGTGCAAACATAGATCTCGCGTACCTCTTCTTTCGTGCTCCTTCCCTCCCTTCTTCCCCTCTTTCTCTCTCCTCTCTCACGTCTTTTTGCCATTTTTTTCAACCTCCAAATTCAAACCTTAAACCTTTGTTCTTCATCAAATTCCTGTTTTCAAACGATCAAATTTCCGTAATTTCTTCACAAATCTGTCTAATTTCTCGATAATTCACGAGCAGAAAATTTCTGAATTCCTGGGGAAAAAAATTGTTTGAACAGAAAAACATTTCCATTTAATCAATTGAATGCTGATGGATTAAGACAATTTCGTACTTCGATATGCTACTTTTGGTGTTTTGTAGCAGCGATCAATCGATTTTTTGACGATTGGAAATAATTTTCGCCGATTTTTGGTGGAAATTTTGATTATTTGTTGTTAATTTTGGTGGAAGTGAGTGATGTCATCATCATCTAAGGTGGTGTATGAAGGATGGATGGTTCGAATTGGGAGGAGGAAAATCGGTCGATCTTTTATTCATATGAGATATTTTGTGCTCGAGCCTCGTCTTCTTGCTTATTATAAGAAAAAACCCCAAGACAATCAGGTATAAATGTATAATCATAATTGAAATAATATGCGCTATTTTTATATGTTTGTTTAATTTATTTTACGGAAGTCAGTTTTTTTTGGTGGTTTACAGTAACTTTGTTGAAATGTGATTTTAATTTGCTCCTGAATTGAGTGATTGAGTTGATGGGATGGGAAAATGAATGCAACAATGGAGGATTATGTTTGATTTCTGAGATTACGAATTAGAGAAGCTCTAGGGTGGTTTTAAGTTTAGTTTTGACTGATCAGAGCTGAGTTCTTGTCGAAATGATGACTGATTTAGTTTGAATTTGGGCGAAAAGTTGATTGAAGTGGAAGATTTGCTGGAAATTATTTTTATTGATCAATTGGATTGTGGAGTAAGGAAGAGAAGCTGAGAGGAGGTTAGATGAGTGAATGGGAAATTTGTTTATTCAAATTATGCCGACAATTTTACTCTTGTTAGAATATGGATACTTGCTAGTTTCTTGGCCATAGCCAAAATGTTAGGTGGTAAACGGACAAAATTACGAGGACCAAATATGTATAGATATTATCCTGTGGGAATGATAATGTAGCCCGAAAGGAGTTCGCTTTTTTATCCGACACTTTGTATGGGAGCCGTGTTTTAAAAACAAGTCAATACACTCCTTTGACCGTGTCGGAGTGTCTGCAAATACTCCGACACCTTGTCGGCCATGACACCGACACCCGTGTCTGAGTAACTTAGTTTAAAAGAAACTTTTGATGAAGACTGTCGTTTACTTCCTGCCTGCCTTTTTCCTTTCTCTGATGTTTAGGAATCATTATGAAGATTGTTTTTCTGTTTCTTAATGCTCCAAATAGGTACCTGTCAAGACACTTGTTATTGACGGCAATTGTAGAGTGGAGGACCGAGGCTTGAAGACCCATAATGGACATGTGAGTTTTTTTTTGTTATGTTGGTGTTCTTATTCATCCATATTGTTATTTGTCAAAATCTACGTAGTTGGAGGATCAATTACATGAATGCACGAGGATTATATTGAATTGTTCATGAGTCATTACTATCCTATGATTTGCCACTATTGTAAAGGTTTTTGATAGTGGGAGTTTCTCTGGTCTCAAAGAATTGGGGGTTGAACTTGACACACATGGGGAGAGTTGTGGGTGATCCTTAGAATCTAGTGCTTTTGCATTCTAATGGATCCTACATTTTCCATACCAACTGTTTGTTTAAGTTTTATGTTCTAGGTCTGCATACATATAGACTTATCAAATTTGGCCAATGGGGGAGAGCATTAACATAAGTTATGGAGGTATATCAGAAATATGAGAAATATACAATAGTTGATAAGAATGCTTAGTAGGTCAGTAAAAAGCTTGGTTATTTGTGGACTCTTGTATAACTATGGGCATAAAACTTAAAAGTTATCACTAAATTTGAAGTTCTAAACTGATAAAGTTGCTTTGTCATCAGTGTATGTAGGAAAATGACTTAAAATTTCCTTTCTATAAGCCCCATAAACAAGTTCCATGACTGTTTAAGAGCCCTTTTCTTGTGGCTAATTCTCCTATTCAAGTCTTTGTCAATGGCATTCTCTACTTTGTATTTTCGTACTCTTTGTGAATGTTCTCTCCTTTTCTATAATTTTTTTGGTACTTAATTTAAGTTTCGTGCTCAGCTGTGCTATGTATCTTTTTTACCTGGTTTTACAGATGGTTTATGTCTTATCCGTCTACAACAAGAAGGACAAGTATCACCGGATTACGGTGTGCCTCTTATCTTAATACTTATCTATTGTTTTTAGCTTATGGCCTCTCCTGCTTGCATAAGCATTTCATTTCTGTGTTTGTAAAGGTTTTGTTATTTCCCTTCACACCTTTCCTTTTCTGTTTAGAAATTAGAATACTTTATTCTTTAGACTTCTTGATACATTCTGTCCAATGATGCTTTTGATGAATACATATGGTGGTAGTTTAGTCTCATATGCAAAAGGTTAGCAGCTTGGTCCAGGCTGGACTTAGTACATGCTGTTTTATGAACTAATCTGCAAAGTTGGCACATCAAAATTGTTTATTTGAGTTTTAACACTCTGAATGGTTAGGAAAAGCTACTTCTGAACAGTTTCAGTATTAGACATGTAAAGGAACTAATGAAGAAGTCCTTATAATGCAAAACTCTGCAATCAGCGTTTACTCATAAATGGTTTTTTTTAATAAATCTTGAGTGTCAACCAGGTAATGCAGTATAAAAATAAATCACTGCAGCTAGCTGCTACAACTTTGAGGCACCACACAAATTTTAATTTAGATTTCTCTGCCATAAGTAGTTCTAATGTGAGTATGTGACTTGAATAGTGGTACCAGACTATGTTTGGTTATTATGCAGTGTCCTTCAATTGTCTCGATGCTACAAAAAAATTTATTGGAAAGCTTAACCCGATGTGTCTTCGTGGTAAAGATGGCAGCATTCAACATCCAGGAAGCTTTAATCTGGAAAGAGAAGATTGAGCAACTCATTGACCAGGTATTCTTTCTACATATTGTGAATTTTTACTTCGATGCTGTGAATTAGTACTTCCATGCTGGAAGTTAGTGTAATATTTTTCTTTCATTCTTAAATTGAGGATTAACTTAGTAGTATTTTTCTTCCATTCTTAAATTGAGGATTAACTGATTTGAATTCTATATGCAGCACCAGGAGTCACAAGTTGGTAATGGCAATAAGTACATATCTTTTGAGTATAAAGCGGGTTCTGATTCCATGAGAAATGCTTCTTCCTCGGATCACGAAAGTCAGTAAGTGGCTTTTTGATTCATATCTCTATTGATTAATAGCATCTTTACCCAAATGTAGGATTATTTTACGTCTTAACAGCGGACTGTGGAAATAGACCCTTATCTGCATTTTTGATAGTTGGTAATTTCAAGTGCTCAAAAGAAAAGAAAACAGGATGTTTAATTTCAAGATAAAGAAATAATAAAGTTAATTACTTTTAGTAGAATTATTTGATAGTCAGCTGATCTCAAGAAAGACAAAACTAGCATGCCAATCCTACTGGAAATCTGAAAGTGAAATCCCATGAATTGCTAATAAGGAAACTAGCGCGGCTACTATCTTCATGATACACACAGTCGGTTATCTCTCAATTGCAGTTTGGTGAGGAAAATATTGAGAAAAAAGTATCCTAAACCAGAGCACTTTAATTGGTCATGCTCCATCGTGGACACTGGAAGCATCCACTTCTTCCCTCTTAAAATCAAACAACCTATTCTCAATAGACCAGGACTCCCGTAAGGTGCAGGATCCTCATTTGTGGTGGTGGTGATGGTTGTGTAATTTGGCATAAAGGTCGCAACACTGTGTTCAAGAATATCTGATTTCTAGTGTAGCCCTATGCTGTTCAGTCTCGGATTTCTGGTGCTGGACATGGGTACGTGTCCAGGTGTTAGATTTGGCCTTTCTTGAAATTTTACATTATCCGTTTTATAATGAAGTATCAAGATATCCATCCTGTTATATCCCTTATTTATGGCCCATAATACACGTATAAGTGGTATCTTGCTATCCTTGTCTTTGACAGTGTTATCTTGTTATATCCCCTTATTTGTGGCCCATAATACACATATAAGTTAGCAACATGTCTGTTTCTATGGCTGTTGCCTGTAAAAATTTGACTATGGAAAGATATATAAGAAAATTCACCTGAGTAGGAGATGTTTCCTTCTGCCTTAAAGCTGTATTCTTTATGAGACACAATTGCGCAGAAAATTTAAATACTTTATAATGTGACGCCTCAATTACCCTTTTAACAACTGCCAGAAGTTACAAATGTGGTTATTTTAATGACAGTTTCTGACTAACTCATTTACTCATACCATCCCTTCTTTTCTTTGTCGAGGAAGAGTTGGGGGGAGGGGGGGTCAATTGGTTTTTCTTTTTTTAATCTGGGCAGAAGAATGTAAAACTCTGCGTTTTTGAGATGGTATATCCACATTTCTGAACACTCTGGTCAGTGCAACTGTGTATTTCTGAACACTATGTTCCTTGAACCCTTGCAGGCATAGTGCCCAGGAAGATGAGGAGAATGGTTCTAATTTATTGAGGAGAACGACAATTGGGAATGGTTAGTGCTCTTTTCACCTCATAGTAACTATAAAGGAACTTGTGCTTATCTTGGTCTGTACCATTTACTATTTTACTCTATTATCTTCCAGGACCTCCAGAGGCTATATTGGACTGGACCCGTGAAATTGACTCGGATCTATCCCAAAGTGCTAATACTCAAGTCTTTTCTCGGAAGCATTGGCGTCTTCTTCAATGTCAAAATGGTAATTGTTGTAATATTGAAGAAATCAACTACTTCCTCTTATAACGTGGCTGGTACCTGATATTGATAATATCTTATTTTTGCAATTGCAGGGCTTCGTATTTTTGAAGAGCTTTCTGAAGTTGATTACCTTGTATGTAATTTCATGTTGTTTTCGAAGTATGATGGTTCAACTTTCTCTGTTATTTGTATATCATGCAAAATTTCTTTTATACAGCCGAGGAGTTGCAGCAGAGCAATGAGGGCTGTAGGAGTTGTTGATGCTACTTGTGAAGATATATTTGAACTTATAATGAGTATGGATGGGACAAGATTTGAGTAAGTAACGAATCTCAGCCATGAATTTTCATTATAACGATAAAGTGCTTTGATATTCACGCCATGGGAAAATCTGCCACGGAATTCATTCTCCCAAGCTCTCGCTCATGTGATGCAATTCCTATTGGCCCCAATAGCCCACCCTGGAGAAAAGATAGGAAAAATTAAAATCACATTGTGCATGTATGGCTTGATTCGGATTTCCTGCTTTTCAATTTCATGACTATAATTTGCATCTTTCACTGTAGCGGTTGTGTCATCTGAGCTCCTTCCACTCTACTTAGGGTGGGGACTTCTTTAGTTGCATTGGCGTAATGTGGCATTTTCACTTATCATGAAGTATTAATTCAATCTTACACCATCAGATATATACATCTATTGCGACATGTTCTTGGATGCTTAACATTTGAATTTCAAATGAAGATTTTTGTAAAATCTCATAGAATCACTGGGAGGAAATAAATAGCAACACAGGCACACAGCATCTTCCCTATGAGATACCACACAAACATGTCACGTTTTAAATTTTTTTGCACTAAAAGCCTCTTCATTGGTAATATTGGCTGTTGTTTGAAGTTTTTGCATTTGTACTCAAATCCTGGTATCATTAAACAGTTTTTCATCTTGTGTCTGCTAATTGTTTTTTCTCGTTGTCTCGTGCTTGTTTAATAGCAGCTTGTCTGTCACCATATGATCACATGTCGTTATATGGCCTCTGTAAACTTGCAGGTCTGTCTTAACATAATTGTTCATAACACAAAATAGCATCTAGTTGGGGACATGTAAGGAAAGATCCCTGAATCTTATACCTGCAGTTCTTTTTCTGCATACTCCGCCCTGGCGTAGCTTAAACCTCAACTCCTCTTACATGTTAAGTGCTTACAGTAAGGACTTAGTTCGTGATAGTTTATTGTTTATTCTTCTTCAGAATATGTGTTGTCCAATATACTCAATACTGTGAAAAGTCTGTAATTTACTGCCTTTCATTGTAGCAGAATTTGTTCCTTTTCGTAATATTTTTAAGTTTCTGATTTTGATCAGATAATTGTCCCTCCTATTTCCTTTATTCACCCATACCTCAGCTTCGATTTCATTTTCATGCTATTGCTGCTTTGCTGAGGATGGGTGCCTGGCCAATAACAGTTAAGAGTCAGGGCATGGTTAGATACTTAGATCTTATCAATTATTTGTTTTCTCGTGGGTTGGAGCTCCATGTGCTTTCGGCTACTCTAATTGGAAGTTTCTGGTATTTGTGCTTGAGTTGACACATCCACTGTTGATGATTTTTGCACTGGTTTCTTATAGTCTGACGTGGTTTTACCTTTACGTGGTTATCCAGATGGGATTGCTCTTTCCAGTATGGTAGTTTAGTTGAGGAGGTGGATGGACATACTGCTATTATATATCACAGACTTCAGCTTGACTGGTTTTCTATGTAAGTTTTTCTCCTGTAATTTTTCTGCATTTCGATGTAGCATAATGATTAATATTCTGCTAAAGATTAACTTATTGTTTTTAATGGAGAAAGGAGATGGGATATATTTTGTAGTTTTTCCGCATTCGTATGACATTTATGACGTAAAAGGATCTTTAGATTAATTTAGCAATCTGTGATTTTTCAGGTTTGTATGGCCTCGTGACCTCTGCTATGTACGTTATTGGCGACGTAATGATGATGGAAGTTATGGTTAGTTTATTACCTTCAGATTCTCCTTCAGCTTCACCTTCACACTCCTCTTTTGTCCCCTCATTGTATTTTGTTATGATGCAGTTGTGTTGTTCCGCTCGAGGGTGCATGAGAACTGTGGTCCTCAGCCAGGATTTGTGCGAGCCCATCTTGAAAGTAATTTATAGATTTCTTTTATTAATTGGTTTTCTGCTTACTCTTGGTTTTGATACATTTCGTAATTGAGTTCCCTCTGATTTTAAATACAACTATTGTTCAGTTTGTTTTCCAATTTATTGATAGGTTAACATTGTTTTACAATATTTCAGGCGGTGGGTTCAACATTTCTCCTCTAAAATCACGAAATGGGAGGCCCAGATCACAAGTGCAGCACCTTATGCAAGTTGATCTGAAAGGATGGGGTGTGGGCTATGTCTCATCATTTCAGCAGCACTGCCTCCTTCAAGTGTTGAACAGTGTTGCTGGTGAGCTCCTGTTTGGAAATTTCAATTTCTTAATTTTTCTTTTTCTTTTGTTGCTAATCCTTTTATCAGGTCTGGCTCAACTATTATTAAGCTCTTTTGCAACTTAACTTAAATATAGGAAAACATTTCCAATCCCAAAAAAATATAAAATCTCTTAGAATTGCTTTCTTCGATTTATCAGTAATGGTCGTGACGTGAATTGAATTGGATATGTATTCCGTAATTGCCAGTGGGTTGCAATTTAAGGGATTTTGGGAATTATTTAGAAAATTGGAGTTCAATAAAGCATAGAGTTATGAAGGCAGGAGACATATCTTGGAAATGAAAGAAACGCTTCAAATATTTGAGAATGACGGAGTTGAAAAAAGGGGGCAAGGGGAATTGAATGAAGGTTAGTTTGTATGGATAAAAGAGGCCCATATTGAACTTTCAAAAGCCACCCCACATACGCCTATTTTGCAGAAACTCTAAATTGCTACACTAATTCACAATAATTAATTTATTTTATTATAAATTACGACCCCAATATTTGGTAGCCCTCTGCAGTTGACTTCTTGCACTCTGATACTGCTCCTGCTGTCCTGCCTTTTATGTTTGTAGTTGCTTTATTATCTATAAGTTCTTGAACCGGCTCTGGACATTCTTTCCACCTATATCTTGTGCTGGCCTTACTGATTTTTTCTACGGATAATTCATTAGTTTTGTGTAGCATAACTTGTATAAAATAAAATGGGTTGGTATTTGGCAGTAGAAGCTAGGATTGCATGCAGAATTGGGCCGAACAGTAATCTAGTTGTTATGTACTAGATGCTGACATTTCTACTCTTATGTTTTTTACGCTTCTCTGAAAAATTGTTGCTGAAAGATATAGAACCAGATAGTTGGGTATAATTAAGAAAGATAAATACATTATGTTGCTAGCCAGGTTGCATATTGGAATTGGTAGGAAGTTTGCATCGAGGTGCCTTTGTCAATTTAAAATAAAACGTTGTGCAAAATCATTTACTTGGAAATGTAAGAATGATGACCAACCATCTGTTCATTGAAGAGTATTAGTTCTTTTGTTGCGCGCCAAGGGACTTCTGCCTCTTTTCCCTAAAATGTGTTTATGTTATTAGTTGTTTAATCTCCCTACTACTCTGACAGGGTTGCGTGAATACTTTTCTCAAACTGATGAAAGGATTGCTACCCCCAGAATTCCAGTTATGGTCAACATGACCTCAGCATCTATGCCTTCACGAAAGAACCAAAAGTTTCAGGATCCATCCATTCATCCTTGTTCTCCTGATCGGAATATTGTTCCGAATAGAAACTCTGTCATGATGGATGAAGACTCTGATGAAGATGAGGATTATCAAATACCCGAGGCAGAGCAAGAGGTTTGTACTAGATTGCTAGGTAAACGTTTTTCTTGGGTGTCTGAATGCTCTTTAACTGTGGTTGGAAATCTTGTAGGGTTACCGCTCTCCGCCTGAGAATGAAGTCAAGATAACCGGTAGGCATTGCTTTATCCACTTTCCCTCATTTATTTTGTAACTGCAATATTTTTATTCAAGCATAAATTTAACAGCTCCCTTTGTGTTTGAAGCTGTTGAAGAACCAACCGATCAGATTGATTCAACTATGTTCTCGGGAACTTTGCGACGAGACGACAATGAAAATGCTCGCAATTGCTGGAGAATATCTGATGGAAATAACTTCAAGGTTCGCAGCAAAAAATTCTGTCGTGACAAGTCAAAGGTTCCAGCAGGGAAACCTTTAATGGATCTTGTTGCTGTTGATTGGTTCAAGAATTCAAGTCGGATGGACCATGTTGCTAGACGTCCAGGCTGTGCAGCACAGGTGAGACTTTTAAAATCTGCCTTTTCTCATTTCCCTTTCTTGATACAGAAGTAAGGGGTGTTTTGTTAAAAGAGGTATGGAGAAAAAAGAGCTTATTGAGGTGAATTAGAGGTTTGACCATTTCAAAAAGCTATTGGGACTTGGAAGTGTTCGGGTAGAAGAGGTTTGGAAGAGAGTTTTGAGCATGGGCCACCCTCTATTTATATGGATGATGTGGAGACTTCGGTCATTGACTTCCGTATTTGTAAACTTACTATACAAAGTTCAAAAGTAAATTTATGCAGCATACATCTTACAATTTAAATGTCACAGTGGGTATCTATTTATTTGAACTCCTCCTGTTTTTTGAATTATTTTTAGTGTTTATAGGGGTCTGTGATCTATTGATTCCTTATTAGATGTACTATTCAATCTTCATCTTTAGATTAGTGATTAAATGTTTGCCTTTTCAAGTATATGCCATGATCAGATGTTATTTTACATTGCCCGGGATTTATCTAGGTCCCTCGTATAACAAATATGATTAACCTTCGATTGTCTTTTTGTGTGTAGGTTGCTGCAGATAAAGGAATGTTTTCTATAGTTATTAATTTTCAAGTGAGTTTCTTTCAACCACCCGATCTTTGATCTACTTAATATATCTTGAGTTAGGAAGGATATTTACTCCATATGCATCAGGTACCTGGTTCAACTCACTATAGTATGGTGTTCTATTTTGTGACAACAAAATTAATACCGGGATCACTTCTGCAACGTTTTGTGGATGGTGATGATGAGTTCCGTAATAGTCGGCTGAAGCTCATCCCTTCAGTTCCCAAGGTACTTGCACAGGCCTCCCAGTTAAGATATTTCTAAATTGTCTGCTGAACTTTGGTCTATAAATTGCTGGAGTTTGATAACTGATAACATGATACAGTAAGAGAATGTGTATTTGTCTTGATTTTTTCCCCATGATTTTTTTAGATATATATTTGGATACTATGCATTGAAACCTGTCTGTGTGAATCTTGGTCAGCATGTTGAATATGTAATCTGTATTTGGTTGTTATGAGGACAACTTGTATTATTTAAAAATACAACTATGACCAGTATCATTTGAATATGCATGTTGTCGGGAATTTGTCATGTTGTTCCAAGTGCCAAGTTGCAGCATGTTTCAATTACATACTGTAAAAAGTATATGTACACTTGAAAATAATGGATATCGATACCAGCATGCTACTATGATATTTTTACTCCAGGTGTCCTGCATGTCGGTATTGAATGAGTATTTTAACTAACTTTTACCTGGTGATGCTTGATATGAAAATGGTAGTTAAGATCCTGGGAAAAGCACAGTCATTACTTAATTAAGGAAAATATCTGTTATTGTTTAAGATGGAATGCTATGTAGGTCTCAGTGTCTTATGTGTACTTGTATTTGGTAGTTGGTTACGCTGGTTATAGTAATGACTCTCCTAGGTACTCCAGTATGTCCAATATAGTTACTTCATCTGGATGTTTTGCATGGTAGTAAATACATGTATTATATGAAAATGGTATAACCTGTGTGTACACTGTATGTCTTCTATATAATAAATTAACTGTAGGTGCCCATAGATGTTTCACATTTATCGTACACGTATCAGCTACTCCTGTCCTGTTACACCATTGTTATTTCAGTTCTCTGCTTTTGTCACGCTGCTCGTTTGCTTAATTTTCCCAAGAATAAGCTGAAAGAGATGTAAGCTGTTGCATACTTACATATAGTCCAATTGACGAAGGCATTCTCATGAGAGAAATAGACAAATTTGCTTGAAAAACTTAGTTGCATACCAACCTCATGATAACCGTTTTGTGGGCTATGGAGGGGCAAAGGAGAAGAAGATTTTGCGGCAAATGCTTTTATGGCGATTCTGTGGTGTTTGTGGTTAGAACAAAATGCGCGAATTTTCAAAGGAACCGCTTGTAGGCCAAGGCATGGGGAGAATTTAGACGTTACTCAGTTGGGGAGATTCAACGAAATTGAGCTAATATGTAATCTGTTTTTGGTTGTTATAAGGACGCACTCTGTGCTAGATTTTTTATTTCTGAAAGTTAATTGTGAAAAATAAATTAACTTTTTTGATACATTTCAATGCTTATTTTCAAAATATCAACTTTTTTAAAGTTTTACATATACGTAATTATAGATATTAATGGCCAAGTTTGCATTCGAGTTCGTGATAAAGGATATGTTGCAACTTGCAAGTGGTTAAGAATGGAAGAACTGTATAATAAGTCAGTGTTGTTGTTGGAAGGTATAGGACTTTATGCTAATTGTAAAGGTTGTGCACCATTTGTCCTCTGAACTTGTTTAGAGAGAGAAAGGCTATATGCAAATATTGTATTGAATATATGATCAACTTTCTGTCCTCTGTCTTGAATCTAATAGAGGTTTCCTCAGTGGCATCAGTTCCCAGTTGTTGCAATCTTAACGTATGCATTAATATTCCTTGTTATGTTATTCTTTTTGGTTTATCTTTAGAGGTCGTTTTGTTTACAACAGGAAGTTTCTCCCATATATAAGCATTTCCTAGGAAGAAGTTTTCCCATGTCTTGTCAATTTGGCTGTGCCATATTCTGCATTCTCTGAGTGGTATATGCTCTATTGCTCTATACAGGGCTCTTGGATTGTTCGTCAGAGTGTTGGAAGCACTCCTTGTTTGCTAGGAAAAGCAGTTGACTGTAACTATATCCGAGGGCCTGACTACTTAGAGGTAAATTCAATATTTGTTTGCGAAATTGGGATCGATTGAATTAGGTGTATTTTGCATTAATATTGGTGATTCTTTGCTGGTTAACCTTTTTCAGGTTGATGTTGATATTGGCTCTTCAACAGTTGCCAATGGAGTTTTGGGTCTTGTGATTGGGGTGATTACGACATTGGTGGTTGATAAGGCTTTCCTTGTACAGGTATGGGATTCAAAAATCAAATATTACCACTTCTTTTTTTAGAGTTGGAGCGAATGTAGCATACAGTAGACATGATTGGGTGGCAATTCTTTGCTCGATTATAGAATCAGTATTTCAGCGTACCTTTTTTTCTCTATAACCCCCCTGTATGCTGAAATTGAAGTTACAGAACTTTGAATTAGTTTATGATTCAGGGACTTTTCTTTTCTTTTTAACTGAGGAGTTTTTGGTACCTTAAACTTTTAATTGCAACTAGTGTCTAGTTGTGCTTATGGGGATACTATGTATGTGTTCCTTGATGATTCAATCTTATCTCCAGACACCTTTAGTTTGATGTAACATTGCTTTCACCATTGATTTATATGATTAATTTGAAGCTGATTATAAACTAAAATCAGGAGCGGCACTAAATAGGAAATAAACTGGGGCGTATGATGAGATACGCAATTTAGAAGGTGGACCATGGTGCAAAGTGAGCATGGTGCACCATAAGAACACAAATACATAGCTAAAAGAACATTAACTTCAGTAAAAAGAACATGAATATGTTTTTTACTTATACTTCTAATAAAAAGTAAAATAATATTTTTTTTACAACAAAAAAGTGAAATAATATATTGCAGGTTCTTTTGTCGCAAGGGCATGGTCTTTTGTTTGTACACATATGTTCTACTGGTGCACCATGCTTATTGTTTGTCCATTAGAGATATCATTCTACTGTGTTTTATGAAGACAATCTTAATCTGGAACCACATATTGTCTGTTTTCTTCTGGGAAATTGTTCTCTTTCTCGCAAGTGATTCGCTTGTTTGCAGACTTGTTAACCCCAATTTATTCTGATAAAATTCAGGCAAATGCTGAAGAAGAGTTACCAGAAAGGTTAATTGGTGCCGTCCGTGTATCCCATATCGAGTTATCTTCAGCAGTTGTGCCAGTATTACCAGATTCACCTGCTGAATGAGCACATAGATACATCTGGTTGGTGCCCATGTGCATATATTCATCTCTTTCCTTTAACCTGATCATATCATATTCATTCCTGATGTAAAACAATTTACCAAGATTTTACATCACCTGGATTAGATGAAGGAACGAACCACCGAAGCAGATACATATTGTATATTTTTGGAGCAAGATGACAGCAACATGAGCTAAATATCTATTGGTGTTAGCTCAATATTCAGCACAGCCTCCTGAATATGTTGAGGTTGTACAAGTTTTTGTTAATCAACATGGCAGTAGATCGATCTGTAACATTTGTTATATTCATTTGATTTCTCTGTATTATTCAGTTACAAGTAGTATGTAGAGTACCACATTGAGGTCTATAGTGGATATCTTTTCGTTAAGTACATAGTATAGACTATAGACATGTTCTGCAATTATGCTAGTAAAATTGGTAGATCTTGAGCAATCTGAGCCTGGTCCATGCTGAATTTTCGTAGCTGTTCTGTTGCACAATATTTTTTCGTTTATCAGTGGAAATAAGGTTCATAAGAGGAAGTCTTGTTCTATAAGACTATAATCGGTATGCCATTGAAATGGTACACTAGTATTCTGCATTTTCATTTACTACCAAAACCACATAAACAACATAGTTTGGTACTCATAAGTCAAAGATAAATTTTATTTTTCGTGGGTCAGACTCAATTTATTTCCTGAACTTACCATTTAACCCTTAATATGCCACCTGAAGTTACTATTTTGTCCTTAGTATACCATTTCAATGATATACCGATTATAGAATTAGAAAACCTAAGGTTCATAAAGAAAAATGGTTGTTTGCGGTCAAGCTTGCTCGTAGGTATGGTTTAAACACGGTGGTGATTGAAGCAGATTGTCGACTCGTGATCACTCGACTCACGAAATGTTGATGTACTTTTAGATTTGCATTGTTTTATTTCCTAGTTCGAACTTTGATTTTTATTTCTTGGTTACATATTAGAAAGGATAGAAACTTGGTCACCCATTACCTAGCTGGATTAGTATCATTCGGTGAGGACCTAAAGTGGCTGCGGGCCGGCCCGACATGAGGCCCGACCTGAGACAAAAAATGCCCGCCACGGGCACGAAGTCGTGGGCTAGGCACTCCTTGAAAAACTCTTCACGGTTCACATCATTTGGAGCGCAAGCTGGTAGGATAAAAGGAAGTAGGGTATGATTTCCAAGTCGGGAGCCAATTATTGTGACCGGTATAGATAACCAGAAAGAGTTTGGCTGATATGTTGAATGTGTAGCTTAGTACGATTAAAGATGGATGTGGGCCGGACTGGCCAGAGGCCTAACCTGACACGAGCACGAAGTTGTGGGCTGTGAGCTAGGCCTAGGCCGCATTTAATTTTTTGGAAAAAGCACGATAAGGCACAACACAACTCGACCCGAAATGACGTAAATTAGGGTTAGCCACGACGGCCCGACAACCAACGGACCCGACCCCGTTTTCAGCACAGCACAACCCGATATAGATGGGTCAAAGAGTGGGTCAAAGCCTGACCCGGACAGGCCCACGGCCATCTTTATTGATGGTCTTTGCAAGACCCTGCATCCGGGTCTAGCTGAAAATTCCATGTGTTGTTAGGGTGGTTTTGGATTTGCCTAGTGCAAGAGCAAATTCTGTCTTTCCTCCTTTACCATGACCTGAAATCAGTAGCCTGATGTTTTAAGTTGACTAATTGGAAGTTGGGAACAAAGGATCCTGCGCTATTTACGTGAGAGTTCGAAGTAATTCCTTTAAAATTGATATAAAGTCAAGGTTTAGAACATTAGTACTCATTAGTCATTAGTAATTAGTGAAAATTATATTTAGAAAATTGGCTATTGCTTCAATTGTCTTGTTGATCACGGATTTACACAGTTACTAGATCAAGTAACAACTGAACCAATTTTAAAGACGGCGCTGGTATGTCCCGAATTGGCCACGGAAAAAGCACGGCCTTGCCGGGCCAAGCACGAAGCCATGGGGTGGGCCCGGGCCACATTTTTTTTGGAAAAAGCATGGTATGACACAACAAACCACGTTAAATTGAGTGAAATTAGTCACAGACACGGCCCGAACTACATTTTTTTTGGAAAATCACGGTGAGGCACGACAAAACCATTAAATCTGAGTGAAATTCGGCTTATATAGGACCGCCCCGACCCAACACCTAGGCTTAGGCCATGTCTGGGCTACCTTTTAACGTTTCAATTGCCCGTTCCGACGTGAAACAAGTGAGTTTAGTGTGGACCAGGCTCGCTCAGGCCTGAGGCATGTCGACTCGGCGCAAAACACAGCCCGCCCCGGCCCACATCCATTTTTACCTAATTTACAACAACCAAACATAAATAAACAGAACAAATGGACTGTGGCAAATATTATCAATCACCACCAACATTGTAGCACATAACAGAGTTACCATTCTCTGTTTATCGTTTTGTTTAGTGTATCTTGTTTCACAGATTTTGATAGGTCAACAAAATCACAATTAATCTTGAGCAATGAGCATATGCATAGTTGAATTATTTTTATTCTAACATGAGATAAGGATACCAATTCAGTTGGATTTATATAGCACTGATACTCAGTCAAAAACCAAATGAGCATTCTCGGTCGAGGTGGCGAGAGATCGACAACTATGACCTTCAAACAAATGAAATGATCTATAGTCTATACTGCAAGAACTGGAATGCTTCGTTCATGGCGGAAAAAATTACCAGGTTCGATTCCAAGAACTGGAATGCTTTGTTCATGTCGAAAAAAGTTACCAGGTTCGATTCCAAGAACTGGAATGCTTTGTTCATGTCGAAAAAAGTTACCAGGGTCAATTACAGTCTTGATTTTAACCAATCTTTTGAAGTTACCCTTGAAATATTTATAACCCCAAAAACTTGCTGTCTTAAAGCTTGTATTTCCCTTCTCATTCATACCCAAATCAAAGTCCCTGTAATTTGCATATGCAGTTCTTGGTTTTTTACTGACATAAGGCTTCATGAACTTATACAGCTTTCTTACCCAATTCATATGCAAATTTTCACTCTTTTTACCGTCTTTCCAACTTGATACATACTGGATCATGTACATAGTACCCTTCCTATGAGGGAAAGGAATCGCGGTATCTGAAATTCTGTTCATCATTCCACCATAAGGAGTGAATATTATTACAGCACCATTATCTTGTTTCAACCTTTTCCAAAGCCCTGTAATTGCAGTTACAGGAATTGGTTTTCTGACAAAATCAGACTTTGCTTTGAAGTATGACCTAAAATTTGCCTTAGCCTGAAGTAAAATATCGAGGGAAGTTCCGTACGGATATCCGCCCATATATAACGTCGATTCAATCCATGTGGTTTCGAGACAATCCTTTCTCGAAACACCTAATTCCGGGAACTTTCTTCCCATGATTTGAAGCAGTCTACTCGTTTTTCCAAGGAACAGCCCTTGGTAATGTATTGTTGCACATCTTATGCCTATTTCATCAGGATCTGTTGCCGACATTGTGACTTTAATCAAGAGATTGTCATCAAATTTATCACATACATGTTGCCATTTATTTAATACCTTGATATCATCTTCTTCCATGGTCTTTTTGATCATGAGATAAGTCACGATAGGTGGAACACGAACCAACTTGAGTTTCCAAGCAATAATGATCCCGAAACTTCCTCCTCCACCTCCTCGAATTGCCCAAAAAAGATCTTCTCCCATTGATTTCCTGTCAAGAACCCGACCATTCACATCTATTATACGGGCATCTATAGCATTATCAGCACCAAGACCGAACTTTCTTAGCAAAGATCCGTATGCTCCTCCTGTAATATGTCCTCCCATGCCTACACTGTTATACATACCAGCAGGAAATCCGTGAACTCTGCTTTTTTCAGAAATTCTGTAATAGAATTCACCAACTGTTGCACCTGCTTCAACCCACGCTGTTTCATCTTCGATATCAATGGTGATGTTTCGAAGCTTGGCAAGGTCTATAATGATAAAAGGGTGGTCAATTTCTGATGCATAAGAGACACCCTCATAGTCATGGCCTCCACTGCGGATTCTTAGGTGAATTCCGAGTTGTTTTGAGCATGTTACAGCTGCTTGAATATGGGTTTCCTGTAAAGGGGTGAAAATAATGACAGGTTTTTGTACTGAAGGTAACAAATACCTGAAGTTCATGATAGTAGAGTTTAAAACAGAAGTAAAGGAGGGGTTTTCCGGAGTGAAAAATGTATCGGAGAATGGGATATGAAGCTTGGAATTTTGATTGAGGCATTGTTTAAAGGTTTTGTCAAGAGTTTCTGAAGTTGCAGAGGAAGAGGATAGCAGGGTTTGAACAAAAACCAGAGCAAGGATTGAGCTTTTCAGGGAACACATCATGTTGGGTTATGGATTGCTTCTTAATGTTTTCCAAGTTGAAAAAATGAAAACTTATGAACTCTTTGAGTAGGTACAGCTGACAAGGAAGGTTAGCAATACATCCTTTTCAAAACCCTTTTTAAGATGAAGGAATCTAAACAAAATCAGAATAAAGACGACTCATGCTTTGTTTTGTTCCCCTTATTTTACTTATTTCAGGAAAAATAAAAATAAATTCAGATAAGTTAAATTCAGGAAAAATAAGGGTTGACCATGTTCTGATAAGTTCTAATAAGTTTAGATAAGTTCATGTAAGTTCATATAAGATAAGTTCGGAAAAAATAAGTGAAATCAAGTGAATAAAACCCACTTAAAGACTTAAAGTTAGAGAATTATAACAGTATTCTCGTCGAGGATTACACATTCATACCAAGTTAGAGAAGCTTGGAGAATTGTTAACTTGTTTCACTCTATGATTAGCCAAGATAGAGTTAGCTTCCTAGTAAATGTACTTCAACTTTACCTCCCAATCATTCTAGCAGATAAATTGTTGTCATATAGTGAGTTGGTCACAAAGTTGAGTTAATTATTTGATTGGCTTACTAATATTAGTTGTCAATTAATACTTGTTTAATCGAATTTGATTAAGTAATTGATGGAAATTAATTGATTCGGACTTTTAATTGATGGAATGAGTTTGACAACAATTTAGTGACGGGGAGAAAAAGACATCCGAAAGCAATAGCTCTATTGAGTATAACTTACTAAATCCCATCATTAAGTTTCTAAAACCAACCTAATATAGTAATATCAATCACAAAGATCTATGAGCAACGTTTTCCAAACTAACCATCCAATTTCTTTAAAACTGTCACCAAAGTTAGACATCGTTAACTTACTAAATCCGAACCGCTAGTTTCTGGTCTGGATTGCATCCCGACCCTGCTGGTCGGGCCACTGTTGGTAAGACCAATTAATTTACTTTTATACCAACGTAGGCCCACTTGGCGAATTTCCCTAGGTTCGTTGTAGAGCTCAAGAATTATTGAGTTTCAAGATTTAACAAGTTCAAATAAACTCTACGGAGTAGAAAGTTTATACAAGAGGAATTCGGATAAAAAGCAAAATTCCTAAATGTAAGCAACCAAGCATTGATACCTCAACAGTAAGAGGAACAAGTTTCCCAATATCTAAAGCATGTAAGGGATCGGCAAAGCACTAATAGTGCATGACCAAGAAACCACTGAACCAATGTATAACTAGAATAAACGGAACAAAATTACGTTTACAATTATGAAGTTGAGTTTAAATAATAATCTTTAGATTTATATTATATACCTGGATTTCACGACCAGAAGACCCAATATACAAGATACTTGAAAGCAGACACAACGATCAAACAGGTCGAAGGATATCCAAGGCAACTTCCTTCAGGGATGGCATAGTTTCTCGCTGATGTACACATATATACTTCTTTCCCGCCCTTCTAAGAACCTGCCAAGGCCCGGGATAACATCTGCAGTATAATTCGTACTTGATTAATGCAAAATACAAACAAGCAGACTTCTGTGAAATTCCAAACTACTCAGAACTAATGCAGTTTTTTGGCAACAGACCTGAAAAGAGTTCCACCATTTCGTCCTTTAAAATTATGGATGTAATACACGGTTTCCATTTTTGGAAACAACGTCTTGGTAAGTGCAGCCAACTTGGGGTAAAAGAATGATGGGTAGTCTATAGCCCCTTCTCTTAAGGAAAACAGTTGCTCGGTCAAATTTTTATCAATGCAAAACAATGAAACATGTTCAAGATTTCATACATTTTAATACAGTAGTTAAGTACGTGTTTGTTTGGTCAACAAAGATTTAGTTGTGGAGATTTACATAAGAAGTTGAAGTACATGTTAAATGGAAAACTCTGATGTCTTTTGGTTGATAAAAACACAGTAAGAACAACTTCCTGAACAACTCCATACTATTTATTCTTAGATAAAACAACAACACGACCCGCCTAGAGCTGTCAAAGCAGGTCATCGGGCCGGGGTCGGGTCGGGTCTCTGGTCATGATCAGGTCGGGTTGTGTCGGATCACTAAGACAAAAAAGGATAGACAAGCACTTAAATTAATGAACTAGTGAAGCATACACAATTACTCATGTAAATAAAGGATACATCCAGATCTTATTCGATCCAGCTCCCCATTGAAAACAATCAATTTCCTCGAAGTGTTGGCGACTGCTTCTTTATAAAGTTCCTCCACTACAAGCATCTCTACATTCAAACAAAAACCACGTCAAAATTAGATCATCAAATTCACTAAAAGGAGAAAGGCATTTTATACAGGATCTACCATTGACATTGAAGTACGGGTATGCAACTAGGAAAAGCTCATCTTCTGGCTGAACACGATCTGCCATTTTGACTTTTGTACCAAAACCAAAATCCTCAAAAAAGGATGGCTTAGTCAGGTAATCTAGTTTTAATGCAACTCCTTCAAAAACCGATGTTCTCGCAAATGTTACTTCATTGGCTTCTGGGAAAAACTAGAATAACAGAAGCAAAAGTTAACCTAGTTGAACTGAAAGAATTACTCATAAAAAGATGTAAAAAATAATGTCATTTGACACAATAAAAAAACTGCCATTTTATTAAAAACATCCAGCTGAGAGTCAGGAGACTTGCAGTGTCTAAATTGTTAATGTGTATTCTGGAACTACCAGCTCTGATCGACAATAGTAGTTTTGCGTTGTTTCATTTTCATTTTATTCCATGTTCAGTATGATCTTCATGTGTACCATTTCACATCTACTATTAACATTTATAAAAATGCCAGCAAACCCTAGAGATCTAGTCTGTTTTTTTTTTTTTTTCATTCATCCAACGAGTAATCAAGATATAGGTACTGAGGACTCCATGGAAGAAGAAAGAAAGAAGTCTAGCAAATCCCATTTCTTCTAGTTCAACTATTTGTACATTAGCAGGCCAACAGATTCAGATAGAATGTGTTTTCATACCAGGATCAACAAGTCTTATGTATTTCAAGGAACTCTAAGTATTATCCAATACGTTTTCAGTTAAATGCCAAATAAACGTTTTCAGTTAATTGCCGTTTTATTACATTATAGCTCCAGAAGTTTCAACATTTTCATAATCAAATAATTGGGAGGTGTGTGAAATGAAATTTGCAAGTTATCTCATAAATTTAGGAAGTGTTTAACGAGAAATTTGCACATTGACAATCAAGCAAAACAGACTCCAATTACTATAAGAGAAGGAGACTACATATAATTTTCCAGAAACATTCATACTATCCTGGTCCGAGTGGCTTTTTCTGGAGCTATAAGGCGGTCACAGAACTCACGGATCAACTGCATGCTCCCAGTCATTTCTATACCACCTTCACCATCACCTGATTCAGGGATCACAGAATCATGCTTTAATACCAGCCAGGCAGCCAGTGAGCAAGAAGGAGTTAAAACAAAGCATGCATGTCGAACCTGGCACTGAGTCTAATCCAGAAGTTGGGAACTCAATTTCCTGCATAGTGTTTCTGTTAGACACAATACTGTAGTTTCTTGGGCAAAAGAAAAAAGCAAAGAAATTCATAAACGGCAGCACTAACCATCAACTGTATATTGTCCTGCATTGCTGATTCAGTTGCTTCTTTCGCCTGTCAATTCACAACCCAGAGGGAGACGCAGAACGTTAGTTTGCAAAATGATAACAGTTAACTGATTAAACTTGTAACTTGTAAGAGTGTAGATTCCAGATCATAACATATTTAAAAAATAAAAAATAAAAGGGAGACCAGCATCTCCATTGAGCAAAAAGAAGCGTGTCAAAAGCCTTTAAAAGGATTGCAATTATAGACGTACAGGCACAAAGAAATTTGGCTAAACTAGAAACAAGGGATTTGGACCATGTTAAGTGCCAAAATGGGAATTGCAGATAAATTGATGAGATGAGACATCAAACGAAAACTGGCTATCATAAGGACATAACACAATAAACTTGTAGTAACATTTGAGTTTAGGCCTTCAAATCTCCGAAAAGCAAACTTTTGTCCCCTCTGCCACAACGTTGATCTTGGCATATGATTCACAAACAGTGGAAAGAAGACGAAATTCCAAGATCTAGCTAACAGCCAGTATGAGACAATACATCAAGGTAATAGCCTGTAAAATGGAGTATAATTGTACATTGTCAAACAGAGTATAGGACTATGGGCTCAACAAAAAAGTACTTGTGGCAAAAAGCTTTACACTAATGAGGTGGGGATTGTTCTGTATAGTTTTCTAGAGTAATATAAATTACAGCCGTTAAGACTTATATGCACCTTTTGCACCATCTTCAAGGGATGATGGAAAAGGCATGAACTTGATGTCAGTAATGCATTTTTATGGCTGATTTACTGTTGATCCATCCACAGTCCGGAAGTCAGAAGTCTACGTATGAACTAAATCAAGCATCAAAATTATCTGGATACAGTATATGAAGCTCTCATAGAACAAGCTAAAACCCTTGATTACCATTGCAAAATGGAGACCAAACTCCTCTTTATTACAGTATCTGAATTTTGCACCCAATCTTAGTGACTAACTGCCACACTAGCACTCTGTTGACTAACAGTGGCAAGCTGAATTTCTTACAAGTGAAACTCAAACTCAAACCACCACATCTTCCTTTTGCAATGTAGAACTGAATCTCATGATATCACCTTAATTTCCTCATTCAATTCAAAATCACACAATAAGCTCTCTAAAATACCAAATTCCTAAACCAACTCATGAAATGCGCTCTTATTCCTTTTGATTGCAGGCCACTAATGTGATCGAAGTTGGCTTCCCATCCAAAGAAGAGTTATTGAAAGGTTCAAAGCCACCACCCATATCATAAATGAACCGGGCAAATTCAATATGGCAAATCTCAAATTTCCCTTGCTAAGTGTTCCCTAATTTATTGATTTGGAATCAACAATGTGGTTTGTAACCTTATAGGTCACAGTTGGCTTAACTAAACTCCTACCCCTCTCAATTTGTTCTTCAAGAAAAGTACACATTACAAGTTTATGGTATTCAGCACAACCTATAATCGAAAGATACATTACATATCCATCATAAGATACATTGGCAGTTCAATTTGGCAGATACATTTAAAATCGAAATATCCACAAACTTTGTATCAAACAAAAAAATTAAATTAGTATTGGGTTTTAATAAACCCCAACAGGCAACAGCAGCTAAATGCGAAAACTGAAAAGGAACATAAACCCTAAAAATTAATAAATAACAACTGGGGAATTAGATTAATTACTTGGCGAAGAAGGTCGGGATAATCTGTCGGAAAAGAAGTGTCGGAAATCGAAACATTAGAAGCAGAAGCTACAAAAGTAGGATGATTGATGCTTCTTTTCAGCTTCAATTTTGCAATTCCGTTACTTTGCCTCGATTTGAAAGCTCTATTTTTACACAAGTTGTTAATCTCAAAGAATCGCCATTTTCCAACCTAATTATTCGATAACTTTAAAAATTAATTCATGGATAAATGGATTAAATTATTATTTTCTGGAAAAAATAAACTTACAGTTGGATGCGGGTAAGTTGGAATTGCCGTCGGGATTTTGGCGCCGGAAATCGGCATTCTGTTTTCCTAGAGAGAAAGATGAGTAACGGTCAATATTATCTGTTGATAATTCCGGACTTGTGGTCTTTTTTTTCTTTTTCTTTTTTATTTTTTTATTTTTTTATTTTAAGGAATGGGGATTTTTAAGGGGATTTGGTAAACAAATCTTGTCGTATTTTTCAGGCTTTTGTATTTATGTATTTATGAATGTATTACTCTTTCTGTTCCGGAATACTTGCACCGATTTGACTTTTTGCACTATTTATATTATTTACTTTGACCCTATTTTATTTATAATATATATGAAAATAAGTGTTCACATATGATATATTGTTGGTTTCATCTTAATATGTATTTTTAAAATATTAATATTTTTTAAGGTTTTATAATATATAATTGAAAATATTGATGGTCAAAGTTGTACATTGACAAACTTGTCCAAACAAACCGTTGTGAGTATTCCAGGACGGAGGGAGTAGTTGTCTCACTTGTCGTAGGTTTTTTGTATTTATGAAAATATATTTTTTGCCTATTTAATGTGAAGTTGTTAATTTTTTTAATTAATTATAATTCAATTAAAAGTTTAGTGGTCTTGAGTCAAAGTTGTAGAAGAAAAAATAAAATTTAAATAAGAAGTATGGCAAGTAATGAAAGAATAAGAGATTATTCTTCGTTTGACGAAGATCGATAATGCACATGATTTAAGCCTCTAAGGCATGTTACAACTATTAGTGTATCAAAATGAGAGATATGTTATTTTTGGTCTAAGGTTCTATAACTTAACTAGCTTTTGGTCCGTTCTATGTACGGGGTATATTTATAAAGGTATGAATGTATAATACTTCACTAAAAATTTTCACTAATAATTCTGATAGTTCGTAGACAAACTAAAATTTCCAACATATATTGGGTGGAACGATTACTTTTATGGAATATATTATGAGCTCCCACAAGACCACAAATACATTCTTAATTTAGGAGTATATTTTTTTATCCAAGGGGTTTTGAAAAAAATGAGAATAAGATAAATATGCTAGTACGGAGTAACTAAGTTAAGCATATGTATTCTTTGGATTAAATCAAAGAAATTCACAAATCTTCAATATGCTAAGAAATTCACCATTGTTGTTTGTTGGATTAAAAGTTGCCAAGTATAAATGAAGTTACGCACCCTACCCTTTGCATCACAATCAAGAAAACTACCAAAAAGTAAAATGACCTAAGTATTAAGAGTTGTTGATCAAGCTAACCAAGTGTGATAGGTCAATATTCTGGAAAATATCAAAGACTACACCATTTTTTTTATAACTCAAAATTATGTTTATAGAGTTAGGGGTGCGATAGTAGTAGATGTCATACAGATTCCAAAACAAAAATGCATCCATATTTGTCGATTTTTAAGTCATTTGTAAAAGAACTTGAAATATGATGACGATTGAGGCAAGTCAGACAATGGGATACAAAAAAGATGCATCGTTGATTTAAATTAAATGGGCTATAAAAAAGAATATAATGATAACATTAACTAATCTCAACCTCATTAGAAGAAATAGTTTTTCAGAAAACAATGGGGTGGACATGAATTAGAAGTTCATAACATAGTTTTAACTTCCACCCACGTATAGGAAAATAGGAAATTCTTCAGAGTGAAGAAATTTACGGAGTAGCAAAATAAGTCAGAGAGGAATGTCGGTCGTCTATAAAAAATTGTAAACATGTAGGTTTAATAAATAGTCAAATTCACACGAGAATTGTAACCATCTGAAAGGTTTCTCATTCTTGATTCACCATAATCGTCGCTAATGTATTAATCAATGTCTCTAATTAAATTGTTCTAAATGGTTAAACTATAATTGAAAAGGGAATGATGAAATGTTGAGGTGACTTATCTACACTATACATTAAAAGGCGTTTCAAAAGAAGTTTACATGACACGTGGCGCTCTGCTTATTAGTCATTCACTCTATGCGATTTCCACATACATGAAAAAAATGTGAAATTTATTTTCCATAAGATTTGAACCCCTAACCTCGAGTTTAAATAATAAAGCATTTACCACTATAACATGACGTGTTTCATGTTATCATTGCGAAAATAAAAATAAATAAATGAAAATGTTACAAATGTGGTAACCTGGGGCATCGCCCGGGCCCAAAAACTAGTTATGTATTAAATGAAGAATTGGTTATGTATTCTTCGGCACGTGTCTTCTAAGTTGTGATGATTATGTGTCTGCCACGTGTCTTTAAAATAGTGTTGCTTACGTGTCCTTAAAATGGAGTTGATTTTCTTTTTTAAATACTAGGTATTGACTAGGTATTGATGTTATAATGATCCATGCTTTAATTAGATCACCTGTACCCTAGAGTAAGTGTTATCAATTGTTTTAATTAATTACCAATTGCCTGTTGGTTCAGTGGTGATTGAGGTTGAACTTGGTAGGGAAACCCCGTTTTCGACCCCCGCAACAACAATTGGGAGGGGACTGGACCTATCCACTCAAAACTCGCCCCCAAATTCGGATTAGCCTTAAAGGTGAACCGTTTGGTACACCAAAAAAAGATATGACAGTGAATTTTCTGCTAGCATATTTCTTTAAAAGATTTTTGTATACCATCTACAATCTACCTCTTTCACCCCCTCTTTATTTTTCTCAGACTACACTACTAGAAAAAGGACATTTAACAACGAACAATTGCGTCGTTAAAAGCCTCAATTTTCGTCGTTAAAACTTGTAACGACGGTTATGATGTTCGTTGTAACAGATTCCGTCGTTATTGGCTTTAACGACGATGTTCGTCGTTAATAATTAATGTTTATTAACGACAAATTATAATTTCGTCGTTAAGCATTAACGACGGATGATCGGTTCGTCGTTAACAATTAACGACGGATTACCGTTTCGCCGTTAACAATTAACGACGAAATCACAATTTGTCGTTAATTATTAACGACGAAATCACAATTCGTCGTTAATTATTAACGACGAAGTTATAATTTCATCGTTAAAAGTTAACAACGAAACAGTGATCCGTCGTTAATGCTTAACGAAGAAACAATAATTCGTCGTTAAATACTTATTCACGATGATCAATTAAGCAATAACGACCAAAAATACCCTCGTAAAATGTCATCCCAACAATAAAAAAAATTAAATTTTGGCAATAACAACGAACTATTATGTAGTGAACATTACAATCATAATAACATTATTTACATTTTTCAAAACACCTACATTTTCTCTATAAAACAATATACAAAACTATAAATCAAATAAAACATATGAAAATTTCGTTACTCAAAAAAAAAATTGTAAATAGAACTTCAAGTTATGTTAACCCAACAATCACATCTTGTTGTCTTTAAATTCTAATAAATAAATAACTCATGTTCAAACAAAAAGAAAAAAATAAAATCTAAATAGTTGAAGTGTCCTCTCTTGGAGCCTTAAGTCGTAGTAACACTTCTTTAAATGATTTAAGAACATCTTCAACTGAACTCATGTAGCTCTTAAGTGCATTGTTTTCTTCTTGTACTGTACCCACACAATTTGTAAGAACCAGATTTTGTTAGTTTGCTTCATTCAAACTTAGATTGAAGTACCTCTTTTCTTGGTTATGGTCCTGATATTTCTTTAAATGTTATTCCTTCTCCAAAACCCAAAACCCCATCACGAGACTTCGACTTAAGCAGCTTTTCTGATATCCATATAAAGAAGCAAAAAGAAGTTAAATATCATGGCATAAGAAAGTAAAAATAAAACAAAAAAGGATATAGATGAAGAAAAAGTACCTGTACGTGGAAAAGCTAGTGTTAGTTCTTCTACCATTATTTTCTGAATTTTCCTCCTACAACACATATAACCATGGAATTTAGTAGGAGAAGAGCAAAAAATAGAGAGTAAGAGTGCAACATCAGTTTGTGTAGGATCAGGTTATGGATGAAATATGTCAGTTTGTGTTGCAGTATTATAAATCTGTCACTCATACCCTCCCCACTCCCCAAATATGTCAGTTTATGTAACAATATTATAAATCTGCCAGGTTCGAAACAACGGATGAAGGATATACTCAGCTACTATTGCTTGTATACTTAGATACTACAAGATAACCAGAAATGAAGATACAATTTATTTTTTACGATATACAAAAGAAAAGAAAAATGGAAATGCTGAAAAACTACAAGAGAAAACAAAATTGTGTAAAGAAAACGAACCTTATATACATTTACCACCATATCAAGCCCAATTTTTCATTCACACCCTCTTACCATATTTAGTCTACGTTTGGCACGATCAAAAGTTATTCCTTCCTGCAGAGTCCATGGCATAGCATTCATGCCAGGATCCAAGCTGCAGGACCCCCTTTGTAATGCCTTCAGATTCACTAGAGGCACGATTGTTGGCCATCCGTGAGCACACTACATAAAGAAACTGTCAAAATAAACTCGGGCTAAATCTGCAGAACGGAACCTAGAGATCCCCATGGTTTTGAGACTTACTTGAAAACATAATTATGTTCGCTTCAACTCTTCAGCAACGAGGGAACATTCAGACGCATGAGTTTGTCCCCAAACATAATCGCACCTTTAGAATAAAAATCAAATAGTAATGTTACTAATGGAATATTGGCATCAAGGACTAGTAACATATCCAAGTCATGTAACCAGACTATAATGGGCGTAGGAAGAGCCCACGCCACGCCTGAAACCCATATAGACTAAAGTTTATTTTACCTTCAGGTAGAAGATATAATTTTTATTATCTCCTATAATATTTTTTCTGTAATATATATACATTTTCCTCTTACCTTACTTTCATTAATTCCACATTCTCTTTCTCGTTTTATTATCCTTGTTTTTATTTTAACTTCCCGCTCCTTTCTGGTCTGATCGGTGACAATGACGATCTCCTACGACGATTCATGTTAGCCGACCCCAAAACAATTTGGGACTAAGGCTTTGTTGTTGTTGTTGTTGTTGTAGAAGATATAATTTATTTTAAAGTCCTTTATTTACTTCCAGATAGAAAGCATGGTTTTCACTTTTCAATAGTAGCATATAAATTTGTTACCTGAAGGAAACGCCCAACACTTTATGTAGTTGAGTTAATAGGGTACAATTCTGCAGTGGAATAGGGGATATATATTTCCTTTGTACAATTCCACCCATACCTAGGTCTTAATATACATGATTAGCCACTTTGTGACTAAACTACAAGTCTACAACTAATAACAGAAAACATGAAAGATAATAGGTTAGGCATAAATTAATTCAATCATCAAAATAAATTGTGGGAACTGTAAATCAAAGTCGGTTAGTGACTCTAAACAAAGTTATGTGATAAAGAAAAACACTTCTTGATCATGAAAACTTACCGGCAGAGCTCGAGCATGTGAACCTATTAAATCTGAAAAATATGAACCAAGTTAACATATATTCAAAACTAGTACCCGCAAAAATATCACTCAAAATTACATACTTGAACAAGTTAGATAAAGAAGATTTGCTTACTTATGATAACATAAAAAGCCAAAACTAGCTAAACCTCACTGCCTGCTCTAATGACAGAATTAACCCAACTTCGAATAAAGAGTTGGTTGTAGCTTGTATTTTGGAAGAATACAACTCTGCTAACCTATGTCCACCACGTCTATGCCACAACACCACCTCGTTGCTAGTCAACTGATTCTAGCAGCCCAGCAAAAGTTCATTTATATACCACTACTTTTTAATCAATTACAAGATGTACATAAATAATCAGTAAAAATCAAATCCTATGTTCTTCCCTGTGTAAACCCACAATTAAACTTGCCATGTGGATCAAACTCATTTTTTGTAAGCAGAACAAAAGTTAACCCATCATGGAAAAAGCCAAGTATGCTAAATATTAAAATAAAAAGAATGTCCAAGAGAATCAAGAAAACTTCAAATTCACCACAAAAGTTACATAATATTGGGACTTAAGATGAAATTATTATAAAGACACCAAAATGAGAACACAAGATATAAATGGCCATCATAATAATAGAACCTACTATTTAACCAAGATACCTATAAGTGGTGGATTTAATAATTGGTTTACCCAGCAGCTCACGTAATTCTTGTACTTTATTTGACACATTTGTGAAACTTCTTGTCTAATATATTTTCCCTATAAAAACTACTTCAGCAAAGCAAGAGATGAAAGTCTTAATATGACCAATTCTAAAAGGAAATATATTATGATCAGTAGTACAGTAGAATTAGATTCTCACAAGATAATTTAAAGAGTTTAGTTGGTCTTTAATTTGAGGAATATCTTCAGATCATTCTCTGGTCTCTTAATTCGACCCATCCATCTATCTAGAGGCCTAGAGCTATGTCAGTCCAATAGATTCTCACTCTTTTTTGCGTATAACAAGTAGTAAATGGAGTGTGTTTCCATATTTATACTTGTATTACATATGTTGCCTCTTCTAGTCTATACTGTATGGTGTTTCTAATATTATGCTATGGAATATACTGTTGCATGCTCCAGTCCCGTGTTCTTTATTCAGAATATCAAGCTAAGTTGTACGGTGTACGTCATATTTTTTTTATTCTTCCCCCTTTCCATTCATGTTTAGGCTGCGTTCTATTCACCTAATTTCTACTTATTTTTCCTGAACTTATGTTATCTGAACTTATCTGAACTTATTAGAACTTATCAAAATTTATTTTAGTTATAAGATGTATTTGGCCAACCCTTATTTTTCATGAACTTATCTTATCTGAACTTATCTGAACTTAACTGAACTTATCTGAACTTATTTTCCTGAAATAAGTGGAAATAAGGTGAACAGAACATGGCCTTAATGTCTAGAGTCACCTTGAGGCTTTAAATAAAACATGGGAAGTGCGGCAACAAATTTAAATTTCAACCCAGAGTAACTTTTCAGAATGAGTATTACATATTTATCACTATCTAGCCTATAGTTATGAGTTACCTAAGTTAACTAAGATTAGAAATAATCCCAATTGTATACTATATGACAAACACATTGCAAGGTTCTGCCAAAACCTTACGAGTCAGAACTAGTTCTCACAGTACGTGATACGGACTGATGGATTATAAGAGAAGATGCATGCTAAAGATCTGGAAGTCTCATTTTCAGAAGAAAATGCCTAGATTAGTCTGCTTATTATTCCTGCAAGTATTGAGGAACTTTTTCTTTTTCGGTGTTCCTCATCAGAAATTCAATGCGGCATAAGATACAACAAGAGCTAGTGTTTTTAGGGGAAGAATTGTTAACAAGGCCTAAAAAATTAATGCTTATGGTCAAAACTTGATTATATATAAAAAAATCCATCGTTTCCCTTCTTATACAAAACTTAAGAAACGTTGTATACCTGACCAGAAGATGAAAAGGGGAAAAAAAATCTATATGAGGAAGAAATAATATTGGTAACTGCTTAGCATGAGAAAATGGAATATTAGGGGAATTACAGTCTAAATTCTATCCAATATTCAAATTGCAATTCAAAGAAATAAAAACAGTAAATTTAGGATGATAAAAGTACAAATCTACCTTTGCATCCAACAAAAAATCCTAATTCCTTTCAATTTGCACTTCCAAGGCAATTAGGCAGTAGAATATATTTTAACTCGTGAGCCCAGAAGGGGAAATAATTATCTCATCACAAATCTACTAACAAGAAACCTACCAACAATTAACAACATAAAACAACAGGCCGAAAATCAATAATTCATTTGAGATTTTTTTATTTGTGACAACTACTCATCTGAGATTCAATCACCTATTTTTCGTTTTGCATTTATCAGAAAGAAGAATTTCAAGTCGCAAGAACAACTAAAGAAGGATTCAATTCACAACAATTAACGTTTAGAAACAACCGTTATCCGTACAAATCAAAGAAAAATTAGGAAATTACCAGAATTGTTGCGGTCGATGAAATTAACAGCTAGATCTGAACCCAAATTCATCGATCAATTACACCAACGGGATAAATAAAGCCCTATATTACATTATTAAGTAAAATCATTACTGGAAGTAGAAAAAAAAATCAGAGGAAGGGTATTTGAGAATCACGATTGGAGGGGAGTTCAACCGAGGATTTTAGGTTAAAGGAGAGTAAAGTTTGAGGTGGGCTTCGAAAATACTTTAGAAATGATAAATAACGACAGACAATTTTATTTTATTTCTACTTTTTATTTTCTTGTTCACCGCTTATGATGAACTGATTCCTTCGTCGTTATACAATGGGGCGCTTGTAACGGTAACGACTGTATATTGCGTTTGTCGTTGTTATCTCGTCGTTATATATTCATTTTCTAGTAGTGCTATGACGAATCAGACCAGATTAAACTAAAAACTAGAAAAATCAGATTACACCTGTCACCCGATAAAAAAACAAAGTCTAAAACTATTATTATTATTATTATTATTATTATTATTATTATTATTATTATTATTATCAGGGCCGGTCCTGACATTTTATGGGCCCTAGGCGAAACAAGAAGAAAAGGCCCCCTTCTTTAAAAAAAATCTACTATTAAGAATTAGCTAGTGAATTTCGTTAAATTTTAATTTATTTTCCAATACTATGTATAATTACGTTAATCAACCAAATAATAGGAACTAAGATTCTGAAAAAAATAAATAAAGAAGAAGAAGAAGTACGAAGTACTAATTACTCCGTACAAAAAAAAAAGGTATGCTAAATATTTATACTTCGTATTTTACTTCTACAATCAATTTAATCATATACTATTTGAGTCTATTTTATTAACACTGTCTTATTAAGCTTGAATCAACAACTAATGTAATCACAATATTTTATTCAAAACAAATATTTACTACTAGTATATATTTTGATATTTTTGTTAGTTTTATAATATTGAAAATAACTCATTAAAAAAAGAATATAGATCAATAGAAGATATCCAGATAAAAAATGAGACAGACTTATCTTCTAGATAAGAAACCCAAACAAATTTCCATGAAAAGAAAAAATACAAAGAAATAAAAAACGAGACACATTTATCTTCTTGGCAAGAGACACAAAGAAATTTCGATTTTAAAAAAAAAACACAAAGAAATTAAAAGCTAAAAGAATAAAAAGTAAAAAAAAAAAAGTACATTTTAAAAAAAACACAGAGAAATTAAAAGGCTAAAAAGCTAAAATTCTGCGATTGATGCTCGAACCCGCGATGCATGCATGCAACTATAAAGCAACAACCACTACGCCACATTACCGTATCAAGTACAAACATGCGTGTTTTGCTATATGTACAGAATTATAGTGGTTCAGTTGGAAGATTGGGCCCCCTTTCGGCCTTGGGCCCTAGGCGGGCGCACTCCTCGCCTATGTCTAGGGCCGGCCCTGATTATTATTATGGGAAAACACCAAAATGTTACAAGCTTAACAAGCTACAAAGATCAAGTGAACTATTATTATTATTATTATTATTATTATTATTATTATTATTATTATTATTATTATCCTTCAAAAGAAGATAGCTTTTCAGGAACATAATCATAAAAGTAACCATGAAATCATGATTGAAAATCTTAATGTATCCATTTCCTATCATTGTCATATTGTTTATGAGGAGCGCTTTTCCTATTGTGTCCCTTTATTTCATTGTCTTACTGTATAATTGTATTGATTTACGCCATGTTTTTCTTTTGTTGAATTTTAGTTCACTTCAGTTCAATCCAAGATATAATTCATTTCATCTTAAAAGAATCACACTTAATCAAAAATCAAAACTTAATAAAGTATTTTCTTTATAAAAAAGGGAATTATTTTCAATTTCCAAATTCTCTTATACTCCATAAGTTTGGTAACCTTTCTTCATCTTACGCTTATAGGTACAAATTGGAGTAACTACGTCCACCAATTTTTTTCTTATACTCTAGGCAACCCAATTCCTAATTCACATCACTATTCACTACCAACTCCATTAAATTTTATTCAAAGTTCACCTCTTCCCCGTTTGTAATTTATACTGCTTTTAAACTCATTTGTTAAAATAAAATACTTCTTCTGTTTCGAAAATGTCGCACCATAGTTGAGTTTTACTCCTCTAAGGCTCTAACCCTACTCTTAATGTCTTAAATCGTGTGCAAGTAAAAATTATAAAAAAATAATATTTAGAAAATATATATCGATATGAATCTAATATGACCCCAAATGACTAAAATTTCCTGAGGTACGAATCACAAAAAATGGTCAAAGTCGTAATTTGAATAGTATAAAAAACAAATGGTGCATATTTCCGAAAGGGAGGAAATATATATTAAAAAAAAAAAAAAAACTCCACCAACCTCTAGTTGAAACCCCCAAACTCTACCCTTTATAAACCTCATGGGAGGAAAATAAGAATATTACAAGCATAAAAAAGCCCACAAAATTAGTTATTTTTTTCTTTTTTGAGGCCACAAAATTAGTGTAGTAGAGAGAATCAAATGGCAAAGACTAAGGTGCTTATTGTAGGAGGAACAGGTTACATAGGAAAGAGAATTGTTAAGGCATGTTTAGCACAAGGCCATGAAACCTATATTCTCATGAGAAGGGAAATTGGGTTAGACATTGATAAGCTTCAAATGCTCCTATCCTTCAAGATGGAGGGGGCCCGCCTCGTCGAGGGCTCGTTCTCCGATCACGAGAGCCTCGTCGAGGCGGTGAAGCTAGTCGACGTCGTGATCTCGACTATGTCTGGTGTTCATTTTAGAAGCCATAACATTTTGTTGCAACTTAAGCTTGTTGAGGCTATTAAGGAGGCTGGAAATGTCAAGGTATATACGTATGATCTGTTCATGTTTTAATTTGATTTTTTTTTTTTTTTTTTTTGACATTGGATGAAATTAAAGAAAGAAAAACAGAAAAAACCCTAAATCTAATCGGGCTCGAGAGGGTGGAGAGTGGGAGTAACACCATTATCCACTGCAGATTTTACACGCAAATGCGCCTAATGAATCAAAATTTGCTCATAATTCGTAATATATCAAAAATATAGTAGTATTAGTTATTGATTTATTGAGGAAATGGTTGACACTTGACAGTGGTACAATCCATGACCATCATGGTTATGAATAAAACAAAAAACCTAGTATATTATGCGATAATGTTCTTTATTTAAGTCCTTGTTTGAGAATCGATTATTGTCTTTTTATTTTTTTTGTTTCTTTTTCAACTATTTTTATTTTTGACCTTTTGAGAATCAATTATTGTTTGTTTTTTGTTTTGTTTCTTTTTTCAACTTTTTTTTTTTTCTTAAATGGAGTATTTTTTTCCAATCAACATACATTAATTGAAACAACTTACAACACCATACATAAACTATTGAGTCATTAAAAACCTTACACTGCACACAAACACAAACTATTAAAACGAGCTTTTTTTTTTTTAAAAGGAAAATTAGTGCCAATTTATTAATCTAGGGACAAAGCGTCCGACAAAACATAAGGAGAAACCTCACATGGACTATGATTTTCCCAAATTTATTCCGTTCCAAATGGCACTAATCTAGCTAGGTGATGGGCTACAAAATTACCCTCCTTTTAACATGCGACACGAGCTTTAATAGTCGATACAAACCAAATTAAAAGTTGTAATCTAGTACATCAAGGGGTCTTAATTGATTGTTGGATGAACCTCTCATGTTTAGGCGACGATGAATATGAAACCGGTCAAAACCAATCTTACTAGTTGTTTATATTGAATGTTTATGTTGATTATTTGACTATTGATTGTTTTAAGATATGTTTGACTAGTGATTGTTTAAAGTATGTTTGGCAAAATCATAGGTTGGTTCTTTTATATAAAATGCCCTTAAAAGTAACCAAGGAGTAACGACGTTGGCATGTACAATATATTTTTTCTCACGGTAATACTAGTTCACTCAAAATGATCTATTTTTTCTTCGTAAATTTTCATTACTACTCCGTATCTATTGTCATTTGAGAAGTGGTATTGGGTGAAAATGTAAATTTATGAAGATTACACCATTTTGAGATAAGTTTTATTACCACAGACATTATGATGAGAAAATTTATGAAGAAAAACACCACTTACCAAATGACACTTAAATTTATTCTTGTTCCCCCATTTATTACCAGCTACCAAACTGACATTAGTAAATTATACAGTACTTCGTATATCCAATCCTATTAGGGATTACTCCAATTAGCTTGTGTGCTATTATTTCCTTCTTTTAACATGTTACATGTACAAGTAATTAGTAATATGTACTACTTGAGCAACAATAGGTGCAAATTCATTCATGTCTCACTCATATAACGACTAATGACTTAAATTTGCGTGCATGATATTAAATATAAAGAATAAAAAAGAACGAAGGGAGTAACAATTAATGGTGCAAATGATGTTACATATATGTATGAATGTATTTGTAGCGTTTCTTGCCATCAGAGTTTGGCATGGACCCAGCAAAAATGGGACATGCACTTGAGCCAGGAAGAGTTACATTTGATGAGAAAATGATTGTGAGAAAAGCAATTGAAGAAGCTCAAATCCCATACACTTATGTAATTGCTAATTGTTTTGCTGGCTATTTTGTGGGCAACCTTTCTCAAATGACCGGTCTTCTTCCTCCCAAGGAAGATGTTTTTCTATATGGAGATGGCAATGTCAAAGGTACTTTCTATTCAACCTCTTACTCATAAATCATACTCCATCCGTCCCTTAATACTCGACCTGTTTTGATCGGACACGTTTGTCAATGTACAACTTTGATTATCAATTTCTTTAACTACAAATTATAAAAACTTATAAAAATATTAATATTTTGAAAATATATATTAAGATGAAGCCAACAATATATTATATACTAACATTTGTTTTCATATACTAGAAACAAAATAGGGTCAAAGTGAATTATGTGAATAGTGCAAAAAGTCAAACTGGGTCGAGTAATTATCTCCGTTGAGAAGGAGGGAGTAATTATCTCCGGTTGTGATTTAGTAAAATGTGAATTATGCACTCAGGTGCACAATGTTCACTGTGCACCTTGTTTTTAAATGAACATATAGTTCAAATTCAAAAAACATATATACTACCTCCGTTCTTAAAAGTTCTTTACGCCTTGAAATATGTGTCCAAAGTATGAAAACTTTGACCGTAAATTCTCACTATTATATACATCAAAATGTTATCATGTAAGATCTTGTTAGATTGGTCTCGATATGTATTTTCAGAATATCAACTTTTTATAAAAAAAAAATCACATACGGAATTAGATATATTATTGGTTAAATATTGCACCAGAGTCCGTGTGAATAGTAAGTGTAAAGAACTTTAAGAGACGGAGGTAGTAATTCAAATCAAAGAACATATGGTAAAATATTCTACTTGTACGTGTACATTGAAATCATACTACATACTTCATACTACCTCTGTTTCATAAAGTTTTTTACGCTTTGAAAAATGTGCCCAAAAATCAAAACTTTGACCCTAAATTCTCACTATTACATCTATAAAAAATTATCATAAGATATCTTGTTAGATTTGTCTCAAAATGTATTTTAAAAATATCAAATTTTTATAATTTTTTGCCATACAGAATAGGATATATTAACGGTCAAACATTGCACCGAAGTCCGTGCAAATAGTAAGTGTAAAGATCTTTTTGAAACGGAGGTAGTATTAATTAGGTGTCCAATAAGTGTTCATCACAGGGCACAGTAAACAATGTTCACACCCGGGTGTATAATCCAAATTTTACCGATTCAATCAATCACATTACTAAATAGTTCAGATTAAATGAGACACATAGTGTAATGTACTCCGTAGTAAATATATGTAGTACTAGTATTAGACTATTAGTAGTAAATTTGATGATCTAAACTTAATTGTATGATAGCATGCTTCATGGACGAAGAAGATGTTGCAACATACACTATCAAAACTATAGACGACCCTCGTACTTTAAACAAGACAATTAACATCAGACCTTCTGAAAATATATTGTCTCAAAGGGAGTTGGTTGAGACGTGGGAGAAACTCACAGGAAAGGAGCTTAACAAACACACCATCTCCGCAAAGGATTTTCTTGCCCCTATGAAAGGTAAGATTATCAATTTACCATTACACTTGTGAATTTATAATACGGCTTATCCTAATACGGGTGTTTGGGACTCGTACATATAATAATAACATTGTATACTAGTACACTGACAATTTTGTGTAAGACCGCCTTATCGGAAATACCACTTTAATTGGTTAACTAATTATTTTCATTTCTTAACTAATTGGTTTCAGTTTTTAACTAATTAGTTCAAGTGCTTAACTAATTGGTTCAATTGCTTAACTTATACGACATCAATGTGGTATGTCTTTTGTGTAAGACCGTTTTATATAAAAGTTTGTACTGATACAATTACGAGTATATTCTTAGTATCCTCTATTACACCTCTTAATCTGTGCAGGGGGACCACGTGCAAGTTAGTTCTTAAAAACTCAAAATGTTGACCCGACAAACTTTTCATAAAGATGTCGGCTACTTATAACTCAATAGGGGACTTAATCTCTACTCTCCTTAATAAAATGATAATCTATGTTGATATGTTTGCTACAATCATGCTGAACTGAATTCACTGCAAGAAAGGACACAATGACATTATCACATAATAACTTCACTCATATACTTCGTAAATAGTAATATCATACACTACTACGTACAATTACAAGTATACACTTACTATATTCTATTGACATTATCCCGATATTTAATAAAATTGGGATGATTAAGTTTGTTGTATACATTTGATAATTGTTTAACATTTGATATGAATATTCAGATGGAGAATATGCACACCAAGTGGGAATTGGACATTTTTACCACATTTATTATGAAGGTTGTCTTACTAATTTTGAGGTACCAGATGATGAAGAAGCTTCCAAACTCTATCCCGAGGTTGAATACACACGAATGAATGATTACTTGAAGCGTTATCTGTGAAAAACAATACTTCGTACGTACTGCGGTCTAAGTAGTACTTTCTCCGTCTTTTAATACTCGCAACGTTTGGACTTTTGCCACTATTCATATAATCTACTTTGACTATTCTTAGTGCTTTTTATATAAGATAAAACATAGTAATGTGGAATCTTGTTAGATTCGTCTCAATGTGTATTTTCAAAATATCAACTTTTTATAATTTTTGCATAAAGAGAATTTAAGATATAAATGATCAAAGTTAAGCATTGGCATGCGTGAAACTAACAAACGTTGCGAGTATTAAAAGACGGAGGAAGTATAAGATGTTCTTTTATCGATCGATGGTTGTATTGCCTTGTTTGTTTCTCTTGGATTATGAACTTTCGATCACTTGGTGTTTATTGTACAACTTCTGTAACCCTAAAGATCTTAAAACTCCAAGTTTGAACTATCTTTTGGCTCGGCTCTAAAGTTCATGAATGGGTTCGAGTATGTCTAACGTATTTAGTATTTTCTCAAAGTTCAAAAATGGTGTGTGACTCACCTTATTTCCAATTATTTAAAAAAAAAAGTTTAGATAAGTTCAGAAAAGATAAAAGTTCGTCACCTATGTACAATTTATAATTACAATAAGTTTTGATAACACACCACGAGATGAAGGAAATAAGAGCTACGTGAATTCAACTCTATTAAAAAATAAAATAGTACGGAGTAATTAAGAAGTACTACTAACAAAGTTTGATTCATATCAAATTTTTGAATTTACTCACCAGATAGAGAGTATATAAAGATGGTTGTGGGCCGGGCTTCAGTCGATCCCATGGGCCGTAGGCCTAAACGGGCCAAGTCCACACTAAACACACTCTATATAAGGCCCGTCCCAGGCCCAGGGGCCCTCAAGTCGGCCTGGATCAGGCTGACCTAAGCCTAATTTTACTAAAGTCAATGTGCTTTGTCGGGTCTAGTCAAATCGTGATGTGCCTTCTCGTGCTTTTCCCCAAAAAATATGCAATTCAGGCCCGATCCACGGCCCATGACTTCGTTCCGGGCTATGCTTTTGTGTCGGGTCAGGTCGGGCCTCATGTCGGCCAGGCCCACGGCCATCTTTAAGAGTATGATTGCTGCAAATCTGCAATACCTTGCCTCTCAGTCTCTGATGCTACGGAGTATGAAAATGTACTCTTACTTCGTACTCCGTATTATTTACGGAGTACTCCGTAGTTAGTAGAATGTATATTGTCAATACCAGTGAGTCAGTCACTTTTACAGTAAAGAAAAGGAGGCTTTTTTGCTAATTTTTCTCAGATGTTTCTCTTGAATTATGTTCTGCAGCATCAAAGATTTTTGGTTTTGGATTATGATGTTCTAAAAAACATAAAATTAGGTCAGAATGGTTCAGTTTATGTGGCTGAACTTCGACATTTTTTGCTAGACTAGATGTAACATACAACCAGCTAAGATTAAAAATGTGGGATGAAGTAGGTATGTTATTGGTCTCGTGTTTTCTTCTTTGCCATTGCATTGATTAACAAACTCTACTCTAGATGATTCAAATAACACAACTAAAATATTGTTATAACCACCATTCTACATTCTATTGAACAACACACCTCGAAATGTGCCTATGTACCAGTGCAAGATAGATTTTGTAAAACACATAGGAGTATGATCAACAATAACAGTTGGAAAACATAGAAAGAAGTCAATAATAACCACCCACCCATAAACAGAATCTGAATATATAAACAGATTTCTTCTAATCTGAAGTAATAGAAATTGAATGGCAAGAACCAAAAACAAAAACAGGAGTGACATTATGAATAAAAGCTTTAATTAAGTACAAGTTGTACAACAATACCCTTTTGATCCTTAAACAGTACATCCCAAAAAAGTATTAGGGGTTGGTTTGATTGAAATCAATCTCCCTCCACATTCTAAAATTTTAATTTAGGAGTAACGTTACTCCTAAATTAAAATTTTACCAACTGAATTGATTAACATCCCGGAATTTACCAACTGGATTAATTCCCGGAATTGATTAGGTTTGATATTGATTAGGATTGATTAACATAGAAATGGATCGAATTAACATCCCGGAATATCTATTATGGCAAACACAAATCATTCCCTAACAAACCTAACCCATAAAAGGCCTACGCTCAAGTCTCAACATGACCAGTTATCGGAATCCTTAAACAGTTAAACCATAAGTGACTCAAAGAACTTGTTATTGAAATTTTGTCTATGTGATTTCAGTGAAACCCTTACGGCCCCGTTTGGTAGTTGTCTAGTCGATAATAAAGGGTGAGAATGAGAATAAAACTAAGTGTTATTTGGCAAGAAACACATCATAAGTCCATGGAAATTTATGAAGAAAAAACATTGATTTCAAGTGAACTAACATTTACCACGAGAATGGATATTGATTTTCCTTACAAATTCATTTCCATTGACACCATTTATGTCCGGCTACCAAACGAGCTTTTTAAGTGAAATACTGATGTGGTTAACATGTACATACTTATGCTGGCAGAGCAACAATAACAGTTGGAAACACAATAACAATACTACCATTGTGCAGTACTAAAGCAGTACCAGCAAATGTGATAAACAACCTGAATAAACAAACAGATTATTCCAACAATAACAAAGACCAGAAACAAAAACAGGGTGATTTAGCAACTGTAAATTAAAGTAGTAGATAGTAGGATGAAAGTGAAAGCATTAAACACTTACATAGTCATCTGGGGAATGTAGGAACCGGAACAGGCGTAGGCCAGTATTGAAGCTCAATTATCTTGGAAGAATCTAAACAATCTGGATGCAATTCGCCTAAAATCTTCACACAAGATGACCTTTTATCACACAAAACCAACTTATTCTTATTCCCACCAGTTGACATATAAAACAATTGCGTATTGCAAGGGTGTAATCCGATCCTACGAGTTCTACCCATTACTGAAATTGATCCAGAATTATCAACACACCTATTTCTGATCCCCTTCCACAAACCTGGTAACAACAGATCATTATTAGTATTCTCAATAAATTGATTGAGATCAAGCTCAATGTAATGAATTGTCACAACCATGCCCTTTTTATTATCATCACTATAAATCGGTTTAGATTTGTCATAGACTGAAATCAATCTCCCTCCACATTCAAGCAGTCTTCCTCGTGAATCTGGTAATGGTAGAAGTATGGCTTCAATTGTAGTAGGAGTAGTAGTAACCTTGAATGGATCAAACATCCCAAAATACAGATTATGGCAAAGACAAACCATTCCTTTACAAACCACACCTTCAAAATGCAAACGCTCAGTGTAACCACAACAACTAAAACTGCAACTGCAACTGCATTTACGCAGAGTCAATGGAATTCTAAGATTGGCATTTTTCCATTGATAATCCTCAGAACAGAAAACCATCAAGTTTAGAATGCTGAAAGGGTCGTCTTCTTTGGTGTAGAGAATATTAGGTTTAGGATGAAGTACCACAACCCTAAACCTGTAATCGATGCGTTCTTCAACTTCATTATAATTAGGATCTTCACAAATCAAAGCAGCCCAGGAAAGGGCGTGATTAATTGGGGATGGAGTTGGGGGAAGAACAACCCATTGCTTTGTAAATGGGTTACATATTATGTAATTATGACTATGATTATTATTAATACCATCTTCTCTCAAGCATAACACTAACACCAAGTCCTTGAATGTCGAAACAACTTTAAATTGAAAAGGAAGGAAATTCAGGGAGAATTTAGGAGAGTTGAATACCTTATGATTTGGGGATTCATCATCATTGGTTATGGTTTTCAGTTGCGTTGTGCACAGAAAGCTCCATGGAAGCTGTTGCTGCTGTAAAGGGAGTTTTTTCCGCAGATTGTTCTTGTGATTGAGGAATTGAATCACAAACTTAGGGTTTGATAGCAGAGATAACCAACGTTTAGATACAAATTTGGAGGTAATTACAGATTCATAACAGGGAAGGCGAACAAAAATCTCAATCAATAACTTGTCGACAAGATCTTCAATTGTTGTTGCTGATGAACAGTTTTCCATGGCGGGGTTCGGAAATCCAGCGGAGGAAATTGACGTAGCAATTGATTTGAAAAACCCTATGTATTTATAGTCTGGAGTTAGGTAGGACCTGAACAATTATGGTTATCGGATAGTCCAATAGGCATGGGGTTAGGCCGTTAGGGTCATGTCAATAGGGTTTTATCGGACATCTATCTTATTAACATGGCGTTTATTGGCCGGTACAATTATGGTTATTGGACATAGCGTTTATTGGACTGTATAATTATGATTATTGGACATGACATTTATTGGACGGTACAATTATGGTTAATGGACAGTCCAATAGACATAGGGTTAGGCCGTTAGGGACTTAGGGTCATATAAATAGGGTTTTATCGGACATCTCTTTCATTGGACATGGCGTTTATTGGACAAGGACAGAGACAATATTGTAGACAATATAGGAACCACTAATGGGCATAAAAATACCCCTAGGTAGTTGTTGCACCTTTAAAGATGAAATAATGGCACTACACACGGGCTTAGAATTAGCTAACAGTCTATGCATACACAAACTTCTGGTTCATTTGGACAATATGTCATGTGTACCAGCTATTCAAAGTTCAGATCCAAGCAGCGGAGAATGCTCTCACATCATTGATTCATGTCGCTCCTTAATCAATGGTAGTCAATGGGAGGTCCATGTTTCTCATGTGTATAGAAAAGGAAACAGAGCGGCGGATTGGCTGATTGCCAACCTGGGAGTGACTCACCCTCATGGAATTGTGATCCTAGAGGAGATATCTTATGCCCTTCGTAGTATTTTAGATGAGGACATTCGAGGTGTAGCCTTCCCACGACTCATTCCTCCACAGCTAACTTTCTTTTTGTTATAGCTTAGTTTCTATTCTTGTTGTTTTGTCTGCTTCTTTGGAATTTCTTTCCCCTAATGAATAAAAAAAAAAAACTTTAAAATACCCCTAGGTGCACGGTGCACCCGGGTGTACGTAATAATTTTCAAAAATATAAGGTCAAACTCATATCACAATAACCATTTTACTATATAATAAAGTAATCACCATAAGATTTTCCGAAATACACGTGTTACTTTCTTAGCAAAAAAATTCCCGCCTAAATTTTTTGTTTTAACAATTTTTTCTTTCTCCTTTATTTCATATAATTTTTCTGCATTTTTAAAAAAAACAAGGTAGTTGTGATACATATCTTGACCTTTTATTTGTACCTAGCCAAATATTTGAAGAGGCAGTTGCAAGGTTTTTAATTTCTTCTTGATATTTGGCGGTCAAATGATAAATAAAATCAAGTTAATTTTTGAATTAAAATAAAAATCCTCAATTAATTATAAAAAAAACAAAGTAACAATTCTTATAGAAACGCGTACCGTTCAAGATGGTATGATTTTAAAAACTTTTTTAAATAAAGGATAAAATCCCTCAATTAAAAAAAAAACAGATAATTAAATCCCTATAACAAAATGTCTACACCTAGCTTCTTTTTTGAATTGAAAAGAAAAAGTTGGTTATTTTTTTGTCTACACTATATTAATGATACCCGTTTATTTACAAATTGTATTGCACCGTTGTTATCCGAACAATATTCATTGCACCGTTTGTATACGCAAAAGCATTGCCCAATCATTTACAGAAAGTAATACAATATACTTGGATCACTCTCGTATATTCCGAATTTAACACAAATGTATTTGGATTATTGATCAATAGGAATGAGTAATATGATTTTTTGTTTTCATTTTCCTATTTTTTACAAAATTAAAAACCAACATATGAAAAACACAAATAATAGTTGGAAAATCTCTAATCAATCATCGGTCTAAAACAGGAACGGATCGTAAACTACGATCCGATCAAGTCTCCATACCAACTCTGGGTAAACTCTGGGTAAGTAGTTGGCATACTAAAATATAAACCCTTTGATAGACTCTCGTAGTCTGTCTGGTGACCGACCGGTACCCCTGGAAAGTCCTGAAATAGTTGGAGAATTTAAGATCTTCAATTGTTGCTGATGAACAGTTTTCCATGGCCTTACAAAGGGGTTCGGAAATCCAGCGGAGTAAATTGACGGAGCAATTGATCTGAAAAACCCTATGTATTTATCGGACATAGGGTTAGGCCGTTACGGTCATGTTAATAAGGTTTTTATCGGATATCTCTTTTGTTGGATATGGCGTTTATTGGACTGTATAATTATGGTTATTGGACATGGTCTTTATTGGACTGTACAATTATAGTTATTGGATAATAATTGTACAGTCTAATAGACATAGGGTTAGGCCGTTAGGGACTTAGGGTCATGTTAATAGTGTTTTATCGGACATGTCTCTTATTGGACATGGCGTTTTTGTAATCACGCTTTTGGTGTCCCCATGTAAAAAACTAAAATACTCTTCGGATTTCACTCTTACCTATTATTGAAAATCTGATTATTATTATTTTAAAAAATTGATTAATTAGTCTTTTTCACGGCAAATAATTACCTATATTAGCTATATAATCTTTGATTTTATTATGTTAATAAATCACGTCAAATAATTACCTATATTAGTAATATTTTTTTTATTATGTAATCAATCACGACAAATAATTACCTATATTAGCTAGCTAATTATACTCCTGTATATTAGTTGTCAAATATACTCCTACAAATCAATCTTCAATCAAGCAATGTAAGTAGTATATATTATGTGATTAACATCAATGCAAAACACATAATTCCATTAATTTCTGAAATATAGGATTCATCTTTATGTCATTTTCTGTACGTTAGTACTACAATTTAGATTTTTTCGTCATATAGTACATGTATTACATTGTTTCACCATGTAAATTCTTTTTTTATCTAGAGATTATTATAGCTAATTTTTATTCATATGAGCATTTTGAACAAATTTTCTAACATATTATTTATTGTGATATAACACAATTTTTAGTTTTTATTTATCGCACGCATAGCGTGCATATAAGGCTAGTCTATAATACTACGAAGGGCTGAAGGTATCTCCTCTAGGATCACAATTCCATGAGGGTGAGTCACTCCCAGGTTGGCGAGCCAATCCGCCGCTCTGTTTCCTTCTCTATACACATGAGAAACATAGACCTCCCACTGACTACCATTGATTAAGGAGCAACAGGATTCAATGATGTGAGAGCATTCTCCGCTGCTTGGATTTGAACTTTGAATAGCTTGTACACATGACGTACATATTGTCCAACTGAACCAGAAGTTTGTGTATGCATAGACTGTTAGCTAATTCTAAGCCCCTGTGTAGTGCCATTATTTCAGCTTTAAAGGCGCAACAACTACCTAGCGTGATTACAAAAATAACCCTCCCCTCTTGGCTTATATAATCGAGATGAGGACATTCGAGGCATTGCCTTGCCACGACTCATTCCTGCACAACTAACTTTCTTTTTGTTATAGCTTAGTTTCTGTTCTTGTTGTCTGTTCTGCTTCTTTGGAATTTCTTTCCCCTAATGAATCAAAAAAAAAATATATATATATATATATACCCCTACGTGCACAGTACACTCGGGTATACGTAATAATTTTCAAAAATATAAGGTCAAACTCATATCACAATAATCATTTTACTATATATTAAAGTAATCACCATTAAATATTCCGAAATACATGTGTTACTTTCTTAGCAAAAAAATTCCCGCCTAGATATTTTTTAAAACAATTTTTTCTTTCTCCTTTATTTCATATAATTTTTCTAGATCTTTTTTTTAAAAAAAAAAAAACAAGGTAGCTAGTTGTGATACATATCTTGACCTTTTATTTGTACCTAGCCAAATATTTCAAGAGGTAGTTGCAAGGTTTTTAATTTCTTCTTGATATTTGGCGGTCAAATGATATATAGAATCAAGTTAATTTTTGAATTAAAATAAAAAATCATACTTCCTCCGTCTTTTAATACTCGCAACGTTTGTTAGTTTCACGCATGCCAATGCACAACTTTGATCATTTATATCTTAAATTCTCTTTATGCAAAAATTATAAAAAGTTCATATTTTGAAAATATACATTGAGACGAATCTAACAAGATCCCACATGACTATGTTTTATCTTATATAAAAAGCACTAAGAATAGTCAAAGTAGATTATATGAATAGTGGCAAAAGTCCAAACGTTGCGAGTATTAAAAGACGGAGGAAGTATAATTTATGGTTCTTCTGGACCATAAAATAAAACTCAATGTAAGGACATTACATACTCTTATCTTAAAATTTTGAATCAACTCATATTTGTACAAGAATTCTTCCGTGAATAAACTAATATGTATATTTCATAATTCTGAAGTACTCAAACTACTGGTTGAGACGACAGTTCGATCGAAAAACTCTTTAAGAGTTTGATAATATCTCATCAATTTTGTGATATTGATATGCAAAACTTAAAGGGCTAGATGTTAAGAACATTATGTATAAGTTCTTCATGAACTCTTCTTATTTGCATGATTCATAACATGCTATTAAATCAACATTATATATATACTTCTTTCGCAACTATCCGCCCATTGGAGTAAGAAACTCCTCTTATAATATTCATAAAGTTGCAAATTCGTCTTACCATTCTTTGGATGCATATTCATATACGACATCATAATAGTTTTGAAACATATATAACTGGATAAATGAACATCATATTAAGGCACTATCAATAGATTAAATAACACTTATCAACAAATTATGACAGTAAATCAAATAGCACTGTCAACAAATTAAAAAGAAACCATTAACAGTGAAAAGTATACCAAAACGTGAACTACCGAATTATCGATTGCGGTGAATGATGATCGACAAAATTTTAAGATAAGAGTATGTAATGTCCTTACATTGAGTTTTATTTTATGGTCTAGAAGAACCATAAATTATATTATACCCTAAGTTGGACAGTGATTATAATTTATCATACATTGTCATGAAAGTATGACTAGAGAAATTTTGATCAACATTGATGATTACTACTACTTATGACCTCCAGAAGAAGGTTTATATATGTCCAATGTGAAAGGATACATTTTGTAATATTATGTACAAGAAAGTATATTATTATTCCAGATATTATTTTCAAAAGGTTGGTGATATAAATACTCACCTAGTGCATACAAGTGAACGTTTGAAAATTCGACTCAAATTGTGGAGAATCAATTTCCAAGGAGCTTCATGTTGCTACATTTGGAAAGTTATCAACGGTATTAGATTTATTGAACTAGAAGATCTCAAGTGATGTATTCATCAGGGGGAGAAAATACGCGTTGCACTCTTTTTCCCTTAACCGTGGTTTTGTCCCATTGGGTTTTCCTGGTAAGGTTTTTAACGAGGCAACATCCCAAGCGTATTATGATGAGTGTTGTACTCTTTTTTCCTTCACTAAGTTTTTATCCCACAGGGTTTTCTTAGAAAGGTTTTTAATGAGGCATCATCTCGATCATGTACATTATAGTTCCATTGTATTGTTTTAGATAATGGACATCCAAGGGGGAGTGTTATAAATATATTGTATTGTGGATGCCCATTATACCCTCGACATCCTTATCCTATATAATGTATGTATGTGTACATATGATGTGGATGAAGAATAAGAATATAACCGCTTGTTTCTCTCTTTCTCCCTCTCCCTTTCTCCCTAATTTTATAATACTCAATTAATTATAAAAAAACAAAAAAAACAAATCTTATAGAAAACGGGTACCGTTAAAGATTGTATGATTTTAACAACTTTTTAAAATAAAGGATAAAATCCCTCAATTAAAATAAAAAAAAAAACAGATAAATTCCTATAACAAAATGTCTACACCCAGCTTCTTTTTTTAATTAAAAAAAAAGTTGGTTATTTTTTGTCTACACTATATAAATGATACACGTTTATTTACAAATTATACTGCACCATCGTTATCCGAACAATATTCATTGCACCGTTTGTATACGTAAAGACATTGCCCAATCATTCACGGAAAGTAATACAATATACTTGGATCAGTCTCTTGTATTCTGAATTTAACACAAATGTATTTGGATTATTGATCAATAGGAATGAGGAAATTGATTTTTGTTTTCATATTTCTATTTTTTACAAAATTAAAAACAACACATGAAAAACACAAATAGTAGTTGGAAAATCTCTAATCAATCATCAGTTCAAAACAGGTCAGGATCGTAAACTACGATCCGATCAAGTATCTCTACCAACTCTGGGTAAGTAGTTGACATACTGAAATATAACCCCACTAATCGGCTCTCGCAGTCTGTCTGGTGACCGACCGGTACCCCTGGAAAGTCCTGAAATAGTTGGAGAATTTGTTGTTCAAGCTGAACAATATCCCCCAACTATTCGCAGAAGGCACGGGTGATTGTACCGAGGAACCATTCGATCTTCCTTCAGGAAGATGTCTATGACATCCCGTCCTCACCGTCAACCTCCATCAGCTCTCCCCCTCTCAAAGCTACTCGGATATATATTGTACCTGCAAAACAAATACAACTCTCAGCCGCAATTGCATTATCACAAAGCAAAACTCTAACAACCAAATTCCAACTCGGTTTTAAGGTTAACATTATGTACCCTTAGTATCACTCTATTAATATTATTATGATATTGATTTTAATATAATTTGGGATGAGTAAGTTTGTTGTGTATAATTAATAATTATTTAATTAGGTTATGACATGTATAACATAGGTGTTACTACTTTTGTTTACGAAATATTATTAATTACTCGTAAACAATAATTTATAAATAAAAAATATTTTTAATGAAATAAAATTGATAAGATACAAATACAAAATATTTTTAATGAAATAAAATTGATAAGATACAAATAAAAAAATGTGAAACACATGAGATACAATTTGTTTGAAAGCTACTACTCTCTTGACTTGACTTTTGAGGTTATTGGTACTAGAATTGTGGTTTTGATTAAAAATATTTATATAAGTATTGTTAAATTTTACAGGTACCATCTCCATAAAAATTATTGAAATAACAAGGGAAAAAAATTATATATATTCATGAAACTATATTTTTTCTAATAAATTAGTCATCTAACAAAAACATAAAATATTTGATTACATATATTCCAATTTCTTCAAAGAAACATTTTATTCAGTATAGATATTTATTTGGAGTTGTTATGATAGAAGTATGATTTTGATTTATTAGATATCTCTCATTCACATTTTTTTTTCTAATCCACTATTGCATGTGAAATTAATAATTAATTGATTCTTAGCATTTATCCGATTTTGGTAGTAAAAATGTGCAAAAATAATTCTGAAGTGACACATATAATTTTTTTATATTATTTTTAAATAAATTATGTAAATAAGTTGTACGGGTATGGAGGTATTGACGTATAATGATACAACGAAATTTCTTTTACTATTGTAGTTTTTTTTGCTAAGTCATTATGTAGGTTAAGAGTTTTAGGAATTTTTTAAATTTTTTTTGTAAAATTATATTATTTTTGATTCTTTCCATATATTTTTCTGGTCATATTATACCCGACAATATAGAATATTAGAAGAAAAATAAATAATTATGTTTTAGAAAAATTAAGAGTTAGAACGAAAATACATTTTCATTATTAATTATCGTTTTAGTTGGTCAAATTCGGACATGAAAAATCCAGATCTGTAGTTCTCATTATCGACAAAGTCCCAAACCTGTCCTTAAATGGTGATGGCGAAACATAGAGAAACAAAATATCGATAGAAAGAGAAAAATGGCGGAAAAATCGGAGAGTGGCCGGCGGCAAAATAAGATAGGGGAGACATCGTCAATTGGGAAGAGGTGGTGGTGGTGGCGACACATATGAGAGATGAAATGTTTGGTGGAGCAAATGTAAGAGAAATATAAGAGGTGAAAAATCTAAAAATGTCCCCAAATTAAACTAGCTATTATATTAAATGGGTTTTCTTTCTATTTTCCTCTTTCCCTTTGTTTTTTCATTTCATTTACCTTGTTCGAACTAAACATCCCCTATTATATTATATACTTTGTATTACAAACGTTTGAGGAGTGAAAATTACCATCAACATTATCTCCAGTACAAATAAAAAAAGTGTTCAAAATTCAACTAAAGACGAGATCATGCTAGAATGCCAGAGGCGAAGCTGCTTTGTGGTCCAAAGGGACACCGACTCCTATCATAAATCAACAAGTCTTGATGTATCTATATTTCTAGTAAATATTGCTCCAGCGTTAAAAATTTTTGTTTGGCAATTATTACATAACGGTCTCTCTACCCGGGATAACTTCTCATATCATCATATAAACATTAATAATAGTTGTCCTTTCTGTGCTACTCCAAGAGAAACACAATTAAGACCATCAATTTTTTCATTGTCCGTTTGTTAGAGAATATTGGGATGCAAACGCCTCAGTTCGATGGCTTGACACTCATCTTCGATCTTCTTCTGTTCTTACTCTTTTTCGTGAACTCCGTAACAATATGACCATACCAGCTAAAAAGATCATAACTTCTATTTGGAGTATTTGGAAAACACGTAATGCTCACTTTTTCAGACAATCTCCTGTCTCATCGGTGCAAATATACAACAGAGCTTTTAGGATCTTTACAAAATGGAATATGCGTACACATCTTGATTCATTAGATGTTAATGTTAATAATAATGCTCTTCAAAGTTTCCACGTACCACGCAAGTTGATTGGATACCTCCGACCCCTGGTATTGTGAAAATTAACTTTGATGGGTCAGTTTGTAACAACTCTGGAACAACCGGTGTAGTAATTAGATACCACCTAGGAAATAATAGTGTTAGTCGAATCTACAATCTTGGAAACTCCTCTCCACTTCTTGCTGAAGCAACAACTCTTCGTAATAGTTTTCTCTTAGCCATCGAAAAAAAAAAATATACAACATGTTTTCATTGAGGGTGATAATTTATTAATCATAAACATTTTGCAGGGAAAAACTCAATGCCCGTGGAAGATACATGTATTAATGAATGATATCAAGCAGCTTTTGAATAATTTTGATAGTATTTCTTCTCGCTACATTTATAGGGAAGCCAATCTCGCAGCAGATTATGTTGCTGCATGCTTTAGATCATCGCATACAAACGCACCAAGAAATTGACCTATACATAGATAGTAAATTTTCTTACTTTATCTTTAGACAAGTTAGGATATGGTCTTGAGAGAAGACTATCCTAACTTTTATTATATCTTTTTTTTTAAAAAAAATATTTCTAGTGAATAAAGACAATGAGATAAGGTCCTCTGATAATGACTGAGAACAAGGGTTTTCTTGTGGAAAGTCAATGATATGGTTCAATTCCCTGATACACATTTCACTTTTCTTCTTTCTTTTCCCATTTTCTTTTCTTCTTTCTTTCAAAGATTATTTCCTTCATCATTTATTTCCCAAATGATACTTACAAAATTGTTTGTCTTTAAAAAAAATTCTTATTTTCTTTATTAATTTTACTGTATTATTTACCATTTCTAATTAAGAAAATTTCTTATTTTCTTTATTAATTTTAATTGGCTATTTTTATAAAATATATAGTTAAATACTACAAAAAAGAATGAAATTGTTGGCCCCCGTCGAGATAGGTTCCTGGCTATAACACTTGAACGTCTAAAATTGTCATAGAAGTTGGTTTGCTTCTCATAAATGAGCCGAGAAAATCGCACATGCAAGGAGCCAACTCAACACCCGGGCCGGGTTTTCAATAGGTTCAGTTAGGAACTTAGGACCGTACCCAACCAAGATCTTTCTAGCTACTAACGTTGTTTTATAAGTGTATGACTCGTGGGATAAACGAACTAAAAGGGCATGCATGATGGGGCTGGGCGGGTAATACAAACGTGAGAACACACATCTTTGACAAGGGGGGAAACTGCGGGTAGAGCGGAAGCTTCGACATGCATTGATGCTCTTAGGTGGACTACTAGTACGTCGGAATGTTAGGAATATAATGGTCGAAACAGATTCGACATTTCTCATAACAGGCCTACGACATGGATTGAGTCTAGTCAAACGTTCCTACTATCTGGACCTTAGGGACATCAGGACAATGAGTTGATGACCGAGTCCTCTTTCCCAATGTCTTAAGATGGATAAAATACGATTTTAAACGGCGCATGAGAAAGCCAGAATGTGCAGAATGTTTTGGGATATAATTTCACTTAGGCTCTGTCTGTTCGATTTTATTTTGTTTGAATTTATATTATCTGAACCTATTTTATCTGAAATAAACTTATTTGTGTGTGAAAATGTTTGAAAAAAAACTTATTATCTCTAAATTTACATTAATGAAACCTTTCTAAATTTATTTTATCTAAAATAAGTCAAATATGTCAAACAAAACTAAGCCTTAGTTTTGTTTTAACCTATAATTGTAAACAAAAAAAATCTCAACTTTTGGAGGAGGATCCAACCCTCTGGCAGCAGCCTCCCGGCAATCATGTGCGCACCGTTTTCCGACACAATTAATCCAATTTTGCTGACGTTACTTCCGAATATTCTGTCCGGCAATTCCATGCATGAAAATTATGATTCGTACCATATTTTTTTTACTACTCACTCTCGGAATAATCGCACTATTTAAATTGAACATGTTCCGGGTGTAGAATGAAAACAGCTGACTATGGAATACTGGATTCCTGTCGAGAGTGCCGATAACAGAATGGATTAACTAGCCTCGGGGGTGGTTCGAGGATCCCCTCCGATGCTTAAGTAAGATTACTGAGAGATTAAGAGATGATTAAGAGATGATTAGAGAGTAAGAAAGAAGTGTGTTTAAGTGTTTGTGTACCTCATAGCAATAAATGAGGTGCTCCTTATATAGACCAATCCAAGGGTACGATCGGGTAGATCCCTTGTGGTTAGATAGCGACCTGTTGATAGTGACCCTTGGTTGGTTGTATTCATGATAATGCCGGAAGGGGTCTTGCAAATAATGCCGGTAGAGGATATTTACCTAAGATGACCAGATTACCTGCAGGTTAAGTTTACATACGGGGAGTTCTGCCGGTACCAGGTGGTGCCGGTAGGACACCCCGTACAGAACACACTTTTGATTTTATAACTTAACCCATCAACATATTTAACTACATAATATAAAAATTTATACAATATATTAATATTTTAAAAATATATATATTAAGATGAAGTCAATCATATATTACGGAATATATACTACTCCGTAATATTTATTTTTATATACTAGAAATAAAATAGGGTCAAAGTAAATTATGTAAATAGTACAAAAGTCTAAACGGTGTAAATATTCTACGGAAATGATAAAGGTCGCAACATGGGACCTTTAAGCCGTGTTACAGTGGTGACATGGCACGCCTATGTGTCATAAATGTATTTGGAAACTAAAATATTTAGATTATATGACCTATTATACATGTCATAAAAAAGGTAGGAATATCTTAATATTCTAATTTACAAATTGAATAATATAATTTTTTATTTCAGAAAAATAATTCTAATTTGTATAGAAAATTAGAAAAAATACTTTTAATTATTTATATGAATAATATGATATAGGAAATTAAAATAAAAAATACATTTACTAATTTATACTTAGATTAGTAAATCATTACAGGCAATAGGTCATATAATCTTAACCTATGCGACTATTGACACTTGACAGAAGTTTATTTCAATGAGAGGCAACCTATGCGATTACATGCAATCATTACAGGCTACCAAGGTTAACCGTACATTAGAAAGTTACATGTTATAAAATTGTTGTACACTTCATAATGCAAGGAAGCCTGTAATGATTGTACATTTCATAAGGTTAACCAATTAGTAAATGTAATGATCGTTCCATACAGTGATACACGTTACCAAGGTTAACCGTACATTAGAAAATAAAAAATTAGGAAAATGATTTGTCTTTATTGGTTTACTGGGTTCTTCTTCTTCTTCTCTAGATGGGATGATGATAATGGTGCGTGACTAAATTGATGTATTTTTAAATTAAATAGATGTATTTTTTTAATTGCACAAAAATATATTATTAAATTATAATTTTTAATATTTTAATGTGTAATTTATGAGATGAAAGGAAATATATATTTACTATGAATGTAATAAATATTTGTTTTTTTTTTTTTTTTTTGAAGGGAAGATAGCACGGGCATTTTATTAGCTCAAATCAATTTCCGCCAAAGTTGTGATACTTTGGGGAAAAACACCAATACAAACATATTCAGAATTATCACGAGTATCCCACCTTGCCACTAGATGAGCTAATAAATATTTGTTTCCTTCTTTGTATTGATTGCCTTATTTATATAATTTCATAGTAAAAATATTGAATTGATAGTAAAAATAAATTGATGACACAGCCTACATGGTGCTTATTTGTACCAATGAAATGCCGACACGTAAGATTGCGACAACAAAATATTGTCGCAACTTGCGACCTATATCATCGCCCAATATTTTAATACGGAGCAAGTAGAATATCACATTATCTATATACTACGTACAAAATAACCCTTCAATTCTCTAACTTTTTCATTAACCATACGATTCATTTCAAACCCTTGTGATTAAGTAATCTATGGTATTAAGGCATTAAGCCAATGGCCTAGAAAATAATCGTGGACAAGACAACATGGCATTGCTTCTTGCCGCCTCTCGGTTTTTTCGCCGTTTTTCTCTCTACATGTTTTTTTTATATATATATTTCTTTTTTTTATGTTATTTTATTTCTTTTGTTGTTTTGTTCCTTGTTGGGAAAATTGTCAATTATTATTGCATGTGGGATTTACATATTTATATTAAGTAATGTGGTAATGATTAAAAGAGATTATTACTCCTAAAATTAGATATGAATAGGGGTAATTAAAGCATTTATTAATACTACATTAACTTGTACTCCCTCCGTCACGGAATACTTGACCTGTTTTCCTTATCGGGCCGTCCCTTAATACTTGACCTGTTTCTAAAAATGGAAATATTCTAACAATATTATATTATTTCTCACTCCACCCTTATTAACCCACCTACTCCCTACTCCATACAAAAAATAATTAAAAATTCAACCCCTACTCTCCCCCAACCCCACCTCTTAACCCACCTCCCACTAAATACATTAAAATAATACCCCACTATCAACTACTATCTATTAAATTAAATAAGTCAATTCAAGTTCGTTAAACTCTGTGCCGGTCAAACCGGTTCGAGTATTCCGGGACGGAGGGAGTATGAAGCACTCAACAATCTAGTTTATAGCTTGGTATATCGTATGTAGTTATGTACTTAAGTACCTAGGTTTCCCATGTTGATTAGTTTCATATGAATCGATTAGTGCGATACTCAACTTCAATAGAGAATTTAGAGAGGAAATTATATTTTTATTTCCAAAAAAGACATAAGCCAAATCCCTAAGGTAGAATAATGCAATCTTGTAATCAATGTACTCCTTGGCACGAGGCTTAAAGTTGAGTCCTCTCAATAAACCAAGTGCATTTTAAGGAATATTCCATTTATCCCCGATTCTCCTCCCTTCTGAAAATGAAAGTGAAACGAGAGAGCCACAAAGACAACAATGTAAAATGATGGACTACCATCATTGAGAACTTTAACTAAATCTCAATGTTGCATGCAAAACTAGTTAGCCTAGAGACGATGGCAGTTCTTGGCCAAAAAATCATGATGGGTCAAAGTTTAAATTCAACATCTTACCGAGTATATATGCATTTAATCAGTATATATGTCACCAACATACTATATACTATTCGCAATAGTAGTCTCTCCGTTCCACTATGATGTTCCAATTTAAAATTTTGATACTATTCGCAATAGAAGAGAATCTTCTAAATTATTTACAATCATAAGAAAAAAACGTATTCATGTGTGATTTTGTTTGATTCGTCTCAATGAATACTTTGATAATATCAAATATTACTCCGTATATTTTTGGCTAATGTATAATTAGAGATATGAATGATACAATATGTATTGATAAACATGAAAAGTGAAAATTGAAACATCATTATGGAACGAAAATAGTATATTTTTAACTTATGTAATTAATTAATAGTTTCATAAAACTTATTAGAGGCTTGACTTTAAATGACATCGGTAGAAGAACCTCCCATGTCTAGAGGGTTAAATTGAACAAGTGATCATATGCATGGTTTCATGAGTCATGACACATTGACACTGTCGGTCAGCTCATGATTATAAAAAGAAACCTTCATTAATTATTAATTTCTTTTAATTAATAAATAACAGACTTTGTCTTCCCTAAACCATATACAAATACAGTTCTCTGAATCTTGTACAATATCCAAGCAACACCACCGTTGAATCCATGTATTTATACATAAGTTTATATTTTCTGTCAGTATATATCTCTCAAGATTACGATTCCCCACCCTTATTATTGTTAATTCGATCAATTTTGTTTTTAATTAACCATGAAAAGTACAAAGTTAGATATCCTCTGATCCTTAATTACAAAATTAGTGCTAAATTATTGTAGAAATGTTTTTGTAAACTGAATTTGGGTCTATAATCTATATCTTCATGAACATATATAACAAAAGAACCGTAAATCATATAATGTAAGGTATGACAAAGGCTATTATTTGTATCCATGTGCTCGATCATAAATAATAAATTACAAGCTAAAGTGCATACTCTCTCCGTCCCATTCGACCTGTTTTGGCCGGATAAGCTTGCTAATGCACAACTTTGACCATCAATTTCTTTAACTACGTATTATAAAAAACTTATAAATTTTTTAATATTTTGAAAATATATATCAATATGAAGCCAACAATATATTATATACTAACATTTGTTATCATATACTACAAATAAAATAGGGTCAAAGTAAATTATGTGAATAATGCAAAAAGTCAAAACAGGTCGAGTATTAAAGGACGGAGGGAGTAGATCGTAATACGGAGTAGTATTTTTGTTGCATATGTATTTGTACAAAGTTCAATAATCGGGTTGTCGCATTATATAGAAAATTACCTTTGAAACAAATAATGTTACACAGAGTATATATACGTTGCAACTGGTTGTACATATAAAATTATCTTTTAGGACTATAAGTATATGATGATGATGTAGCATAATAAGTGATTATGTTATTATGGTCCGGGCCGTCCGGCCTTACAATAAAGTGATTATCTTTTGTGTTAGAATATGATTTGAATCAGTCAAGTCGATCTCCTTCGAACAATCTACCACATGGGCCTCGTTGTCCGATCATCTAGTTGGGGTCTAGGGACGACACATCCTGGTTTAAGGGTTCGAGGACGCAACATGCATGGTCATAACTTTGATATAGTTTTTAATTTATACTCCCTCCGTCCCTTAATACTCGCACTGTTTTGACTGAAAACGCTTGTCAATGCACAACTTCGACCGCCAATATCTTTAACTGCATATTATAAAAACTTTAAAAAATATTAGTATTTTGAAAATATATATTAAGATGAAGCCAACAATATATTATATATTAACATTTGTTTTCATATACTAGAAATAGAATAGGGTCAAAGTGAATTATGTGAATAGTGCAAAAAGTCAAAACGATACAAGTATTAAGGGACAAAGAGAGTATTTCTCGAGATCGATCAGTCATATTAGTGAACGTAACAAACACATTATTAGTGAACCACATGAAATGTACGTTATATTTATTATTTGTTTTCATTAATCTTCTTACATCCAATTATAACACCTAGTTTACTTTTGTTTCTTGATTGGGTTGACCTTGTTAGTTGTAACCCCTCGATCATTTGTAGCATTGTACACAAAAAAAAAACATTATAAAGGTTTGAACTTAGGGGGGTTTACAACTTAAAATCTTAAATATATGGAGAATGGAGACAAATATATTTATTTTATGACAGAGAAACATACGGAGTACTATATATATTAAGCTAAGTGCCTAAGGTTACATTGCTTGTGAACTTAATTTGTAAATTAATATATTGTGTGATCTAAAACATTTTATATAGACATATAGAGAGAGAAGAGAGAAGAAAAACAGAGATGGAGGGAGGAATGGGCGGAGTATACGGCGGCGGAGACGGCGGAGGGTATCCGTACCACCACCATGAAGCGTTGGAAGGTGGTGTTTTCATGTCAAGGGACCCAAAACCAAGACTACGGTGGACTCCTGATCTTCATGAACGTTTTGTTGATGCTGTTACCAAGCTTGGTGGACCCGACAGTATGTCATTTTTCACCTCTTTATTTATTTATTTATTTATTTAATTTATGAAATTATCAAAGTGTAATTTTTATGAGTTAGTTTTTGTAAATGTATTTACTTTTGAGAATAGTTTTAGTTTGATTTACTTTCTATAATGAAAATAAGAAATGTAATTGATCAAATGAACTTTCTAGAATCAATCACCATAAGACAAATTATACGAAATTAACCATGTATTTGATCATCAAATCACTAAATTATCGGGAAAGAAAATTGAAAACTTTGTCAAATGTGTTTCAGCCAAGTCAATCAATGTTTAGTATAGAAATTGGAATTGGGATGAAGTATTTATAAATTATTTACCATGAATCACAATATTCAACATTAGGAACACAAATATAAAATGGAAAAGTTACACTTACACACAACAAATTAAATTACGTAACAACTAGTTTTGCCGAGCAGTCCCTTATGGTTGTAACTTGTGATTGTTGTAAGACTTGTAGGTTGTAACTTTCGTCGTTGTGGCATGGTGTTGTAGTACTTCATTCTTAGCTATGTTACTTGGATATGGATATGTGTCTAAGTGTCTGACTCGGCTACTTTATGAAGAAAAAAAATCCTGATTTGGTCCAAAATAAAGTGTCTAGCGTCTGTACCCGTGTCTAAATGTTGAGGATCCGACGCAGATACTTTGAGGTGAAATAAAGAGCCTGGTCATAATTGATTTAGTGAGACTTTAAAAAAAAAAAAAAATTAGACTAAACATTGGTGTAGTGAATGTGGTCATGATCTTCTTATTGGGGTGGTTTATTAATCTTAAATTAAATTGAGAATGAGAATAATTAATCCCATAATGAGGAACATAAAAAAAAGTGGAGTTGATATGGGAACAAAACATAAAGAAAGATACTTTGTAATTGGAGTAGGTGAATAAGCCTGCACCTTAAATTTAAGCATTGTAGTTTTAGGCGTACACGTATACTTAAAAGTTAAAAGACTTTGCCTAACACTTGGAAGCTCAATAATAAATTTAGTTTAGCTATCTATACTAATATATTAAAAGGCGTTGCGAAAAATGTTTATGTATCACATAAAACTCTCCTGTTTATGCCACATCATCCACTCACCAAGGTTATGTGATGTTATTAACAGCCAAAAATCAATACAATAAGGTTCGAACACAAGACCTCAAGTTTGGAGAAAAACTCTCATTACCATCTTAACCAACTACTAATTGTTATTTATCCATACATGTTAATTTATAATACATGTTAACATGAAGTCTAAAACAACTAAATTTTTATGTTACTTCTTATTTGTATAGACTATATTAGAATAAAAATAACAGTTACAATATTAGGAAAACCGTGAATTAAACAATTAAAACATAAGGAAAATTACTTTGCATGGTGAAGGTAATGTACATGTGTAGTTGATGAACTTAATGAATCTTTTCACTTTTATGGTCTACATGTATCTTAGTCAAATATTGAGTTGAAAAAAAATCGAACTTTAGTTATTCAAAGTAGCAACCGGGGCATCGCCCGGGCTACACACTAGTTATTCTTTTATTAGAGGACGGATTAACGAACAAAAGTACATTGAACAACCATGATTAGTGATTACTCATAGATTATTAAGTATGAATTACATGATAAATAACCTTATGGCTAGTACTCCTACCAAATACTATCTCTGTTCCTAAATAGTTGCACCATATATTTTGACGTTTGACACTATTCAGTATTCACTTATATACAAATATTACTACTAATTAATTATGTAAAATGTTTCTCGTATTGGGCTTATGTTAACGTACATTTTAAATATGTTAACTTTTTTATAATTTTACTAATACATCATTGTAACTTTAAAAGTATTAGTGGTCAAAGTTATGAAAGTCAAATGGTGAAATGATTTTGACACATTTTTATGCCAAATCGTGGGTCGTGCCTGTGCCACATTTTTATGGACAAAGCACAACAAAACACGGTAAATTTAGTAAAAAATTGGCTTAGATACGACGGCCCGGCCCGAGGGCACGTAAGCATGTGGCCCGTTACAAATTTTACACAACCTTCTTCAAACGCTATTGACATGGGTCGGGCCGGTTCAGTCCCACGGGCATTGAGCTCAGCCTGACGCCCAACCCAACCCGCCCCACCCCACATCCATCTTTACACGGAAGTGAAATATAATGTTCCTACATACTTGCAGAAGCAACTCCTAAATCAGTGCTGAAGTTAATGGGACTAAAAGGGTTGACATTGTACCATTTAAAGAGCCATTTACAGGTAAGTATAATTACATGATCACTTGGTTATTGCTTCATTTTTAATTTCCCACTAATTTTATCTAAATTATTATTAGTTTAATTTAATTACTCACTAAATTGTTTGTTGATGAATGATGATACTGTTTTTAGAAGTACAGGCTAGGACAACAGTCCAAGAAGCAAATAACTTCTCAAGGGAAAACAGACTCCTTTTGTAAGTTTCATTTCTTTCAATTAATAATTATACTTTGATTTATTTCAATGATTTTGTTCTTACAATTTTATGCAAATTTATTTTTCATGAAGTGCCGGGAAATTCATATTCAAGATACAGCCTTCATTGCTCAGAGGCGAGTACTAGTGGAGCTGGCATCGGTTCGTCAACCGGCAATTATGATTTAGGGTATGTGTTAGACCTGATCATCTATAGCGTGGCCCGAAAAAGTGCGGGTTTGGGCAACCTCAAAAACTATTTTTAGACCAAAGCCGGGAAAACCCGTTTCGGCGCGAAAAGCCTGTACCAAATTTATGGGTTTGGGTATGAGTTTTTGTGTTAAATTCGAGCCCGACTAGAATTTTGATCACATATAATATGTGTCTATGTACCTTTGATCATTTCTAAACAGTTCATTTACACCGTCCCTAAATAACATGCCACTTTAAACTTAAAAACATTGGCAATTTCTAATTTTCTACCATACAAAGGCTTTTTTTTTTGTCGTTAATAACTTGGTGTTGTTAATAACTTGGAGAATCGGATAAATATGTATTGTTCTAATTTATTCTTCTGAATTGAACAGAGATGTACCTATCACAGAGACATTAAGGAGTCAGCTTGAGGTACAGACCAAATTACAAGAACAAATGGAGGTGCAAATTTTTTCAAATCTTATTACCAATATACTTTCTCCGTCCTGCAAATGTTACACCCCCGTTCTGCAAATGTTACACCATGAAGAATTTTACGCTTCACAACACTATACATTGACCAGTAGTAATGTGTTTGATTCTCAATTGGTAAAAGTTATATAAAAGTTGATTTCTTGAAAGTATAAATCATGTTTAATCTAACAAGATCCCACGTGACGAGCTGCATATTTTTTCAAATGTTATTACCAATATACTTTTTCCGTTCTGCACATGTTACACCATGTAAAATTTTACGCTTTCCAACACAGTACATTGACCAGTAATATGTTTCATTCTCAATCAGTAAAAGTTATTTAAAAGTTGATATATCTTGAAAGTATAAATCAGGTTGAATCTAACATGATCCCACGTGACAATATTTCCTTACGTATAAATCACAATTCTCTATGACAGGTGCAACAGAGATTGCAAACAAGAATAGAAGCACAAGGAAAGTATTTACAAGCCATATTATGCAAAGCACAAGAGGGCATTTCTGTTGATCATATGAGCTGCCCAATTAGTACTAATAATAATCACAGTAATCAGGAAAACATATTGTTTAGTGGACATGTTAATAATAATAATAAGGAGATGAAGTCAGTTTTTGATCAGATTTACCCTGATCAGCAAGATTATAAGGGAGATTTGTTGAAGATTAAGCATGAAGCAGCTGCATCAGGAAATTATTGTTCCTTGCAATTGAACTTAAATAATGGGGGTACTACTACTACTAATAACAACAATTATGAGTTTGGTGGTGCTTATAGAAGATAGTAACATGAATTTGACCTAAGTTTTAGCTTCCTAATTACTTTAATTAATTAATTTGTCAATGATGTATATGCATGATGTAACACTATTACTCTAACTTGTAATTAATCATATAAGTATTTATGGTTTTCTTTTCATGGTGTAGTGTATAGTATGAAACTATGAAAGAGCATTATGCATTTATGTGTTCAGGTTAAAGCTATAGCTTATTTTGTTATGGGAATTGTAGAATTTGTTATAAGTCAATCTTTTTAATTAAAAATATAAAAAAAAAATACTCAATAACTATTAACGAGCAATGCTCGAGTCCAAACTTGAGTTCATCAGGGAGCTCCTAAGCTTTAAGCACAACCCGTTCGGCTTATAATACCAACCAATTATTGCGTTTCACCTATATCTATAGGCTATATGTCAAAATATTCCAAAATAAAATCATTACACTAAAGTGTGGAAATTCCTCGAAACTATGTGATTCTTCATTAAACTTCAATTGTTAAATATACAAATTCTTGAAGGATTGAAGTCAATGATAATTTCTTATTTACCTGAATAACTCGTTAAAGTCATTAACTACTTACTCTATATTTATAACGAGTGTACAATAAACTCATCGTGGATCTGGTTACTGTAAACCGATTGTCAAACCATATCCATGGATTCAACTCTAGAAGGGTACCACACCTACAATTTCCATACGTTGTCGTTTTGCTTATGTTAATTGTTTACTTTTTCATAATTATTTTCTCTCTTAAACCTTAAACCCCTTTCCCTCTTTCCCTCTCCCAATTCATCTTTCTAGGGTTTAAGCCCTACACTATGCTTCTTCTAACTCTCAAATTTGAAAATTCCCCCAAATTCTTTGTGCAAATCTCTTAAAAATGGCTGCTAATTACTTGTTTTGTAGAGCTTCTGCAACTAAAATCATCAACTCTTCCCAATTGTTAAACCCTTTAAGCAAAACCCTTGCTTCTTCCAATACTCCATTATCGTACCAATTCCTTAGATATGTTCATACTACATTCTCTGGAAATGCATTTCAAAAAATTCCCAGAAAAAATTCAAGGAATATGTCAACATTCCCTGATTATAATCTCCCGGATACAGCTTTCGGCCTTGATTCTCGTGTTCCTGCTACTATTATCACTGGATTTCTTGGCTCTGGCAAGGTTTATTTCTTTCTTCTTAATCTAACTTTTGTTTGCTCATTTGGAAAATTGAGGTTAAATAAGATTACCCCACTAATTAGAGAGTAATTTTCTTGCTTTATCATGTGCTTTTTGGAGGCATAGGTGTTATAGTTTGAAATTAGTTAAAGATGTTATTTTTTTCCTTTTTATTTTACAGTTTTGAGTGTTATTGTTGTTATAATGCATGCAATTTTGTGCTAAATGCTACTCCCACCGTTCCACTATAATAATAGGTCACATTTGTTTTGAGGTCATTTTTAAGGAATTTGCTCGGAATAAGATTTATGTTTGATTTTTAACTTTTGTTGAGAACAAGCATCTTATTATGATACTACAGATCAAAGTAATCTCAAATCCTTAAAAAAAATAAGATTGTTATGGACATTTTGGCCTATTATTTTGGGATATCCCAAAGTAGAAATTTGGCCTACAAAATTGTGGTAGAGGGAGTATGAGTGTAGTGTATTTGATAAGTTGGGGATTTTTCAGTTACTTCATATGATTAAAAGATTGTTTGATTTGTGTTGTTTTGGCAGACTACTCTGCTGAATCATATCCTGACAGCTAATCACGGCAAGCGCATCGCTGTCATCGAAAATGAGGTATCTATATCCATATTTCTTCAGCTAAGTGTTCTTAGTGTGTTTGATCATCCTAGTGTGTAAAATTGCAACAAGGAGACATGCTTATTAGTTTACAGACGTTCAACCAATTGTGTACTCAACTAAAAGAACCTGCATTTGGGATTTTGTAACTGTATTCGAGTTACTATTGACCTGAACAGCTGAACTTTCTTTTTTACCTAGTGATTCGTAGCCCCAAGTCCTAGATAACCTACCAATAGTAGAACTATAGAAGTAATCACGAATTCACAATAACAATGACATCAAGGAGAAAATACCATGCGTATTTGGAGTTTTGGGCACCGTTGAGTATCGTTTGATTTATGCAACTTGATTATATGGAAGATACATTACATACACCTCACGCCTACGGTGAGTGTATAGCACACACACCAGTCTTTATACCGCATAACAATTTTTAGGCAATGACGTTAATTTACAAAGGTAGTAACCCAAGTGAATGCAGCTTAGTATTTTATATTTAAAAATATTGACCTATAGAAACTCCTTTTCGCCTTTTATCAAAAGACATGATAAATGAAATAAGAATATCCAGTGGAGTTTACAGAAAATGTTCTTTTTCTCCTTGCATGTTTAATTGACCTAATATTGGCATATTGTAATGACCAAGAAAGCTTTCATGATACTGAGTGTGTAGGAATTGGGACTTACCTATTGGCTCATCATATCCTTAGGTAACCCTCATATATTCGTGCCCAAAAACCTTAATCTCTTGTGGACAAGTCTGAAGTAAGAAACTTTATCAATAATAACGTTTGAAACATTTTCCTCTGAAGTTCTAGGGAGTATGCTGCTATTCAGTGATTCTCAGCCAAATGCCCTCAGATTTTCTTAGCTAAAAGTTTTATTTTGGTCTTGAATCGTGATATTCTAATAGTCAACTCTTGCTTTGTGTATTCAGTTTGGGGAGGTAGACATTGATGGCTCTTTGGTTGCAAGCCACTCATCTTCTAATGAAGAAATTCTTATGGTCAATAATGGTTGTTTGTGCTGTACTGTACGCGGAGATCTAGTGAAAATGTTGATAGAGTTGGTTACGCAGAGGCGGGACAAGTTTGATCACATAATCATTGAGACAACAGGTAGTTCGTTCTTGCCATAGTTTTTGGCTTTAGCACTGAATGCAATGTCAGTAATATTTGAGTACTGGCTGCCATAACTTCAACTTTTTTAAACAGGTCTTGCGAAACCAGGTCCAGTAATTGAGACGTTTTGCAGTGATGAGATGGTATCACGTCATGTAAAACTTGATGGAGTTGTAACAATGGTTGATTCTAAACATGCTACGAGACATTTGAATGAAGTTAAACCAAGATTTGTTGTGAATGAGTGTACTGAACAAGTTGCTTATGCAGACCGAATCATTATAAATAAGGTGCTTTCTGTGTTCTAACCCCCTCCCCCTTCCTCGTGTTACGTTTATTATCATCTCTTGTAGGTTTTTGATGACCTTGAACTGTTTGTATCCTTGTTCCATACAAATTCTTTTTTTTGAAATTGTATTTTCTTTGCAGACAGATTTGGTGACTGAGGCAGACTTGGAAGTGTTGACAAAGAAAATCAGGGTAGGATTTCTATTATGTATTCTCATTGTTTACTCTTCTTGTTTGTCATACTGTGCAAAATTTCTATTATTTCCCCTCTTTACTAGTGCAAAATTGCTTCACACACATGTTTCTCAAGGACCGTTTAGTGTAGAAAGTATTGAATAGAGCTAAGGCCAGATGAATGCACCACAAAATAATGAAAATTTGTGGAAGTTCTTATCACAGAATAAGAGATGCTAATCGTTGTTGTGATGAGTTACTTGTCCAAGGGAGAATCTTCTGTTTCTCTGAGTAAAGCCAACAATTGGCCTTGATTAATTTTACATTTTCTTTGGGATTACTTGTTGAGAGTAACACAGGATAATACTTGCTAATCGTTATTGTGTTGCATTGCAACGTGATGAGATTCTATTCATAGGGAGAAGCTTCTGTTTCTTTGAATTAGGACAATTGGTACTAATTATACCATATTTTCTTCGGGGTTGATTGATGAGCTTATTGCAGTATTGCTCCAAGCCATGAAAATGTTATTGAGATAATGCCCTATGATGGAATCTTATATGGAGATGAATTTACACTATGTGTGATGTTTCTTTCTTCTGCAGCATATAAATGGGATGGCACAAATACAGCACACAAAATATGGAGTTGTGGACATTGACTATGTTTTGGGAGTAGGTGGATATGATCTTGACAGGTCAGATTTTGTTGTTTATACTTTATAGTCAGTGATCTTATGATTCATGAGTGGATTTGAGACTTGCCTGAGATGGTTTCCTAGATGCTTAATTGCTAACTTCACTAATTTCTCTTATTTCTTTCTAATGCTCATTGAGGATTAGTGAAAAACATGATATTATGTATTTATCTTTGCCTTGGGTTTTGCAGGGTTGAATCTGTTGTTCGATCAGATGATTCAGATTGTGCTAGTCATGAACATAAAAAGGATCATGGTGAGGAACACTTTTTTTGTTTCTGTCATTTAACAAGTTTTTGATCATGCTAGTCATGAACATAAAAAGGATCATGGTGAGGAACACTTTTTTTTGTTTCAGATTGTGCTAGTCTCTATGTTTAAGCTTCTGATACTGGAAGCTGGTAGTTGTTGCCTTTACTATGATATATTAGTACCTTTTTCTTATTATAACTTAAAGATGCTGCTTGACGTGTTACATGCGCTGGGACCAGGTGACAAACCAGTCCTTGGATAGCCAGATAACAAACAACAAAAAAGACAGTTATTATTTTTGGGGTTTTGTGTTTATTTGTTGCTAATCACCAGTGCACCACTAACCTAAAGTGAAATCCGGTCTGGGTTTTGAAATAGTGTCACTCCCTAATTCAAAAAAGGTTTTTGTTAACACATCCCTCGTTTTAAACAAAGTATTATTTACTATTCCACATCATATTTCTTGCCTAGACTGATCTAAATTCCTAACATAAGTAACGGATGAATGTCATAAGCTCATATTCATAATCCCAACCCTTTTAAGACTAATATGCCTGAGATCCTTGTTGCAAACAAGGGACGGAAATGATTGATAATGCAAAATACCCTAATGTATATGTGAAACATATATTCTTTTTAAATCCTGATCACTCCTAATTCCCTAATGTATACGTGTTAGAACCTTGCTTTTGTGTAGTTGAATATCCGGTGTTAAGTATCCATACCCATGTCTGAGTGTCGAGTATCAAAATAGTTGGGGTTAAATGAAGCTTCAGAACATGCCGAGAAACATATCAGTCGTGTAATAACTGCACGGGGATTGGAATTATGATAAGCACTATCCAAGTTAAAGAACTCAAAGTTAACTCATGGATTTTTTTTCCATATACATATTCTCCATGCTAGATTTAATTTGGTTGTTTCATCTTAGTACTGAGAATGATCTAAATCTAACATGTACAATAGTAAATGCCTCACCTACTTTTCCTCTGTTTTGTTAACAGAACATCATAAGGGCCATCATCATGATCATGCTCATGATTCTGCTGTGACAAGTGTCAGCATTGTTTCGGAAGGAACTATTGATCTTGATGAGGTAATGAGTATTGTTCTTAATCCTAAAAGCTTTCTTGTTTGGAATCAATGATTTACGCAAAGACATGTTGAAGAGTACAATAAACTTTTGATTCCCTCTTACCACTTTTTGTAATAACAAAAGCTGTTTTTGTGATGCAAGCACTACTGAAATCCTTTTTGTTACGGGCTTGAGCCAATGCATGATGCTACAAATTATCAAATTGAAAGATAGTTCTGAAACCATGCATACACTGATTTGCATTGCTGCACTGTCATCCAAAAGTTGCAGAATAAAATCTTTTATTGTTTTATGTTCTGGTTTATAAGAGCTAGTAAAGCTTATCTTAGTAGTTCCTGTTCATGTTAGTATGTTACCAGCTCATCTTAGCAGTTTTTTGTACGTTACTGTTAAGTCATGTATGAACATGAGCTTTAAAAATATAAATAAAAAATCACGTTCCTGGTGCATGCAATTATCTCTTTGATTCACCTCAAATCTTCCATGATGTGTTTCGGTTTTATATTTCTTTTTACTACCCGTGTTGTGTATAATTTGTGAAGATTTTCCTTAAGATAGGAAGACCTACTACTTATATACTACATATTACCTTTTTAAAACAATAACCATCCATCTTAATACCATTTTTTGATCCTAACCTTAATATCAATTTGATTAAGTAATAATGATTCTTTATTGTAGAAAGTTTGTGTACTTACTGTAAGAATCTTACAGCTTTATGCGTGGTTGTTTGTTTCTAGCTTGATGATTGGCTTGAAAGACTGATCGAGGAGAAGGCAGAAGACTTATACAGGTACAAGGGAGTCTTATCAGTGAATGGATCTGAACAACGTTATGTTCTACAGGTACTTGACCATAATTTCTGTTCCTTTTTTCTATTCTTGTTGTCATTGCACATTCGTTAAAACTTAGGTTTTCGGTGATGGTTCTTCAGGGTGTTCATACTATGTATGACGGTTGCCCGGGAAACACGTGGGCTCCGGATGAAAAGAGGATAAACAAACTGGTCTTTATAGGACGCGATTTGAATGAAACAAGGTTGCGAAAAGGCTTCAAAGGATGTTTAGCGTGACAAATTACCCGTTCATTTCAATGGATATAGCAGCTGCTTTAGCTTCAAGGATTGTGTACTAAGGGTGCGTTTTCTTCACTCTAATTCTCCATGTCGAAACTTGTATAGTTTTGATATTAGCTTATCTGAACTTATTAGCCATGAACTTCATTTATCTGAACTTATTAGCCATGGACATCATTTATCTGAACTTATTAGCCATGAACTTCATTTATCTGAACTTATCGGCCTTAAAACTTAACTTATCATAATTTGTGATTTGAACTTGGGTAAAACCCTTATGGCCCGAAAACTTATCCGATCTTGTAAGCTCCTGACGTAACATATTTTAACTTACTTTATTTGAATTTATTAGCCTTGAATTTAACTTATCTTTCCTGAAATAAGTGAAAGTTTTCGTGATATTGCTAGTGGCCACAACTCACATCACATGAATGTAGAATGTTGGAATTAATCTTTACAGAATATACAAGAGAATATTTACATATTCTCTATCAATGAAGAATGAGCAAACACATCCACCCCCCAAATAAATAAATAAACAATTACTCCCTCAGTCTCGTTTTACTTGCCCCATTTGACCATTTTTTGTGAGAGCTTTTTGGGTCAAATAGAGCAAGTAAAACGAGACTGAGGAAATATAAGTGACCAATCCGGCAATCCCCCTTTAGTAGGCTTTGCCTTGGTTAGCTTAGAATTGTTAAATATGTGTTAGACTGTAATTAAGGTTGTGAAGCGTCTTAAATAAGTTAATCACTCATCTTTGGGAAGCTTGATGAGTGCATAAACAGCAGCACCAAGAATAGCACCCAATGGCGGAGCCACCATGTATATCCATATTCCACGATACCTTCCTGTTGCTATGGCTGGTCCTAGTGTCCGTGCTGGGTTCATTGATGCACCCGTCATTGGCCTGCAACATTTTATGCCAAGGTAAACTAAGCTTTAGCTCAGTTTAGATACTGTAAAGCAGGTGTAGTTTGATTTGTGTATAATATTATTCACATTTTGTATCTTAAGTATCAACTAATCTTATAAATACTCACCCAATGATGAGAATGTCAAGCATGACGGCGCCACCAATTGCGACTCCTGCTAAGTCGCCCACCTGTAACCGGAGAAAAAGAGTGGCAAAATCAACTAATTGCGTTTTCTAGGATGATTTTGTGGTTGTCTTTAGGATACTTTCGAGACGAGGGCAGGCATAAACCATTTGCACAAATATTAAGACAAAAATGGAAAATTTGATTTAATATAACAAAATATGGATAAATTAAGAGAAAAGTGTAAAAAAGTGGGCGAGTGTAAGAAAAAAATGAATAAAGTAAGAGAAAGTGGGTGAAAAATTGTAAATATTGTGGGTTAAGAAGGGTAAGGGAGTAAATTTTTATGTCAAAAATAGAATAAAATAAAGTGTAAAGAACATAGTGAAACGGACTAAAACGGAAAGTGTAAAGATCATTTTGAAACGGAGGTAGTACACGCTTGTGTATGAGGCACAAAATAGTAGACCTGATCATCTTGGACCCGACCCGAAAAATGGCGGCTTTGGACAGCTTTTAAGCCGTTTTTCAGGCCCGTCTGATCACCCGTCCCGCTACTTTTTGCCCAAAATACTGGGTTTGAGCACCAAAAACCGGCTCAAAGTTTGGCCAAACCCATAATCGGCCCGAACTTTATGGTTGTGGCCCGACTAAGGCCGCCTTTTGATCAGGCCTACAAAATAGGGGGTAAGAAAAGTAAATAAGAGGGGAAAACAAACTTACAGCAGTATGGTCAGTAGCAACTGCGACGATGACAAACATGAGGATGAAAGTGGCAACAAACTCGAGCAGAAACGCCTGTCCGGAGCTAACAGAAGGCACGGTAACACCACCGGACATGAAAGGGTGGTAAGCGGCCTTGAGCAAGAAGGAAGCCGAGAGGGACCCGAGAATTTCGGCTAAGATGAAAATGGGTACTTGAGCCCATGGAAAATGCCCGAGGGCTGCGTATGCTAGCGTTACAGCCGGGTTCATATGGGCTTTCGAAATGTGACCGATTGATAAGACTAGTATTAGAACTGCTAGCCCGGAACATGCTGCGTTTCCGATTAAAGTTTCGATGCCGCTGAATTTTTGGTCTACTATTGGACCTGCTGCTGCTGTGAATACCAAGATGAACGTCCCTACGAATTCAGCACCTGCCTGTGAATTTTACAGAAACAAATTGTTGTTTAGTCTGTTGAACATGTACACTTGACGTTAAAGATGGTTGTGGGTCGGGTAAGGCTTCAGGCTAAGCCCATGGGCCGTGACCTGAATGGATCCAGCCCACGCGAAGCCTGTTTGTGTCGGGTCGGGTTGGGCCGAAACTTTTTAAAGTGGGCCCCAGACCCATGGGCCCTTGCGCCGGGCGTTTGTGCCTAAGCCTAATTCTACTAAATTTAGATGCTATAGGGTTGTCAAATCGGGTCATTGGTTGGTTACTGGCCGGGTATAATCGGTTCGGTTATAATCGGATAATGTAGTTGTGCGGGGTCATTGTACTTATGCGGGTTGAATGTGAATTTTTTTCGGGTCACTTCGGTTATTGTCAGAAATCGGTTGGATCTGGTCAATTTTTGACAGCCAACCTATTTTTCCAAAAAAAATGCGGCCCATGGCCCACTAATTTGTGTGCATGCCGGGTTGGGCCTGGGGCCTGCACGACCCACAGCCATCTTTACTTGAAATGAGATGACTGGACATTACTCGAACTAGCATGGCTTTTCTCAAACTGACCCGGCCTGAACCCGACTAGAAGCCCTAGAACATATGCACTTTACTGACATTCTTTCTTTCTTTCTGAACAGACAATTAGGTGTGTATAATAAACTTTTAGGAAATAAGAAGACTGCTTACCTTTTTAAGAACTGTGGTGTGGAACAGCTTGCTGGTTGATGGCTTCGACGATGGCTGACTCAACGGTGGTTCATTGGCCGACGCTGGTGTTACCGGTGGCAACGAGGTCACGTGGTTACTTGTCGACATTTTACGACAGTTTTAGCCTCGAGTTTTGTTTTTTTGCTGTGAATTTAGGGTTAGACACTTTACATATTACTGAAATTAGTAAGTCATCTGTATCGAATTCCTGTCTGTATATATGTACAGTTTTGTTTCCTTGACTTGCTCAAATGGGACTATGGGAAGCATGATTTACTTTCTCCTGTTATGAACTGTATATCTAAATTATACCAAAGTTGAACTTTTCTTGGTCAACCCTTTATCTTTCTAATCATTTCTTAAGTAATTTTTGAACCAAAATACTGCACTTGAGATAGTCAAATACTAAAATAATTCTCCATGTGTGCGAGACTGCAGGTTTATTTAAACGAAACGTATCTTCTTGCTTAACAAGTAAACTATATCCCACATCAATTATGTGTGCGAGAACTTGAAACGTTTCGTTCGGATCATAATGCTCGAGAAACGCCATATTAGTCGATTTTTCGAGTCTAAGGACGTACCTCTGTAACTCATACTTCATCTGTTTTACAATAGATGAATAATTTTGATTTTTATGCTATTTATTACTAACTTTGACCATAAATATCTTTAATTACATATTACGGAGTAATAAAAATTATAAAATTACATATTTTGAAAATAAAATATTGAGATAAACCACTAACTATTAAAAAAATAAATAAATTGTACTCCGTATTAGTATTTAGGAATAAATATTGTTTGAGTTAGTAAATGAAGAGTCTGGCAATTTAGTATAATGCATCTATTGTAAAATGGAGGAAGTATGCCTCTTTAGGTTTTCCAATTGCGTTTACGGCTATCGGGTGGACATTACAAATGAGAAATGACAATGAAGGACTTAATAATGATGAGTTTGACCAATTGACTGTTGGTTCAGTGGTGATTGGGGCTGAATTTGATAGGGAGGACCCATGTTTGATCTCCCGCAACAACAATTGGGAGGGAACTGTAACCAATTCACTCAGAACTCGCCCCAAATCCGGATTAGCCCTAAAGGTGAACCGGATGATACACCAAATAAAAATGATGATGAGTTTGTATGGAGTAGATAGGAAAATCTCATGTATACCAGTAATAAAAAGTCAAAGTTAGTATGTACTAACTCCGTTTCATACTGATCTTTACACTTTCCGTTTTAATCTGTTTCATAATGTTATTTACACTTTGCTTTATTCTATTTTTGGATATGAATATTTACTACCTTACCGTTCTTACCCACATTATTTACAATTTTCACCCACTTTCTTTTACTTTATTCATTTTTTTCTTACACCCACCTATTTTTTCACACATTTCTCTTACTTTATGCATATTTTATTATATTCAACCTACTTTACTACTTTTGTCTTAATATTTATGCAAATAGTAACCGCAAAAATCTTTATGAAACAAGAGGTAATACTCCGTAGTGTATATATATATATATATATGTGTGTGTGTGTGAATAATGATAGTCCCTCGACGGTTACACTTACTAAAAGACAGGGAGTATACTATACATCCTCCTATAAAATTGTATGCATTTCTAGAATGGTAATGTTCACACACAAGTTTTGGTGCATAATAGTCTAGTATTCCAATAAATTTGGATATTTTAGGCTTAAAATGGCGAGGAGTAAGTTTACAAGAATCTAACTTATGATCACCAAGAAAATGACAACAAATAGAAAATAGAATCTCTCTCCAAAACTATACTTTGCCGTCAATACAAAGGATATACAGTGTGATTTGCTTGGTCGTTTCTGCTACTTTAATACGTATTTGAGAGTTGAGACAGGAGTATCCTGAGGGATGAAACGTTTTTTTGGTGCTAGTAATTTGGAAACATAACCTTCCATATTTGGATTTGTTTATAAGAAGTGAAAAAACGTTTCAAGCAAACTTATTTCCCCGTATGTGGATTTATTTATTATTATTTTGGTGCGAATAAAGATGTTTGTGGGCCGGGCCAACCCGACTTGGCATGAAAAGCCTGACTCGGAACGAGCACGAAAAAGCATGGCCCGGCCCGGCCAATGTGCAATATAAATTACCAATTGGGGGTTGCAGGATTTGAATCTGATACCTATTGTATACAGACCTTTAATCTTAATCGCTAGTCTAAGACTTCATTATTACTGTTTTTGGAATGGATGGTACACTATGTGTGATTCGTGGATTTAAGTAGAGTTGTGTAAGTAAACAATTTAATTACTAATTTAATTACTAATCACACTGACAAATAATTAAACAAAATTAGCAAAACATTCCAAAAGTAACTTTCTTTGATGATAAATAACAACACACAAATGAAAATATATGGTGATATGGCATCAACAAATTTAGTTTAGTGATATATGCACCCACAATGCGGAAGGGACGTATGGCTTCATCGCTCTTCTCATATACAATGTCGTTTAGATAACACGGTGCGTTTCGTGTTGTGTCGTGTCGTACTCTCGTAATTAATTAGCGGCTAAAACTCTTAGCACGTTGAGGTGATCCATCACTTAAATCTTCCTTAATCTTGATTAGTGAGTACATGGCTGCTCCAAGAATGGCTCCTAGTGGTGGCGCCACCATGTATATCCATATTCCACGGTACCTTCCCGCCGCTATCGCCGGGCCTAGTGTCCTTGCCGGGTTCATCGACCCACCCGTACTTGACCTACATACAATCATACATTTACACCAATGAAATTACGTTTCAAATTCGTGTACTTTACTTTAATTACTTTAATTTCACTTCTTCCAAGGAAATCAACTTTGAAAAAATGTGAAATTCCTTGGAAGAAGTAAAATCCTCCTTGTAATTTATCACTTCCCTATCATTGGGATCAAGGCTTTAATATTGTACTTGTTATTCTTAAAGATGACTAGGGTCGGAATGGGCCCGTGTTTTGGGCTGAAAATAATTTTCTTGGGCATGAGTGGGCCTGCTTCACATAAAGCTCACTTGTTACGTGTCGAGCCATGTTTGCAGAACTTTTTCGAAGTCCGCCTCGAGCTCTTAATTTAACATGTCTAAGGCTCCGACGCTCCGTTCTATTGGACTTATTTTCATTGAACTTATATTATATGAACTTATCTGAACTTAATCTGACTTATTTTATCTGGAAAAAAAAAACTTATTTTGTCTGGAATAAACTTATTTGTGTTAAAACGTCTGAAAAAATTATTTTTGCTAAACTTAAATTATCTGAATCTTTCTGAACTAAAATGAACTTATTTTGTCTGAAATAAACTTAATTGTGTGTTAAAACGTTTGAAATATTATTTTTGCTAAACTTAAATTATCTGAATCTTTCTGAACTAAAATGAACTTATTTGAACTTGTTTTGTCTGAAATAATTCAAAATAAGTCGAACAGAATAGAGCCTAAGACCAATTTCACTTAATTTAATGTGATTCTCCGTGTTGGACCTGGACGTGCTGTGTTTTGTCGTGGTTTTTTTTCCCAAAAATGTAACCCGGGCCCAGCACACGACTTCGTGCTCATGCTGGTCTGACCCAGTGTCATCTCTAGTTGTTAGTAGTTATAGCTCACAAATTTATTATTGCGACAGTTGTTTACTCACCCAATGAGAAGTATGTCAAGTAGGATAGTACTCCCAATTGCAAGGCCCGCTAACTCGCCCACCTACAAAAAAAATGTTACATAATATTAAATTCACTCCTTTTCCCTCAAACAAAAAATTCACTCCTTAAAACTGTGCGTTAGCAAACATAAAACTCTACAAATTGCAATTAATATAGAACGGAAGAAGTATACTTACAGCACGAGAATCGGTAGCGACGGCCGTGATAACAAACATGAGGAAGAAAGTAGCAACAACCTCAAGCAAAAATGTCTGCCCAAAACTAGCAGTTGGAACAGTACCACCACCAGACATGAAAGGGTGATAACTTAGCTTAAGCAAAAACCCAGCTGAAATTCCTCCAGTTAATTGGGCCAGTATGTAAACGGGTACTTGGGCCCATGGAAAATGTTTTAGGGCCGCAAAAGCAAATGTAACAGCTGGGTTAATATGGGCCCCTGATATGTGGCCCAATGATAGGATTGCTATCATTGCTGCAAGCCCAGAACAAGCGGCGTTTCCTAACAGAGTTTCTGCTCCGTTAAATTTTTGGTTAACTATTGGTCCACCTGCTGCTGAAAATACTAGTATGAATGTTCCAATGAATTCTGCACCTGCCTGAATAATCACAAACATATACACTCAATGAAAATACTAGTATACCAATGATGTCTTGGCATAGTGGTTAAGACTGAGGGCCTGTGTATAATAGGTCTCAGGTTCAAATCTCCCCACCCCCATTTGTAATTTATATTGCCCTTGTGGCTCATTGGAATCAAAAAAAAAAATTGAAAATACTAGTATAAAAATAAAATAAAATAAAACACTAGTATGAATGTTGATCGAATAGCAACTAAGGACGTTAATGAGCCGATAAGTTCGATCAAAACTAATTCGAAATTCGTTAATTAATAAATGATCGAGTACGAAAGAAACTTTCATACTCATTTAATAAATGAGACTAGCTCGAACAAATAACTTAAAATTCGACTCTATGCAAAATCTTTATTCATTGAGCATGTCAAATTGTGAATGGATGTTGATCGAATATCGATTAAGGATGCCAATGAGTCGATATGTTTGTGAACAACTTGTGAATAATTTCGGTCAAAACGAGGTCGAAATTTGTTAATCAATTAATAATTGAGTATGAAAGAAATTTTGATACTCATTTAATAAAATGAGACTAGCTCGAACGAATAACTTAAAATTCGACTCGTTCATGCTTACAAACAACGTAATTAACTCTGTTTGTGTTCATTTATAAACTCATTCGTATTCATTTATAAGTTCGTTATAGCTCGAATTTTAAATTTTAAAATTCAAAAAATCGTTACCACGATTCTATTTTAAGATATGAATAAATGAATTATCTCTTTATTTCCTTTTATTTGCTCCAATTTATCAATCTTTATGTGAACTTTTAGGTCAAAATGAGTTAAGTAAAACGAGGTTGAGGGAGTAATACATTTAAAACAATTATAGAACTCCGTAGTAAATATTACAAAACATAACCATAATATATTCTAGTAGATATAAAGTATTGTACTATTGTAGTATTGTCTCTTTATCTCATTTTATTTGCTTCAATTTACCAATCTTTATGAGATTTTTTAGGTCAAAATGAAGTAAGTAAAAAATATTACAAAACATAACCATAATATATTCTAGTAGATATAAAGTATATATTGTAGTATCACTACTAATTAAGTATAACATGCAAACTTTTTATTTGAATTAAATATTTATATTTTTAGAACATTAAATTTTTATAATTTTTACGAATTTGAGATTTAACTTTATAGTTTACATGGATGCATATGTTCTCATATAACATACCGCAATAAGCTAGGGCGAGTGGAGAAGTTCTTGAAACATATTCACACAATACTTCCCTAGACAGAAACTTTTTCTTCGAATTAACCTACTCACACAATACTTCTCCTACATAGACAACTTTTTCTAGGAAATTAAGATTACGTGAGTTGATCTTTCTAATACCAGCCTCGATCAGATCAAGATCGTTCAGTATCACTGTCGGTTTCCATTTTTTGGTTTTGAAAGTGATATGATTTAGATTGAATCATAAAATAAATAAATAAATAAGTCATATTTATAGTAATCTGTTGATTTTGAAAACTGACAACAAAAAATCAGAAACTACTTTTTGTGGTTTAATATTTTGGATTTTAGTTTGCACCAAAAAAAAAAATAAAAAAAATTGGATTTTAGTTTTGTAAAAAACAGAAAACTGAAAACAAAAAACGATACCTTTTGAAGAAGTGAGATCCTGGCCTCCTTAGTGGTGAACTGCTTAATTAACGGCCGGTCACTAAAAGACGCCGGAGTTGCTGACGGCGACACCCCATTATTGTCCATTGCCATATTTTTCCGTTTGAGGTAGTTTTTCTAGTTGATCAACCACCTTAATTAATCAAATATAACAAACTTAATTTACGCTTTCTTTATAGACTATGACACTCTTCAATCTTTACGTACAAATAGATATTGGTACGTTAATTACATTACATTAATCTCTATTTATATATGTGAAGATATATATATAATAAATTAATAAGGTAAGGAGTCTTAGATCTCCCAATGTATGACATGCATGATCCATGCATACATGAAATTACTCTTAATATGGAATGAAATTATTCTGTTTGGTCCGATTTTGGGTTTTATTTAATTCGTTTTTCCTAACTTCGTGGCTCATAAAAGTAGCAAGTTAAGCAATGCAAGAATGGTGGAAGAATTTAAAAGTCTCTATCATATAGAATCTATATTAAGTCATCAATTAATTTATATATTCTTATTTGTATAATAGTATTTGATTAATTACTTAAACATTCATCAACTAAACACTTAGTGCCTTTTTTCTGTATTATGCTTCGTATATTATATACTACATTTGTTCCTGAAAGTTTATGAAAACTTAACCGGAAATTCACACCATTATATACATCAAACGTTATCATTTAAGATCTTATTAGGTTGGTGTCGATATGTATGAGATTTTTTATTCTTAGAAAAAAAATTTGGTTAATAAAGTAATACTAATGTAATGCTAATTAGAGTTAATATGAGAAAGGCCTTGATTTATTCGAACACTAGCTTAGGCATTAATTTTGTTAGAATATATATAATATCTTTTTAAGTTTTTATTATTATGTACATAATTTTGGTGATTGATTGATTCATTGTAATGAAGGAATTAATCGGTGAGATTTATTATTGCCTTAATCATGTATTTATACAAATTACAAGGTAGGCTAAACTAGCTAAATATAGCTTACACAATCAACTATAATCAATCACCAAGATTATGTACATAATAAAAGATATTATATACATATTCTAACAAATTTGAAGAACCTTATATACATTTTCTCAATGTTAAGTGATGTATACGAGTATGAACTAATAACGCAACAATTAAATTAAGAGTAGACGATAATAATAAGTATAAGATATAAAAAGTCAATTTAGCACACTTTAGGAGAAAATGAGATTAATGGCAATATTATTGATGTAAATGTTGACTTTTGTTTTTTGAGGGGATGTTAATGTTGACCTTGATTATAAATAAGTAACTTGATTATGCATGAACAGGGTAGTAAGCTAAGATCTAGAATCGTTTTCATTTCTAAGCAAAATCCATGTGATATATGGAGTGTTATTATGTCCTTCTTGTTATTTTTACAAAATATTTTGTAAAATTATTACGTTGTATTTCTTCTTTGTGTTTGCTTCAATTCACGTTCCAACCAATTAATGTACATTATGTACGTACTGTTGCTTGCCGTTATTGCAGTTCCTTCAACATATATTTTCTCCGTTTCTGAAAGTTCTTTACGCTTTGGAATATGTGTCCAAAATATGAAAATTTTGGCCGTAAATTGTCACTATTATATACATTAAAACGTTACGTATAAGATCTTGTTAAATTGGTCTCAATATGTATTTTCAGAATATCAACTTTTTATAATTTTTCCACATACGAAATTTGATATATTAATAGTTAAATATTGCATTGGAGCCCGCTTGTGGCTATACATTAATATATTCTTTTTCTTTGGATAAGCCTGCATGTGGCGCGACCTGGCAAATAATGTTCGTTGTACCTTATAAGATACAACCGGTTGTACCATGTATGAGCCTCGTGTTAAATTTAATCTTAAAAAGAGTTTTAAATTTGTCAATTTAATTATGAAGTTCGGTCCAATTACAAGACAACTATCAAAGACACCAACAACAATAATAGAAAAAAGGATGAAAAGAAGAGGGACAGTAATTGATTTGATGAGCAATTGACCAATTATAAAGTTTGTGTACCAATGTACCATGAGTCCATGAATAATAGACCATGGGAAATTGGGACCAAGGTCAAGCCTTATTAAAAGGGTTATGGCTAGATCTGGTTATTTGACATGGTAGCCTAATGGCTATAGCCGTATAGAACTAGGGTCAAGTTAGTAGGATTTTGATTGGACATGACTCTTATTAGACAGGGCGACATGGTCAATATAAGGTCAAATTTATAACAAAATAATTTTAAAAAATAAAATAGTGATAGATATAAAAAAAATGTGTATAAATTTATATTCACTTGTATTCTTATAGGGCTATTTTTTCAATTTTCCTTGCTCGTTTTTCGACCAACTACTACATGCTTTTGACACGCACCAACCCCAATCCGACCCAAGATTAGTTGTGACAAACCTATTAATTGCTTTTATTAGACATGACTTTTATTGTGTCATACCGGCGTATTAATTACTTATACTTTTTTAAAACTAGTTTTATTATAGAATTTATTGAAGGAGAAAAAAGTTCTACAATCATTCCGCTTCTTAAATTATCGAACTTTCGGTACCAGTAAAGATGGTTGTGGGCCAGGCCGGGTCGAGCCCACGGGTCGTGAGCCTAACTGGGACACGGACCCACATCAGGCCCACGTTCTATCGTGCCGGGCCAAAAAGTTCAAAACAGGGCCCAAGTCCACGGGCTTTCGTGCCGGCCAACCCGTCGTGCCTACGGCTAATTTTACTAAATTTAGCGTGGTTTGTCGGGTCGTGTCTTGTCGTGCTTTTTCTAAAAAATTAAGGCCCATGCCCAGCTCACGGCCACGACTTCGTGCCCGTGTAGGATCGGGCTTTTTTCATGTTGGGCTGGGCCAGGTTTCGGGCCAACCCAGCCCTGCCCACAGCCATCTTTACTTACCGGTAGAGTCTGGTGCGGTTTTTTGATCGGTGATTCGGTGAACAGGCAATAAATGAAGAACAAGAAGAAGCTACTTCCTTCTTGCTTTGGGCCCAAATAGATCTAATGAGTAGTAAGTTGGGCTGGTATATAGGACAATGTGAAAAAAGTATCTGGGCCGACATGTTGGCCAATCGAATGGGTTTTATTTGATGGGCTGAGAATTAAAGACCATTCACATGCTTAGTGGTACTAATTTCTATTTATTCCGGATTTTAGGGTGAATTTAAATAAATAAAAAGGACAGAGAACCCAAAAAGTTTGGCTTCGCCCAGGCTCGAACTGGGGACCTTCAGTGTGTTAGACTGACGTGATAACCAACTACACCACGAAACCTTTGTTGTGTAGTTGAGTGTAAGCAACACAAATATATTTGTAGTATTTATTTTTAAAGAAATCCCCCGTATATGATTTGCGTAAAATTTTCCTTCAACAAGTTCACGTATTTTTTTCCCATTCATGCATGAAATACAAGTAAGAGACCCTTCTCTCGAGAAAAATTTATAATATATTACTAATAAAAAATTCAAAAGAAATTGCAGGCTATTACGAGTATCAATGCGATAATCAGAATTTACTAGATGTCCTACATTTACTATTTATTAAATATGTCAGTTTATTTACTAGAAGTCCTACCTGGCTACATTTGCTAACTATTAAATCTGCCATTCTTATTACTTTTTTGAACAAGTACAGTAGTTCACAAATATAATTTCCCAACTTTTACCCCCACTAATTACTAAATGCCCATCCAAGTAATTTTATGCACTCCATACAAATTTTAAAATAAATTTCCCTTTTCAGAAAGGAAAATTTCTCGGACATTATATGATCTATATAATCCACTTTTACACCAAAAGGAATCAAAATGGTTACAAAGTGATCTAAGATGGAGGGAGTAAGATTTATCCAACCTACCTATATGATATAATTCATATAAATAAGGAATATTCTTACGTGAATCTGTTCCATAATAATATTAAGGTGGACCCACAACCAATAATTTTTCCTAGCACTTTTTTATATAATAGTGACATTTATTGTTCATATAGTTACTTTAATTAATTAAACACCAAATTTCTTAGATATAGTAACTTTTGTATCATAGTAACCTATGTTTTTAAAATTTAATATTGATTTAAAATCATATTATTCAAGCACAACTTATATCAACAACCCCAATTTGATTTTCCCCCCCCATAATAATCATAATAAACATGCCAAAATAAATTAGGAACAAGGTATTAACCTCCTTTTAGGCATGGTCCACAATAAATTTAGTATATACCAAGTCCATTTAAGAATTGGTGTATACGGAAAAAGACAAAGGAATTACAAGTATGAAAGTTTATGAGAATAGAAAGATTGGTAATTGCTAGGAATTAGGAGAACTAAATTTGCTATATGCCGGTTTTTAGGTTCGAATAAAAAAATCAGACAGAGAACCCAAAAAATTTGGCTTCGCCCAGGCTCGAACTGGGGACCTTCAGTGTGTTAGACTGACGTGATAACCAACTACACCACGAAACCAAGTTGCCTAAAATAGCAAGTATTAACATATGACAAAGTACGTGATTTGAGTGTAATTTTTCTTAAAAAAAATTCACGCATATGCTTTCCCAACTTTGCACTACAAGCAAAATGCAATCCACTAAATCCCCATCCTAGATTCGTAGCAATTCTATGCACTAGCTTACCGACTTATTGTTCTAGTCCGTTTCATTATGTTTTTTATATTATGTTTTATATTACTTTTGGACATAAAAAATTCGAAAATGATAAAGGTCGCAACATGCGACCTTTAAGCCGTGTCACAATGATGACGTGGCAGGCTTATGTGTCATGATTTAAATTGGAAATTAAAATATTTAACTTATATTTTTTATTATACATGTTATAAAAAAAGGTAGGAAAATCTTAATATTCTAATTTTTTCCCTTTTTTATATCGGCTACCTTATTTACATATTTTCGTAGTAGAAATATTGAATTAATAGTAAAAATATTATGATGACGCGTAGCCTACGTGGCGCTTATATGTACCAATTAAATTGCGACACGTAAGATTGCGACAATTAAATGTTGTCGCAACTTGCGACCTTTATCATCGTCCAAAAAAATTACTATTTTTCCCTTCTTAATTATCCACTACATTTACAACTGTTATTTGCTTATAAGATTACAGTATAAAATGTCATGCATGGTGCATAAACACTAGTATTATACTCTAGGTAAAGGTCAATGATAATGTAAATTTCCATAAAAAAATGATAATGTAAACTTATACGGAGTATTTCAATAGATCCTAAACCATTACGGAGTATAAATTTGAATCTAGTAAAATCTTGTTAGTTATTTTAAAATTGAATATCAATACAGTTAATTCGAATCTACGTGTTGCTGATTTCATCCTCCCTAACCACGAATGGGATAGTGATAAATTAAAATCTATAGTTCCTCCCGCCTTAGCTATGAAAATTAAGGGATTACCTATTCCAACTAGAGACCTTGAGGATTCTCCAATTTGGGGAGCTACTTCGACGGGAGAGTTTTCCGTCAAATCCGCGACTTGGATAGCTCATGGGTTACCTTTCTCTTCCCATACTTGGAACTATAACTGGATCTGGAGCTTAGACGTCCCACCTAAAATTGTTATTTTTATATGGCAAATTTGCCATAATAGCATTCCTGTACGAAGTACACTCCAGAAACGTAATATCCTGCCTTTTGATGTTTGTCCACTTTGTGATACTTATGCTGAAACTATGAATCATCTTTTCATTCAATGCCCTTCCTCTAAACTCTTGTGGGATCTCCAATTAACTAAACACTGGCTGGATTATTTTATCACCTCCCACGACCTTCTTGAAAATCTAACCCTTCTCAGGAAGTACCCCTCTGCTTTATGTAAGTCCACCTTCCTAATTTGGTCCCTTTGGAAGGAAAGAAACGATTGTACCTTCAACAATGCGTCCTTCAACCCATTACGGGTTTTCTACAAGGCAAACTCTGCTTACCATGAATGGCAATCTCGTCTCCAACTTGACTATCACCAGCTTACGGGCACCCCTATCACTACCCTCAATTCCACCCCTCCACCTCTCCCTTCCCCTCCAATCATGGTTCGCTGGTACCCCCCTCCACTCGGCACCTTCAAACTCAACTTCGACGGCTCCAGTAAATCTTCTTCAGCAGCAGCAGGAATCATCATCCGTAATAATGAAGGAATTTCAATTTCAGCATGTACTTTTAATCTTGGTCAAACTCAAGCCTTCATGGCTGAAGCCATCGCTCTCCACAAAGGTCTACAAGAAGCTAGGCGTCTTCAGATCGATAATCTCCTTATCGAAGGTGATAATCTTCTTATCATTAATGCAGTTAAAGGGGTGTGGTCTACTCCTTGGAAGATCAGTAACATTATTTCTGATATCAAACATCTCCTCACCCTCTTTACCACGTGTGATATCAAGCACATTTTCAGAGAAGCAAATTCGGCTGCAGATTGGATAGCGAATGTCGGTCACCTAATTGTTGGAAATATGTATATAGATCCTACTAATAGCCAGAGATTAGCTACTATCTTGTGTAATGATTACTCAGGAGTGACTCTCGTGCGGAGAGGCTCCTAAGTATATTCTCCTTACCTTTCAAAAAAAAAAAAAAAAAAAAAAAATTTGTTGAGTTATGTTAAATACGGGTTTGGGCCGCACCCGTCATCGAGAGCGAGAGTCCACTTAACAAAACCGTAGGAGGTTCCATCTTAAAACTATATAGCAATAAGGGGGAGTAGTCCCTTGCCCTTATTAAGGGATTAACTCTCTTCTCTTTTATCAATGTGAGACGTGTTGTTTCATGAGTCAAATCTTAACACTTTCCGGCCTTCACGTGTGAGGTCCTTTTTAGTTCGGCCACGTATGATGTTTCATAGGTCAAAGCGCTTTTCTCGACACTCCCCCTCACACGTGCCATTTTAATTTGGCCCAGAATATTAATGATCCAAGGCCCAAGTCGTGGGCCCGGCTCTGATACCATGTTAAATACGGGTGTGGGCCGCACCCGTCATCGAGAGTCCACTTAACAAGATCATAGGAGGTTCCACCTTAAAACAATATGACAATAAGGGGAGTAGCCTCTTGGCCTTATTAAGTGATTAACTTTCTCCTCTTTTATCAATATAGGACTCTCACACGTGTTGTTTCATGGGTCAGATCTTAACAAATTAATTTATGTAATGTGATACGGAGTACATAAAAAGACAACGGAATCAAATAAACAGTTTTAGGTAGACTACACAGTGTTGAACCATGCCTCTTTCTCTTAAGTACGTCATCTAGCTTATCAAATCACTAATGACAAACTAATTATCATATTTTTAGGAGAATAGCAACAATAATGTGGTAGTTAGTACTAGCTACTACATACTGTATTATACTCTAATTCAGTTTCCAAATGGTGAAGGTTCTACTAACTACTTTACCATATATATATTAAGCACTAATCTACACCCTTAAATACAAGCTTAATACATGATTATTATTGTATTATTAACAAATCAAAGAGATTATCAGAAATAATAGAATTCGAATTAAAATGGCAACTCTTGAGAAGGAATCGAGAAGGTCTGGAGTTTTAGGAAGCAGCAATCGAATAGCAGCAATAGCGGTTTCTCCTCTTAATGTTGATTTAGTTATTGATAGTAATAATAACAATATTAACAACAATGATCCTCCTTCACTTTCTCATAGCAAACACTTTGATGAAGCTCCTACTAAAAAGGTCATTTTTACCCTTTAATTTATTTATTTTGTCAATTTCATAAGTTTATTTTAGGTTTAGTTCTACTCAGGGTGCGTTCTATTCACCTGATTTTCACTTATTTTTTTCTGAACTTATTTTTTCTGAACGTATCTGAACATATTAGAACTTGGTTAACCCTTATTTTTAGTTAAGATTTATACGTACTTGGTCAACCCTTATTTTTTCTGAAATTATCTTATCTGAACTTATCTGAACTTAACCGAACTTATTTTTAATGAAATAAGTGGAAATAATTAAGGTGAACAGAACAAGGCCTAAATTATTCTATACCTTAATTAACAAGGTCTTGATCACTGTCTAATTGTCTAATGTCTATGATTGAAGTTTTATCCTCGCTATATTCACTTATTTTACGGAACTAAACTTATTATCTCTATTTTATAAACCAACTCCTGAGATGACGTTAAAATGACGGAGTATGAGTTATCCATTCCATATTAGCTCACCTTATAAAAAGCGAACCAATTATAACCATCAACATATGTGTACGAATTACCATAATTCACCATACTCAATATAGTAAATATAATGTATACCCTTAATAATTTATACAATTCTTTTAGGTTATGATTTTCTTAAGTCCAATAAAATAGCCCATTATAACATTCCGTTAAAAGGAAAGAACTTAAAAAAACGGAGGAGGTAATAATAGTAACTAATTCATTTAAATACAGTTAAATAAAATGGGAGATACGTATACCAAATAGTTGCAAGCTAATTTGGCCTAATAATAATGACTGAGGAACATGTACATTATAGATCACAAGTCGAATTTTCACTCTCTACATTCGCACCCAAAAAAACTAAAAACTTTAAGCTCTATTACTCTAATAACAATTTATGGAAAGTAATTTTGAAGCTGAATTAGTAGTGTTTCTATAATGCAAAATAATTACTGAATTATAATTGCTAATTTATTTATTGATACAGAAACCTAAGTGGAAAAAGTTTTTATCATTTGTTGGGCCTGGCTTCTTGGTTTCTTTGGCTTATCTTGACCCTGGCAATAGTAAGTTTCTCTTTCCCTCAATAATTACTTTTTTCATTGTTGGTTTTCTTAGATTATCTCTTAATAAGTCGAGTCAAGTCAAGTCGAGTCGAGTAAATTAATTAGACATTTAATTAGTAGTAATTTTTCTTCTAATATTTTTCATTTGATGCTATGTGCCAGTGGAAACCGACTTACAAGCAGGAGCTAATCATCGATTCGAGGTAATCATATTTTTCTATTAGTTGTTACTATGTTAAATAATGGATTAAATGTTACTCCCTCCGTCCCGGAATACTTGACCTGTTTTCCTTATCGGGTCGTCCCTTAATACTTGACCTGTTTCTAAAAATGGAAATATTCTAACAATATTATATTATTTCTCACTCCACCCCTATTAACCCACCTACCCCCTACTCCATATAAAAAGTAATTAAAAATTCAACCCCTACTCTCCCCCAACCTCACCCCTTTACACATTTCCCACTAACTACATTAAAATAATACCCCACTATCAACTACTACCTATTAAATTAAATAAGTCAATTCAAGTCCCTTAAACTCTGTGCCGGTCAAACCGGGTCGAGTATTCCGGGACGGAGGGAGTAAACATAAAAGGACTTATATACATTAGCTTAATTGGTCGACCTATCGAGCCATCGAGGAGTGACTTGTTGCACGTCTCACCCAAAACTAGCCACGCCTTTTAATAAAGGCAATTTTTTTTCTTTGAGTAACATCCCAATTTATTATGCAAATTTGTTTTAGAACTAATTAAGACTCCGTTTTATGGGACTTAGTCTGATTGAACTTATATTATTTAAACTTATCTGATTTTTTTTTTTTTGAGGGGAAAACTTATCTGAACTCATCTAAACCTAACTGAAATTATCTCAACTTATTTTATCTGAAATAAACTTATTTTGTCTGAAATAAACTTATTTGTGTGTGAAAATGTCTGAATTTTTTTTTGATGAACTTATATTATCTGAACTTATCTGGACTTAACTAAACTTATCTGAACTTATCTTAACTTATTTTGTCTGAAATAAGTCCAAATAAGGCGAACAGAACAGGGCTTAAGACAACTTAATTAATTCTTCAAAGGAAGAAATACTAATAAGATAATTAATCTCATATTTCAGCTTCTATGGATAATTCTTATTGGGTTGATTTTCGCTTTGATTATCCAATCTCTAGCAGCAAATCTCGGTGTATCCACAGGTAATCCCCAAGATTTTACCTTAATCAAACATAACATAAAGAATATCGATCATTAATTAGATGTAATTAGCTACTATAATTCTTAATTACCAAAATCATGTTATTTTTTCAGGCAAACATTTGTCAGAACATTGCAAAGCAGAGTACCCTGTAGTAGTGAAATATTGCTTATGGCTTTTAGCAGAAGTAGCAGTTATAGCAGCTGATATACCTGAAGTTATTGGTACTGCCTTTGCGTTAAATATTCTCTTTCATATTCCTGTTTGGATTGGTGTACTTCTCACTGGTTTAAGTACTCTCCTCCTTCTTGGACTTCAAAAATACGGGGTAAGTAATTTAATTTTTTACTCCATTCGGAATTAATAGTTACACGTACTATCTTTGATTAGTTCGGAAAGTTAAGGAAAATAATCATGAACTAAAGTCTTATATTAAGGGCAAACTAGATTAGAGCCCGTGCACGAACGGATTATGATCATTTATTTTATAAAATATTTAATTGGATCCCCAAACTACTGCATCACAATTATAAATTTAGTTAAACATAATCATTTAAATTTATTCATGAAATATGCATATTATATATGTGTAATATGCTAATTTGACCAACATGACATATTGCGTTAATATATTTTTCATTATTAATGTACCAATTTGACTAAAATATTACCAAAAAGTATTTAGCAAAATTATTATTACGTGGTATCTAGTATTACCATAATTTCTAAACTAACATTTTTTTCCATACATAAATAGTTTATAAAAAAAGTATAAAGAACAGAAATAAAATAAAACAGATATATTTTTTTAGGAAAGTGGTTTTTGGCGGGAAAATTTTACACCAGGAAATGACACGTGTCATTCCTGGTGTATTTTTTAGTATAAAGTAATAGATTTTATATTTTTGGTGATAATATATACAGATAAGGAAGCTGGAACTGGAAACTGGAAGCATACCGAACGGGCCCTTATATTGTGGACTTTTACAAAACTAAAATATGAAAACGTTAAAAAATAGTTTCCAGATTTTTGTTGTTAGGTTTCAAAATTAACATGATTAATGATTACAATAGGTATGCCTATTTTTTTAGTTCACAATTCAATCTAAATCATATGACTTATAAAATCAAAAACTGAAAAATTGGCAGTGATAACGAACAGGCCCTTATATTGTGGACTTTTTCGATTTTTGGTGATGATACAGATAAGGAAGTTGGAACTATTGATAGCAATATTAGTGCTTATAATGGGTGCTTGCTTCTTTGGAGAGATGGGTTATGTGAAACCACCAGCAAAAGATGTGGTTAAAGGCATGTTTATTCCTAAGCTTGAAGGCCAGGGTGCAACTGCTGATGCTATTGCATTGTTAGGTGCTCTTGTTATGCCGTAAGTTTTCATATAATCTCGGGTTTTGAAAGCTCGGTTTTCATACTTATCTGAACTTATTGGACCAATTTTTTTTTTTTTTTTTAAGTGAACAGAACACCCAGTAGTTATTTGGACTCAAGTACTCGTGTCAGACTCATCTACTTTAATATGTGCATATATACAAACTTGTACAAGTAATTGTAACATTTACTGATTTTTTGACAGGCACAACTTGTTTCTACATTCGGCCCTTGTGTTATCCAGAAAAGTAACAAAGACTACAAAAGGAATCAACGTACGTAGTCGAGACAACAAGCTAATATTGATCTTTGTTATTGTTACACTACAAGAATTTGTATCTTTAATGACAACCTAATTACGACGGGTCAAAAATTCCGTCGCAAAAGTCTTTTGCGACGGGGCTAACAACCAAACAAAGACGGGAACAACCGTCGCAAATGTCTTTTACGACGGGTTAACGACGGCCCCCTTTTATAACGGGTTCGCGACAGGAAATCCCGTCATTAATCAATGATTATTGGCCTTTAGCGACGGGATTTCCCGTCGTTAATGATACAATTTCTTGTAGTGTTATTAGTACCATAATGCAGTCCACTAATGTGTTTAATTTTTTTGCAGCAAGCGTGTAAATACTTCTTATTAGAGAGTGGTTTTGCTTTATTCATCGCATTCTGGATCAATGTAGCTATTATATCAGTATCAGGCACAGTGTGTTCAAGCAACGATCTAACACAACTAGAGGCAGATCAATGTAGTGATTTAACGCTAAACAATGCTTCAATCCTTCTTCAGAATGTTCTAGGGAAAAAAACTGCCGCGATTTTCTATGGTATTGCTCTCTTTGCTTCAGGACAAAGCTCTACCATCACCGGGACTTATGCTGGTCAATATATTATGCAGGTACGTCGTACGTACAACTTAATTATAACTAGACCTGGTTATTGGACAGGGTACTCCAATGGATATAGGGTTAGGGTCAAGTTAATAGGACTTTTATTGGGCAGGGCTCTTATTGGACAGGGCCTTTATTGGACAGGGTCATTATAGGGTCAAACTTATACTACAATTATTTTGAAAATTAAAATAGTAATGATACAAAAAATTACGTGTATAGCTTCGTATTTACTTGTACTTGCACATGGCTCTTTTGTTTTTCATTTTTCATTGCTCGTTTATTGACCCGCCCACTAATGACCCGCTATTGACCCGCGATCCGCTTTTGACCCGCCCATTATCGACCCGCTAAAAATTACCCTTTCAATACCCGACCCTCTTTTGACCCGCACCGACCCTAACCCACCCCGCCCAATAACCAGGTCTAATTATAACTACTACAACAACTACTTTTGCCGTACTTAATTGGTAATTAGTACTTAATTACTATATAATGACCTTTTTAATGACCTTTTTAATGTGTTTTAGGGTTTTTTGGACCTTAAAATGAAATCATGGACGAGGAACTTATTGACTCGGTGCGTCGCTATAGCACCAAGCCTACTTGTTTCAATCATCGGAGGATCAGCCGGAGCCGGGAAGCTCATTATTATTGCCTCGGTTCGTGTCTCTGACTAGATGAATCTTATATTACGTGCAACACATCGCAAACTGATTTTGGCATACCATCTTGTGAGTAGAGCACGGAAAACTGTGTATCACAAACTCACAGTGGTGTGTCATAATCAATCTTCTCATTATACAATTATACAATTACTTACATAATGAATTTTATATGACATGAAACGCATTGGAAACTGATTTTAACATACCATCTTATAAATTGATCATGGAAAATTGTGTTTTACGGTGGTGTGCCAGAATCAATGGTATGATTATAAAATTACTAACATATCACATATGTAATGAATTTTACAGATGATATTGTCATTTGAGCTTCCATTTGCTTTAATCCCACTCCTCAAGTTTAGTAGTAGTTCCACCAAGATGGGACCTCACAAGAACTCTATTGTTGTAAGTTAACTTCACACCCTTAATTTCTTCACCTCGTCACATCAAAACACAATTTTCGTTGTCAATTGGCTGAACTGAATTGAACTGAACAGAACTAAACTGAACTGAACTGAACTGGATGAAACTGATGTAACTAATTACTACAATTTGACTAACAAAATGTAACTTGATTGTGCAGATTATTGTCATATCATGGATTTTGGGACTATGTATAATAGGCATCAACATATATTACCTAAGCACAGCCTTTGTTGGGTGGCTAATAAGCAACAACTTACCAAAAGTAGGCAATGTGTTCATTGGAATAGTGGTGTTTCCAATGATGGCAATCTATGTATTATCAGTCATATATCTCATGGTTAGAAAAGATAGGGTTGTTACTTATATCGACCCTTCAAATGTTGCTCCCAAAGAGGATACTGAAGATAACCCACATCCATAATTAATACGCGTAACACGGTGTTAATTAGGTTGATCAACCATGTTAATTATGTTGTTTTTCTTGTACAATTATATAAACCAAAGTTTGTATCATGTTTTGTTGCACATTAATTTCAACTAATTTTACTTGTATGATCGTTGAGAGCGTAACGAGAAGTGTCAAGCTAGTGGTCGCGGTACGTGTGGTGGCCGATAGTGGCCTTAAGAGGCTGTGGAGGTCATCGCCGCCAACCCGGCCCGGCCCTCGAAACCCGGCCCCTTGAACTGAAAAGAAAGGGAGTGTTGTTGGTTTCAGGTCTTTACTTAGCTAGATGATTAGGCTTCTTGATGGACTTCATTAAGCATTATGTAACTTTTGTTTTTCCAAGAGTTCTATTTGAAATAATACTTATCAATTTATCATCGGTTTTTGAAAGTGGTCTTTGGCCCAATTTGAAATTAGACTTCAGTAAAGATGGTTGTGGCCCGTGGGCTATGTTAGATCGATCTTGCCTTGTATTGAACCCGTATATCTTGGCCATAACGGGCCTAGTCCATGGAAAACCCAGTTGTTCAGTTTTGTGTCATGTCGTGCCTTGTCAGAAATTTCAAAAGGGCGGACCAACCCACTTGCCGTGTCTTGTTGTGCAACACTTATGTGCCTAAACTTATTTTCACTCAATTTAAAGTGTTTTATCATATAGGGTACGTCGGTACGGGAGTACTATATTTTGTCGTGCTTTTACGAAAAAAAAAAAAAAAATTGGCCCCGACACAACCCATGACACTTCGCTCCAATGATAGGCCGTCCTTTCTCTGTGTCGTGTCGTGCTATTTCTTGTTGGGTCGTGTCGTTTCGTGCTTTTGACCGCCTTGCCCAACGTCATCTGTAGATGTTAGTTGATAGCTGTTAGATTTTAGCTGATTATATAATTAGCTTATTACTTACTGTTTGACAAGCTGATTGTATTAGCTATTATATTTGTTTAAGTACGCAACTAATTCAATACATAGTATATCCGTTTCTAAACAAAGGTGCCTTAGAGACGGTGAAAAATTCGAAGTCATAATTCACTTTAAACAAAAGAATAAATCTAATCAAGCTATCAACTTACAATATAAATAGCACATAACAAGGACATGTGTGCACCATCCTTCCATTAAAGGCAATTAGTTGATAATTATATTCTGTGGCCCATCCAATCTTCAAAGGTCATCACATTTTTATACTGATTAGTGTGTGGCCCGGGCGTTGCTCTGGGTTTTATCTTTAGAGTGGTTTATTTTTTGTAAATATGTATCCATATAGGTGGTGTCGTTAACGGATTTCCGTGGTGGCGCAAGATCAACAACCGATAAACAACCTTCCAATATATACCCCATATCCGAAAGTAAAAAATAAAAATTGATTCCTCGTCTTCGTGATTAGTTGATTATCATACCTACATCAATGTTTTCTATTCTTTACTAATAATTACACTCCATTCCACAAGTTTTTTAAGCATAAGATGGGAAGAGAAAAATTATAAATTTATAAGTTCAGTAACTTATCCCCTTTTGTTTTTTTGGATTCATTTTTATGTAATTTATTACTATTCATTTAAAAGATTGTATTTTGTATTTACATAGAAATAACATAACATACATTATATCTAGCTACATGTTTTTTGGTTGTCAATGACATGTCATGATGCTTGTTAATGGTGACGTGGTGTAATAAGGAGAGGCCTACGTGGTACATATATGTTCTTATAAACACATTTTAATATATTAGTATAATTGAGTTATAATAATGTTGATGATTATAGATTTTGTAGAATACAATCTATCCCCAAAGGTCGTCAACTAATAAATATAATGTCAAATGGTTAACTTGAAGTTCCATAATTAGGAACTTTTAAGATAATTAATGTCTTAATCTGATTAAGGGATCAAGTTTGTTTTAATCTACGACGTTCTAATCATGTCTTTTGGAGTGAAAACTGGAAATTGTCAAACAATGAACTATTTACAGCTAGCATCATATGTGGAATCTTTTGCTGGTTAGCTACAAACTTTTATATAAGGCGGTCTTACAAAAAAGAATCAATTAATTAAGCATTGAAATCAACTAGTTAAACAATGAAACTAATTAGTTAAGCAGAGAGTGAAGGATAGCTCAGTTGGTTAGAGCTCCATCCCGGTTCTAGGTGATCCTGGGATCGATTCTCATCCCCGCCCTTGTGGCTCATTCGCACCAAAAAAAAAAAAAAAAACTAATTAGTTAAGCATAAAAGCATAAAAGAAAATTATGATTAGTTTTATTGAACTTGACCATAAAAGCATAAAAGAAATTTAAGATTAGTTTTCATGCATGTTGCTTCCATTGATTCTACGCAATTAGTTGAATTGTTGGTTAGATTTACTTAAAGTGGTAAGTTTTTTTCCTCTTCAATTTCATCCCAAAGAGGCAAAGATATCTACAGTGACTTTTCATAGACATTAATTATTATAATAAATTAATGAATAGTAACATCCTAATTGTATATTTGTAATTTTGTATGCCAGAAAATATCCCCCATGCTATTAGCCTATTACTACCATTTCAGCATTGACGACAACTCGACAAGAGAGATTAATACTGCAAACATTTTATATATAAAAAAAAAATTGACAGCAAAAAACCACTTGCATCACTTGTGTCCCACTTTTTCATAGTGATTGATACAATATGTAGTTTCAAACATAAAAAATTAAAAATATACTCCCTCCGTCCCAAATTAGTTGTTACACTTTCTATTTTCGTCCGTCCCAGATTAGTTGTTACACTTCTAAATTAGGAATGACTCCACAATTATTATATTGTATCTCTCTTCCCACTAAATTTTTTTGTCTTCACACTCTCTCTCATTCAATTAAAATAATACCCCACTAACTCTTATCACATCTACTTTTTCAATAAAATAACAATTGATAACCAAACAACCACTTATCACCTAAAACTGTGTGCAAAGGTAAGTGTAACAACTAATTTGGGACGGAGGGAGTAAATGATTAATTAAGTACAAACATCAACCAAGAAGGATGTGTCTTATACACCTATTCACATGATTTTTACTTGTGTTTTCTAAACTTATTAGAGCTTATCAAAACTTACTTATTAGAGCTTATCAAAACTTATTTTAGCTATGCATGAATTGTACTTAGAAACCCGTAGTTTTCCTGAACTTATCTTATCTAAATTTATTCGAATTTATTTTTCTAAAATAAATGAAAATAAGGTGAACAAAAACATAGCCTAACAAAGTACGAAGTGTATATTATTCACACTCGATATTTGGTCATCTTTTCTGATTCATACCTAAGAAAAATTATATTCATGTGAGATTTTGTTAGATTTGTATCAATTAATATCAATATTTTATAACTTTTACTTATACACAATTCTAGATATTAAGAGTCAAAATATGTATTGAAAAACGTAAAATCAACCATGGTGCAATATTTAAGAAAATGGTAAACTACTAAATTATGATACATAATTAAATGGTACACAAATTATTGTGGAGTGGCATAGAATTTTGATTTATAGTTTCATAGAAAAACAAATAAGAATACAATTAATTTGGGCAAATTAAAATAGAATGATGGACTTATATATTTGGAAAGGTAAAAGTATTATGTATACAATTTTGCGGAAAAATAATAAAATATAGTAAAAAGAATTAAAATCAATCCATCTCTTGTTCATTCCTTCTTGAAACCTCATTATTTTCACCATCTTGGAACCTCTTGTATATATCTTCCTTATAAAAATTCCTTGTTCTAGCCACCAAAATCAACGACACAACCGCCGTAAAAAACGTCGACGCCGCGATAATAATATAAGCCAATTGATAACACTTAACACCAACACAATGCAACTCATCACCATGCTTCCTTGTAAGCCCTAACGCCTCGAGTTGCCGTAACCCTTCCTTGTCGTACAAGTAACCCGCAACCCTAACGTTAAAAATGTACGACCCGAGTGGGGCCGCCAACGACCCGTAGTTGTACAACGTGGCATAATGTTTGAGACCAAAAAGTTCAGAAATTATCGAGTATAGGTAAGTCCACTCTGCACCAAAGCAAAATGCCATGATAATTGACGCTATGTATAGACCGTACGGTGCGTTGAAGGCTATGAGAAGGTGAGCTATGCATGATAAGAAGAGGACTATGGTTAGGCTTAAAGGTCTAGGGCATTTGTATTTTAATAAGTATTCTGAGATTAGGCCACCTAATACACGTCCTAAGTATTGCCAAATACCTATTAAGGACACAAATGTGCTAATGCTTTTTTTAGGGTACCCTAATGATGTACCAATTTGACCTAAGTTGTCTATTGTGGCTAGGTTACCACCTATGCCACATATTGTGGCTAGAAAAATAATGAACATGTCAATGCTAAATGTGGCTTGTAGGATTGTGTGGTCTTCCCCTAAAGGTGGGGGACGAAACACGTTTTTGAAACATGAGACGGTTTTTGTCTTGTTGTTGTTGTTGTTGTCTTTGTTGTTACTCGTATTGGTGGTTGTTTGGTTTGTTGATGGAGATTCGTCGTTGTTTGGGACGATCTTCATCTCGGAAATGGTGGTGGGTGGGGGAATAGTGAGGCCGAGCTTGGCTTTCGAACCGGTGTAGATTTCCTCTCGGAAGACTAGGAAGATAGGGAGTACGAGGAGGAGCATGATGACGGCTGTAGTGATGCCGTAACCGGCTTTGTTGAACTCGACTTGTTTTTGAACCAAGATCATCACCATAATGAACCCTGCAAATAGGGGTAAACACAACAAGGCACGCTGTTAAAATTTCAGGAACAAAAACCGGAACATGTGTAATAGGTTTCTGAAAATGGTACCGAAATCGAAACCTGTTGTAACAAGTTCCGGTTAAGGGTACCATGTCATTTTAAATAACTAAATAAATTATTGCTAATTTATTTGAAAAAATTGAACTTTATGGTTTGGCATTAAATTGCAATAATATATTTATATTTTTCAAAAATTGGCTTGGATTGTTTTATATTTCGGGCATATGAAACATTTTTATATGGTCTAGTTCCTTAGTTTGGGTACTCCATATTAGAATTGGTCTGTACATGGTACCCAACCGGAAACCTTTTCAAAAATTGAGAACCGGGAACGGAACCTGCTGTTACATGTTCCCAATTTTGTTACTCGGACATGGAACTAGAACCTGTTGCAACAGGTTCCAAATTTTGTTACCCAGATTCGGAAACAAGATTTGTTGCAACAGATTCCCAATTTTATTACCTGGACTCATAACTTGTTGCAACAGGTTCCCAATTTTTTACCCACCTGTTGCAACAGGTTCAAAATTTTGTTACCCACGCCAGAAACCGAAATCTGTTGCAACAGGTACCCAATTTAGTTACTCGAAACCGGAACCTGCACAACAGATTCCGGTTCCAATCCAGGATACCCTGACTTTTTTCTCACCCCTTACCTGCAAGTGCCAAAGACATGTAAAGGATGCCATTGAAAAACATCTTCTCCCTCTTAATCTCCCTTGGACCAGCCTGAAGAACTCTTACACTAAAAGCAAACACCAACAAAGCAAGAGCAGGTAACCAAGCAATTAGCAAGATAACCCCATCAGCTGCATTATCATTCCCATACAAAGCATGATACAATTGAGCCATAACAGCACCACCTAACCCAATATAAGACTTCAACAAACCAATCACAACACCTCGATTTTCGGGAAAATTCTTAACACAAGGCACAACCGCACCAGTATTAGCAAACCCTAATGAGTTAGCCCCAATGGTTATATATAGACACATGAGCCAAACCGGTGGTCTAGGTAACTTGTGAGTCACGGAAAGCCATATCATGAAGTAGCCAAAAAAGTTAACCATGGCTCCTAATGAGAGGATCACCCATGGTGGGGCCACCTCCATGATTAGTCCAGCGTGGACGCTGACGTAAGCACCTAGGTCTTTGAAGAAACTAAGGAGGTTAAGGGTAGTTTGGTCATATCCAAGTGTTGTTTTTATGTCACCTGAGTATAGACCAAATATGTAGGAGGTTCCTATGAATGAGAGGATTATTATGGTTGTGAATGCCATGAAGAATCTCCCTTTTAGAAGTTGTTGTGTGAAGGTTTTAGCCCTAGCAATGGCCATTTTGTAATTTGTTGTGTGTTTAGGGTTTGATTGTTGCTTAATTAAGCTTGATTATGATAATGATTTGTATGTGATTTTTGTGGAAGATGAGGTTCATTTATATATACTTGGAAGTTTATACTATATTTGGCTATAGTTTATGGAAGGAGTAGTTGTCATTATACTAGTGGGTAATCATATTTGTCTACTTGCTGCCTTGTTGGGAAGTAGAACTATATAAAATTGAGATCCATATGTATATATATGCTTACATCATATCTACCAAGTGGGTAATCAATTACTCAAGAGGGTTTCTGAGACTATAATCGGTAGAGCATTTAAATCCAATACTAAATGCTAAACGGTAAGTTCATGTAATAAATTGAGTCTGATCCATCACAAAAAAACATTTACCTTTGACTTGTGAGTACCAAACTATATATGTTGTTTGGTACCAAATAAAAATGCAGCCACTTTAAAAAACTATGTTGTTTGGTACCAAATGAGAAAATGCAACTACCTTTCCTCTATCAAACTATGTTGTTTGGTACTAAATGAAAATGCAACAATCGCAGAAAACTTATCATTTCTCATTACCAATTATAGGCTAAGACTTTCTAATTACTCAATGTTTATATTGATATACAGATACATTACTCCTTATCTATCGGGGTATAAGAGGAGGCCTTACAAGGACAATGGTGCTCTCATACTTATTCGACTCCAAAAGTCATTAATGAGTAAGATGATGGGCAACAAAGCTCACTTCTATTTAATGTGCTTCTTATTTAACTGATTTTCACTTATTTTTGCTGAGCTATCTTATCTGAGCTTATATTATCTGAACTTATCAAAACTTATTTTAGTTATAAGTGGTATGTATCTAACCAACACTTATG